>NC_064250.1:60259943-60909943 GCF_003254725.2 Canis lupus dingo
GGGCCTGCTCTCCCGTGAACTAAAGTGTTAAGTGCATTTTCAAAGCTGTAAACTCAACGCAACATGTTGGGAAGAGGGTGGGAGGATGAATAAGTGTTTCGAGACACTTTCTGTGCTGGTTTTGCTCACACATCCATTTCTGCCCACATGGTGCTACACAGATTACACCTTTGGGGGCTCTGCAGGGTGTTTTCTTGGTGTATTTATTCGTGTGTGTGTGTGTGTGTGTGTGTGTGTAGGTGTAGGTGGTGGAGGGGATTGTATTCTTTTCTTTTTTTTAATTGCAAGCTAATTGGAGATCCTAGAAGTTGCTATGTAGATACCATTTGGGAAATCAAAGTCTTCTATTGGCTTTTTTTTTTTTTTTTAGATTTTATTTATTTATTTGAGAGAGAGAGAACGTATGCGTGCGTGAGTGGAGGAAGGGCAGAGAGACAAGCAGACTGCCCCCTGACTGTGGATCCCAGGACCCTGAGATCATGGTCTGAGCCAAAGTCAGATGCTTAACTGACTGAGCCAACCAGGTGTTCCGATCTATTTGCTTTGAATACAACGAGCTTTATAGCCATGGGTTCTCCTATTAGCTGTGTCATGGGATAAACATGTTTCTATGGTGCCAGCAGAACCCATGATGTCTCTTGGAAGTATCTGCTCCTTATCTGCACACATGGTTTAAACAACACATCCTTGTTCCCACCCCCCTGCCGTAGCCAGTGGGAGTGGAGTAGCAAATTCCCTGGCCAGGCAGCCTTAGTCTGGTTCTGTCACATTGTGGTGGCGCTAAAAGACAACGAGGAGTTGAAGTGGCCCTGGAGGAGAGTCAGGGAATATTCCTTTTTTTCCCCCTTATTTTAAAAGATTTAATCCATTAATTTGAGGGGGAGAGAGAGAGAAGAGCGCACAGGAGCAGGGGAGAGGGGCAGAAGGAGAGGGAGAAGCAGACTTCCTGCTGCTGAGCAGAGAGCCCAATGTGGGGCTCGATCCCAGGACCCCGGGATCACACCCTGAGCCAAAGGCAGATGCTCAACCACTGAGCCACCCAGGTATCCCCAGACCCATGTTGTCTTATCTTAATATATTTTTATTTGGGGGATTCCACATAGCAGGGAGAAGTCCCAAACCAAGCTATCCGCAAAACTGCTTTCTCAGTGGCCTGCAACACTTGACATTCCTTCAATCCAGACTCGCCTTTGCTGTCACATGTCCTCCTCCCCTATGTGTCTGTATGTGTCCTCTCTTCTTATAAGGACACCAGTTATTGGATTTAGGGCCCACCTGAATACCCACCTGACCTCATCCTAACTCATGACATCTGCAAAGACTATTCCCACATAAGCCACATTCTGAGGTCCTGTGCATACAGGACCATTTGGAAGACAGTCAACCCACTACAGGGGATCACGTGTACAGGGTGTAATGGTCTCTCATTCTCTGACTGAAGTCTGTCATTTCCCATCACCTCGCCTGGGGCCAGCCCTCTCTGAAAGAAGATTTTCCAGTAATCTTGGGAACAAAAGTCTTGGTGGATTGTGTAGGGAGAGTGCTGCTCTGGGCACAGTGGGTCACGATGATCAAGCGTTCTGATAATAGACAGACTGAAGTTCCCTTTTGCAAATTGAAAGAGCACTGGCGGGATCCCTGGGTGGCGCAGCGGTTTGGCGCCTGCCTTTGGCCCAGGGCGCGATCCTGGAGACCCGGGATCGAATCCCACGTCGGGCTCCCGGTGCATGGAGCCTGCTTCTCCCTCTGCCTGTGTCTCTGCCTCTCTCTCTCTCTCTCTGTGTGACTATCATAAATAAATTAAAAAAAAAAAAAGAAGAGCACTGGCTGTACACCCTGCAGGGCCTGGAAAAATGAACCTCCTCCCCCTCTTTTTTGTGTTCTTGATAAAGGGCTCTGACACAGAGGAAAAATACACAGGCAGCCAGCGGCTATGTTTACACCAAAGTCCACCTGGGACTAACAGAAGCCCGCTGGGAAGAATTAGGGCTGTTATAGGTGCGGCGGAATCAGTGTGAACCGTGGCCCATGCCTTTGTCTGCGGTGGACACGTGGGCTCAGAGTTCTGGGGCAGGAATGGCTGGCACAGGAGGGGGCATCTGCGGGCAGAGAGGAAAGGTCTGTCGTGGGGAAAATATTTATTTACTTTTTTTTTGTTTTAGAGAGAGAGAGAGAGAAAGTGAATGAGCACGTGTGTGCAGTCAAGGTGAGGAGGGGCAGAGGGAGAGGAGAGAGAGAGAATCCTAAGCAGACTCCCCGCTGAGCTCAGAGCCCGATGTGGGGCTCCATCTCACAACCCAGAGATCATGACCTGAGCTGAAATCAAGAGTCAGATGCTGGGACACCTGGGTCACTCAGTGGTTGAGTGTCTGCCTTTGGCTCAGGGCGTGATCCCAGGATCCTGGGATTGAGTCCCACATTGGGCTCCCTACAGGGACCCTGCCTCTCCCTCTGCTTGTGTCTCCGCCTCTGTGTGTCTCTCATGAACAAATGAATAAAATCTTAAAAAAAAAAAAGTCAGATGCTTAACTGACTGAGCCACCCAAGTGCCCCTGTGTTGGGAAGAATATTTAGATGGCAGCTATTTGTTTATTCAGCAAACGCTTACTGAAGTCCCACTATGTGCCAGGCACTGTATTATACTGTATCTCTTCTTCAACATAACTCAAAGACTACGTCGATGCATATTTCCTATGGTGAAATCCTCAAAATGTGTGGAAAAAGTCATGTGAAGATGACATGGCTTTGCTTCAAGCTGTGTTAACAAAAGCATAGGCTGTTGATGTAAAATAACTAGGCATTGGGCTCGGAGTTAAATGGGAAATGTCAGAGTTTGTATGAGGCTCCGAGAGTCAGATGAAATCAACATGAAGTACAGAGCAAATGACACTGAAATCTACTAACCCAAAGTGACTTCTTAGTCAGGGTGACATTAGGTGCTGTGGAAAAGTCTAGAAAAAAGAAATAGTAAACTTTATCATATATTCTGGAAAATGTGTTGCTTTTGGAGTTTGCATAAACAGAATTGCTAAAAGGAAAAAAGTTAAAACATCTTCCACTAAAATAGCTTTGCTCATATACCTTAACCGTGTGCTTCCCAGCTGGATAATTTTTCCTTTTTTTTTTTAAACACTCCCATTTAAAATTGCTTCAGGGATGCCTGGGTGGCTCAGCGGTTGAGCATCTGCCTTTGGCTCAGGGAGTGATCCTGAATCCTAGAATCAAGTCCTTCATCGGGCTCCCTATGAGGAGCCTGATTCTTCGTCTGCCTGTGTCTCCGCCTCTCTCTCTGTGTCTCTCATGAATAAATAAATCTTTAAAAAAATAATAAAATTGCTTCAAATATTTTTTAAAAAGTTTTTATTTATTTATATATTTGATAAAGAGCACATGTGGGGAGGGGAAGAGAGGGAGGGAGAGGAACAAGTAGACTCCACACTGAGCACAGAGCCTGACTCAGGGCTCCATCTCACGACCCTGAGGTCATGACCTGAGCTGAAACCAAGAGTCAGATGCCTGACCAACTGAGCCACACAGGTGCCCCTCTATAATTTCTTTTATCTCTTGAAGTGTGAATTTTGGGCGGCCTGGGTGGCCCAGCGGTTTAGTGCCACCTTCAGCCCGGGGTATGATCCTGGAGACCTGGAATCGAGTCCCACATCAGGCTCCCTGCATGGAGCCTGCTTCTCCCTCTGCCTGTGTCTCTGCCTCTCTCTCTCTCTCTCTCTCTCTCTCTGTCATAAATAAATAAATAAA
Organism: Canis lupus dingo; assembly: GCF_003254725.2. Classification (NCBI taxonomy): domain Eukaryota; kingdom Metazoa; phylum Chordata; class Mammalia; order Carnivora; family Canidae; genus Canis; species Canis lupus. The sequence continues at coordinate 60,263,700 of NC_064250.1, forward strand.
ATCTTTTTTTAAAAAGTGTGAATTTTAATATTGGCTCTGGAAGCCTGTAGAGGCCAGTGGATTTCTTTTTCTTTATGGGCACCAAATCCACGTAATCATTCATTCAGACATGTTTTTGGAGTGACTACCAGGAGCCAGGCACTGGTTGTTTGTGGAGTTGTAGCATTTCACAGCCGGAAGGGCTTGCACAAAGTGTTTAGTCCCTCCGTTTTATGTCTCAGATGAGGACATTGTTCAGGATGTTGAAAGGCCTGGCTCAAAACCACCATCACCAGGGAAACCAGGTCTTCTGAGCCATACTGAATACTTTTTGTGCGAGGCCATTGTTATGGACTAAATGTTTGTGCTCCCCTCAAAACTCATATGTGGAAGCCCTAACCACCCAATATGATGGCTTTTGGAGATGGGACATTTGGGAGGTGTTTAGATGAGGTTATGAAGATGGAACCCCCATAATGGGATTAGTGTCCTTATAAGAAGAGCAAGAGAGACTAGCTCTCTCTCTCTCTCTCTCTTAGCCAGGAGAGCACACAGTGAGAAGGCATACTTATGCACTAGGAGGAGGACCCTGGCCAGTAATGGCATCCGCCGGCACCTTAATTTTGGACTTCCCAACCTCAAGAACTGTAAGAAATAAAAGTCTGTTCTTTAAGCCTAGTGTATTTTGTCATAACAGCAGAGCTAATCTTGCCTTATTATCCCCTACATTTTTTTTTTGCTTAAGTCCTAGTATCAGCTTGTTTTTCTGTTATTTCAAACAACTCCCTCCATCTGACCCCATTGTCTAAAGCAGAACAAAACAAATACAAAGGCAAAATAGAGTTTGAAATATACTGTAGAAGTTAAATCCCAATACTGAAAAATGAAGAAGCAACAAACAAATAAATAAAATCTAAATGACAAAGATATTTGAATTCAAGTGGACCTATTTCAAATTATCGCCAGCATGGTAAAACTCAGAAGAGTGCAAGAATCCAGGTGGTGCTGAGAATTTTGCCCAGGTGTGACAATCAAAATCTGTGAGCGTAAATAATATGAATGGAGCATCTCTTAGGGCTTTTGCAACCTCAAATCCGTGATCCAATTTTTTCTTGTTTCTTTATTTCTTTCTTTTCCTTTCCCCTTTCCTTTTTCTTTCTTTCTTTTTTCCTTAAAAGGAAAACTTTAAAGAACAGTAATTTTGTGTATATGGTATAACTAACCCACAGGTTGCTCTTTTTCAGGGGATAACTAGCAACAGATTTAATTAAATTCCAACAAATTAATTCAATTCCATCCACTACTCTGCAGCCCAATAGAACCATGTATGTAATGATTTTATGTCTTTCATACCAAACTGTGTACGTAGGTACCCTTAAGGCAAAGCAACAAAAGTTTCCGCAAAACCTATATGGCTTCTCATTATACAACAGCTCTGGAGACTTGAAGATATAAAATCCATTTTTTAATGCAGTCTCCACATCAAGCTAGGAGGCTGGGCTTTCTTTTTACACGAGAACGGAATCTTCTCTCCCAAATCATTACTATGAGGTTTTTGCAAACGTAATGTCTGTTTTAATATGAGCCAGCCTGAAAAAAAAAATATATGAGCCAGCCTGGAATTAACTTTTCTTTGTCTGCTGTGCCTATGTTTCATATTCATGGTGTAGTAATTTTGCATCAGGTACCCACTCATGAGCATTCCAGATATCCCCTGCATAAGGGAATACAGACAGATAAGAAAACTGAGGGTATGTAACTAGCTCAAGAGCACCCAATTAGGTAGCAGATCCTACTGCAGCCACCTTTTCCTACCTCAAAGTCAGCAGAGACTCATGGCGTGTCACCAAGCCTGTACTCACATAGCCTAATCTTACTCATGGGAAAAGCTTATGGATGTGCTGTTTCTTGGGGAGGGTGTGCTTTTTAAAAACATAAATTCCTAGGCCTTCTATGCATCCCTACCAAATCAGATCCTGGGGAACCGTCCCAGGCACAGATATTGTAGACATGTTCTGTGGTTGATGCTTACTTAGGCTTATTAAGGCATTAGAACTGTTTTTAGAGGGGATATTGATTCATAGCAAAGTGGTCACCATGGCAACCTAAGGAACCCATCACCTGAGCTGTATTCCACATGACTTCATGTTTACTGTCTTCTACTTTAAATGATAGATCAGAGATAAATAAAACCCACAAGCGTTTGGGCAAGTCATCATTTATTCATTAACACGACTCCATGTCCAGAAACAGCCTGACATGACAACTTTCCTATCCAGACAATAGAATGACAGGGTCGTGGATCCCCTTCAACAACCAGGGATGTGCATGCTCCAGAGTGGCCTCTTCAGGGACACATCGTCATTCTGCCAGCTTTCCAACGTGCGACATGGCAGGGTGACCCCCGAGGGAGCTGCTATGTGCTCATTCTATCCCAATCCCTCACCTCATCAAGTGCAAGGATCCATGAATCAGACAACAAATCTGAGATGGAAATAAAAAGGCATTCAGAATAATTTCAGGAAGAGATGGGATGGACCCCTCTTAGAACTCCAGGACCAAAAGGTGAGAAAGGACAAGAGAGAGGGAAGACAAATTTTCCATCTTGCATTTTCTGAGCTTGTGTGCAATTCACTCTTGATAAAGCAGTTTGAATAAAGCTCAGGTGATGGGCTTTTGGTTGTCATGGCAATTACTCAGCTGTGTGCAGCCACCTAATGCTTCCATAATTTCCCTGCGGAAGTGCACCCAAGGTCAGCAGAGGCAGCAGAGTGCCTGCCCCAGACTCCTGGGGACAGAGTTGGACTCTGCCTGGCACATGACCAAAATGTCTTTGAAATCCATCCCATTCCTTGAAATATTAGTCGTCATTTTGACACGACATAAAACAAAGCAGGTTGGAACTTTGGCATGCAGGAAATAGAATTTTATTTTTATGTAACTCCAATTTCTATCTTTAACCCAAGCGGGGGCTGGGAAAATCCAACTGGTCTTCAGGGATCATTGCACTTTCTCAGGGTCATGTGAAGGTGTGGGTGGGGGTTGGTTACAGACTGCCAGGTGTGGGGAAGGAAGGTCTGGGCACATAGGTCGCTGCTGAGACCTCTCTCCCCCTGTCCGCGTGGCTGTCCTCAATCCCACACCTTTGTCTGTTGCTTCGTTCCCTCTTGGGTATGTACCTCTTGGAGGTACCTCTCTTGGAGAGGCTGTTTTTCATCCCCCTCTACATGGACGCAGCACCAGACATCCCCCGTCAGGGGTCTTGAGGTTTCCTCACAGAGTCCATGAGGCAAAGCACAGGGTTCACTCTCTAGAACTCACCAAACTCGGCTTTCATCCATTTCCTTCCATCCCCTCAGATGTTTTTTCAGTATGTGGGTAGGGAATAACTCTTCCTCCTTCCCCCTTTAGAATTTCTCCCACACGTTTTATGGGCGCCCTATCTTTTCCCTCGCCCATGGGCTTAGAGTTCTAGAAACTCAGGAAGACTATTTTCTGCCCAGCTATATTCTCCCTTGAGACATTTATTCCATAAACATTTACTGAGCATCCACTAAGTGCTAAGTACTGTTCCAGGCCATGGAGACATAGTAGTGGGAAAAATACACAAAAATCCTTGTGATTATGCAGCTTAGGACCTGACACAATGAATGAAGGAGAAGCTGCATGCTGGGGAAACCAAGAACATGAACAGGGAGGCCAGGAGGGTGGATGAAGTGAGTTCCCATTTTAAAGAGAGAGGATGGGGTGGGCCTTGTGAAGGAGCTGACATTTGAGCACAGACTTCAGGAAGACGGAGGGAGTGAGGTAAGTGAGTATTTTTGGGAAGAGTGTTCTAGGCACAGGGAACCGCTCAGGCAAAGGCCTTAAGATGGGAACATGCTTGGTGTTGTTCAAGCGCAGGTTGTGATCAACGCGTTGGTCCTGGGATTGAGCCTGGCATCGGGCTCCCTGCTCCGCGGGGAGTCTGCTTCTCCCTCCCCCTCTGCCCCTCCCCTCCACTCGTGCTTTCTCTCCCTCTCTCAACTCAATAAATGAAATCTTTAAATACATGAATAAATAGATGACTCAATGGATCACTCTGGCTGCTGTGACGAGAATAGGCCCTGAAGAGTGAAAAGAAGGAGACGACCACTGCAGAGCCCCAGGTGTGAGATGGAGCAGGAGGAGATGAGAAGTGTTCGGATAATGGGGTTACAACCCTCCTCCGGCACCTCCACTAGATTTTTAAATTTTTTACTATTTTTTATTTTTATTTTTATTTTATTTTATTTTTTATCATGGTCTTAAAGTTTCGTGTCTTCCTCCCCTGCTAGAGGTGGTAGGCACAGAGCCGTGTTTTATATATAACACGGGATTGGTTTTCCAGGAGCTCTGCTTCCTGACAAGTGGAACTCCTTTCAGGGATAAGGCAGGTGGTCCTCTGTGCCATAGCACTTCTTGAAAAAAAGTAGTTTTGCTTCCACATTCTGTCACAATTTGTCACCCTTCACTGCTGAGCAACAGCCCAGCTATCATCTCTGAAGGCCTCCTGTGACCTTCAAAGTAAATCACAGCCCTATGTTGGCACCTGTTGGTACCCATTCTATGCATGACTTGGAGATTGAGGTTCTGGTTTCAACCATATGAATATCGGGGGCCCTGGAGCAGGAGGGGCTGGCATATTACTATTATTTCAGCTACTTTCTATTAACATTCATCCTGAATGTAGTGGTTTCTGCTTGGAAGCTGGTTAAAATGTAGTTGCTGGATGCCTGGGTGGCTCAGTCGGTTGAGCATCTGACTCTTGATTTTGGCTCAGGTTCTGACCCTGAGTCGGGTTCCATGCTCGGCAAGGAGTCTACTTGAGATTTTCTGTCTCCCTCTGCCTCTGTACCCCCACCCCGCACTCTCTTTCTCTCTAAATAATAATAATAATAATAATAATAATAATAATAATAATAATAAGTAGTAGTAGTAGTAGTAGTAGTAGTAGCGAGTTGCAAGTACTCGGAAGAAAGCCTATGTGTCTATTTTCACTACTTCAAAATTCTCAAGTAATGATCAAATATGTTGGTTTCATTTGTTTCTTTTGGATTTGGGTCTCCTATTCTAAGTTTCTTCAGTTTGTTAGGTGCTGAGCCATTCAGGGGTCCTGGTCGTGGACAACAGAAATCAAGTCTGGTTAACCCGAACATAGACTGAGTCACAGGGATGTGAGACACAGCCTGGAAATGCTGAGATGGAGAACCAACCTTGAAGGACAGGCAGGGGCCAGGGAAGGAAGGGGACAGTTAAGGCCTCGGCAACGCATCAGATGTTTGTGTTCCCTTCAAATTCATATGTTGAATCCCAGTGGGATGGTATTAGGATGCGAGGTATGTAGGAGGTGATTAGTTCATGAGAATGGGGCCCCCATGAATCACATCAGTGCCCTCATCAAGGAGGCCCCCCCCCAGAGCTCTGTAGCTCTCTTCCCGCTGTGTGAGGATACAGCCGGGAGGTGGCTGTGTGCAGTCGAGAAAAGGGCCCCCACAGGAACCCCACCACTTCCTCTGACCCTCATAGCCAACCTATCACCAAGTCCTACTGATCCTTTAAAACATCTCTTGGCTCCTTATTGGTCATTGTTAACCACACCGTCATTGTTTACACTATAGCCACACCCTAGGGACGAAGTGCCCAAGACCTGTAACACTCCGAAGTATTCTCCTTGACTCTAGTGTCTCCCTGCCCCAGGGCACCCACGTGTCCCACACAGCGTTTGCCAAACCCAGATAATGACCTAGCTTTCTTAAAATGTCTGCAGCAGATCCCACATGAGGTCTTTGGCCTGATGTCAAGTGCCTCTGTTTCCCTCATCGTCATCCAGGCAGCTTAGTCTATACACGGTCTGGGTATAGACTCAGGACATTTTCACCTGTGGTCAGGACCTTCCCATCACCCCTCACTCCCCACAGGAACGAGCTCCCCTCTGTAGCACAGCACGCAAGGCTCTCCTTACCTGGGCCTGCCTCGGTTGGCCTCTTGCACACAGCCTAGAGCTATTTTATTCCTCAGTGCTGATGACGGATGCTCCTCTGTTCTCTCAGACTACAATGCCTGCCCATATTTTTCTTCTTTACAAACTCTTATTTATCCTTAAAGATTTAACTGATTCATCTAGTCCATAATTACTGAATACCTAACATATGTCACATAGCGTCCTGGGCACAGTGAGCGGGGGTCCAACAGGATTCCTGCTCATGGATCTTAGGTTTCAGAAGACCAACAATTAATTGGAAACAAGTAAATGAAGTAACTGATGATAATGGGAAGACTGCTTAAAGGAATAAAAGAAAATGTGCTTGAGGAGCAGAGGGAGGGGGCTGGCCATTTACCCTTGTGTTTGAAGAAGGCTCTCTTGGAGAAGGTGCCATTTTATCTGAGACCTGAAGGAGAGAAGGAACTAACATGCAAAGTTCAGGGGAGAAGATCATTCCGGGTAGAGGGACTAGCAAGTGCTAAGGCCCTGAGGCAGAAAAACTTGGAGGAAAACACTGAAGGAACAGAGAGAGAAGACCAGGGGGCTGAGATACAGTGAACGAAGGGGAGAATAACAGAGATGAGACCAGAGGATTGGTAAGGGCCAGATCATAAAATGTCTTATAATGCATTAAAGGAGTTTAGATTTTTTTACTTTCTCCAATGAACCTTCCCTGACCTTTCACTAACTGAAGAAAAATTTTTAATCCTAAGTGACTCTACTACTGAGAACACCTAGTTGGCCACCCAGTACTCTCATCTTAACTTTCTTTGTGGATCTCTGGTCACTGTTTCATGTATTCTTAGACGACGACACAAACTGTTTCTTTGTTTTAAAATGGCACTAGATCAAGAGAAAATATAAATGAAAAATTGAAAAGGCAATGAGGACATGCGTGGGAAACATGTCGAAACTGGGTTCTCAGTGAACACATTATCCATATCTGCAAATTTGAGGGCTCTGGCATCTCGACAACTGTCCCCTTGAATATCCAAAGGTCTACTGTGCCATGACTTACCAACCTTCCGATGGTCTATTTGTTCAACGAAATTACAAAATCCTTCAAAGATAGGCTCTGTGTCTGAAATGACAACACACAGACACTTCCACACAGTGCCAAACACACTTCTGGTTTCACTGTAGATGGTTGTGAAGTCTGTCAGTAATTCTACCTCAGAAATCATTGCTTACACCGAAAGAGGGATGGTGCAAAGATAGTGCATGGCAAATGATGGTGGGGATTGATGACCATCCAGCATCTGGGGGAGAATGTCCCCAGATGCAAATCTCTCCCCCTCACTAACCAAGGTGGAAGCCATCCTTCCTTCTCCAATTGCCCTTGCAGTTAGGTTGCAGACCCATGACCTTGACTTCTCCAATCAGATGCACCCACGTGACACTTTAATTTGGAAGAGAGCAATGGGAGGGAACAGCTGTTTCCCAGAGTCCAATTTTCAGATGACAGAGCAATGAAGGGATGCAGCTTTCACTCAGCTGGAGGGAGGAGGTGGGAGGGGTCTGGCATTCAGAACTAGGGGTAGGACGCGGCTGCCGGTGTGTCTGCATTCAGTGCTAGGGACCATGACCTTTCCTGAGCTGCCCTGCAGCCTGGTTCACATATTCCTTGACTCTTAGCCTGATGCTAGCCTTCCAGTAATTTCTGCAAGTAATCTCATATCCTTTAATAAGTCCCTTTCCTGTGTAAACCGCTGGTATGCCTTCTGTGTTCCTCCACTAAGAACTCTGGGGCAGGCAGGGTATATAGCAGGGAGGCTTTTAGTTCAGTGTTAGGGTCACAAATGTATCAGGAATTAAAAACAAACCCTGGGGGTGCCTGGGTGGCTCAGTGGTTGAGCGTCTGCCTTCGGCTCAGGGCGTGATCCCAGAGTCCCAGGATCAAGTCCTGCATCGGGCTGCTCTCAGGGAGCCTGCTTCTCTCTGCCTGTGTCTCTGCCTCTGTGTGTGTGTGTCTCTCATGAATAAATAATAGAATCTAGGGCAGCCCGGGTGGCTCAGCGGTTTAGCACCGCCTTCAGCCCAGGGCCTGATCCTGGAGACCCGGGATTGAGTCCCAAGTCGGGCTCCCTGCTTGGAGCCTGCCTCTCCCTCCGCCTATGTCTCTGCCTCTCTCTCTCTCTCTCTCTCTCTCTGAATGAATCTCTCTCTCATGAATAAATAAAATATTCAAAAAAATGAATAAAATCTTTTTTAAAAATCCCAAAACTAAAAAAACCAAAAACCTCTGCAAGTTATAATTTAAGTCAGTGGGGGCCTTGTAGCTGATTTATAAAAATTCAATTTGTTCACTGCCTCTTAGGGAGCATAACTATTGAAATCACATTGTTTTCAAACAGAAGGCAGGTATGTGGCAACTGGTAACACGTAAAGACATTTTGATTGTAAAGCACCCCAGTGAGACGGATGTATAGACGGTTGAAACAAGGCTGCTCTCTCACTTACACTTACAGCAGCTCTCTGCTCGATAGTTTACCTCCTTTTCCAACATGAGCTGTTTCTCCTCTCCTGCAGACTCCGGCATGTACAAGGAAGGCTATGTGAGTGTTTCTACATTGAATTCCTGGTACTTGGAGGGGAGGTTTTGAACTCTTTGGCAGAACTGGTATTCTGGTATTGTAAAAACAGTTCAGGGTCCCCCCCCTCCCACTCTGGACTGTTTTCATAGCTTGTTCTTCATTTTTAATGTAATCCTAGTAGTAGGTATGATTAGTTCTGCTGGTTGGGTTCCAAAGATGAAAGCCACCTCAATCTGGGGCTAACCCCTGAGTTAGAATCAATCCTTATGTAAGTCTATCAATAACCCTATAAAGGAGGCATGATTTCTCCTGCTTTCCAGATGGGAAGGGGAGACTCAGGAAGCTGGTGTGTTTCTTCCCCACGTACTTGGGTCGTGTAGTCAGGGTAGCAGTAGGTCACTGTCATAGTCTGTTGGGGCTGCAAGGACAGATTAGCAAACTCTGGGGTGATGTAAACAACAGAAATTTAGCTCTCACATTTCTGGAGGCTGGAAGTCTGAGATCAGGGTGCCCACACAGTTAGGTTCTGGTGAGACTCTTCCACTGTGTTGCACACTACTGACTTCTCATTATGCCCTCACATGGTGCCAAGAGACAGGGAGACCTCTCTGGGGTCTCTTTATAAGGGCACTGACCCTGTTCCTGAGGGCTCCATCCATGTGACCCAATCACCTTCTCAAGACTCCACCTCCAAATACCATCACATTAGGATTGAGGATTTCAACACATGAACTTTAGGGGAACACACACATTTAGTCTATAATACTTACCAAGAGCATTAAAAACAAAGAATAAACAAAACAACAATAGGGTACATTGTGCTTCTCAGGGCCTTCTCTCATGAAGCTCTAGTCTTAGTTTTTTTATATGCACGCAGATGTGAGTCCCGTGATGTAAAAATCTATTTCTTATTTTGCGTTGTGGCAAAAACTGAAAGCTAATGGTGGTAGTCTCGAGCCTTCAGGTTATGGGGAAAGGAACTGAGGCAGAGAAAGATGAGATAAATTGGCCAAAATAACTCAGCTGTGGAGAAGAAAAGACAGACCCAGCAATGAGACTCCTGCTAGACCGTGTCTCTATCCCCATATAAAAATGGTCACTATAATCCCTGTCTTTTCAACCTTACAGAATTGTTGCATGATTTAAATAAGATAATTCAAAAGATCTTTCTTAAAAAAAAAAAAACCCATAAACCATTAAACAAATGCAAGGTCCAATCTGTATCAGTCATGGTTACCAGTCCAGAGACAGAAACTGTTCCAGGTCTTCAGGCCGAGAGGAATGTAACACAGGACTTAGCTCACTGAGTTACTGGAAGGGCTGGGGGAACAGAGGAAGGAGGATGGTATCTGGAGCCCAAAATGCCCAGGGCCTCGGCATTCACCGGGTAAGCGCCACAGAGGCAGAAGGAATGGTTTCTGCTTTCCTCCTCCTTTCTAACCTTGGTGCTTCCGGTCAGCTGAACCTAGCAGAATTTTTCTGCTTTTTGGAGGAGGGGAGAGGATACCTCCCTTAAGAATGTGGTTAAGGACCACAGATGATGCCCAACATAATGTTTAATCCAAATTTTCTCCACTTGCACTAGGGCCTCTTAATATAAAACAAAAAAACCCCAAAACCAGTATTCCTCTGGCTCTGTCCCCTTCACAGTTACAGGGGACTTCAGCTCTCACAAAGAGAGCCTCCTGCTATTCCCGTGGGGCTCCTGGAGTGCCTCTGAGTGCCAGTGAGTACACCACGCTTGGGTACCATGTGTTGCTGACACGGTGGCCTCTGGAGCTCCAATTGGTGGGAATCGGCTGCGGTGGGTTTCAATCCTGGTGTCTCTGTGACTTTCCCACCTGCCCTGCTACTACAGGGTCTGCACCCACCGCAGCTCAGGAGCTGCCGTCTGTGGTTGCACCTGCCACTTGGGGTGCCGCTGCCACCATCCGTGGGGCTGTGAGTTCCACCACGATTCGCCAGCTGAACAAGACAGCATCGGAGGCTAAGGCGGCCAAGCCACCACTCTGCCCCCAGAAGGCACTGTTGCTGCTGTCTGTTGGTCTGTGCCTTGTCATGGGGCCAGGCCACCACCCAGCCTCACCACTTGTTGCTTCTCTAGCAGCACACCCTCTGGATGTTCCTGGATTGGCCTGGTACCCATTCCACATCCTGCTGCTTTGTTCTGGGGATGGCTGCTTTCATTGCCCCAAATTTATTGTCACATGTGACTCTGCTGCCCTTATGTCACAGTCTTTGTTTGAAAAAGTGATCTTGGGGCAGCCCGGGTGGCTCAGTGGTTTAGCGCTGCCTTCAGTCCAGGGTCTGATCCTGGAGCCCCAGGATCGAGTCCCACGTCAGGCTCCCTGCATGGAGCCTGCCTCTCCCTCTGTCCGTGTCTCTGCCTCTCTCTCTCTCTCTGTGTGTATCTCTCATTAATAAATAAATAAAATCTTTTTTTTTAAAAGTGATCTTTTGGTATTCTCTGTTTTTTAAGTTCATTGATCATTTTTCTCTAAGAATGTGACCGTGGGGGCCTAGGCTCAAATCAGTACACCCATTCCTTGGGTCAACAAATATTTGTTGAGACCCAGCCTCATCAGCTCCATTCTGAGCTCTGGAGGTAAAGCAGTGAAGAGAACAAATTTCGGCTTTTGTGGAGCTTATAGTCAGGCTGGAGGCTGACAATAAAGGCAGATCACAAACAATTTTAGAGTATGTCAGGGGATGATGAATGTCATGTATCCCAATGGGGAAGCTAGAGAGAGAGTGAGTGAGAGAGAGGTTTTAGCAGTGGTTAGAGAAGACCTCCATGAGAAGATGACATGTGAGCTCCACTTTTGCTATGGACTAAATTTCTATGTCCCCCTCCCTGACAAATACATACATTGAAACTGAATCCCTAATCACCAACATGATGGTGTTGCGAGGTTGGACTTTGGGAGGTGAGCAGGTCGTAAAGATGGAGATGTCATCTTGTCATCTGTCATGAGTAGAAATGATCCCTCTTAGAAAAGAGACCCCAGAGAGATGACCTCTTAACCATATGAGGACACAGCAAGAAAACAGCCATCTGCAGAACCAGGGAAGGGGCTCTCATCAGACACTGAATCTTGATCTTGGACTTCCCAGTCTGTAGAACTATAAGAAATAAATGTTTGTGGTGGAAGCTACCGGTCTGTAGGATTTTTATGATAGCAGCCAAAGTTGACTGAGAGAGCCTTCTATCTATTGGCTATCAACATTTATGCTGTTTCTGTCGACCTCCAACCATCTCAGCGATTCTCCAGCAGCCAATCCTCCAGAATACTCAGGGCACAACATCTGCTAGTCAAATAGAATATTAGACAACCATAACCACCACAACCACAACTCCAGTGGCTAATATATTTTAAGCATCTCTTATGTGCCAGACACTGCTCTATGCATGTGCTCTTTGCACATATGATCTAATTTGATGCTTATCTCCATTCTATGAAGAAAGTACCACCGTTATTTCCATTTCATGATAGGAACGTGGAAACATAGATAGTTCCTCACTCAAAATCACATCGCGCGCACACACACACAGTCTGGCTCCTGAGTCTATGATTTTAAGAGTTATCCTGTATGACATGAAGGTAGACAGAAGGAGCTATGGGAATATCCAGGTGAAGGAGGTTCAGATAAAGAGAATGGCAAAAACTCTGGGAGGTAAGCCTTGGCATACTGGAGAAACAACTGGATACTGGGGTGGCTGGAGTGGAGTGACAGATGTTTTAGGCTGAGTTGTGATCCCCCAAATCCATGTTGAAGCTCTAACCCCCAGCACCTCAGAATGTAACTGTATTTGGAGATAAAGTCTTTAAAGAGGGAGTTAAGCTCAAATGAGGTCTATAGAGTGGGCTCTGATCTAATATGACTAGTATTTTTGTAGGAAGAGGACATTTGGACACAGACATGCCCACAGAGAAACAACCATGTGAAGATACAGGGAGAAAGCATCATTTACAAGCCAAAGAGAGAGTCCTCAGAAGAAATCAACCTTTGTGACACCTTGATGCTGGACTTGGAGCCTCCACACTGTGAGAAAATAAATGTCTGTTGCTTTAGCCGCCCAGTCTATGGTATTTTGTTAAAGCAGCACAAGAAGACTGAGGCAGGAGAGGGAGAGTGGAATGGGGTGAGGACAGGGAGACCCCAGTGCAGACCTACAAGTCTTGTTGGCCATGGTAAAGACCTTGGAGAGGATCTAAGCCTCATCCTGGCTGTCAGAGGTCACGGGGGTGGGAATCAGAGGGTGGAGGACAGCGATCAGGTGAGAGATGGTGGTGGCTGGGAACAGGGTTGTAGCCTCGGAATGAGGGAGAGGTGAGCAGATTCTGGATATATTTTCAGAAGGAGCTATTGGATGTTTGCTGGCAGATCAAATGTAGAGAGTGAGAGAAAGGAATTACAGACACATCTGTGGATCTTTGGTCTCAGCAATATGAGACATCTGATGGAGAGGAGAAATCAAGTGCGAACTATTAGTCATCCAAACGGAGATGTTGAGGAGGCATTGGATACAAGAGTTGGGGTTCAGGCTGGAACACATGGAGATCCTTAGTGGGTAGGTGTACCTTCACATAGTCAGACTGAGATTTCCTAGAGATCATCTAGGAAATACATGTAGGTAGGGATGAGAAGATATTTAGTAACTGTCCCTTCCAAACTCTGGGGATGGGAAAGCCACAGGGATGCAGCAAAAGAGGCTGAGGAGTTGCCAGTAAGAAGAAAACAAGAGAGTGAAGGGTGGAGCCTAATGAAGTGTGTCTCAGCACGGGAGATGCTCTGCAGGGAATAGTGAGTCTACTGATGGAGGAGAGCAGATATTGACCATTGGGCTTACGACTCTCTCACTGGAGGGTAGTGATGAAAATCCGACCAGGGGATTCATGAAAGACAGGAAGGAGAGGAAGGAGAGCCAGCAAGAGCAAATAACCTGTTTTGAGATATTTTTCTGTAAAAGGATGGAAGAAAGGGGCAGTAGCAGGATTGGAGACAGGAGGTCAGGGGAGGTTTTCAGTTTTATGTTTTGTTTTGCTTTCCTTACATTTCCATTTCATGTTTGCACACTAACAGGACCGGTCCAGCAGAAAGGGGGAGCCTAGTGAGGCAGGAAAGAGAGGGGCCACTGCAGGAGGTGAGGGGGGAAGTGTTCTAGGGAAGGGCTTAGCTTTAGATGAAGTGCTGAGAGTTCTAGCCATAGTAACCAGAGGGAAGACCAAGCACATTGGTGAGAGCGTGTGACTTTCTCTTTCAATCGCTCTTATTGTTTCAGGGAAATGTTTGTTTCCCAGGTTAGGGTCCTCAGCTAAGAGTAAGGAGACAGAGGAGATGCTGGAGGTGTGAGGAAAGAGAATGTGTGATCACTCAGGTGAATGCAAGATGGGATTGGCAGTAAGAGCCCCCCTTGGGGACAGATGAGGACTGGATCGTGAGAACAGACAGCAGGGCCATGGGCTTCTCTCCCGCCACATGCACTGGTTTGGGTGCAGGTGCCAAGCAGGTAGAGGGCTGGGCTTTTGAGAGGAAAGAGAAAGAGACAGTGGCCAGGGCAAGGCAGCAACAACGATGTACTGCTGGATTTCAGCCTGGAAAGGGTGGAGTGACAATAGGTAGGGGGTGAGGAACAGTGGAAGAGAGGTAGGCCCAATGGGTTGCGCGTGCCAGTGAGTTTGAAGCGAGGGTATAACAGCATTTAAATCATCCTCCAGCCGTTAAGGGAGTCAGGCTATTGGACCAACCTTATGATCCAGGTTTTTGTTGTTATTCACAGAATGAGTTATTTTCTCCTAGAGATGGAGCCCCCTCCTATAAACAGGATTCTGACATTCCTTCCCCACCATATATGAGCACATCTGGGCTCTCTGCTCCATATTTTGAACTCTGTATATCCAACTTGGGATTTCTGGTTGACATGCTATTTCTGGATCTACCTTTATGTGGGCCACTTATAGAGACATCTCCCCCGCCCCCCCCCCCCCGTGGCCCTAAATACTTCCTTCCAAGCAAGGTGATTCACCTGAGTTGGCTGTCTTATTTAATCAAGCTATTAAAAACCAAACTGCAGTGTGAAAAAGTACAGGCTCAATTTAGGTGCCAACTCATTGAAAAATTGGCCCTTATAGACTATAATTAGGAGAGAAAGAGCCCGCAATTGATCCAAGTGGAATAAAGGAGCAGGAGAGGGAACTGCAGGCCCAGGGCACAGGGAAGTGTCCTCTCTGGATGCTACCCCTCTCGGAGGTGCTTCTTTTCCTTCTCTCCTCATCATCTCAGCCAGCAGCAGTCCCTCCTCCTCAGGAGCTGCCTCCATCCTTGTAGCTCCTCCACCAAAGCCTGAGGCAGCAGGGGGTGGTGAGAGCAGAACCTAACATCCAGTGCTGGATGAGAGGAGTCACTCCAGGGAGCAGAGTAAGCCTGGGGCCCTGCCAAAACCACAGGATACCTCTCTGGTAAGGGAGCCTCTCCTACTCTCTCTTCCTCTCCCCTTCCAGGACTTTGATCCAAAACAAAAGAGGGCTCATTGAACGTCAGGGTCAACCTTCAGAGGCAAGAGACGCAGGAAGTGCAAAACCTGCCAGGGGTAGAGGTAGGAGTTTTTTACCAGGCACTGCCCACTGCAGTCCTGTAGAGCTGGCTCCAGCCACAGTCCCTGACTCAGGAAAGAAAAAACAGGAGCTTAAGAGAAACTTGCCCAGGGGTTGCCTTACTTGGAGCTTCTTTCAAGTCCCCCAAATGATTTCCACATCACTATACTTAAGTTCACCCTCCTCCTCCCAGCCTCGGCACCAAGCAAAGGTGACTATCACCTAGCTCTTGGTGCTCCCTAACTTCTAGAGCAGTTACAGCCCGTAAGGATGGTTGTGAGATACTAAGAGCAAGCCCACTTCTCCTTTATCCCCTCTGCACATCTTTAGTTCTTAATTTAATATTCACAGAGGAAAACGAATTCAGCTGGTTTGATCACCAGACCGAAGGAAGCACACCTGTAGGCAGGCAAGTGTCAGATACAGCCTACCAACAAGTGTGTGGGGGTGTATGTGTTGGGGGGGGGTTGGTTCATGTCTCATTGTCTCTCTGATGTTTCTCCACCACTCTGTCTTAAGCCATGGAATGATGTCTGAATGGCCCAGTGGCCACTCCTCCTGTATATTGGCAGGGAAGGTCCCCTTGGAGGAATGAAGCAAGTTCCCCAGGTCAGACCTCATAGTAGAAAACAGAGAGGAAGAAGCATTCTGGAGCTGCAAAATAAGAGTCCTCCAAATAAATTCTAAATTACACTGGGTACCATGTCTTCTCCCCACAATTCCTATACCCAATGGTATGCTAGTAAATGTTTAACAAGTGGTTCTATGGGCAGTTGAGGGGGGCGGATTTATAGTCAGTGCCAATTGTTGTGGTATAAATACTCCCACCATGGCCAATTCCAGGCTTTCCAGTGTGAGATCCCTGAATGCAAAGTTGGGAAGAGATGTGTACTGTTGGCTTCTGAGAGCCATTGTGAGCTGGCTCTCGCATACCGTCAGTGTTTTATTAACAGTGTGACAGTCATTAAAGCTGTGGTAGGACCCAGAGAAATAAATGGTATAGGGAGGTAAGCCCGGAAAAGGAGTTGGGCAATAACGTGATTCTGAACCCAGTTCTAACATGGGGTGGGAGGGTTTCCTTGCACCACCAAGCAATGATCTGGTCACCAGCATATAGGGTATCCTCTAATTTTTTAAAAAAATATTATATTTATTTATTCATAGAGACACAGAGAGAGAGAGACAGAGACAGAGACACAGGCAGAGGGAGAAGCAGGCTCCATACAAGGAGCCCGACGTGGGACTCGATCCCGGGTCTCCAGGATCACACCCTGGGGCTAAGGTGGTGCTAAACCGCTGAGCCACCCAGGCTGCCCAGAACTCAATTCTGACACACTCTCTATCTACCCAGAGATACCATCAGATTCCACAGATTAAGGGCTCAGTCTCAAAACTGTCATCTGCCCCAACTTCAGATGTCAGTTGCAAGCCCTGGTTGTCACCTGTATGTCTGACCAAATGACTATAAACCAGAAGTTGCAACAACCCACTCCTTGGGTTTGATTAATTTGCTAGAGCAGTTGCCAGAACTCAGGAGACCCATTTACTCACTAGATTTACTGGTTAATTATAAAATGATATAACTCAGGAGCAGCCAGAAGGAAGAGCTTCATGGGGCAAGGTATGGGGAAGGGTGTAGAGCTCCTAGGACTGGCGCTCAGTACACACTGTTTGAGTGTTGTTGAGTGGCTAACATCTCTATAGGGCTCTAACCCAGCACAGCCCAACTGAATGTTCTGTAATGATGGAAATGTTTCATATATGTGCTGACAATGGTAGCCACCAGTCACAGATGGCTACTGGACACTTGATGTGGCTACTGCAAAGAACAAAGTGGATTTTAAGTTTTATTTAATTTTAATCATTTATGTAGCCACATGACCAGTGGCTACCATAACGGATGGCACAGCAAACAGCCTGCAAGTCAAATTATGATCTACGGACCAGCAGCTCTGGCATTAGTGTCTGCAGAGCACAATAATGCAAAATGCAATAAAACAGGGCATGCTGGTACCTGGGGAGCCTGTGAGAAATTCAGAATCTCAGGCTCTATCTCTGACCTACAGAATCAGAATCTGTATTCCATTCTCGTGTGTTTGTGTACCTATCAGCACCAGAGAAGCTCTGCTCTAAAAATTGGTAGCACTTTCATAAACTTTATTTCACCTGATCCTCAATAAAAAAAAAAAATCCACATTGTGGTTATGATGCTTCCCATATTAGACATGAACTCATTAAGCCTCTGGAAGGTTATATGATTTGCTCAAAACCACTAAAGGGAAAGGAGAGACTGACTCTCCACACCCAGCACTTCTTGGGCTATCACACATAGTAGAACAGTCCAGTCCCAGGCAATTTCATCAACATTGTTTCCTTCAGTACTGTTTTAAAGATTTTATTTATTGACTTGAGGGGGGGGGGCAAGGGCAGAGGGAAAGAATCTCAAGCAGAGTCCCAGTGGAATGTGGTGCCTGTCTCGAGGCTTCATCCCAAGACACTGAGATCGTGACCTGAGCTGAAACTAAGAGTTGAACACTTAGGTGCCCCTCTTCCAGTACCGTCTTCAATGGAAGATGATCACAGCACTTTGCTGCCGGAAACACGAGCTGCAGCTGTGATAGCGGAGATGGATTGTGGAATGGGATAGAAATGGTGGGGTAGGTAGGGGATTAGCCATGAAGTCCAGTCTCTTCCTCAAATACATCAAGGGAGGAGGAGTGAAGACAGGGCTAGATGTAATGTCAGGCTGCCTTTTAACCAGAAAAGGAGGTCAGTTTGCTGCCCAGGATCTATTTATATGCATAAGCTAAGCTGCAGTTCTGTTTTCCTTTTGTTATTTCATTATGTGAAAGAGTTGCAGAGATTTTTTTTTGACAATTTAGAGATTAAATATTGATTGGCTTGGTTAAAAATTTCCCCTGAGAAGTCTCAGGAATGAAGGGTGAAAGTGCTTCTTCCAGAATGGCTGAAGGTGAGATAAAATGATAGAGAAGAATGAAGAGTGGTTTCAAATATGAACCCCATGCCCAGCTGGCCCTGTTGGTACAACATGCAACTCTTGATCTTGGGGTCATGAGTTTGAGCCCCACATTGGGAATAAAGATTGTAAATAGATTTTAAAAACCCCACAATCACTCCCTCAAAAAAACCCTCCAAATATAGACCCCAAATCAAAGGTCATAAAGACTGAGACTCTAAATTATAAGACTTGTTTTGCTGGTTCTCACAGAGGCATCACTCTGAAGGAAGCTCCAGGTTCATATTAAATAAATACATAAATGTAATTAATGATGATAAGTGAGTCTCCCACGCAAAATGAAGATGTCTGCAATATGTATGTGTTGGTCAGTCACTCAGTTTTCATTGCGTGTTCCTCTTCAGAGCAGCACATTCCCTGATCAGCCTCACACTATTTCATCAACCCTAGCTTTAAAGAACGCACACCCTTACGTTAAGAGCCTGGTCACAAATAACAATAGCTAAAGTTGGTGTATGTATTCCTGGTTTGCAAACAAGTAGTGAGAGAGCAAGTAAGAGAAAAGATAAATAAACAAAGAGGAAAAAAGGAAAACAAATGATGGGCATCACTTCCTTGTGACCCATCTACCCCATGGCCTGCTTGCTCCTCCTCTGTTCCCCCAACATGGAGAGTAGTATCTGAGCTCAGAGCCCTGTGGTCACTATGGATTCATCTTCGTATGCAATCCTGACTCATCTCTCTTGCACTTTTCACGTGTAACCAATCATCAAGTCTGGTCAGCTCTAGCTTTTATTTATTTTTTTATTTTTTAAAGATTTTATTTATTTATTCATGAGGGACAAAGAGAGAGAGAGAGAGAGGCAGAGACACAGGCAGAAGGAGAAGCAGGCTCCCTGCAGGGAGCCGGATGTGGGACTCGATCCTGGGACTCCAGGATCACACCCTGAGCCGGAGGCAGGCGCTAAACCACTGAGCCACCCAGGGGTCCCCAGCTCTAGCTTTTAAATAACTCTAGTACATCATTTCTATTCTTAAGGTCATAGTTCAGGTCTTTATTATTTTACCGGGAATTCCGCCTCCTAACTAATCCTTCCCAACTCCATCTTTAATCTCATCCCTCAACAATCCATCATTTCTGCAAAGACTGAAAGCTAAGTACCAAGGATAATTAAACAATCCTCTATATTTCCATCACCCATGGGATGGATGTCATATTGCATTAAGTCATTTACAAAACGATATAATGGTCTAGATAACATCCCCTTTATTCACTAACTCCTGTTTGCATTCCTTTTCTTGCTCCTCCAGAGGCAATTACCATTATAAGTTTGGTGTGGATGGTAGATTGGATTACTTTTTTCACAATAATTTGTTGCCTCCTCATCCTGTTGTTTTCCCTGGAGGTGGAGCACAAATCCTCCATAGTCTAACAGGGCCTGGGAGAGCTGAGCAGAGCCATGGCCAACCTACCGCCTTCATGTAATGTGAATATAAATAAATATGTGCTATTATAATCTGCTAAGATATTGAGCTTATTTGTTACCCAGAAAAAGCTAACTAATTCAAAACATTTATGTATGTGAAGGTTTATGAAATGAATACAAATGTATCTATTGTGATCGTTTTGTATATCTTTGATATACATACATATGTATTTGCAAGCAATATATGGTTCTCCTTGGTATGTTTTACAAGTTTTACATAAATGGTTACATTCTCTGTCTATTTTTCTGCATCTTTTTTTTTTTTTTTAAGAGAGGGAGGAGGAAGGAGCTGGAAAAGGAAGAGAGGTTCTCCAGCAGACTCTCTGCTGAGTGAGGAGTCTGGCAGGGGGCTCAATCCTACGACCCTGAGATCGTGACTTGAGCATATCAAGAGTCAGATGCTTGCTTAACAGACTGAGCAATCCAGGCACCCCTATATTTTTCTACATCTTGATTTTTATATTCAAGATTTGTTTTGGATAGCTCTCCACACGGAAATATATGGATCTAGATCATTCCCTTTAGCAGCTATCAGAGAAATCTTTCCAAATCACAAATTTTGTTCTCAGTTCTCTGCCATGAAGGATGATAGCTGAAGGCAGTTACCAACAACACTCCCAGCAGTGGGGCAACAAGCCTTTCTTGAAAGGGGATCTAGGTGATCCTCACAGCGACCACCACAGTCCACCCTTTGTGCAGCTGAGTCCACTCTTCATATGTATTCTGGAAGCAATCCCTTCTAGGGTCCAGGGGAAAACTCAGAAGAAGAAGGTCTGTAAGATGAGCTTGAGTCCCTGCTCTACATCTGGTCTTAGAACCACAACTGATACTCATCATGTCTCTCCTCTACCATCTATTCTGTTCCTCCCCCACCCCTCTCCTCACACCTCCAGCTAGCACCTCTGCTGATCTTGAGGGCTTACTCAGTGATGTGACCCAGATTTGCATCCCTGCGGGGTCTGTGCCCCCTGGTCACCATGCCATTCTCAGTTTGGGCTTTCTACACTCATGCACTCACTGTCAAAATGGTGCACATACCAAGAGGTGCTCAAGTGGATCACCTGGGTGCCAAACATATTCCTCCTTGCCCCTGTTGCATGGTGGCAACCCAAGCAGAATTTACACACAAAAAAGCGAGTAAAATCCAGGAAACTCATACTAAACCATTTCCCTAACTCCACCCTCAGGTAACCAGTCCATTATTTTGATTTCCTCTCCATTGTTCAAACGAGGCTTATTTTAAAGTTCTCATAATTCTCTGTAGGCATCTATAAAGGTATATGTGTAATGTCTATATCTCAGAGGATTTAGAAAAATATAAGGTACACCTTAAAGCCACCAAGGACACCACTATCCAGAGGGAAATACTGTTATCCTCTTGCTATCTTTCTTTGCAAGCTCTTTCTCTATGATCTTAATTCTTTTAAAATGAAAAACTACGAAATTAATATCTGGCCTCTTTTTTAAAAATGTGAATCAGGCTGATTGTGGTTACTTGCAGATAACATTCCTCAAAGTAATCTTTGTGATGAGAACTGATTAACTTCAAAGAACTACACAAAGTTATTTCTCTTTAGAAGGCAAAAAAGTAGCATATGCAATGCAGAGCATAATACAGTAATAACTACTGTAACTAGATAATAAGTGTATTATCTCATTTAACTCAGCAGCCACATTTATGAGCTCAGTGTATGTTATTTACTGTTACTGTAGATGAAGAACTGAAGTGAAGTGTAGAGAGATTAAGTCACTTGCCAGGGGCACACAACCAGAACCCAGAACTGAAGTTCAAATCTAGATTTCCTGCCCTTAAATCCCACACTCATCACTGCTAAAAGACGTTAAGACAAATTTGCTAGGGTGACAAAAGCCCAGGGGACACAGCTACCAGGGATGGGAGAAGTCCAGCAGAGCAAGTGCATTATGGCATCCACTGCAGGCAGGGGCATGCTAAAGAGCTGTCAGTGAGGTTAGGGGTCTGATTCAAGGGTCTCTCTGGAGGGCCCAAGGACTCTGACCTATAGGTCGATGGAAGGACCATGGCAGCACCCTAGCACAGGAGCTGGAGCCCCAGGGGGCAAGTGCATCAGCAGGAAGGCAGCCACTGTTTGGGACAGATCAGAATGCTAGGTATGAGGGAGCTGGTGGAGGAGGATGGTTGGGAAGGAAGGAAGGTGGGAGCTAGAAGTCAGGCCATCAGAATTCCCTTTCCTTCCTTTGTCCTACCCACCACCCACTCTAGGTTACCCTGCCTCACTGTGACAAGGGGAAGGACCCTTGTCAGAAAAGAGGGGAGACAAACCAGCTGCACAAAATAAGACTGATTATACACATTTACCGGAAGACATGCACCAGAATGTTTCTAGAGACATCATTCAAAATAGCCCCAAATCAGAAACTATTCAGAGATCCATCCGATAGGATGCCTAAACAAATGGTGATATAATCACACAGTGGAATACTACACAGCAATGGGTGTGAACAAACCACAACCACATGCACTAATAAAACAGATGAATCTCACAAATATAACGTTCAGTGAAAACAGACCCAAAATATATATTCTGTAAGATTCCATTCATGTAGGATATCACAACAGTCAGAACTATCCTAGGCCCTTGGAAGTAAGGTCATTGTTTGGTGGTAGGGGGTGCCCAGAAGGGGTCATGACAGGGCTCCTAGGGGGCTTGTAATGTTCTTTTGAAAATTTTTGAGTGCAGGTTGCTATTTTATCTAAAACTCCAACAAGGAGTTTATTAGATTAAAAATAAGTAGGAGAAAAGAAATGAACAAGAGTGGCAAGGATAACAGACAGAAAAACCCAAATCATTACGATGAAAACATTAAATTGCACTCCATTGTGGTCTCTGGGTAGAAAATTGCATCTTTTCAGCCATCTGTTTCTATTCAGTTACCCCCAAAAAGTGTCATAGCCCAGTGATCATAAGTGAATCAGCAAGGGAGAAGTTTCATGTAGTCAAATAATTTACAAATGTTCCAAACTACTCTGGAAGGTTCAGAGCTATGGGCTGCAGGGCATGATTCCAAGTAGCTTTGAAGTCCTATTGCATTATTTCTATGTAATGCAAATTGACAAGGTCTCTAAATTAGGCAACTAACTAGAAAATGAGGTCTGAAAGCCAACTTTATTAGCAGCCGGGAATCTGGGCCGAGAGGCTTATCTGTTTGTGGCTGGGCATGGGCGGGGAATACATTTTCCATGCAAGGAATCAGGATAAGAGCAATGAGAAGGAGAAGTTCACATGGAGAAGCCAAGGAATAAACCTAGGAGTTGATAATCTTTCTGGGTTTTACTTAACAAATATTTGTAGAGTGGTTTCTATGTGCCAAGAGCTAAGTACTGACTCTATAAATGAAGAGTCATTTCATCCTTACAACAAACCTATGAGGTGGGACCTCATGGCCTCCTCATGGAGAGGGTGAGGTTCAACATGGAGAGGTTGAAGGACATGCATGAGGCCACATAGCTGCTAAGTGGCAGAACCAGAATCCAAACCCAGTTAATTAGATCCCTGTGCCCTTGTTTTTAACTTTGAGGCCTGTGGCTTATCCCACCAAGATGGCAGCATGGCTCTGCTTTTCATCTTTTCTCATGACTCATCTTTCCTCCATGAGAAAAACCAGGACCTTGGTTTTTCTTGCCGACTTCCCCCCTGGAGGACTCTGGTGGTGGACCTGTCATCTGCCTATATGCCATGATGAAAGATTGCTGAGAAGACTACCCCCCCTACTTCTGTCCCCTCCCCTAGCATATCTTCCATGTTGTACTATGGCCAACACCTGGACTTCCATCACTGATGTTTATTCTTTTGGGTGAGTGCTCTATTGCCTAGTGTTCCTTATAAAGATGCAGATAGCCCGGCAAAATGTCTGTGAATGAACCTCTGAGTGCCCAACTTTACCTAGTTTTCGGGAAGGGGTGAAAGAGAACCCTGAAGGCCCAGCAGGCTAAGAAGATACCCAAATTGGTGGCTGGGCCTCACTATTCTGTCTCAGTGAAGTGGGTCAGTGGCTAGCTAATGCCCATTTCTTCATCCATCTACTCATTCCCTGTGCTTGCATCCTTATATAGATGCAAGATCTCCTCCTAGGTGTCACATGTGACATAGCAGCTTTACAACTCTCATTATCCCTTATGTGCTGCCTACTTAATTCACAAAACACTTTCTCATGTGATCCTCCACGGTACTTGTCATTATTCCCAATTATCTGAGAAGAAAGTTAGGTTCACAAGGTTTGTGTGAGTTTCCCAGGGTCGCTTGGTTTCTGAACAGCAACTCTGGGATGAGGACCCAGGTCTTTGACTCATCTCAGGCGAGTAGCTGGGGAAGGAGAAGGGAAACCATTTAACGATGGGCGGTTTTTTGGCTTTGCTTGTTTGTTTTGTGGCAAAATATACATAAAATAAAATTTACCATCCGTTCATGTTTGAGTAGACAGTCAGTAGTGTTTGTACCTTTACACTGTCAGGCAACCAATCTGCAGAACTCTTTTGATCTTGCAAAACTGCAACTCCATACCCACTGAACAACTTCCCATTCCCCTGGAAACCACCATCCCACTTCTGTTTCTCGGAATCTGACTACTCCAAGGACCTCACAGAGATGGAATCATACAGTATTTTTTGTTCCGTGATTGGCTTCTTTCACTAAGCATCATGTCCTCAAGGTTCATTGTGCAGTTACCTGTGCCAGAATTTCCTTCTTGTTAAGGCTGAATGACATTCCATTGTATGTATGTAGCACATTTTTGCTTGTCCTTTTCTCCGTCAATGGGCATTTGGATTGTTTTACATTTTGGCTGTTGGGACTAATGCTGCTATGAAAGGACAAGTGTTTCTAAGATCAAGTATTCACATGAAGATCATCAAGACCATGATGAGATCTTAGAAAAGGCTCTGGGAAAGCCAATGTCAATCTGAGGAGTATGTGACTGAGACCCCCAGGGAAGTGGTTAGAATAAAGGGGATTCCTGTTTTCTGTGGTGGGGTCCTCATTTTCTAGCGGTGCAGTCCCCCCAACCCCCGGACTCTCTCCTCCTTATGGTAGGACTGGTTGGTGCCTCTGACCCCTAGTTCAGTGCTCTCTGCTGTGAGCAACCTGTCCATTTGGAGATAGGGTCCAGGACCCCACATGCGGCCCTGGACTTCTCAGAGGACCAACTCTCGATCGTGTTTTTCAGTCCCCAGGGGCTATAAAATCCCCTCCAGCCTGACCGCCAGCCACAGCGTACAGCTGAGATCATGGCAGCTGACGTTCCCTCAATAAAGATACCCTGCAGCTCAGGCTCACACTGGCAGTGCCAAAGGGCCACCATCCAAGTGAACAACATTACCATAGGAGAGAATGTTGGATAAAACTAGCTCTTAAAATTCCAAGAGGAAGAGAAAGAAAATAATGATTTCACCTAACTCTGTATTATCTATAATGGGCAAACTTTAGGGCTCCCATTAGACACACTGTGTTTCAAACACAAGCTGTTTGTGGTGTAAATGAGCCAAAGTCACACTTCCCAGTTCCGCCTCAGCCCCTAGCTTGGCAGGGAAGAACATGCCTTTTCTATCACTACAGAGTTAAGAGACAAGCTGGGATCTTTGAGGACCAGGCTGGCCACAGTGTGGACAGCGAGGGAGGAGTGTGGATGGCTTGCCCACACATGCAGAAAACTCCAATCACACATTCCCCTGAAAACCAGGGATGCCCCTGTGACCTTATAAATGCCTCCTACTCACTCCCTTGGACACCTGAGTGTGGGCTAGTTTGGGTATGGGCTCATAAAAGGCAGGGCTCACACCCATTTGTCTTATTTCATCTTGGGCAGATTTTTTTCCATCTTGTCTCACGACCAGACCCGTCTTGGTAGCATCTCAACATGTCAAGTGGCCTCTGAAAGGACATTTAGGGTCAGAAGTCCCAACCAATCAGTTAGCAGACATCTTAACCGAAGCCTGGTCTTTGATGGACAAAGGCTGCAGAATTTTGGCTCATACTCTATATTTCTTTTCCCTCTGGCTCTTCAAATGCTTTAGAAGTGTGGATCATCAAGACCTCTGCAGGTGAAGAAAAGCACATGACAAGGACAAGGAACCAGGGAGGGGGGATTGCCTAGTTACGGAGCAGGTGTAAGGGTGCAAGGCTCCATCCTGCATCAGGGCTTTGGCTTTGGACCCTCTGCTTGGCTCTTTGTCTCTCTGACTCTTCTTTATGTGGTGGAAATACAGTTCTTTGGAACCAGCAGATGAAATAATGGGCTGGAGAAACACTGCTCCAGGTGGCACCTGTGCTATAAGAAGGCGACCATGAACCCCTCCCTGTGAAATCATTGGGGTTGTTTTATGGCCCTGGTGTCTGTAGCACTGATTAGCCCTCTCCTTGAACACCTGGACAGGTCCAGAGGATGTGTTGCCACCATCTCTTCTGAAGCAAAACAAAGAGTACCATTCAGGTCAAAGAGAGAGATGGAGCTTTCTGCAGAAGGTGCGATTTAAATAAAAAGCGGAAATAGACACTTGGAGAAAGGGCACTTTATTTTTAGAAAAGAAAAGGAATTAGGAGATTAATGGTTGCCATGGCAACAGCAGAGCACCCACGGAAAATATTCTATAGGCTTGGCTTTAAATACGACGCAGAGAACAAAACGGCTTCCCTGGGGACTTCCTGAGAAAATATAGATGACAATAAAAAGGCCGCGCAGAAACAGTCTCTCCTGTTACTTCAAGTGCCATTTCCCTGCCACCTTATAAGCTCTGTACTCTGCAGCCCTGTGTTGACTTAAAAACCCATTTTAATGTTTGGCACAAAATTCATGGTCAATGAACATCTTCAGCTCCTTTCTGTTCTGTGTTCCTAATTGTGCTTTCAGAATTGAACGTGAGCCGGGCTTGGTAACCAGTGATTCTCAATCTAAATGGGGAGATGATGTGGGCAGCATCTGTGAGCCTCTGAATTAACCCAGACGGACAACACGAATTGGTTGCTAACATTTTTATGAAAGGACAGCAGTCCTTTCTCGAAGATTTAGAAAAGCTGACCCTCCTGAATCTTCCTTTTTCACATAGTGAAAACCAGCCACAGCTCATTCATGCCTTGATCACATTCATGCCTTGATCACATTCCCTTCTGCCTATTACCCTTGATATCACTGCCTGGTCTCTGCGTGCATTTGGTCTGGAACCCCCACGTAGTTACAGCCAAAGTGCCCCCCCACCTTCAACGCTTCTCAAACTTTAGTACACATCTGAATTACCTGGAGGACTTGTGAAAACATAATTTGCTGGATCCCACCCCCAGAGTTTCTGTTTCTGTGGTTTTGGGGTGAAGCCTAAGAATCTGTGTTTCTAACAAGTCCCCAGAGGATGCCCTTGCGCCTAGTCCAGGGACACACTTTGAGAACCACTGCCCTAGATTAATGGTTCTTATACTCTTGTTAGTAAAGTATCCTTTATGGGGAAATGATTTTCCTCAAATAAATTTATATTAAGTTTAATAAGGGGGGAAATCCTTTCTTCCTTGCCATTCATCAGAAGGAGACAGTCATAGTGAGAGGACAGAGAAGAAACACCATGCTCACGCTACAAAAGGTGATGGCGGGACTGCTTTATGGAGACAAAGCAAGAAATGAGAAAGGAAGAAGGAAAAAAGGGAGACAGAACCCCTTCCAGAGAAGGGGTTCTTATCTTCCAGAGAAGATAAGGAGTTTTTAAAAATGTGAAGTCAGTGAGAGGAAGGGTCCTTGCCAGTGACACCTCTGTCCTGTGACCTCCAAACCTCAGCAAAACTAATTAAACCCACAAAATGCATATGTGAGTGGATTGTATGTGTGTCTATGTGTGTAAATGGCAACAAAGGTCAGACTGAAGTGGAGTCCAAGAGGGGACAGCATCGGAGCCAGAGGGTAAGGTCATCCCAGGAACCAAATCCCCAGAGGTCTGCAGATGCCTCAGGAAGTCTTTGGACTTCCTCAAACTATGGAATTAAGAGACTTGGTGGAGGATTCCTCAGATCTCAGAGCCCCCAGTTGACCTCTGGATTCCATAAGAAAGATTTCATCTGTGCTATGGTCTGAATGTTTGCATCTCCCACCTTACCCCCAATCTGTATGCTGAAATCCTAACCTCCTAGGTGATGGTATTAGGAGGTGAGGCCTTTGGAGGTGATGAAGTTCTGAGGGCAGAGCCCCCACGGATAGGATTTGTGCCACTGTATAAGCAAGCCCACAGAGATCCCTTGCCCCTTTGGTCAAGTGAGATTACAGAGAAATGATGTCTGTCTAGGAAATGGTTCTCCCAGACACCATAATCTGCCAGCACCATGATCTTGGATTTCCCAGCCTCCAGAACTATGAGCAATAAATGTTTGTTGCTCATAAACAACCCAATCCATGGCATTGTTATCATAGTCATCTGAATTTATGAAGACGTTCTGAGTAAAAATGTATAATTCATTTTGCCCCATTTTTAATCATCAAAAAGATGTCTGGCAAAGAATCCGAGCTTCTGCTCAACGCGAATTAACACCTGGGCTGACTTAATTTCAAACAAAAGCTGCAACTCTTGAACTTTTAGGCAGGTTGTGCAGGTTTATAGAGGGAATACTCTGTGTTGGTCTTTCCTTTAAATTCCAATATCAGCTCTTCAGAAATCCATTCTTTTCTCTTTTTTTAAATTTTTTTTTTTTATTTTTTAAGATTTTATCTATTTATTCATGAGACACACACACAGAGAGAGGCAGAGACACAGGCAGAAGGAGAAGCAGGCTCCCTGCGGGGAACCCGATGCAGGACTCGATCCCAGGACCCTGGGATCATGACCTGAGCCAAAGGCAGAAGCTCAACCCCTGACCCACCCAGGTGTCCCAAATCCATTATTTTCTTTGCAGACCTTTAGGGGCCTGGGGAGGCCCAGGGATACCTCCTGGGCCATTGTGGGGTCTAACGTAGAGGGAGATCCTGTGATGATGGGCCCTTGGAGCACCACAGTGAAGGCCTGGTACCAGGACGAATGACTATTTTACTTGATATCTCCAACATGTTTTGGTCTTATTGAGTATATACAATTACCTATATGAAAGCATTACATAATAACATGTTAGTCGCATACCCCTCCTTTACTGACCATCTACTATGTGTCAAGTGCTTTATGTGCACTTTCTCATTTAATATTTACAACAACCCAGAGAGGTAAGCATTTTACTTCTATTTTACAGACAGAAAACTATGCTCAGAGAGGTTTAGTAAATGTCCAAAGGTCATTCAGCTGGTAAGTGGTGGGGGTGGGATTTGAACCCAGATCTGTCCAACTCCAAATTCTCTATTGTTTTCTTATTATAACCACCCCACTGCTCTCTGCTTCTCTGAAAGGGATTGCCTTTCTTATTTCTACAGCTTTTGCATGTGACAAGCGTTATTCTGGTTGACTTACATTTGTTCAATGTTTAAAACCTATCCCCCAGCTCCAAGAAAAGCATAAAATAAGAATTTGTACTACAACCCTTTGAACAATAATGCTGCATTCCTGAGCCTAAACCTGAAGAGGCCTTCTCCGTAATGACGGTATTTGAAAATGGCCGAATGTTCTGTGATTTTTGTTTTTTTTTTCCCAGGGAGCAGTTCCAGCAGAACATAGATTTGCTTTGCAAGTAAGAAAGTTCCACTTGGCTCACCATGAATTTAGTCTCTCAATTTTCCTCAGTTGTGGACATGCAGGAATGAAATTCAAATGAGATGCTATGATAATGGCCCTTCTTTCCTTAGCCTCTCTCACAGCTGGGCTTAATTTATGTGCCCATAAACCAGTGCCTCTTTGCAGCATGGGATTGACTATGAACTGGGAAACTGAGCTAGACCCAAAATAGCAGCCAAACCCTGCGGGCTCTGCTGCCCTCATCTCTGGCTGCCATTTTGTTCGAAGGAGGAGAATGAGTCCATGTAGAGGGGCAGCTGTTCATCTTTCCTTATGTGTGAAAACACTGTATGACAGAACTGAGGGCAACACTGTCATTTTGCCATGGGGTTTCCGTGGGGAGAGCTCTCTGGCATTGGGCATCCTGTTAACCAGAACTCCCAGCGAATCAGCATCCCTGCTCCCCTAGGATAAAGTAGGTAGGTAGAGATGCTTGGAATGCTGAGCCTGAGGACAAGTTTGCAGTGTTCTAACAGTCCTCACCTGCATCCCTCCCACCCCACTCTCTTCAAGGTCACCCTCCACAGCAGCCCATGTGATCTCTCTAGCATATGAAACTGAGCAACTCACATCTACCTTTAATTGTTCTCCGATAAGGTCTTTTAGGACCACAGCTCTGCTGACATTTCTAGACGTGTGTTAACATGTGTTCGTGCTTCCCCATGTTTTGGACAGCCTAAACCGGATCATGTCACCCTCCCTGCTCAGACTCCCTCCGCAACCACCACCATCACCACCCTGGGGGTCCCTTACATGCAAAATGAAACCCCAGGTCCTTACTAAAATAGGTCTGGGAGAGACTTGTATTGGCCATTTGGATTTTTTTTTGGGGGGGGGGGTGTTCAATTCTTCTGTCCACTTTGTCTATTTCTTTTATTCTCAATTTTTTAAAAGATTTTATTTATTTATTCATGAGAGACACAGAGAGAAGCAGAGACACAGAGTGAGAAGCAGGCTCCATGCAAGGAGCCCAATGTGGGACTCAATCCGAGGACTCCAGGATCACGACCTGGGCCAAAGGCAGGTGCCAAACCACTGAACCACCCAGGGATCCCCTTGTTAAAATTTTTTATTTAAATTCAACTTAGTTAACATATAGTGATTAGTTTCAGGGGTAGAATTTAGTGATTCATCAGTTGCATATAATGCCCAGTGCTCAACACATCACGTGCCCTCAATGTCCATCACCCAGTGACCCCCATCCTTCCTCCCCCACCCTGCAACCTTCAGTGTGTTTCCCAGAGTTAAGAGACTCTTATGGTTTGCCTCTCTCTCTATTTTTACATTATTTTTCCCTCTCTTCCCCTGTGTTCATCTGTTTTGCTTCTTAAATTCCACATATGGGTGAAATCATATGGTATTTGTCTTTCTCTGACTTATTTCACTTAGCATAATACCGTCTAGGTTCATCCCAGTCATTGCAAATGGGCATTTTGTCTATTTCTTACTGATTTTCTGGAGTTCTTAATACATTCTGGACACAAGTTCCTTGTTGGTTATATGTTATGTACTTTCTAGCCAATGGCTCGCCTTTTCACTCTTCCAATGTTCTGTTTCTGCCTAAGTTTTAAATTTTAATTAAATTTAATTAATCATTTTTAAAGTTAGTGTTTTTTTGTGTTTTGTTTAAGGAATCTTTGCTTATCCCAAGATCATGAAGATATTTTCCTATCTTATTTCTACATACTTGATGAATTTTACTTTCACATTTAGTTCTATGATCTATCATAAATTAATTTTTGTGTATGGTGGAAAGTAGAGATTGAAATTCATTTTTCCCCATATGGACATCCCAATGATGCAGCATCAACTACTGAAAAGACCAACACTTCTCTACTGAATTGCCATAGAGCTTTTGCTGTAAATCAGGTATCCATATATGCCACACCTCTGTGCTTTTGCTACATGCTCTTTTCCCTTTGCCTGATGGGCCTTCCTCTTCCTTGTTTATTATTCAAGTCTTTCTCACCTTTCAAGACTCCTCCTAAATATTGTCATGCCTGTGAAACCTGTGCCTAATACTGTACTAAATGTAGACAATCAGTAAATGTTTGTCAAGTGAGTAGAGAACTTCTGCATAGCTACAAATAAAAAGGCTAGATTCCCTTTGGTGAATTAAAAGCAATCTGTAAAAAAAAAAAAAAAAAGCAATCTGTTCTGGGAGCCTCATTCTTTGAAAAATCAGTATTTTGTGACCAATATGCGATATAACCCAGTGTTTAGGTGTATAAGGTTAACTTGCAAACCAGTCACTTAGATGATAAAAGGGAAGGAAGGAAAGAAGCAAAAAATAGTGTGTTTAAACCAGAGTATTCCTGAGGATATAAAATAGAAAGTATCTAATTATATATGAATTAGGTTTTTTTTCCTTGTTGTGTGCCAAGTCCTACCTCAATTTGTCATCCCCACCCCCCAGTTGTATTGAGATATAATTGACATAGAACATGGTAGTAGTTTAAGGAGTACAGTATAAAGATTTGGTATATGTATATACTGGGAAATGACTACCACACTAAGTCTAGTTAACATCCATCACCTAACATAGTTACAAATTTTTTTCTTGTGATGAGAATTTTAAAAATCTATTTAGCAGCTTCCAATATCTAATACGGTATTGTTAAGTACAGTCACCATGCTGTATATTATATCGTCAGAACATTTTAATCTTGTAACTGAAAGTTTGTACCTTTTAACCATCTTCACCCATTTCCCCCAGCCCCAGATCCCTACTCTGGCAACCACTTACCCATCCTGTTTCCGTGAGCTCATTTTTTTTTTTTTTTTTTAGATTCCACATATAAGTAAGGTCATACAGTATTTGTCTTTTTCTGTCTGATTTCACTTAGCACAGTGCCCTTAAAGTCCATTTATGTTGTTGCAAGTGGCAGGATTTCCTTTTATTATGACCAAACTATTCCTCTTATATATATAGCACATCTTCTTTATCCATTTATCCACTGATGGACTTAGGTTGTGTTCATGTCTTGGCTAGCGTAAATAATGCTGCAGTAAGAACGGGGTGGGGGGGCAAATATCTCTTTAAGGTCATGATCTCATTTCCTTTAGTCAAATGCCATGCCATAGTTCTTAAATCCCTTTCATCAGAGTCATAATTTCTAGGAGTAGTCATATGGTGAACTTGGTACAAGCATGGAATTTAGAATCAGATCACCTGTAATGTGATCTAAATTTCTCTCTCTCTCAGTTTCATCACCTGTAAAATGGATTGTTACAATGTTTGCATGAGACAGGTATGCAAAACAAAAAACAAAATAAAACAAAACAAAACAAAAAAAAAGCCCAGAACACAGTGCCTGACATAGCACTCCACACATGGTGAAAATATTTGGGAGCTTCTTCTCCAGTGTACTGAAGCCCCAATAAGGACTTATCCAGGAATCTCACAAAACTACAAAAAGATCTCTGTGGTGGAGCCATTGCAATGGAAGGAAGGCAAGAGCTGACATTCATCTCTATTTTTAGTGCGATGACAATATCATTATGTGCTGGGAGTGCTTTTGCTTTGTGGCAGAGGCTATATAACCCAATGCCCATTCTTTCCCTTCTCCCTTTTAGAATAGAGCTTGTTGTCACTCCCATATATTTTTGTCAGAGCACATGGCCATCTTGCCCAAGGACGCATTTGCCAGCCTCCCCTGCAGCTGGATCTGAGTTGGTCATTGGGGTCCCTCCAATGGTGAGAACTACCTTTTTTCCCCTGTGTGCTGAAATGCTGATAGAGTTTTCAAGCTTTGATTCTGTGGATAAGGAAAACAGTCTGTGTCCCAAGGGGGATGGCTAAGCAATGAGATGGAAGACATGTGGGTCTCTCAATGACCTATGGAGCAGTACTGCCTATTCATTCTAGATCGTTCTTATGAGAGAAATGAAGAAATTGTTAACTTTTGAGTTGTGTTTTGGGGGTCTCTTTCATAGCAATTTAGTATCAACCTGAATTACTGAAAATATTGTATATATTTTTTGGATTGTATGTGGGTCCTCCTCCATCCCTGCCAGAGCATTCTCCCTCTACCCTTCTACCTAATTAGCCTTTTTCTTCTTTCAGATCTCAAAGACTTCTTTTTTCCTTCCTTCCTTTCTACTTCTTTCTTTTCTTTTTTCCTTTCTCCCTTCTTCCCACTCTCTTTTTTCTCTCTCAATCTCTCATTCCTTTCCTCTCTCTTTTTTTTTTTGAAAAACTATGTCCTCCAAATTCTAGCCACCCAATCTGAATGAGCTAGGAATAGAAAAGAATTCTGAAGACCTAGAATTTTCCAGTTCACTGGAAGTTCGACTCTGAACCTTTCAGGGGAAGGCTGTGTCAGATTGCACTGCTACATACTGCATGGGAATGAGGCATCTGTGAGATGAAGCTTATACTTGGCCTTCAATACCAAACTCCTTAGCAGGGCAAACCCATCCCTTCCCAAGACCCTACCTTCACAGAATGAGACTCTTCAAGGGGTTGAGAGCCTCCAATGTATGGACAAGAATTCTGAGGACAACCTTAGAGGACAACCATCCAAGTGGCAGTCCTGTTTCCCTGAATCTGCTCTTGAAACAGAAGCTTTTGCCAAATGCAAGCTCTTTTGGTGGAGCTTGAAATGCAGTTGCACAAGTGTGGCCACCTTGAGCCACTCTTCCCTTCATTTCTGGGGAAATGCAGCCATCAAAGAGAGACATTGTCATCCCTTTGCCTCCCACCAACCTGACGCAGAGACGCAGAGCTTTGCCATAGGAGGGTAACAGAGCTACAAGCTACCCACTCCCGATGGCAGCCTGCAGGACATGATGTCCTTGCAGGAAGGAACAAGCAGGTGCTAGGCATTGCTTTGGGGCTATTGCATTATGTGTCCTTGTGATCATCCTCCTGGGAATTCTAGAGGTTCCAGCCTTGCAGAGAGTGAATTGGGACAGGACAGAGATCTGGCCTCCTGTCAAACCCCCAGGTTGAGACAGAAGGGCCTTGCCTTGCTTCCTCATAAACCAGGTTCTCTCAGGCTTTCTCTGCTGGTTGAACTGGCAGCAGGTCTGGTGACATAAAAAGGTTGACTCGGCTGCACCTGTCCTTGTCCAGCAGTCAGGAGGTATATGTTCTAGCCCAACTTTCCAGCCCTATAGCTGAGAAACCTAGGGCAAATTATTGCAACTCTGCCTGCTACAGTTTCCTCATCTGTAAAATAAAGGTAAAAAATTGGCCCACCTTTAACCAGCGAGAGAGTACAGGAGCACCTGGGTGGCTCAGTTGGTTAAGGATCTGCCTTCGGTTCAGGTCACGACCTCACATTCCTGAGATTGAGCTCCACATCAGAATCCCTGCTCATTAAGGAGTCTTCTTCTCCTTCTCCCTTTGCTGCTCCCCGTGCTTGTGCTCTCTCTCTAAAAAGTAAAACCTATTTTAAAAATTACATTTGTGGGATCCCTGGGTGGCACAGCGGTTTAGCACCTGCCTTTGGCCTGGGGCGCGATCCTGGAGACCTGGGATCAAATCCCACATCGGGCTCCCGGTGCATGGAGCCTGCTTCTCCCTCTGCCTATGTCTCTGCCCCCCTCTCTCTCTCTCTGTGTGACTATCATAAACAATTAAAAAAAAATTACATTTGTCTTATTCTGTGATTGTATTTCTTTTTTCACTTCTGCTGATCCCAGGAGGGTACCAAGAGCAACTTTATGAGTATATGACCTGTGTAGTGGCCCAAGCTCTCAGAAAGGGCCCCATGCTTGGTTTATTGCCTTGCTTGCGGGTACTGTCTTCAAATACCTCATCATTTTTTGAAGAAGGGCATGTATTTTCATTTTGCACTGGGTCCTGCAAACATGAAACCAGTCCTGGTGGTGGAGATATCGATGAGCAATCAGCCCCCTTCCTCCCAGAGCCTTCTACTGAGGGACCCAGACCATAGTTCACTCCTTCCGAGGACAGGGGCATAGAACCTTCAGGCAACTGGGATTTCAGTCCTGTGTCTTGCCTACAAGCCATACTCATAATGTGTCATCTTCATCTTCAGTTTCTGGGTGGACACTTAAACACACAGCCACACATTCATGGTGAAAAATCCTCCTAATTTTCCCCACATACTTATAGTGATCTCACTTAGATCTCATTCCACAGCAATTCCTTGGGAACTCTGATTTACAAAGCCTTTCTTACACGCTCAGGGTAGTCTTCATAGACACAACTCTTTCTGCACCCATATTGCACCACTGCAATGATGCTTTATTGTATTATGGGATGAATATAATAAGCACAAATACCATGAACTACTTTGGGATGATTCCTGCAGGCTCTTAGTGAACACACACCTGAGCAGGTAGTGCCAGGTCGGTTAAGAGGGCTTTCATTTTCCCATGACTGATCCAACCATGTCATTGGACATTTTGGTGGTTTCCTACTGTATTTTTCTATTATAAAGAATGCCTCACTGAATGTGCTTGTTCTTAAATCTTTGATTTAGTATTTGGTACAAAATGAATGATTTAGGATAAATTTGTAGAAGTAGAGGTTCAGGATCCAACAGTCTACGTGCTTTTAAAGCTTGTGATAAGATTTGCCAAACCGTCCTGCAAATAGTGGCCACAGCTCAGAGGATGAGTCTTTTCTACTCTCTCTCAACTCTGCATAGCACAGGGGAATTGGATCATATACATATTTACTTTGAAATTCAATTCTATGTGTGCAGCAAATCTTCCACAAACATACAAACAAACCATTTTCAGGACAAGCCGAGAGTTCAGCTGCTGCTCTAACCTTGCTGGAATGGCAGTATTATTGAAAAGGAGATTTCCCGAGAGGTGCTACAGCAATCAATCCATGCACCTGCCACAGAGGTGTCCCTGTTCCTGTCCACAAAGGTCCTTCACGTCTAGGGGCTCTCCCCACTACCACCAGGTCGCAGTCAGCTGCCTGCCTAGCCGCCCAAACCAGCTATCTCCTCTTTGGGTCCTGCTGGCTCTAGCAGAAAGCAGATTGCAGGGTCCCCTGTTTAGGAACCCACTGGTATCTGTATCTTCATCAATTATCCTTCATTTCCTCTTCCTACAGTTGAACATTTGCTTGATCTTCAAGAAAAGCCCCCCTTCATCCAAGATTTGGTGGAGTTCTTGTCTTAATCAGCCCAGGTGGCTGTAACAAAAACACCACAGACTGGGTATTATGAACCACAGGGATCTACTTCTCACAGTTCTGGAGGTATAAGTCTGGGATCAGATGCCAGCATGGCCAGGTTCTGGTGAGGATCCTCCTCCAAGCTGCAGGCTGCTGACTTCTCATTGTATTTTCATATGGTGAGAGAAGAAGGAAGCAAGCCCTCTCCCCAGGCTTACAAGGGCATAGATCCCCTAGAGAGGGCTCTACCCTCATGACCTCATCTAATCCCATTTACTTCCCAAAGACCCCTCCTCCTAACAGAGCCCTGCATAGGGTTTCAACACATGAACTGTCAGGGCACACCAAGATTCACAGTGGTTCTCTCATAGTGGTCAACTGACCACCTAGCCAGAGCCTCAGGCTTTTGGAAACCAAAGTCAGGAGGAGGCTCCTGGGTCATTCTCACTGAGAAGACCTGGCTGCTTGAATGAGGAGAAGGACAGTGAAAGAAAATAGCAGGATAAACAAAGTTTTTTTTAATATTTTATTTATTTATTCATGAGAACACAAGCAAATCCCTTAGTACTTAGAATCCCAAGCAAATGCCTCAGATGAGCCTGACACAGGACTCAATCCCATGATCCTAAGATCATGACCTGAGTCAAAATCAAGAGTCGGAGGTTTTACCGACTAAGCCACCCAGGCACCCCTCAAGCAATCTTTCATTCAGATAATAATTTCCAAATTATTTTAGCTACAGGCTTAACTGTTTTGAGTTTATGATAAAATTAACATGACTTGAATTCTTACTGGTTTCCCACATTGTATAGGGATACAGAATAGAACTCAAAAAATTTTTGAACATCATTGTATTTATTATGAAAATTGAAATGTGTACCAAAACATAACAAACCTCTGAATTTTCTACGGCTTCCTGCTTTTAATTGGATTAAAATACACATAAAATGAAATTGACCATCTTAGCCATTTTTAAGTGTATAGTTTGGGGGCATTAGGTACTGATGTGCCACCATCACCACCATCACCACCATCAATCCCCAAAACTCTCTCATTTTGTGAAACTGAAACTGTACGTATTAAACACTAACACCCCAGACTCCCTGCACCCCCAGCCCCTGGCAACCCTTACTCTACTTTTTGTCTTTATGATCTTAACTACTCTAGGTACTTCAGACGAATGGAATCCTTATCTGTCCTATTTTTTTAAAGATTTTTTTTTTTAATTCATGAAAGACACACAGAGAAAGGCAGAGATATAGGCAGATAGAGAAACAGGCTCCTGTGGGAAGCCTGATGCGGGACTTGATCCCACAACCTGAACCAAAGGCTGACACTCAGCCACTGAGCAATCCAGGCATCCCTTGTCCTATCATGATCAGCTTATTTCATTTAGCATATTGTTCTTGAAGTTAATCCATGTTGTAGTATATCCCCTCCCTTTTAAGGCTCAATAACATTCCATTGTGTGTATATACCATATTTTATTTATTCATTTATCCATAGATGGACACTTGGGTTGCTTCTACATTTTGGCTGCTGTGAATAATGCTGCTAGGACCATGGATGTATGAGTATCTCTTTGAGACTCTGCTTTCAATTCTTTTGGGTATACACCCAGAAGTGGAATTGCTGGGTCATATGGTAACTCTACTCATAATTTTTTTTGAGGAAGTTCCATACTGTTTTCCACAGCAGCTATACCATTTTACATTCCCACCAACAGTGTACAAGAAGAACTTAATTTGGTCCAACAGAATTGTACTGCTCACCTACTGTGTGCAGGGATCTGGGCTAGACCTGGTGGGGGCCAAGGAAATGGAGAGTATACTGCTTTTATCCTAAAGAGTATGCATATTTATCTTACTAATCAGATTGAGAAAAGTTAATTTAAATACTGCATGTTAAATGATTAAGTTTTTAGATGAAATATGCAATTAAAATACTTTTTGGAGAAAATAAACAGAGTAAGACCATCTGGTTGTCTGCTTCTCCCAATCAGGGAGGCAATAACCCAGCACTCTAGGATGCCTTCTGAGAGAGAAACCTAGAATATTTTGCTATTTCTTCTCCCATCTTCAGCAGTCAGCTGAGACAGGTGATATTTCAGGACAGGAGATGCAGACAAGTGCTATGTTCACCCCCTTGAGACATTGTAAGTGCTAATTTGGACCAGGTCAGACCACCTGGGGTGCATACTTCTATCTCATTAATTTTGCCCTTGCACAAATGTCTTCCTGGCATAGAAAGAACATTAGGAATGTTTTTGGAGGTGGACAGACTGGAGTTCCCATTCAAGCTGCTTTGCCTAATGGCTGTATAATCTTGGGTAAAGAATACATACCTTCTTATAAAAGCATCCCTGAGTCCTGTCTCTGCTGTAAATGAATCATCCCCTCTGTACTCCATAATACAAACTTATATTACTGTAACACTTGCATCTCACCATCCTGTTTATTTGATCACTGGTTTGTCTTCTCCTAGCACCTTGGCTTTGGGGAGCATGGCTGCACTGTACCTGTATCCCCAAGACACTGCACAGACCCTGGTACATGGTAGAGGTGTTAGGAAGCACACCTACAGCTGATGCTCTGCAGAAACTGTTACATCTAATAGGTAACACTGTTAGTGACCCACCTAACTCAAACTGTGACATGGCCTCTGATAGTATCATTCAGTATTGTAGAGATCAAAGTATTGAGAGCTAATGAAGAAGAACAAGATTCCATTATTCTGAGAGCTGCTTTGTATCTATCTTTATTTAGATCACTGTGATGTGATTCTCAATTCTGGTTCCTACACAGTCCCTCCAAAAAGGCCGTCCTGGAGGGGAGTCAACCTGGCTACCAGAAGACTATAGAAATTCGAAGTTCACTTGTTATTGCCTTCTCCTATATGTTATCAGTGGAAGAATGCTAGAAGTCTGGAGACAGGGGCTCTTAGCAGTTTGATTTGTGTGAGGCTGAGTATGTCCTATTTTTAAGGTGCATAGGCTCTAGACTCATTCTCTAAAGAATAGATGCTATCCTTCACATCTCCATCCACATTTATTCCATCTAGCCCTCAAATTACTTTTAAGTGTACTGGATCAGAACCCAACCTCTCCATATTGGACTGAAAGCTAGTACCCCAAAAAGACATGTCCATGTCCTAATCCCAAGAACCTGGGTAACTATATTTGAAAAATGGGTCTTCGCAGATGAAGTTCAGTTATGGATCATGGGATCACACATTGGATGGACTCTAAATCCAATGACAAGTGTCCTTGGAAGAGAAGGAGAAAAGACACACAGAGGAGAAAGTGACATAAAGATGGAGGCAGAGAATGGAAGTAGCCACTCTAGAAGCTGGATGAGGCAAGGAATGAATTCTCCCCTCGAGCTTTTGGAAGGATTATAGCCTTGCCAACTCCTTAATTTTTTATTTATGGCCTCTAGAACCCTGAGGGAACGCATTTCTATTGTTTCAAGCCACTAAGTTTGCGGTAATTTGTTATGGCAGCCCTAGCAAATA
The DNA here is from genome assembly GCF_003254725.2 of Canis lupus dingo. Taxonomy (NCBI): domain Eukaryota; kingdom Metazoa; phylum Chordata; class Mammalia; order Carnivora; family Canidae; genus Canis; species Canis lupus. Next base: position 60,303,595 of record NC_064250.1, read on the forward strand.
AATACACTTTGCACATTTCAGTTTCCTTAGCTGTAAGATGAAATAATCCTTCCCACCAGATTTATTACATGGATTTAATGGGAAACTGCCCATATCAGTGCCCCATATAACAGGCCCTCAAGAAATGGTAGCCACTAGGGATCCCTGGGTGGCGCAGCGGTTTGGCGCCTGCCTTTGGCCCAGGGCGCGATCCTGGAGACCCCCGGATCGAATCCCACGTCAGGCTCCCGGTGCATGGAGCCTGCTTCTCCCTCTGCCTATGTCTCTGCCTCTCTCTCTCTCTCTCTCTATGTGACTATCATAAATAAATAAAATTAAAAAAAAAAAAAAAGAAATGGTAGCCACTAGATTCATATGCTCTTGGCATTTATGGAAGCTCATCTGAAGACCATACTTGGGGATTTCACTACAGTGCCCCCACAAGACTCTGGATTGCCCTATCAAAGTTAACCTGGGAGGGAAACTTGATGAAGAAGGGCAAAGAAGTGAAAGGTCACCCCAAAGAGACAAAGCTTTCTCAAGTAAGCAGGATTATCATTAAAGAATGCTATGAGAACCTAAAAAAAGAAGAGCAAAGGGGCAGAGGTTGGCCATTCATGTTCAGATTGTGTTTAAGAGAGAAGGATCTCAGCCAAAAGGATTCTATGATTTCTTTTTTTTTTTTTTTTTTTTTTGGTTTCTATGATTTCCAATCTCTAGGCAAACCTATCCTATCTATGTGGTAACAGACGGTCTTGATGACATTAAATATTTAAATATTAAATATTTCAAAGCAACCTTTGGATTTCCATGTAGATCTGCTGACCCCTGATAGAGGTTTCTCATGACAGATCCAAAGTGTGGCTTTGGATGAAGATTTGGCTTGCCAAGTATCTTAACTGGAGAGAAGGCACAGATGGTGCCAGCAAAGGCCTGCTTAGTCTTTGTGACAATTATTTTACTTACTGTTGGTTCTTGTCTCCATTTCACATGCATTTCAGTTAGGCTGAGTTAGTCTTCCAGGATTTGATCATGCCTGGCATCAGTGAGGCCCTGGGACCTATAAAACAAAAGGCCTGGCATGGATCACACCACTCTGACACTTCTGGTCCATCCCTTCCTCTGATTCCCACAGAACCACTTTTCACACTCCCTGCAAAACTCATCAAGAACATTCAATTGTGCCTTTCACTGTTTTCAACACCTATGGTGACCCTGTTTTCTAAGACAGAGATTGGACACGCATTGGTGAGTATATGTATGGAGAACAATGGGATAGAATACTTAATAATGAAAGTAATTTTGAAAATGCAAAACAGGTAGCCATTGTGTGTATATATGGTGCTAATGAGAGAAACAGAATTCAATTCCAGTGTACATTTTGCTTCTACTAAAGAATTGATATATTTGCTTCTTCAGTAAAAATAATGCTTTCTTTTCCATGGCTATCAAGAAATTCAATGTTAAAGCTGTTAATCATCATAACTTCATGAATTGTTTTATTTTCTTTGCTCTTAATTTTCTAGTTCTCCTCCTAAAATTATACCACAATTTTAGCTCCTGAAATGGTTGGCTGGCTATCTATTCATGGCAGGGACTGGTTGGTTCTGCCCACATCCCTTCTCCTGTTCTTCCTTATTAACAGAAGCTCTCTTTTAGTGAGGTGTGGCCATATGACTAAGTTTTGGCAGTGAGCATTAAGTGTAAGTTTTGTGTGAGATTTCCAGAAAGGCTGCTTAAAGGATGCTGAGCCATTAGAGAGGGAGTTTTTTGTCTTTCCTACCTGTTGACTTAGTAGTATCCCTGGCACACCTGTAGCTATCCTGGACCATAAGGTATCCCAAAGGATAGAAGCCAGCACTAGGATGATAGAACAAAAAGATGGGTACTGACACCTGGAAAGTCATTCTATCAGCTCTGGCCACCTAGCTAGAGGCTTGTCTTAGATGAATCACAAATGAACTTATTTTTTTGAAGTCACTCTTATTTTGGGTTTTCCAGTGAAACTGCTACACTGGTTTTTTTTTATAGCACTTCCCAGAACTCTTTCAAAAATTAATTTCAGATTCACTCCATTTGAAGAGAGACCGCTCCAAAAATATTCTCCAAATTTAATGAAAACCTAGTTCAATATTTTTGTGCAAGTGGTAATCAGACAAACATTTAATTTTATCTATATAGATGTGCCCTCTGCTGCAGACTGGTTCAGACACTTTGGAAGAGGGAAGAGTGTAAATAAATAAACAACAGTAGTAATAAGTAGGAAAGTATTTCAAGAGGTAGCCTACATCCATCTTTTTTAATGAATATATGAAACATTTTGAAATTAGCATAGTACTTGTATGTAAAAGAAAGTGTCTAATGAATATTCTATCAAGGATATAGAATATCCCCTTAAGACTTATTGATATCATTCACCTGCAGAGCAAAGTCACTTTTTCATAGATTAAACCAAGATAAATACCAGCCTACTGTCTGTCCAAAGTGTTATAAATTTTGTATTAGTGAACTAATGAGATTTAATAAAATCCAAATTAAGTCTTATAGTGCTTTGGAAGAATCTTTCTTTCCTCTCAACCCTAGGTCTTCCCACTCATCTTCAAAGGAAGCATTAATGAGAAGCTATAAATCCCAGCATGATCATGATTAAATTTCATGAATTAAACAGAGGTAATTTTGCAAAATGGTAAATTCAATCAGTAGAACAGATACTTTTCTTTCTCAGCCAAACTGAGAGCCAAATGTGCCTCTAGATCTTGGCATAAATGATGACATTTTGATTCTTCCTATAAGTGAGTGTAATGCTTTTAAATACCTTCAAGAGTAAATTGAAAAACTGCAATTAGTGCCTTTAAAAATATGGCTTTGCACTCTTTCCTTCCCTTCCTTTTCCCCCTTCCTCCATTTCCACCCCCCCAACACTTATGCATACAAAGTTGGTGGCTATCTGGGCAACACTGAAGGATAATCATGACTGATTATAGAATGCAGCTTTAAAATTCTGGATTCTCTGTTTTAAGTGAGAAGCACCAGCTTGGAAATAATTTCTCCTAGTCACTATAGGTTTTCCAGTGTCTTGGCAGTTAAGAAACACCAGCTTGCTGACAGCATTTTAAATGACCTACATTTGTGTGGAAAGCCATGTGGTCCAGCCCAGCAGGATTTGAGACGGGAGAAGGTGCTCTGGCACTGATTGCTTATCAGGAGAAGCCGACTCCAGACCTTTCCTGCTTGGTTTCTCCATCTCACCATCTGCATAACTGCTGATTCATTAGGCAGGTGTCTCTCCTGCTGCTGGAAGGGACATTTGTTCCCTATAATTTGCCACTTTTCCAAATGGTTAAGGGAAATTGGACTCACTGCTGGATACTGCAAGTGATGTGGATGAGCTAATGCCAGCACTTCCCCCATGTAAATGTCATTTGTAGAATCAAGGCTCAAATGGCTAATGACTTCCCAGCTAACCTGCAGTGGACACCTACAGGAGAAACCAGCAACCATTGTGACATTTTGGGAACAAGCCTAATTTAAATGTTGCATCCTGTTGTCCCCACATTTATCAGACCGTGCACTTGAATTTTGGTTTGGAGAATATTATCACTGCATTCGAGGTTTAAATTGATTGCCCAGAGTGTGAGTCTTATAAATATGTCCAAATCATGGTAACTCAGAACCCAGGAGATTGAAAGGGACAATGCCCACACATATCCAAGGAGAGGTCAGGGCTCAGGATAATTTACATTCAGTAAGGCCTAAGAGACTACTTCTTAGTGCCATTTGCCCTTAATTTTGGTCAAAGGTCTTCTCTTTGCCATAGCTTTTTTGTCTTACTTTTGGTTCTGTATCTCCTCCCACCCCTAGACACAGGGGCATGACTCAAGATGTGATAATCATAGTACCTCAACCCCCTGGACACAGTGATTAGACTCAGAGGTGGGCAAATTGAGACAGAGTCCTTGCCTTTTGCGTGAAAAAGCCATCTATTCATTCATAAAATTTTTACAAAGCCTTTACTCAAAGAGAGGCATTATTTGGGGTGCTGGGGAAGTGGCAATAAACAAGACAGATGTAATTCCTCTCTTTATGGGGCTTACACGATAGGGCATGGAGGAAAACCATAAACAAGTATATGAACAAGATGACTTGTGAAAGTATTACATTAGGAAGGATGTAAAAAGCATGAATGATAGTGAATGGGGCTAACACCCAAAGAAAAGTAGAAACTGGAGGTGAAGGAGGCCCCAGGATTGCTCAAGCATTGGCCTTTGCTGTCTCTTAGGGCCAGTTTCACCCCTATTCTTCCTGGGTTTTTAGATCATGAGCCAATAAATTCCCCTTTGGAGCTAAAGCCAGCTCAGTCTCTACTACGCACTCCTTACCCACTCTTTGATGCCAAGATCTTGACTTGAGAAGGGTCATTCAGTCAGTAAGTCTCTGCTGACAGCCTGGTGCTCGGTATTGTGGGGGGTTCAAAGAGAAGCAGGGCATGCTTGCTCCCCTCAGGCAGTTTTCAGTTAAGGGTGGGCTGGGGAGTGGGCACAAATGCATAAGGGCAATATCAATGCATATGGGTAATTGTGCCTACTGCCAGCCTGTTCCTCCTTACTCTTCTTTCTCAGCAAATAGTTCCATCTACCAGGTTGCTCAAGCCAGAAAAGCTCAGAGTCCTTTATTCATCTCTCTCTCACTTCCCATTTACAATCCATCAAAATTGCTTCTTGAATCCATTCCCATTGACATCACGCTGGCCTGATAGCCCCTCTTATGTGGTGTGTGGCAATACCTTCTCCACTTATCTGGAGAAGAGTCAGCTTCCTTGGAATCACATGAATCTCCAAAGGGAAATTGACTGTGATAGGAGAGGGGAGGATGGCAACCAGGAAGGCTGCCATTACACGCTCATTACTGACCCTAGGAAGCCACAAATTCTAAGGTACTCCTAGAGCAAACAGAAATAATGCATGGATCTTCCAATGCATTTGACAACTTGTGATGAGACTCTCATGAGCACAAGTATGGCCAGAATTGAGACTATGTGATGAAATGTTAGTACTGGAAATCATTTTGAAGTCACCCAAACCAACTACCTCCTGGTACTGATAAGGTGCAAGGAAGTTAAATGGCTTATCCTAAATCACCATAATTAATTAAGTATATATGTAATGTCTTATTCCAAACAGATTTAAGATATCCATGATTTAAAAGACTATAGGCACAGTACTTCTTCAAGACATCATCACAAACATTATTTGTACAAACGGGGTTTTTGATAAGAATCAGGTAGCAAGGTACAAGGATATGTCTGATGAGCACTGGGGAATGTGTACTATGGAATAGATTAAGGCTGAGACATATGCCAACCCTCAGAAGAGTCTATACCCTTCTGTAAAGATACAGCCATGCCACCTCCTCGTACCTCACTGTAAGTACGTGCCCCTGGGTATGACCAAGATTTCCCTTAGAAAACATATCTGGTCCTACACTACACTGGACAAACAAATGATTGAGGGCCTCAGTTTTCTGCTAGAGAAAACAGCTATGGTCATTTTAATTTAAGGGTGTTCAGGGGCACCCGGGTGGCCCAGTTGGTTAAGTGACTGCCTCTGGCTCAGGTCATGATCTCAAGGTCCTGGGATGGAGCCTTGCATCAGGGCTCTCTGCTCAGGGGGGAGCCTGCTTCTCCCTCTCCCTCTGCCCCTTTGCCCCAGCTCGTGCTCAATCTCTCTCTAAAATAAATAAAACCTTTAAAAAAGAAAAAAAAGAATGTTCAAATTAGTGTCAACTTGGCCATAAAAACAAAGTATCCATTGAATATCCACTATTATGCAGTTAAATCATGTGAGATAAACTAATTGCAAAATATGTAAATGTGTAAATCAATCCATTGACTTTCCATTTGAAGTGGAGAGTTATAAAACAACTAAAGGTTGAGAGATATCTACTTCAAATGAATTTTTTTATTTTGGAGTGGTTAATTTAATGTCATTATCTTCCACTTATTTGTCTGTGGGACAACTAATTGACCTATCTAAGTCTCAGTTTACTCTCTCTGTACAGTTGGCCAGTAATATTACTTAATGTTCCAGGTTGTTGGGACAGATGAGATAATTCATATAAAAGGTATAGCATAGCTTTCAATAAATGTTAACATTGTATTATGAATGGGCTATATTAAGGTCAATCTTTATTCATGACAATAAAATCCTGTCATCAGCCTACAGAAGCTTGAGGTGAGGGTTGGGAACATATCCAGGTCATGCTAAAATAGCCAAGGCACTAAGCAAGCTCTAGACAAAATTGAGACTAAAGCTAATTATCTGGACAATGGAGGACAGCTGTCATCAGTTCAGTGATGCTGGGATGACAGAGTAGGGCATCATCTGTGCTTTCGGTGTCCTCCCATGTAGAAGGAAGGTAATAGGTCTTTCCCTACAGAGGGAGTTTTCATAATTGAATTAGATATTGACCATAAGGTCAGTGAATTAAGAAACACAATTTACATTACCCTGATTGCCATTGGTAACAACAGGCTTGTCCTTGGGGATCAGTCCTTGATAAGCAGGATGACAGGTAATAGGAACAAAGCATGAGGACACACAGCAGTGTGTGTGCTTCCTCTTTTGTCAGTTCATGTCATTTCTTTTGTTTTCTGTGTTACGGATTGCGATGCCAGCAAAGTTGCAAGGTCAAGGCCAAGATGACTGAGGTTTGAAGGGCTCTTAGGTGTGTGGCTTATGAGTCAAATGAGATGTTTGGTTCATTTTTGTCTTTCCTGATCAGCAATTTGATATTTTAGCTTGCAATTAAATGCCGTGATTGCTATAAAGCACCTTTATTACAGAAAATCCTACAGACGAGCTAACTTTGTTATTGTAAGCCTTGAACACACTAACTGCAACCCCTTTTATCTCTCACCAAATCAATTGGTTTTTAATTCAATTTTGATAAAGTCAATTTTCTTAGGAACCCAATTATCTTTTTATAGCATATCAGACTGTATAAATAGGCAATGTGGGAACTGCAATGGCAGTGGAATGCATAAAAGAGGAGGGTAACCCAAAATAAGTCTGCCTTGGGGTGTGTGGGTGGCTGAAGGGAGTGTCAAGGGAGGCTATGGAAAAGAGCTGACATTTGAGTCGGAGGCTTAGGAATAAGTACCTGTTTCCCAGGCAGATGGGATGGGAAAGGCTATTCCCGGCAAAGGGAAGGGCTTGAATGTACAAAGCCTTGAGAAGCGCAAATGTAGGCCAAATACAGGAGATGGGGACTGGGATGATGGGTTAGCATCTGCTGGACAAATGTAATTGAATGCATAGCAGGTGTTGTGCTCGGCAAAGGCCACTGGCTGCAAAGAACAGAGATGACGTGGAAAGGCAGGTTGGAGCCAGGAGATGGCTGGAAGGCCTTGTGCCCTCGCTCTGGAGTTTGTAGTCCTGAAGACAGTGTGGTTTTTAAGCAGACAAATGGCAGCAGGAGAACTTCATGTAGAAGAAGAGCACATGAAGAACTGTAGAGAATGGATGGAAGAGGACTGGACAAATGTGGTAGCCCAGGCTGGAGTAGTCAGGGGCAGCAGTGACGTATGATTTGGGGGAGCCCCGCTGACATATCCAGCCCTCTTTCCTGGCACCCACAGGACCCACTTCCCCAGATTTGCAGCTCTTCTAGCACCTGTTCTAGTTTGCAAGGGATTTAAAACACACACACACACACACACACACACACACACACACACACGCAAAAACAACACCAAAACCCCAACCTAGAAAGCTAAATTGGACTCTTGCTCTCTGAAATTACTTTAGCAAAGATAATGGCTTCTTTTAGTTTACAGGGTTCCGTCTCCTCTTCTAAAGGTTAAAAATAGAAAACAGATTAAAATCCTGAGTATGAATCCTAAAAAGGATTTCTACTCCCTCCCTGTGGGGTGATAAATTTAAAGGGCCACAGGATCTGGAAACTACCTGAGAGACACTTTTGCTTGATGCATTCTTTTTATAGTAGAGCCAACAGTCAAAGACCTGGCCTTGTGCTCTTGTACAGAATTGGTCATCGTTGTGAAACAGGTTTCTACTGTTCTGCAGAGCAGACCTGCTCCTAATCACTTCTATTCTTATTTCAGGTTAGGTGGGGGGAGGGGGGATGGGTAATGAGAGAGGAGAAGAGGGAAGCCTATTTTAGCCTTTGCTTCAAAAATTAACTTGGTTTCCAATGAAGATGTCTAGTCTATTAGCTTCATTCCCTTGGGGCGTGCCCAGAACAGCAGTATCTTCTTTCCACTCTCTCAAATGCTCCTGTGTCCCAGAATTGCAACCCACTTTGTGCTGCTGGGGACCCCACCCTGCCAGAAGCACCCACAGGATGACCACCAGGAGCCCCTGGCTGGGGAGGGGGCAGTGCTCTAAGTGGGCCTTTAGGCTCACATTGGGTGAGCCAACTAATCCGGCCTGGAAATAATGAAACTCATCTAAAAATCTCTCTTAATCCTTCTTAGCCCTGAACCCATAGATATTAACTGCAGGGTGGGGTAGGGGGCATCAGAAGCTCTGGGCAATCTAGCCTCAGTGGTTATGTAAATCAGAAAGTGAATCCTAGCACATTCCATTGCTGGGGGAAGAGATACGGGGACAGGGGAAAGGTGGGTGGCTGGCAGCCCTGGTTCCTTGACATCCGCATGAGAAACATCACCTTATGCTACAGATGACAAGGCACATGTCAGCATGCTTAAAGCCTCCTTCATCCTTCCTGAAATTTCTGATAAAATCAGAAGTTGTCATTGTCTGTTATCTCAGGAAGGTGTTATTTTAAAAATAAGTTGCCATTGACTTAACTTTCCAAAACTCCTCTGCAATATTATTATTCTTTTATTTAAACCCAGAAACATTTTTTTTTTAATTTATGCCCTTTGGACCAAGGATTTTTAGAGTTAGGAACAGTCTATCTGGGATTGCAATGGCAGTCTGTGTTTTCCTACTTTGGCACACCTCCCTGTCTTTTCTAGTAATCGGTCCCTAATTTTCTACTGGAAAAATCAAACAACCACCCACCCCCACACCCTCACTCTCCATTCCTAAGGCAATTTTCAGGCCTTCCTTGCTAATAAATCTCACCTCTGTTTGGGGAACAAAGGGCAAAATTCTAGCTTCCACCTAGAATTCTAGGTGGAATTCTAGAATTCCACTTCCCTTCCAGCTAGCGGTGACTGTGAGACACAATTCTGACCAGTGAGATCTAAGCAGAAGCTTGAGAAGGGCTCCTGGGAAGGCTTTTGTCTTTTGTGAGAGAAGGGGGCAGGTACACTAGAGCAGCTCCTTCACGTTCTTCTTCCTTTGAATGCAGATGTGAGCTGCAGCATTCCATCTATTGGAAAAAGCCAATAAAATCACAGTTCATTGGCCCTTGATTTAATTTCATGCTGGTGACTGCTTGCCTCTGGATATATTATTATATGAGAAAAATAAATTCACGCTTGTTTAAGCCACTGTTAGCCAGGCATTCTGTTCCTTGCAGAGGACTGCATTTTCTGATACACTTGAACTTATGCTAACAGGAAGCCAGTTGCTAAAGCACTGCATTCCCAGAAGGGCAATTCACCCCAAAGTCCATCTCCCCTATGTTAATGGAAAGCATCAAGGAAAACAAAACCCAGGGCAGCTGGATTGACTAATCAAGGCACTCATTCCACTGCCATTGCAGGGAGCTTTCCTATTCCCCTCCAACAGGATCTGGTATAGCCCAGGGACTGATAACCACTGTTTTCTGTTTCCCCTTTTCAAATGAATGTTTTAAAAGCAGTTACCCTGTTTTTTCTTCACTAGTGTTATTGGGTGGGTGGGAAAAAATGTCATTTATTCAAAGCTATAGAACTTGAAGAGCCACACTCAATCTGATGGAGAACATGCATCATCCCAGAAGCCTGGAGGGGCACCTGGTTGGCTCTGTTGGAAGAGCATGTGACTTTTGATCCCGAGGTTGTGAGTTTAAGCCCCACACCAAGTGTAGAGATCACTTAAAAATAAAACCTTTAAAAGGAAAGAAAGTCTAGAATTACATGGATATAGATACAGTAACCAGACAAAACTTTGGGCTATGTCTTTTTAGAGAATGAGATGACTGTGTTTAGTGTTGCACACAGAGCAGCTGCGTTATGTTTGGTGGGCACTCTGAAGCTGGGTTTATAGGAAGACTGTTGTAAGGGAGATTATCAGCTAAGGGGTGGACTGTACTAGGAGCCAGTAATTTGCATTCTCAGAATGCATTCCCCTTTCCTCTGAAAGCAGCACCAACTTTTCTTTAGAGAACTATCCCTCGACTTTCCATCAGGGCATTTTAGTGGGGCTGGCCAGATCCCCAGCTCCAAGGGTGGGCATGTGATAAAATCTAGACAAATCAGAATATTTATTCTTTCGGCCACTGTGACTGCTTCATGGATGAGCTCATGCTTCAGTGCAGCCTAATGAGAGTCAGCATGGAAAGTTCTGCTGACATTACTAGGAAAAGAGGTAGTTATTTTACTGTCAATTATTAGTGATGATCATCTGAACTCCTGGATCCAGCTGACCTTGATTCTAACCCTGGACTTTTCAATTATACAATGCAACAAACTCCTTTTTTGGTCTAAGATCATCAGAGCAGTTTTTTTTGTCATTTGTAGCAAAAAGTACCCTAAATTAAAGAATTATCTAGTTTCACTGCCTTATTTTTTAGATGGGGGGTATAAAACTTATGCAGGGTAAATGACTTGACTGAGGTCACATAGCTATGTAGTGGCAGAGTTCGGAATAGGATCCATGCTTCTTTATTCATGGACCATGAGCTCTTTTCCTGACACCAATTAGCAAATGGGCCAAAACTATGGGAATTCACAGGAGGAAGAGATGATTTCTATTTGAGATGAGCAGGAAACATTTCACAGAGGAAAGAGTATGGACAGTAGAAAGGCTCCTGAAGTTTTAGGTCAGTGGGAAAAGGGGAAGGCACACTAGGAGAAGGGGATGATGTGAGGACATGTGTGGAGATGAAAAAGCTGAAAGAATATTTAGGGAGGAGTGAATGCCAGTTATCCTGGATCAGAGTTTATGGAAGGGAGGAGTTTATTGTCTCTAATGGAAAAGAGTGAGAGAGAACAAAAAGGGAGAGGGAAATAAAAAAGGAAAAAGAAATAAGGCAAAGTGAGAGAAACAAGAGAACTAAGTTATATTTATGCACCTATTACATGTTCCAGAAACTACATCAAGTGCTTTATGTTTGGCTTTCAATTCTCATACTTTAAAGGAGTATTTCTCTTCCCATTTTACTAATGGTGAGTTGTTATGTAGAAGCCCATAATAGAAGGCCAAAATTCCAACCCAGACTCCCTGCTCACAAGACCCCCACTGGGGTCACTGGATTCTTTAGCCACAGAGCCCAGGGCAAGGAAAGAGAAATGGCATCTCAGTCAATTCTACAAGGACAGAAGCACTGTGAACAGAGTTAGCCCAGGTTAGTGACTTAAATCAACTTGATTCACCAGATTTGCCCTTCTTAGAAACCAGCAAAGTCACTGCTTTTAGTTTCTGGAGCATCCATAATTTATTACTTTAACACAGGAGCCACTGTCCCTCTGCCTATAGAAACTGATGCTCTTACCTTCCAAGGAGTGGATACATTGGCTGATAAGGGACTTCCTTGTAACAGGATGGCAGTTTGGTCTCAGAATGCTGAAAACTGTGTTTCCATTTGAAGCTGTCCTGGGACAGCTCTTGCAAGCTGGACCACTGCATTTTCTTGGGATCACAAAGGATCTATGCTCACTTCTCCTTATCTATGGAGGACTGTTATCAGCTGATTGTGTCTCCCCAAAATTCATTTATGGAAACCTCCAAGGTGATGGTATTCAGAAGTTGGGACTTTATGGAGGGAAAGTGAGTGAAGCCCCCATGAATGATACTAATGCCCTTGGAAAGAGAGTGCCCTTGCCACTTCCCCCAGGGGAGGACACAACAAAAAGACAGCCATCTATGAACTATGAAGCAGGCTCTCACCTGACATCAAAATCTGCTGGTGCCTTGATCTTAGACTTCCCAGGGTCCAGATCTATAAGGAATAAATTTCTATTGATTGTACACCATCCAGTCCATGCTATTCCGTTATAGAAGCTCAAACAGACTAAGACAAGAATTAAAGGTTGCCACACATTCTTTCACATTCCTTCCATTGAGAGGCGGGTCTGTGTCCTTTTCCCTTTACCAACAGGATAAGCAAAATAAGTGTTTTTGTAGCAGCTTCAAGGCCTTTAGGGATGACATCTCCAACATCCTGTCTCTGGGAACAAGTACTTTTGGAGCCCTGTGCCATGATGTAAGATGTCTGACTTCTACTAGAGAGGCATGGGAGAGGTTCTAAGACTACATGGGAAGACAGGGATCCAGCTTACCCACCAGGCCCCTAGACATGTGAGCAAAGACTTCTGGGACTCTCAATACCAGTGGAGCAGCACTGCCCAGCTGAGGCCCACTCAGATTTCCCCCCGTAAATCGCAAAAATAACAAAATGATTAAATAATTGCTATGTAAGCCATTTGGTGATTTTGCTACATAGCAGTTGATAACCAGAAGAGAACGTCACCAGACAATGAAGGCTTTCATGGAGAGAGGAGCGGAGAGGGGGCTTCTGAGGAGGGTCCTCGTTTGAGAGGAAGTTGTCAACATGGTTCCATTCCTCCTTGAAATAGTCACGGAACCAAAAGACTGCAAGAAAGATGTAATTAGAGGCCTCTCTACCTCCCACCCAGCAATACAGGGTAATTTGGAGAGCAGGAAGCCTAACTGCAGGTGTCCTGGAAATGAGCATGTCAGCACGTGGGTTGCATGAACTTTTTTTTGTCAGTTTGAAAAGGCCTTCTTCTTCTCCAGTGCCAAAAGAGTGGCTGGCGGGGCACCATGCTGAGGCTTTTGCCATCCTGTGGGCTGATCTGGAGCAGGGCCTTTAATTGTCCCATCTGAAAAATAGCATGTATATGCCCTGGAGCTGCTGTAACCTGCAGCAAGGATGCTTAGGGACTGGTGAGGGAAGGCTCTGGGAGAACTGGACAAAGCTTGTCATACACAAGAAGAGAAATCCTCTGCCCTGAGAGGATGTGGATTTTGATGTACAAGGTGCTCTGGAATCCTGGGCAAATATATGACAAAGGAATAAGCTTCCTATGAGGTTGTCAAAATGCATAATTATTCCTTCCTTCCTTCCATAGATATGTACTGAGCCAATACTGGCTCCCAAGCCAATTATTATTTTATTATTATTATTATTATTAATTATTAGGATTCCTTATACAGATATAGATACAAGCTGAAATAAGTTTGAATTAAATGATATGCTACTTGAGATTTGCTTCAAAATAATCCTGGGATAGGGGAATATAGACACTATAAGATTTACCATGAAATGACTAGTTAGTATAGCCAGGAGAAGGGTATATGGGCCTTTAGTAAACTACTTGTGGATTTGTTTGCAATTTTCCATGTTAAAATTAACATCAGAGCTTCCAAGCAAGGTGTGCATAGTCCACATGTGTCACCTGGAAGGGCTAGGACTCTTTAAGTGATGGCCAAAGTGGGATGGCCCCCCACTTATCTAAAGGATCCCCTGTGTCCACTCTGGGCCCTTCAAACCCATTCTCCATAGGAAGCTGGAGTGGGATCTTCAAATGACACATCCAATTGTCCTCCTATTCTTCACCTAGGAAAGACCAAAGCCAAAGTCATCTCCATGGCTGCGGAAGCCCTGTCTTTCCCTGCTCTCCAGCTTGCTGTCTCCCCTCCCTCTCCTGCCTTCTGTACTCTAGCCACACCAGCTTTTAAAAAAAATCTTCAGCTCATCACCCTCCTTCCTGCCTTAGGACCCTTGCTCACACTATGTCCTCTTGGGGAATGCTCTCTTACTCTCCTTTACTCACTTCACTCAATTAATTCCCTCTTCTTCCATTTATAGGTCAGAGGTCAATTCCTCAATGTGGTAAGCAGAATAATGCCCTTTCACCCCCCCCCCCCCCCCGCAGATGTCCATGTCCTAATCTCCTGAACTCATGTCTATGTCACCTTCCATAACAAAAAGGACTTTGCAGATCTGACTGAGATAAAGACCTTTTGATGGGGAAATTATCCTGGATTATCTGGGTAGGCCCAAGGTAATCACAAAGGTCCTTTTAAAACGCAGCTAGGAGAGTCAGAGACAGGGAAGATGTGACCATGGAAGAAGCACAGGTCAGAGCAATGTAACTGCTGGCTTTGAAGATGGAAGGCGGTCATGAGCCAAGGAGTAGAGATGGCCTCTAGAAGCTGGAAAGACACAGCAGATCCTCCCCTAGGGCTTCTAGAAGGAACACACTCATGCTGGCATCTTGATTTTAACCCGGTGAGGCCCATTTGGGACCTCTGACTTCCAGAACTGTAAGAGAATAAATTTGTGTTGTTTTATGTCACTAAATTGGTGTTGATTTGTTATAGCAGCAACAGGACATTAACACAGTTGAGGAAATCTTTTCTGACCCTGACTCTTGCCCCTACTGCCCAATCAGACACCCCTCCCACACAGCCATCGCTCACTGCAGTTTGTAGGGATTCCTCCAGTGATTTTTGTGTGGTATCTTTTAACCCCACTAGACTGAGAACTCTAGGAAGCAAGGGCCCCAGTGGTGTGTGCACCATTGAGTGTCCAGAGCAAAGCCCTTGCTCCATCAAGAGAAGTGGGGGGCTGTGGCCAGCCTCACTGATGGGGCAGCAAAGCCCAAGGCTCCAGCTCTGGCCATTGCACTTTCCTTGTGTTTCTTCAAACTTTGGTTCCATATGCACCCAATCCTTCCAGACTGAAGTCATGTCTGCCTCTCCTCCCCTATAACCCCAAGGCTTTCCAAGGACCACATCCTAATTCTGTGGCTGGGGCCACACTCCTAAGAGGCTTTGCAGTCATACCAGCCTGGTGTGGGTCACGGCTTTGTCACTTACAAGATATGTGACCAAAGAGTTTTACCCTCCTGAGCCTTGGTTCCTTCATCTGTGTAATGGGGACATAAAATATTTTATGTGGATTAAATAAGAAAACAGAAGGAAAGCAACTAGAATAGATGCTGAGAACAGAACCTGAGCAGAAGAGCTGAACCAGGGTATCAGTTCCTTCCCCTTTTCCTGATGCTGGGCTCTGCTCCTCCGCAAGGACTCTCTTTCCATTGTGGTCATTCCTGATGACTCTCATCTTCCCCACCTGCCCCAGTCACCTATCCAGTCCAACTACAGTCTTCTGTTAGTCCTCCAGGACCCAGGCATCACAGGAGGCCTGGAACCAAACGGTTTCCATGATATGGGGAACAGTATTACATTCTAAGGCCCCAACCTAGGTGAGCCCCAGACCTAGGGGTCTTCTAGCCCCTCAGGCTCACTTCCCAAGTACGTGCACTTGCTGGTTTGCTTTTGTTGAAAATGTCTCTTGAAGCAATAGGGAGAAGAGGGACAGCCTCCCTAAAGTGACTGGTATTTTGATGTTGGGCCCTAGCATCCCAGAGTCGGCCTGAGCATCCATTTCAGTCCCTACCTATCCTTGAGCACACTCAGCCACATCAGCTGCCTCTGACTTCTGGGGTCAGAAACCATGAAGGTATAAGTCCCTGGGGATACTCCCATCTACTGAAGGAGAAGCAGCATCTGGTTAGGCAAAGAAAATGGACCTAGGAATCAAACAAGGACATAGCATCACAAAACTGAGGTGGAAAGAGCCTGTAAATCCATTTTCCAGCTCACACCTTGTAGAGAAAAAACAAGGATCCAACAGGTTACTAGGAGACATTGTGTCACTAATTTCCCAAGGCAGGGCTGTATTCCATCACAACTCTTTAGGCTTCTTTACAAATGTAAATTCCTAGGTGAAATTTACAAAAGTGAATTCCTAGGTGAAATTGGCTTCAGGCACAATGGGATCCAGGAGTTCAAGTCATGTTCCAAATTTCTATCACTCTGTCTCTTCCTCTTTGTATGCAGGCCTCATCCTCTCCTGCCTTAAATTGAACCTTTCCTCAGAGCTCTTTGTTTGAGGAATGACTCAGAGATAGCTCCTCCTGGAGGCCTCTTCACCTGAGGAGACCAGTGTCCCAAGAGGCCTGGGGAGGTTGTGCTTCCCAAGAGGATCCTGGGATGGAGGAGGGTGATGGTACAAGCAGGAGAGCCTATACATCAAATTACTATTTTCCACATTTTTAGCATAGGGTTGCTAGTGTTATTTTTAAAAATATGGCCATGTATTTCACTGTTTCTAAAATCAATCACATAAAAGGGGGTGCCTGGGTGGCTCAGCTGGTCAAGTGTCGGCCTTTGGCTCAGGTCATGATCCCAGGGTCCTGGGATCGAGCCCCTCATCAGGCTCTTTGCTCAGTGGGAAATCTGCTTCTCCCTCTCCCTTGGCCCCCACTTTGTGCTCTCTCCCACTCCCTCTCTCACAAATAAATAAAGTCTTTAAAAAATCAATTACTTGTATTGCATGTACTGATTTTTTTAAAGAATCAAAAAGTATAAGATGATATAAGAGAAAAATGAAAATCTTCTTCTCCTTGTCCTTTAATTCTCCATCTTCACTCCCTAGAGATGACACTGTTAACAGTTTCCCACTTACCTTGTCAGGAAATTTTCTACAAATAAACGTATATCTATTTTTTAAAAAAATACAAATGGGATCATACTACATATATATTAGCCCCAATATAACTATGTTTAAGCCATTGTTTGCCAAACTTATCTACATGGAAAATTTTTATTAACATCTCTATTGACATCCTAAAAAGCAGTTTGGAAAGCACCAAACTTATTTATTAAACAAACAACATCTACTCCATGCTAGATGGGTGAAAACAGATAGGATGTTTGTTCCTATTCAAAGATTTGCCATGTACTAGAAGAGTCAGAGGAAAATACATGGAGACTATACAACGTAATATTGTTAAAATAGAAGTATGCACTATGGACAAGATTCTAGAGATTGACTAACTGGAGATCAATTTCCCTGGAGGGAAAACAAGAGGTCTCAAGGAAGAAAGGCCATTTGTCATTGGGTCCTAAAGGATGAAGGAGTTCAACCAGCTAGCCACCAGGGTGAGCATTTTAGGAAGAGGGGGCATGTGCAAGAGCATAGTGCATTGGAAATGATGAGAGTCCTGTGTGACTTCAGAATAAGAGTCTGGGAGATGAGAAAGAAAATCTGAGGTCAAGAGTTGAGAAACTTGAAGGAATCTGGGGTTTAGCAAACTTGGGTGATATGGGTGACTTGAAGTCACTAATTGTTTTTTTTCCCCCCCAAGTATAGAAGACATAACTGGATTTGTATTTTAGAAAGATTAGCCAGGCCCCACTATGGAAGCTGGATTGGAGGTGGGGGGAGCCCAGGGGTAAGGAGAGTGGTTGGAAGGCCATCGTAATGGTCTAGGGCTGAAATGGTAATACTGTTTAACTAAGGCGTTGCTAATGGAGGGGAACAGGCTGGGACATACAGGGAGCCTGTTAAAATGGACAATCAGTAGAACTTGGTGAACGACTTGAAATGGGGTTTCTGATAGTAATAAGTGAATGGTGGCTCCATTAGCAGAGGCTCCAGAGCTCTGGTTCTCTACTGACCTTTTGCCTCTCTTGGCCACTAAGGGAGCCTCCTAGACGATGAGTTCCATGAAGGCAAGTATCATTCTTTCCTCATCTTTGTAGATCTTCCGCATAAGCCAAGGCAGGACTCACATACAGAGCTGGTGTGTAGAATTTGCTTAATAAATGATGGGCCATGGCATCCTCCTTTGCATAGAGGAAGAACAAATGGACCAGGATGACACAGCTGAAATAAACTGTTGCTTGTGCCATCAAGGCTACACATGATCTTGCCCCGGCCTACCTTGCTAACATCATGCCCTACATCTCCTACTGCCACCCTCCCTTGGTGAATACATCCCAGCCAATCTCTTGCTCTTCTTCAACCACCAAATGCACTTCCTTGTCAAAGCCTTTGAAATCACTGTTCCCTCTGCCAGGTATATCCTTCCCTTAATATTTTCAAACAGGAGCAAACTGTTTGAAACAGGAGCAAACTGCTCCTTCACTTAATTATGTTCTTTAGAGAGGCCTTTCCTGGCTCCAACATAGCTCCTTAAACCTGCCACAACCCTATCCCCTATGTTAAATGCTCTATTTTATCCATAGCACTAAGCACTCTGGAGACTATGTCTTATATTAATTATATATTAACCACAATTAACATGTTATAAATTATATATATATTATACATTACCTATATTATGTGTACTATATATTCTATATATTAATACAATATATTATGTATTGATAATATATTAATATCTTTTATTATGTCACTGCACTAGTTTATAAGCCCCCATGAGAACAAGGATTTCACAACTCCTATCCTCTACAGTATTTCCAGGGCTGCAACAGCATCTAGTACACAAAAGGAGCTCAATAAAATTGTTGACTGACAAGTGAGAGCAAAGATTGACCTCTTGGAGATGGTGGTTTCTAAGACTACTTTCAAGAGTCTTTTTATTTATTTTTATTTTTTCATTCTTCCCCCCAGTGCTTTGCACCCAGGAGGTCTTCATACATTTCTAAAGTTGACTGAAGGCTAAATTCTGGGCACTAAATTTTTTTTTTTAATGTGTAAGTTTGTTTAAGACTACTGCATGGTTTTTGCTGGGTTTTATTTATTTATTTTTGAATTCCCAAATAGTATCCTCTTGATTCTGCATAAAGTGCCTTAAGAACTTATCAGAGAGCCTGGCTGAGCTGCCCTGCATTCCTGCCTGCCTGCGAGCTCCTGGGTGGGGGCTGAGGAAGGTGGGCTGTCTACCTGGACTTAGCACTGGTTGCTGGCTATCAGTCCAGGCCTCACACAGCTGCAGCCCGGGTGTTTGTCTTAAAATTTATGCCCGGGTCAACACTGCTGCCATCTTTCTCAGGCTCTCATTACCATTTTCATGATCTTCCCTGCTCTGTATCAACATTTGACCTTTTCTGACCTATCTCAGTCTGCAGATCTACCCTGAACATTGTAGACTGGCTTATCACTCCAGCTGACTCCCAATTCTGTCAAACTTCAGGCAAGAGCTTGGCAGCAATTCCTTGTACAATTTCTCTATTAAACAGATAGTTTTTTTGGATTAGAGGCTCCAAGGGATAACGATGTAGATGTTGGTGTCAGTCAGACTTGAGTGGGAATCCTGACTCCACTGTTTTCTAACTGTGTAAGTTTGGCCAAATACATTGTCCTCTCTCATTTCAGTTCTTGGCAAAATGTAATTTTTAAAAGCATGATTCTTGTACAAGTATACAGTGAACATATGTACAAGATTTATTTAATCCATTGTGATAGTTAATTTTATGCATTGACTCAACTGGATCACGGGATACCCAAATATCTGGTTAAACATTATTTTTGGGTGTGTCTGTGAGAATGTTTCTGGGAAAGATCACCGTTTGAATCAGTAGACCGAGTAAAGCAGACTGGTCTCCCCAATACGGGTGGGCCTCTTTCAATCCATTGGCTCGAATAGAACAGAAAGGTAGAGGAAGAGATTTGCCCTTTTTCTGCCTGTCTGAGATGTCACATGGATCTTCTGCCCTCAGGACTCCTGGTTTTCAGGCCTTCAAAATACACCATCAGCTTCATTGAATCTCCAGCTTGCAGATGACAGA
The DNA here is from genome assembly GCF_003254725.2 of Canis lupus dingo. Taxonomy (NCBI): domain Eukaryota; kingdom Metazoa; phylum Chordata; class Mammalia; order Carnivora; family Canidae; genus Canis; species Canis lupus. Next base: position 60,323,280 of record NC_064250.1, read on the forward strand.
CTGTAGGGCTCCTCAATCTCCATTGTCACATGAGCCATTTCCTTTTAATAAATTTTATTTTTCTCTCTCTCCCCCCTATTGGTTCTGTTTCTCTAGAGAACTATGACTAATACATTCATTAAGGAGGGAATCTGCAGGATAGTGAAGCTGGCTCAAAGTGCATTCAAAACAGATATTTATTCAAGACATTTGGAAACACATATTTAGTCTGTCAGGAAAGGAATGTTGAAATAAAACTGCTATGTTAGATGTAAAAGTGTCACATATTCTATGGGAGAATATATCTGTAATCTTTGGGGCTATCTTTTCTACAGGGATAAGAAATACAGAAATAATTTGCATCTCTACTGAACAAAATATTTGCAGCTTATCAATCTTTCTCAAGCTAAGATAGAACTTTGGACAGTACAGACTCTAATTAATAGTAAATAGTAAATGAAACAAAGATACATTTTCCTAGAGTTAGATAATCCATAGGAATAGCTGCTAGACAATGCCCCAACATGATATTAAAGGACATGTAACAGGGGCACAAGGGTGGCTCAGTGAGTTGGCTATCTGCCTTCGGCTTGGATTATGATCCTGGGGTCCTGGGATCAAGCCCCAAGTGGGGCTCCCTGCTCAGTGGGGAGTCTGCTTCTCCCTCTCCTTTTGCCTCTGCTTATGCTCTTTCTCTATCTAATAAAGTCTTTTTTTTAAAAAAAAAAAAAGGACATATAACATTCTTTGCCTTTTTCCATGTTTTGAATAATTTTTAAGTTTTCTAATATAAAATATGGTCTTTGAGATACATTTCGTATTATACTGAGCCACATATGAAGCCCTTCTTTCTTGATCAACTGGACTGATAGCTTACCAAGCCATTGGCAGTCATTAACTTCTTATTATGTATTAATAGCATTATGAGGCAGAGAGGTGTATCCTTCTTCCAACCTTCGAGGCTCTGAAGATCCCAACTTCTCCCCTTTGTTGCTCCAGCCCCATGAGTTAGTAGCTTATTCCAGCTATTACTACCTCAGTGTTCCCTTTTACCTTTATCTTTCTTTTATCCTCTACTTAATAAATTCACAATTTTCTCTGTTAAAATAAGTAGTATGGTTTCTGGTTTCCTGACCCAACCGTGTTACAGAGAGAGAAGGAACATATATTTCCTCCATTTCCTGGTAATAAAGAAATGTCCTATTAAAAACCTGATGACTCCTATAAGTAATTATTACATTCAGAACTGTTCATGTTACTACTTCTGGAAAGCCTTTGCTGAGTTTTTCATACTCAAACCTACAAGCTATTTATTACTCTTATCTTCACTCTAAAGGTGGAGAAATTGAAGTTCAAAGAGGTCAGGTAGCCCACACCAAGATCCCACTAGCAAATGGTGGGTGGGGGATTCAAACCCAGGCTGCCACGTGACTCATAGATCCTATTTATGTTGTGACACTATAAAAAGGGCAAACTCCTCCTCAAGATAAAAACAACAACAACAACAACAACAACAACAACAACGAAAACCTACAAGCAGTGAAGGCATTTGACAAGGATCACTGGGGACTCAGAGCCAGAAGACACGATGTCATCGCCAGTGGTGATTGTTCAGAACCATGGACAGTAGCTGTGGTGGGTTTTTTTTTGGGGGGGGGGTGTTCTTTTGTTTTTTTCCCCCCATATGGCCATGCCCATCCAAACACATTTCTTGTTTGCAGACTGCCCTGTATCACTCTGTAGGTTGTATCTTGCATAGGAGTGCCTTGCTAAGGGGATGAGTATGGGCTCTGATTAAGAGACAGCCTTGGAAGGGATCCCTGGTGGCTCAGTGGTTTAGCACCTGCCTTTGACCCAGGGCGCGATCCTGGAGTCCCAGGATTGAGTCCCAGGATCGAGTCCCACATCGGGCTCCCAGTATGGAGTCTGCTTCTCCCTCCTGTGTCTCTGCCTCTCTCTCTCTCTCTCTCTGTCTATCATAAATAAATAAATCTTTTAAGAAAAGAGAGAGAGAAAAAAAAAGAGAGAGAGAGACAGCCTTGGAAAGCATGAGGATGTTAGATGTTTAAGGAGAAAGAATAAAGAAGAGAGGAGGCTGCTTAGGGAAACAAACTCTTTGGATGTGGCTGGCCCCAACTTGAGCTTTGAGACAGCAAAGGGAGACAAGACTGGTGAATTGCACACTTTTTTCTTAATAAGTGATTATTAATCTTTTTTAAAAAATCTCAGCAATCTAGGAAAAGAAGATTAACTTCCTTAATCTGATAAAGGGCATTTACAAAAAATAAAAAAAGATGGGTTAAATTCTGATCATTAGACTTTGAACTTGAAGGAAGAAGTTGCATTTAATTCATTTTTGTGTCTTTAGTTCTGGGCATGACGTGCGAGGTGCTTGTGTATTAAACCAAACTACCTACAAATTCTATGCAGTCTTAAGCCAATCCTTCTATAAATGTCTGAGACTGTCTCCTCATCTACAAAATAGGGTCCTGTTTACTCATAGAGTTATTGTGAACATCAAATGAAATAGTCGTTGTATAGTTTTAACAGTGCAAATTGACGGGTCCCTGTTTCTATTTATGCAGAGTAGAATATAACGTGGAATCTATTGGAAAGAGTTTGGGGAAATAGTAGTAGATTTCAAAGGCTGCCACTACAAATGCTGTGTGAAAATCAGAATTCTATATTAAAAGAGAAGATAATCTTTTATATATAGAAGATAATTCTATATATAAAAGAGAAATGAAGTATTTTCATTATTAAAATGGTGTAAACACATTCCACTTCAAAAAACCTTTGTGCAACCTAGTAAATGCAATCTCTATGGCTTCTGAAAGGATGTTTTCTCCTTCTAGTTTCTTTATTGGTTTGAAAAGTCATTATTTGACACTTCTACAAAGTCCAGAATTCAAAACAAACCCAGCAGGCAATCTCCACCAGGAGATGCAACTCCCTGATTTGGAGATCAAAATCCAGACCAAGACATTAACAAGTTGCAGAAATTATTTCAAAACTATGTAGTATTGGTAAGACTATGGTGGGTGCTAAGAGAGTGAGGGAGATGGGAGGAAGAAAGGGAGAGAGACAGGGAAATGACCAAATGCTCCCCAAGCCCAAGCAAATTTAGAAGCTTTTCCATATCAGGACACCTGCTGTTAAGACTAAAATATCCATTTTGAGGCTTTAAATAGATGAGCACCAAAGTGACACCACTGATGTCATTCTGGGAAACACTGATCCATTAGGGTGATTTTTCACAACATTCTCTCCAAAGATGTAAATGTTATTTGTTTCAAACGAGGAATGGAACAATACCAGTCCAAATCACACTTCCCTAGCTATTCTTTTTACAGCATAAATTAATGATCTCACGGTTTGCACTGACAGATACTCAGAGGTGTTTAATCAGCTGTCTCTGACAAAACATGGCATTTTTTAGGCTGGCACATTTACAAATAAAGAAAAAACAGCCTGTAATCCCTCATAAAGTGGAGCCATGGTTCAGCTCCATTTGATGAAATGACATTATCTTGAGCACTTGCTCATGAATGCATAAATAGGGCACAGCTTGGGAAGTTCAGGTACGTGCAGAGCATAAATATTACATGGGATACATTAACCAGGGCCCAGGTAAAATGAGGAAGGGGAAGATGGTATGGCCAAGGCAAGAAATCACCTGTTAACTTCCAACGAGTTTGCATCATGCAGAGAAAAAGTCTTCACCCTTGTGGAGGAAGCAGGGGTAGGAGAATGGAGATAATAGAGATAGACATTCCCCTGAGCAGGGGAGAATCGGTGCATGCAAGAGACAGATAATTATTATCTGCCCTGAGTGCTGCCTCATTGGAAGCAAAAGGATGAAAGTGTTCAAGTGTATAATGTCTCCCAGAGTTGGGCCTAGACATTGTTGGCAGTCTATGCACAAACACAACAATTACTGAATGCCCACTGCTTGCTAGGACTGTGGATACAAAGGCAATGAAGATACTCCTACTGTTGAGGAGCTCACAGGCTCAACAGGGAAAAACATAAGTCAAGGCTCTTGGTGTCAATAGAACTCAGTTCTGGCCAAGTTAAGCAGAAAAGGGATTTATTAAAAGAATATTGGCTTTTAAGGCTTACAGACTGGGGTGACTGGGGCTGAGAATAGGACCAAAGCTTGAAAGCATGCCCCAGCTTGCACTGCTGGTACCACCAACACAGGACCCCAGTTTGGCCACTGGAATGGCTGCCACTGCTACAGCCACCCTCATCAGCATGGGGTCCTCACCTCTCTGTGGCATAAATTTCTGGGTCAAGCCTGGAGAGGCGTATATGACTGGAGAAAACAAGTCAGGAGCCCTCACTTGAATGAAAGAAAGATTGAGTGAATGTGCATCTGGCATTTTCTGATTCTGCAGTGGGACTTCAGCTTACTGAAGGATGCACCAAATATCAGTAGAGGGTCCAGATGCTAGGTTCAAAAAGAAATACAAATGTCCACTGCAGATCAATAAAACATGTATTTCACATTATGAGATGTGCTCAATAGTGGCACACACAGGGAGTTTTAGGAGCACTAAGTAGGGAGGACGGGAACTTGGCCAACTGGTACTGGAGGGAATGATGCAGAGTCTGGAGGAGAAGTAATAGTAACCCAATGAATACAGAAGAACAGATGCTGTAAACAGAGAAGAGCACAGACAGTTGAGTTTCCGCAGTAGAGAGGATGGGGGTGGAGATAGATGAGCTGTAGCCTTTGCAAAGGAGTGCAAGGAGGACCTTGCATGCCATGGTGGGGGTTTAAAGATATGGTAAAAAATTATACTCTAGAAGGACAATTTTGGCAGCAACATGGAAAGGGCGTTGAGGCAAGCAAACCTCAAGGCAGGAAGGTCAATAGAATGCTGCTGCAATTGCTAAGTGAAGGGTAATAAAGGCCTGAGTTAGAGTGGAAAGGACTGTGTAGGTTCAGGAAATATCTGTGAAGCCAAAGGAACAAGAATTAATTTTTGAGTAGTTGTGGAGGGTGAAGGAAGATCCACGATAACTGTTAAGTCCAGGGTAGGTGACTGGGAAAGTGGTGTTTTCACTAGCCAACAGAGAAAAGAAGTAGAGGAATAAGAGGCAATTTCAAATCGGGAAATAGACTCAATTTTGGACAGATTGAGTGGGAGATCTCCATAGGATGACCAAGATATCAAGTCAGCAGTTGGACACATAAGTCAGAGTTCAGGAGAAAGATTAGGATGAAAGTATGCTTTGGTATGTCATCCTGCTAGTCAAGATTAAAAGAGGACCACTGGCTTGTCCAAATCAAGCATGTAGAGGGAGAAGGACAAGAACAGAATTCTTGAGAACAAGACTCATGTTTAAGAAGTGGGTACTGGAGCCAAGGAAGGAACCAGAATATAAGCTGGAGAGGTGGGCCACCCCAATGATGTGTGGTCCTAAGTATTAGCAATAGCTGAGAGGACAAGCAGGAACTGAGTTGAAAACCCCTCATTGGGTTTAAAACCATGGAGGCCATGGGTAACTAGCAAAAGCAGTTCTAGCATAATGAGGACCATGAAAGCCAGATTTCAGGGGGCTATGGAGGAAATAAGAAGTAAAGAAATAGAAACAGTAAGCATCAGCTGCTTCTTTGTCTTTGTAAGACTCTTTGTGTCAAGAAGCAATGGAGAGAGAGAGAAGGCTGTGGAGAGAAGGGATAGGAAGGTCATAGAAGGTTTTCTATGAGGTCTGAGCAATGTGATGGATAGTATGTGCAACTTGAGGGAACATAGCTGATAGAAAGAGAAAGTGTAGAGATTTAGAAGAGAGAGGAGAGACCTGTGGAAGCAAAGTCATGGGGTAAATGGAGAAGCACATTAGGGAGGGAATGGGAATGAACCTTGGAAAATAGAGGTGCATCTGAACCTCTGACAATGGTGAGGAGGTAACCAAGGGTACAGACAAATGAGTAGGAGAGTAGGTTATTAGGGTAAAAGCTACCCTATAAAGGCTGCTATAACAGAGAGACCACAGAATTTAGTGGCTCAAATAAGACAGCACTTTATTTTTCTCTCATGTGATGGTTCAGGAAGAGTAGGCAGGCTCTGCATCACAAAATCACCTGGAGACCCAGGCCAGCAAGCCAACACTGCCATCCTCAACATATAGTTCCCAAGGCTATTCCCAGCCCATGGGAAGAAAATGCATGAGAAAGTCTAGGGTGAGATCTTTAGGAAAATGATGGATGTACATTTATTTTGCTCATCACCTATTGCAGAGAGCTTAGTCACAGGGCCACCATTACCTACAAGGAGGCTGGGAAATATAGTACCTAGCTGCACAGCCAAATGCCCAGGAAAACATGGAAAACAGATCTAGGGGGACGACAGTGGAGAATGGGGATGGACAGGTGACTTCAAAAGAGTAGTGAAGGTAAGGCACAACCAGTGAGGGAAATAGAAAGACAACTAGCAGACTATTGAGTGGTTCTAACATTCCACTTGGCTGGTATAGTGCCATGTGGGGGTACTTATCTGTGTCAGTACAGCTTTGGCAGAGGCCAGATGGCAGCCCTGATGCAGACACGGAGTTTTGACGGCAAGGAATAGATTTGAATTCTGTAGGGCAAGGAATAGATTTGAATTCCGTAGAATCCCAGCAGGAAGCAGAATTGAAGGTCAATGCAGCATTGAGACTCCAACGTAGGACTAGGGATGGGTCTGAGAGAGTAATCAAGCTACTAGGGATCTCTTGGAGGTCAAAGAGTACACCTATGTAGAGGAGGTTCTAAGAAGGGGAAGGACAAGAGAATGTGTTCAGAGTGAGAGATTCTAGAGTTTTAGACTTTGGAAGCAGCTCAAGGAATAACAAGGTCCAGGGGAGGAAAAGAGGAGAGTGGTTTAAGTAGAGAGAGGTGGAGGTTATTCAGATTGAGACCAGAATATTTAGTGGTTAATGGCACTCCTCAGGATGATGGAATTTAGTAGAAAGGAAGAGCAAGATCTGGGTGCCAAGAGACTGAAGAATTGGGAGAGCAGCCAGGAAGCCTGTAGAAGTAGGTGGGAGAGGTGTGAGTTTCAGGGGAAGGAGGCAGAAGCTTCCACAAGAGCAGAAGCAACAATGCCTCATGGGACCCACACCTAACGGAATGTTAAGCCTACCTCCAGGATGTGAGTTGTGCAAGAAATGACTCCTGTATTATAGATGGCTATGGGGAAGAAGCGTTGTTGGAAAAAGCTTGTTGTAACTAAGGCACAAGACAAAGAAGCTGAGGATGCCGGACAAGTGTGACGTCTACCGTGGGAGATGGCAAAGTGTAAAGACTGGTGATGATGATGGTGGGGACACAGGGAATACAGAGGGCATGGGGGAACAGCACTAAGGAGCTGAGACAGCTGAGAGGAGACAGAATGCACGGCTGGACTGGATGCCTCAGTTCCCGGTGGACTCTCAAAGCTGTCCAGGGTAGTAGTGGCTGCTGAAAATGACTCTAGGGCACTTGCAGGTTCTGTGAGGCAAGTACAGCAGTTGATTAACAGTGTCTGTTTTGCACATAAACAGGGAGAGTGAAACAATGGAAGACACAAAGATGAGCAAGCTCTTGAAAGCAAGCAAGCAGAATGTCGGAAGAATGGCCATACCTCTTGGTCTTAGAGGCACCCCCTGAGATCTCCCCCACCCTCCACATCCTCTGTTTCTTGTAACTTCTGCCCCTGTCCCTCACTCCAGGGGAGCACTGTGTCCTATCTCAGGGACACTTGTAACAGATTCTTAAACCTCTCCCTGTCTTCTCTTAGCACAACTAGGTTGGACTAAAATAGCAACTTGAATCTTAAAGGAAAGAAAGAGAAAATACTCATAGTAGAGATTTAGCTAGATATCTATTGCACGGGTGAATTAATCCTTTTCAGATGCTCCCTGCCCCTATTTGAGTGATTGCTGAAGCATTATTTTACCCTTTCCCCTCAGAGATGAAATTATCTCTGCCTTTACTTTCCTATTGATAAAGGGAACTTCTGCCCTTAAACATGAGAGCACTTAGATATGTACTCATGCTCGTTTACATAAGGACCCAGCCTTACTGTCCTTCTTGCCTCTGGTTACAGAGACAGGAGGGTTCTTTTGTCCTTGAATTCACCCCTCTGCTTAAATTCATGACTCATCCCCTTTGTATTCTAAACCCTTGGTTTCTGTCTTCATCAATGAAGATAGAAAATATAAGAGGCTGAGAGTGGGGAGGAAAATGGAGTTCAATTTGGAGTCCTTGAGTTTGAGGTGTTTGTGGGTCAACTATGTAGAGTGTTGGCTATCCTGGAGCTTAGAAGGGAGGTCATACAGCAGTCTTCTGGTAAACCTTCTCTCTGAAGGAGAGAAAACCCCACAATATGTAGCATTTGCCAATTTCTATGCTGTAAATTCAGCTACCATGGTTGACTTCAAGTTACCAATGGTTTGAAAGCCAGCTTGCAAATTTCCTAAATATTTAATAATCAATCCTTGTGAGTACATCCAAGCTAGCTCCAACCTACCATAGGAAGTTGAGATTAGAGATAGAGATCTTAAGAGACAAAGATGGAAGACAAAACCCTGAAGTATATAAAGTGGATAATGCATGGCATAAAAGATGAGGAAAGTCAAAGTCCCAATCCCATAGTATCCAGTACTTCCCTTCACCTTCCTGGGACAAAAAATAACCTTCACATCAAAAGAATGAGAATAGCTGCATGAGATCCTACATTCAGTATGCAGAGCTCCAGAGTCAAAAGTGGGTTCATGGGGGAAAAAAATAACATACTCAATGAGAATGAATATTCTAAAAGCCAATATCAAACATGGTAACAGCCACCTGTGGAAGATGCTCCACCTCAAGGTACAGTCTGTAAACGTACTGCCCAGAAGGCCTAGAAACAGTCCAAGTGGGGTGGCCTGGGAGGGTTCTCAGGACCTACATGTCATCAGAGCAGGATGACACTTAACAGGTAGATGGCAGCTGGGCAAAGCTGAAGGAGGGATGCTTTATGGAAGAACAGTGTCTCTGTAAGGTCTAGAACTAAGCAGCAAGGAAAGGGCCTTAGCCAGTCTGGCCACCCCTGGCTGGTCAGCACACATACCCTTATATTCCTGTAATGGAGTTGGTAGCTTTGGGCTATAAAGTGGCTTTCATCATTCCTCTTGGATTGCACACCCACTGAGCTCCCACACAGATGTACAGGATTCCCTGTGTGGTAGAGATGCCACAGAATTTGAATATTCTATACTATCTGGCAGACATATTTCCTACCTTCAGCACTCCAGTTTGTCAATTGGTCGGCATCTCATGAGTTAGGTGGAATCAGTTCTGCTGGAGTTTGATACGCTCTGGATTAAACTACCACTATGACTTCTCCTTTTAGCTCAGCATTTCTCTACACAGGTAGTACCAGGCACTGGGCAAGCACTCAGCTTGATATATGATCTCAGTTTTTCCTTATGACAGTCTTACCAGGTACGAATTGCTAACCCCATTTACAGATTAGTAAAGTGAAGCTCAGGCACTTTAAGTAACTTGGATTCTCTGAAAATGCAAGCTTCAGGATAAGACCCTGGGCCAGGAGACTCTACCAAGGCCAACGCAGCCAGAGATGCTAAAGCTCCTGCCCCTTCACACCACTTTTTAAAGCAGCAGGTGCTGTTGCTCTGAGCCTGGGCAGATGGCCGTGTGGCCTCCCTTGGGGAGAATGCTCGTGTGAGACAAATGAGGAAGAAATTATGGAGCAAAAAGTGAGATTATAACAAACAACATGGATGCTTGATTGCACGGCCACTCTGTGTTTAGGCAGAGCCCTGTAGCTATCTTTATTTAACTAGGACAGTATAGGCTGGCTGTTTTCCGAGTTGTCAGAGACCTGTTATTGTATTAGGCTTCACTTGGGCATTATGACCATTCTTAGGGCATCTGGCTTTCCTCAGGGCTAAGATACACTGACATCCTGGCAGGAGGGAATAACATTAACCACAACATTGGCTGTAGGCCTGGTCCTAGGAAGAGTTGGGTTTAGCAATAATAATGGTGGTAGGGATGGCAACAGCAATGGCGGGAAGAGGGAGGAGGAGCAGATGTAATTTGTGGAACACACATCAAGTGCCAGCTTCTGTGTTGGGGCTCTGTGGACATTCACTGGCCAGACAGCTCGTTCAGGAAGTTAGGGGCACCTGGGATGTCCCAAATGGAGCAGGAAAAGTACTGAGTTCACTGGTTCTTTTTCTTTATGAGTTGTGATCGTCTTCAACTGATTATCATAGGAATTTTCCTCTCAAGCAGGCAAAGTGCCAAAGGTGAGCTACGGACATTCAGGGAGAGTGCTAAGGGGTCATCTGGAGGGCACTGCAGCCGGTGAGTCAGAGAGGAGGTGGGTGGCTGGGCACCAGCTTGCTGCCCTAAGTGCATTAACACCTTGGCCCAGTTCACGCCCCGCTTGTGTGGAGGGCCAAGAATTAAAAGGCCTGACTGAATTTCAATCAAGATGATGCCTTCTACCTCCTTGTGATAAGACCAGCAGACAACCTGAGCCCCAATCCTTCCTCCCTCCTATCCAGAAGGCCATTACTTGCTCTCAAGGACAGTCCATATTGGCCAAGGAACACCCATGCATGCAGTACAGATGCAGCTAGTTCCCAACCTAATGGGGCTTCCCGACCCCTGGCCAACAGTGACCTTTGCTGATGGAGTCCGCTCCATCAACCACTGTGCCTTTCAGTGGCCCTCCCCACATGTAAGCCCAGCTGGTACGCCGGTAAACACTTCTATTTGGAATGGTTTTGCAGGGAGAAGGGACTTCCTACCTAGTTGGTAAGTAACTTGATCCTTCCTTATATAACCTATTTCACCTTCTTCACGGAACCCGAGGTCCCCAACTGTCCCAAGAGTTACTCTTTCTCTGATATACTGAGGGGAAGGGTTCTGGCTCACATCCACTCCCAAGTCAGGGCTGTAGCTCCATTACTTCTCCCCAACACTGTGTCTCACTGTGGGCCTCTGCTTGTCTGACTGGAGCTGACATCTGTCCCTTTCTGGTGACACATAGACTCAAGGCTGAGTGAGCACCTGCTTTCCTGACCACTTGGGGAGCATCATAGGGGCTTCTGCTGTAGCAGACAGAGCAGATACCTAAAACATGACCTATTGGAATTTTTCCCAAAAGGCCCTTTGCATCCCCTCCCCCCTGGGAACCCTTCTGTCCTATCTCTGCCTGGCCCTGCTGTCTCAATCAGTGCTGTGGCCCTCCTAACCCATTCTTTTCTTCTCCAGTGCTCTCCCAAAACTTTTTTTTTTTAGTATGAAGAGGAATTTTAGTTCTCTTTATTCCATGCCTTTCGAGGTTGCATGCTGAGAATTGTCTTTGTCTTTTCACCACCAAAAGTTCACCAAGAAATTTGCTGGATAAAAGCCCTTCTAGTCCAGAGGAAAATCTCCCTTAAAGAAGCAGCTTTGGCCACAGGCAAATGTGGTTGGAGACTTCTGTAGTAATGACTGTACTATCTTTCCTGACAGGTAGTGGAATGGGTGCACAGGGCTATCCCCAGTAAATATTCATTCACGTGAACCTCCTTGCTATCATTGTTCTCAGATCTCTCTGGCTGAGTAACAGCAGAGGTACTTGTGTGTTTATCTACTAACAAAGAGCTCTCCCTATGTCAGTTAATGTAGTTAAGTTACTTCTCACTAACATATAGATCCAGCATAGAGCGGGGAGGAGGCATGATGCTCCATACAGTCATCCAGGGAACCAGTTCCTTCCATCTCGTGGCTCCATCCACCTCTGGGTGCTCAGAGTCCTCTCCATTCAGCAGGTAGATGGGGAAGAGGAGCAAGGATTGCCTGGGAGAGGTTGATATGGGTGTTGTCTGAAACTGGTGGACATCGTTTTAGCTTACATACCTTTTGCCAGAATTTGGTTACATGGTCACCCTAACTCCAAGGGAAGGTGGGAATTAAAGTGTAGCTGTCCAGAAAGAGGGTTAGACATGGATGTTAATGGGCTCTAGCAGTCCCTGACACTCTCCTTTTAGGGGTAGCATCCCTCTACTCCAAGTGGGAGCTCCTTTAGTGGTCCATTCAAATTTCAGAAGAAACTCTGGCTCCTCTAATTGATTCATGAATGGCCATACAACTGAAGCCCCCTGAAGTCTCCCAATGTTAGAAGGAAGGCCACTGAGAATTTTGATAATTTGGCATCTTATTCCTTCCAGTTTTCCTCCAAACACAGGAGAGAAAGTCATTTTTCTTTCCTCTTTGCTCTTTTATGCCCAGAAGTCTTGCCTTCAAAACTTCAGGAGGCGGGGGGCGCCTGGGTGGCTCAGAGGGTTAAACATCTGCCTTCAGCTCAGATCATGATCCCAGGTTCCTGGGATTGAGCCTCATGTGGGGCTCCCTACTCATTGGAGAGTCTGCTTCTCCCTGTCCCTCTGCCCCTGCCACCCCTGTTCATGCTCTCTCTCTCTCTTTCAAATGAATAAATAAAATCTTAAAAAAAAAAACACTTCGGGGCGGGGGGGACTATGTTCACCCCAAGATGAAAACAAAAACAAAAATAAAAAGCCCTAGTGAAATCATAGCAACTTAGTGGGAGGAGAATGAAATGTTCTCAGCTATCTCTTGCTCCTAAAGATGTGAAAGGAATATAAATAAACATAGACAGTACAATTTACTTTGCTGAAGCACAAAAATTATAGGGTTTCAATCTGCAGAAAGAGAATGAAGCTTTTTGACACTAGGTAAGTACACTGTGCGCAGTTGACTACTGATTCTCCTAGGAATGAAACTCCCCTGAGAAAAGGCTTGAAATCCAGAGAGAAAGGGGAGAGGGAAGGTGGCCATTCATTCTGGTATGCCTAGGACAGCTGTAGATTATGCCTTAATTCTCCCCTTGTAATCACTTAGAACCCCTATGCTCTCAAAAGTGTCCCAGCCGGATGATAAATCATATGGTCACATGGGTACATTTGAATACAGGGTAAATCTATTTACTTCAAACACCAGCATGGTAAAACTACACTCAAAAACAACATCAGGAAAATGGTTAAATAAATCATGGTTTATCATTAAGGAGAAAACCATCAAATCATAAGTCTGGGCAATGGTTGAAAACTTTAGACCCCCAGTATTGCCATGGCCTCCTAACTGAATTCCTTGCTTCCAGTACTGCCCCTTCTACTGCGTACATTTGTACACTGCACAAATCCAAAAGGGACTATTCTTGCAGAACAGGATGGAGGTAATGACTACACTAGAGTTGTATGCTGTCTAACCTGCCCAATTGTACAGGGCAGTCCTGGATGTGACTCCTACTCTGCAGCCTCAATGCTAGTTCTTAAAATGGATACACTGTAGGGCAGCCTGAGTGGCTCAGTGGTTGGTGCCACCTTCAGCCCAGGGCCTGATCCTGGAGACCCAGGATCAAGTCCCACGTAGGGTTTCTTGCATGGAGCCTGCTTCTCCCTCTGCCTGTGTCTCTGCCTCTCTCTCTCTCTCTCTCTCTCAATCTCTGTGTGTCTCATGAATACATAAATAAAATCTTTTTAAAAAATAGATACACTGTACATGATGTTCTTTGATTAAAACTATTCGGTAACTCCCTTTTAACCTCAAAATCAAGTACAAATTCCTTATTCTGGCTAACAGGGAAGCTCATGATGATCTCTAGCCACTGCCAAACTCTCTGGCCTCTCCTCTTACCCTTCCTCATCATGGAGTCTGTGATGGTTAATATTACGTGTCAACTTGACTGGGCCAGGGAGTCCCCATGTAGTTAGTCAGACAGCATTCTGGGTGATTCTGTGATGGTGCTTTTTGGATCAGATTAACGTGTAGATCAGTGGGCAAAATAAAGCAGATGGACGCCCTATAACATGGATTGGCCTCATCCAATCAGTTGAAGGCCTGAATAAAATAAAAAGCTGACCCTCCTCAGAATAAGAGATAATTTTTCTGCCTGATGATCTCTGACCTGGGACACCAGCTCTTCCTGGTTCTAGCAGCCTGCAGCCTTTGAACTCAAATCAGGACATTGGCCTTGGCAGATTCTGGACTTAATGGTCTTCATAATTACGTAAGTCATTTCCTTACAAAAAAATTTCTTTCTTTTTTCCTTTCTTCCAGACTTACTGGATTAGAATCATGCTCTTATTACCACAGTTCACTTGAGTTAGCTCCTTAAAGTCTTGACTTCAGATACAGTGATATCGGGGGTTAGGACTTCCAGTGTGTGAATTTGGGGCAGGGACACAATTTAGCCTGTAAGAGCATCTAAGCTCCCGTGTTCTACTGGACTACTCTCATATCATGTTCTTCAATCACCATGCACTTGCTCAACTTGGGTCTTGCCAATGCCATGAAAAACCCTTCCTTGTACAGAGACCATGTCTTCCCATTCCCCCCAAATCCCTGCCATATACTTCTATTCAGTTATCAATATCAGTGTATTGCCTTCACTGCCTGTCACTTCCCGTCTTGTACTGCATTGAAACCCTCCCATCTAACACTCGGTCTGCTGCTATAATACAGACACAGTGAATATGTCTTAAATTTACATTGAAAAAGTAGAGTAAAAATAGCAATGCTTATGGAGCACCCAGGGTGGCTTAGTCTGTTAAGCACCCGACGACTCTTGGTTTAGGCTCAGGTCATGGTCTCAGGGTCGTGAGATCAAGCCCCACGTGGGGCTCCATGCTCACAGGGAGTCTGCTGGAGATCCTCTCCCTCTGCTTCTTCACCTGTGCATGCTCTCTCTCTCTAATAAATAAATTTAAAAATCTTTAAAAAAATTTTAAAAATAGCATGCATACTATAATTTTAAAAGTTATTATAAAAAATTATGTAAAAACACTTGCACAAAGGAAAAATGTGAAGGAGTTGTACCACAATGACAATAGTGGCTGTGTCTGTATGGTGGAATTATTGGTAGGTTTGTCTTTTCCCTACTTCCCAAGTGTTCTGTAACGCGATTATATTACTTTAGAACTTTAAAAGGCATAGTTTAAAAGGACACATAGCATGACATTTAAAATCTCAGCCTGAAGTTGGCTTGTTTTAGGATATATTATTCCAAAAGAGCTGATTTCCTTGTAGCAAAACATTCTGAAAGATGCCCTGGAGTTGCCCCTAACAGGACTTGACATATATGTTGTTAATTGGAGGGTGTGACCTCCCTGGATAATGGTTCATTACTACTCTGCAGGGTTTCAATAATGAGCACAATAGTCATCTTGGCAGGTGGGAATTCTCCAGATGGCGAGCCTGCCCTGGGGATATTCATTACTTAGATGTCCTATAGCTCAATGCTGGAAGACCAGGGAGGTCCGGATATTTTTTATTGAGGTTAAGCTATGGGCATTATTGCCTATTTCTTAAATTCACCCAAAGGGAAAGAGGAAGCCAAACACCTGGGGATATGTATAGCCCAGCATAATGGCCTCTCGGGGCCTAAAGAGGCACACATCCACTGGTGTTAAGTAGCTGAGCAGTCATACTGTATCTGTGCTCTTGGGAGAGGGACTAGTTGGAGATGGAAGTTAGAATTACTGAAGGTAAATAGATGATGTGGTGGGTTGGTAATGGTGGGATAAGATGATGAAGAGCGAGAGCAACTAGCACGTATTAAGCTCTGTGTGTGGCAAGCACACTGCAGTGTCTTTTGATAGACCTCTTTGTAGCCTTCCCAACAGCCCTTACCATCCTCTCCTTCCTGGCCACACAGCCACCTGCCATAGAAAGGCTGAAAATGCCAGAAATGCCTGATTCCTCAGGCTCCCCTGCAGCTAGAACATGTGACCCTCAATTTGGCCAATGAAGCCAAAGAGAAGACTGCTGAGGGCTTCTAGAAAGATTTTCCTCCCCAATCAAATATGGCAAATAGGAGAGAGTATTTATTTCATCAAATGTGGCCATGTCTACATGCAATGACCGGAACTGTGGCAGCCATTCTGGTGAGCAGGAGGGAGCAAACGTAAGTCCAAGGTCAAAAGACCCCAATGAAAAAAAAAAAAAAAGACCCCAACGATGTCAGAACAGAAATGGAAAGAGAGCCGGAGCCCTTAATGCTATTGTTGAGCTAATGAACCAGTGCTGGAACGGCCTTGCCCACAATTCTAGCCATGTTAAATAGATCTTTCTACTTGGGTATTCTGTGACTTGTAGCATTCTGCATTCCTTTGATCTTCATAAGAACCTTTTGTTGATTGTGTAATTTCCCCAATGTTGCAGGTGGTACAAATCTCTCATTCTCAGGCACTTCAGACCCCATCTTGTACCTAATCTGCTCCTCTGCCCTCCTCCACCCACTGAGTGTACGTTCTTTGTTGGTCTGCACCAGAACCCCCTGCAGAAGTCTGGAACACAGCTCACTTCTCCCTTGGCCTGAGCCCACCTTCTGGACCTTGCCTTGGCCTGACCAGCACTCAAGGGTAGCCTCTGGTCAGCACACTTCTCTGCACATCCAGTGACTGGCTTTGGCCACCACCATCTCAGCATTGTTGGCTCATGACAGAACCAAGCTGCTGTCCTTTGCCTTGGTGATTCAAAAAGACCACTCCTGATAAACAGGGTCTGTCTTGTGATTCATAGAAACACCTGATTTCCTGACCCCTGCTTGGCAAGACTTCACAGATATTAAACTCATTAATTCTCATTATATCCCCAGAGAAGGGAGATTATTTATAACCTCACACAGGTACGAACTCAGACACATGGGTCCCACAGGTATTTTACTGCTTGGATGGGCACATTGCTATTGTAAGAACCTGCCTCCAGGTCTGTAAAAACAGGCAGGCATTTTGGGTTCCACTGATTACCTCTTAGGAAGCCGCGTAGGGGAGATTTCACATTATTGGGAAAATCACAGGGGTCAGAACTAGAAGGAATGTTAAAGTTCATTTACACTAACTCCCTGTAGATGAATTAAGGCCAAGAACTTTTGTTTTATGTGTCTCCACAGACCCTGTGCTTAACACTGAAAAATACCTGGGCCCTGAGCTGTCCCAGGGAAGCCAGGTACATTGTCCAATTCCCACTACACGTGAGAGTGGGTGACAACCATCACCAGGACTCCTGGCCTCCAGGTCAGGGCCCTGCCTGAGATGCTGGTCTCCTCTGATAACATCAGTGCTGTCGGACAGGATAGAAAACTTCAAGAGGCATTCGATTCCAAAAATGACTCTAATCTGCATGCAGCCCTAACTGGCACAGTGGCCTTAGGCTGTAAACCTGACAGGATGAGAGATTGGCACTAGATGTCTTTTTTCATTCAAAAAGCATTGACCTAAATTGTTTCTCACTGTGAGGTGGGATTTGCAAAGACCTTGTTAAAATTTTTGTCCAGGGACCTATGGGAGGTGTCTGAGAGGTAAAAGGGCTTAGAGGTATCATCTTTTTCCATGGCCATCCAAGGTTGGAGTATTTCAGTAGATCCTTAGCATGGCTGATCCAGGCAGGAGGAGATGAGGGAGGGCCCTTTAAGAATCCAACTCCATTATCATCCAGCTTTGCCGCCATACTGTGCCCCAAATCTGACCACTTCTCTCTATTGTCTTCAACCTCATCCAAACCACCACTACCTCTCACCTGGATGACTTTATGAGTCTTGTCAGTGGTCTAGCTTCTCCCATCCTCACCGTCCTCCCATTCTTGCCTCACACAGCTTCCTACCTCCTTTCAGTTGAATTCAAAACCACTTCCCATGGCCTATCAGGCCAAGCATGAGCTGGCTCCTGCTACCTTCTGTCACCTTCCCTGTCACCTCTCTGAAGCTCTCTGTCTTCCAGCCACACCATCCTTGTTTAGACTCTTAAAACCTACTGGTTTTCCTCTGCCCGGACAACTCTTCCTCCAGATTTCCCTCTGGCTGGCTCCATCTTGTCATTCAGGTGTCAACACAAACACCACTTCCCCCACCCCATCAACCCCTGACACACATTGCTAGAACCTAATGCCATCAGATCTTATCTAGTTTTCTACTTGGTTGTATCATTTTTGTACTACAAGCTCTATGGGGCGAGGGTCCTTATCTGATCAACTTTATCCTCTGTCTCCCACACCTAGAACAGTATCAGCTTATCATTAGCATTTAACAAATAGCTATTGGACGAGTGAATTATCTGGGGATTTGGTCATATTGATGGTCAAAATGTATTCTCTAAATGTCATGCAATAAAACTCATATGGAACCTATAACATTAATAACGATGATGATGATAATACATACGGCAGAGACTCGTTAAACATTCCACCCCTGACATTCCTCAGGCTCCTTGGCACTCAGTGGACAGATTCTAAATAATGAGACACGCTAGAAATCATGTGTGGCATCTCTTAGTGGGTCTCTACCATCTCTTCTTCCACTGCTGCATGTCTCTCTTGGTGTAGCTGCCAAGTGGTGGGTCCCTGAATGGCTATGAGCAACATGGCCCTCTCTTCCTCCCTCCTCCACTGACCCATGGTGGGGGCTTGGCTTAAATGAGAAATGAAGTTCATGGAGTAAAGCCATCAGGCTTTGACAGCTAACATAGCAGGAGCCCATGCTGCGCACCAGGACCTATGTACATTATCTCGCTTACTCTCCAAAGTACCTTATAAGGTAGATATGATTATTGTTGTCATTTTACGGACAAGGAAACTAAGAGACAAAGATGTGGGACAACTTGCCCAAAGTCATCCAGTTAGAAAGTGATAGAAGGGTGCCTGGGTGGCTCAGTTGGTTAAGCATCTGTCTTTGGCTCATGATTCCAGGATCCTTGGAGGAAGCCCAGTGTTGGGCTCCCCACTCAGTGGGGAGTCTGCTTCTCCTTCTCCCCTCTGCTCGTGTGTGTGCTCTCTCTTGCTCTCTCTCTCTCTCAAATAAATAAAATCTTTGAAAGCAAGCAAGCAAGCAAGCGAGCTGTGATTTGAATCCAGGTAGTCTGACCCAGAGCCCAGGCTTTTTAATCACTCAACTATACTCTTAAGAAACATTCCATCTTATGGAGTCCAGTTTTTCAACAGCAAAGGTAAAACACAAAACCCTTTGCCATTAAGAAGTCTCTCCCTAACGGTCATCTTAAGAATATATATTTGAGATGAAACCAATTTAAAGAGATGTTGTTCCTGACATGCTTCTCTTTGTCTTGTAATGAGCAGTAATTGAATGATGCTGCCAGCAGGTCTGCTTTATGGAGCCAGTCTGCTATTACACCAACTAATTTTAAAATGTATGGAGCTTACTGCTTCAGACCTGAGGCCATATTGATTCTGGAATATGCGCCACTAATTGCTGAGAGCCTGCTGCTAGGAAGAAAATAAAAGAAAAAAGCTCTCCTGTCAATATTTGTTACTAACCTTGACAAATAAACATTTTAAGTGATGGTGACTTTTTCCTCTTTTAAAGCTTTAATTACTGGCTTGCACACACTGCAATCATTTTGTTCTTGTTTGCGTTTAATAGTCTGTAATCCATTTTAATTACATTCTTTGCTTATCAAGATTAGACTCCTGAACAAGGATAGAACAGAATGTAACTTCTGCCTCCCCCCCTCCCCCTCCTCTTTCCTTGTCCAGTGCCTGAGAAATGTTCTGGGATTTGACAACATCTTAAAGATAAAATTTATTCTTTAAGTTTAAAGCCAACAAACAAAACCGTTAAGAGAAAGTTTCTCTCTACCTTTTCCATTCTGTCAGCCCATTGACTAAGGGGGTTGGACAAATCTACTTCCTGTATTAAATTTAGAATGTGAAACTTGTCAAGCGTTTTGAGAAGGGATGCATGGTGCCGGGCAAGGCAGGGGACATCTAGGGCGAGAAGGGTGAGAACACTTTTATTTTTCTGACTTGGATGGTGAGTACAATGTTTTGCTTTGTAGTAATGCGTTGGTCTTATGCATTTATATTCTGTGCACCTTTCCACATAGGTGTCACATTTTTATGAAAGGTTATTGAAAACACTGAACATGGCCAGGTTTTTAGGGTTGTTCTGAGCTTTTGTGAAGGGCAACCACTTGAAGACAGTTGCCATACACTGAATGTGCCCTCCAAAAATTCATATGTTGAAACCTAATCCCCACTGTGATGGTATTTTTAGGTGAGGTCTTTGGGATGTGATTGCGTCATGAAGGTAGAGCCCTCATCACTGGGATTTGTGCCCTAATAAAAGAGACCCCAAATAAAAAATGAAAATTAAAAAATTAAAAATAAAATAAAAGAGACTCCAGAGAGATTCCCCCCATGCCCTCTCCCGTATGAGGACACAACTTGACAGCTATCTATGAACTCAGTGGTAGGCCCTCACCAGACACCACCTCTTCTGATCCCTAGATCTTAGATCTTGGGTTTCCAGACTCCAACACGGTGAGAGGTAAATTTCTGTTGTTTATACAGACACTCCGTCTACTGTATTCTGTTATAGCAGCAGGAACTAAGACAACAGCCATGCTCTTTTTAAAACCACTTCCAAAATTTCCACTCTTATGGTCTATATTTACCAGAGTAGGAATCATGAGGAAGTATGCCGGCAATGCAGAAAGGTACCATCAAAGATACTTTTTTTTTTTTTTTTTTTGCTTCCCAAATAGTCCAACGTGGGTGCTTCTGGTCAGCAGGAGACTTTCTATGTAGTGATTCAGGGACAAGCCTTGGACTGCACCAGCAGATCTGAAAAAGTCTCTGCCAACTTGACAGGGAGGCCCAGAGCAATGACTGCCCATCAGAAGCATCCTGTATGGGCAGAACTGGCCATGCTCATTGGCTAGGGGAATGCCCTGGAAGAACATGGCTTGAGCTCCAAAGCTAAGAGTACTCCTTGCAGCTAAATGATAGTTTTTGCTTTAAGACGAGAGTAATATACCTCCATGACTGTCACACTCTACAATGGAAAGGAAAACATATATATGTGTACATATTTGGTGACCAGTAAGCCTCTCTGTCACAAGTAGCATAGGCCAGTTTGCATTGGAGTCCAGAAACATGTTGACCTAATTCCTCTCATGTGTTCAGCTTCCTTCCACGGCTCCCAAGATGAACCAATGCCTCATTGTCTCTGGGCCATCGTGGGGCTCTTTAGTTTTACTCCCCAGCACTCATTCCATTTTATCTGCTGAAAATCTCAATTTTTTGTGTGTGGAGATCCAAAGCTCTCTAATTCTTAGTCCATGTGGTTTAGTTGGGTCTCCTTAACTCCACTACCCCAGCTCCATAGTTAGGCACATGCTATAGGCCTGAGCCAGTCAATCAGGCCTAATCTGGCGACCATAAAGTTTTCAGGGTTGGACACAAGACCTAACCAGAGACTTCTGCTAGGCGTGCTAGGCTAGAGGAAGGAGACACTGAGAGGATGAAGGGCAGCCATGTGGCCATGATGAGGGGAGAGCTTGAACAGCCTCACACTCCCCAGGAGAAGTTAGAACCATCTTGGGGAGTGTGAAGCCAAAGCCAGCATGGCGGAAGAAGGAGTCTAGAGATGGAGAAAAACCAAGTCTCAATGAATATGTCTGAATATCTGCTAATAAACTCCTTTTTTTACTCAAACCAATGTGAGTTGGTTTCAGTTCCATCAAAAGTGTCCTAACTAAAGTCCAATCATCAGACTCAAAGTATACTCAATTTGGAAATATTTTCATTTTATTTACCAAGATCTCTAGATTCAACCATCCAATCAGTCCCAAATGGTTAATTAACATCAACCAAGTGCTTTCAAAACTAAAAGCAGGGGCAGCCCAGGTGGCTCTGCTGTTTAGCACCTCCTTTAGCCCATGGTATGATCTTGGAGACCCAGGATTGAGTCCCACATCAGGCTCCCAGCATGGAGCCTGCTTCTCCCTTTGCCTGTGTCTCTGCCTCTGTCTCTCATGAATAAATAAATAAAATCTTAAAAAAAAATTAAAAGCAGAATTTTTATTTTAATTAAACCCACGAAGCAGTCAGGTTCTGCCTCCTATCTACCTCCCACCCCACACTTAATATTTTAGAACTTCCACCTACATACTTAGTAGCTGAGGTGTCCCTTGGAAAAACTGCTGAGTGACTGAACTGTTTCATAACTCTGTTTTGCAAATGGACTCTGACTCCTTGAGGGCAGGACTTGGAGCATCTCATATTCCCAGAGCCCAACACAGAGCCTGACAGGAAGTGGTGGTTCAATGAGTTAGATCTAAGAATGTCCAGCTGGCATCCCCAGCCTTGAGGCAGAAAGGCAGACACCCTTCCATGCCCTGTCTGGTGGTGTGCATGACTCATCAAGTTCCAGCAGAGAAGGTCATCCAGGGCCTACCTGGAAGTGAGTCAGCAACATGATAGATGATCCAAGGCCACCTGGTGTAGACCACCAGCCTCCTCAGCCATATGCGCCCCTCCTCCATTATCTGCCCTCTCTTTTTCTTTCTGACTCCTTTTCCTTCCTCAATTTCTTCTTTCTCCTTTCCAAGACCCCCCTGACCCTGCTCCATGCTTCTGCCACAAACGCAGAGGTGCTCTCTTTCCTCAGAGCTATGCTGGAAGGAGTGGCCTGCAAGTCAGGACACATGACACAGGAATTCCAGGGAGGGTACTCACCTGCTCTTTAATCTGATAAACAAAGGCTAAAATGGGATTTGCATAAAGTTTGGTGGGTGAGTAGTTATCTCCGCTGTGAAACTACCCCAGAAATTAATAGTTTAGAACAACAATATTTATTATCTCTTATTTGGGGTTGAGTTTATGAACTGGGACAAGGTACAAAGGGACAGTCTGTCTCTAATTCATCATGTGTGGAGTCTCAGCTAGAAAACTCCAAAGATGATGGCTAGAATCATCTAAAGGCTTGTCTACTCACATGGCTGGCAGTCGATGCTGGCTGTTGGCAGTATCTTTAGCTGGGGCAATTGGCTGGAGTACCTGATAGGACTTCTTCAAGTGGCTTGAGCTTCCTCACAATATGGTGGTTAGGATTCTAGGGCAAGTATCCTGATAGAGACAGACAGATGGACAGACGGAGGAAATAATGCAAGTCAAAAGCTGTATTCTTTTTTCTAACCTAGCTGAGATGTCATATGGCATAATTTCTCCCACACTGCATTGGTTAGAACAGTTTCAAGTGTCCACCCAGATTCAAAAGGAGAGACACAGAGTCTCAGTGATCAGAGTGGCATGGTCTAAAAAGGATGGAAGTCCAGAAATGGCTGTGGTGACCATTCTGGGAAAATACAATAGGTCACAGGTATTAATATACAGGTCTCACACAAATTTCCTCAAATTTGGTGAAACACTCTAATAAAAGCTAACTTTAGTTGAGAGCTTATTATATGCCAAGAATTGTGTTAAGCACTTTACTGGTAGTGACTCATTTAATCCTCCCAACAACCCATTGAGTTGGGTGCTAGTTTTATGTGAAATTCACGGGTAAGAAAATTGAAGTTAAGAAGGATTAAGAGCTTTGCCCAAGGTTTTGGAGGTAGTTAGCCACAGAGCTAGCATTTGAATCCAAGCTATAAAGCAAAAGCACCTTCATAAAGGTCAGAGTTACAGAGACAAGTTGAAGAAGCTAAAAAGCCACTGAATATCTTTCCATACAGGTACTTCCAGACATTTTTTAGGTACTCTACCTCAGATCCCTCATGCTCAGCGGTCTCACTCCAACCACCACTGAGAGGACTAGCTCTTCAGAGACAGTGGCCAGCCTCACACGGGGGTCACCTGACAACATCCCATCCATGGCCTGGGAAGAATTCCAAAGCTATTAACAATGTCTATTGGCCATCTCTAGTCCCAACCATGGCTCTCATTTTTACACCTGAGGTATGGAGGCCCAGAGACTTCCTTAAGCTTGCCCAAAAGTGACAGAATCAGCCTAGAACCCAGGCTTTTTTTTTTTTTTTTCCACTTCATATGCAAGGTATGTTTCTGGATAATAGGTCTGTCACCTGGCTTCAGGTACAGCTCTCACCCCTTGGGATGAAAAATTTGAGACCCACCCCTCACCCAGAGTCAAAGACATTCCTACCCTTGGCTTCCTTGTTTCTGCTCAGGGGAGTATCTCTCCACCTTCTTGACCATCAGTTAGGGAGAGGATTGCAGGGAGAAGCCACCATGGCTAGGTCATCTTCACTCACATTCCCCCCAAAAAAGACAAAGGAAAACCAAGGAGCCTTAATTTCTTTAAAATACATTAGCAGTAGCACTGTCTGTCTTACTTTTTGAACAATGAGCCTGAAATCAGTGTCCTGCTCTAGGGAGATTAGGAACATGAGTCATTTACCTTTGGCAAAGTATGGAGACAATGAAATCACAGCCACCAACAAAACATTAAATTACCCATCCCGTGTTAAATATTTTAAATGGCACCATAAACATCTACTCTTTGTTCACTCCAGTCAGCCAGACCCACTTTTCCTTCCCAAGCTTCCTGCAGCTGCTGAAGGCCCATGTGAGCCACGCGAAAGCCTCCTGCCTGGTTGTGAAGGTTGGTGCGGTGCTGCTCTTCTCTCTGCTTTCAGAGACAGGTTGTGCTGGTTGCGGAAAGGAGGGCAGAGGGACTGGGATTCCTTTCCTCTTTCCTGGATGAGCCCAGGATGGGTGCTACTAGGGTGAGGCGAGTGAGTAGTGAGGAGCCAATGGTGCAAAAGTCAAGGACCCTGCACCTGCACAGTCCTGAGAGGAAGCAAGTGCCTCCTTCAATTCTGTGCCACAGGCACCTCCACTGCCCACCCTAGTCCCAGTCCTGCAGCCCAGCTGGAAGTTTGCTGCAGACCCATTGATAGAACTCCTAGGTCCCCAAGAAGCCGAGCCTCTGAAGCCAGGTCCCAAGTGGGGACTGTGAACCCTGATTGCGTTACTGAGGTCATTGGAGCCACAGAACCTGGTCTGGAATCCAGATTCTCTTTCCCAGCTCTGGGACTTGGGGACATTTATTCCGCCTTCTTCTTGGTTTCCTCATCTGTAAAGCTGGGGCGGTGACTAGAATGCTGTTCTTGTCATGAGCACTAAAAGGGTTTTGGATATAAAAGCACTTTGGATATGGTAAAGCACTACATAAAAGTTGGCCATTATTATTCATTTTTCATTAATAATATAAATTACGAATTATAGTAGCTAATTAAGTGGTAGGCAACACAACTAACGTGTGATTGTTCCCAGATTTCTTCTCCTCCATTTGCCTAGTAAGCCCTGCATTTGCTTGTTACCTTCCTAAAGAGGAAGTACTATTTCATGATAGGAGAGAGGCCACTCTAATTTCATATTAAGGAGATGGAAAGAGATGCTGGGGGATAGAAAGAGAGAAAAATTGCCACATAGGAGTACTGGGCACATGGAAGAAGAGAAGTTTACAAAGTATTGTGATGAAGTTAAGCCCTTCATGTTCTCTAATAGATGCAAATATGGAATTTTAGTTATATTTTAATTTACTCTTGTTTGTCAGATTATGAATGTAACACTGTTCCTAGCCTGGACCACATGGATCTCCAAACGTATAGGGAAAATGATCACAATAGCCAAGGATGGTTGGTAAGTTCTGTCTCCCAGCTCAGGATGTTCAAGGTCAAATCTACAACAAAAGGAGATGAATTACCCAGAACCAAGTGACAGTCAGTGGGAGTTTTGCAGAGTGGAACGGCGGGGCCCATGACTGTGCATGGCTGAGGAGAAACCTCCAGTCTCTACCTCCATCCAGGACCTTCTGCTGTCCCTGACAACTCTCAAGGTCATGCTCAAACAAAACCAGTGTGCACTTTTTTGCATAATCAATTTTATGGCAATGACGGAAAATTCTGAAGGGGAAAAAAACCCTCACGATCCTCCTGACCAGTTTTCATTTTTCATCTGTGATTCAGCTCAAGGGGATATTTTTAACCTCTTCTTGCCACCGTGAGCACAAACTGGAAAGGTTTCCTCACAGCTGGACTGAGGACTGAGGTCTGGACATTTCCAGACCAAAGGTGTATGCCCTGGGGGAAAAGAAAAGAAATAGCCAAATGTTTCCCCAGCCTCAGTGAGAGGCACTCCTAACCTACAGGGCTTCTGTCACTGTCTTCTATGTGTCAAGTAAGGACACAACCCAGCCTCACTTGGGCATAAAAAGTGAGCTACAGAAGCCAGAGCTCCAGAAAGGGAAAGAAGTTATTTCCCAAGACTGAATTTTAATTGTGCTGTCTGAGCTGTTAGACATTAGATCACACTCCGAGAGGCAACAGTATTTTGATTAAGCATCTTTACCATTTTGGTAACTTCTTTAGTTCTTTGTCATTAATTTTATACATGGACTCCAAGTTTCTCACTATTGGGAGCTGCTTAGACTCACACTGGATGCTGTGAATTTACATTCTTCCTCCAGACTTAGCCCTTCTTTCTGGGGCCTCCCTCCTGGTCAATGGTACCTGGAAAATCCCCCAGTCATTTTATTCTCCACTCCAGCCAACCTGCTGGGGAGCACCGAGCTCTGATCTCGGTAAAATAGCCCCCATATCCAGCCCTACCTTTCCATCCTCACAGCCCTGGTTCAGGCCTGTGCCATCTCACTGGGGCTCTCGTAAATCTCGTAAACGACTTCCCAATCAATCCCCAAAGCTATCTTCTTCTAGGCATAGATGGCATGGTGGAGAAGATCATGTCTTACCCCCCTCGCCCCATCTCAACACCCCCATCTCCTGCTCCTGGTATGAAGGTTCTGCTTGTTCTGGTTCAATGTCCTTCTTCAGACTCTGTCTTTCCTCTAACTGTGCCACACAGAGGGTCTCAAACATGCAGTTAAATCCCCCCTTTATTGCCTTTTATCACCCAGGATGTTCTCCATGGCCCTCCACTCCATACCATGGCCTTTATTTCCCTCCTTGATTAATACCAATCCATCTTGCGATTTCCAGCTTTAAAACCACCTGCTACACAAACTCTTCTCATTTCAACTAGAATGAATCTGCCCTTGTTTTGGGATTCCAAAAGCCCTCTCTTGGTATTCTTTATTCATTTACAATCGGCAACTTAAGTATGAATAGAACTTTGCAGCTTACTGGACACTTCCAAATAACTCATCTTATTTCATTGTAACGCAGTGAGACAAATAAGAAACTGAACAGAGGCTGAGGGCTGGGAGTTAGGTTTGGTGATAAGAATGTGCCAGAGACACTGGACGGTATGAGCACTGGCTGTTATACTATATGTTGGTGAATCAAACTCCAATAAAAAAAATATACAAAAAAAATGTGCCAGAGGCTGCCACTGATATATTTTTCCTTCTTGATATGATAGAATGTGTTAGGTGGGGAACGTGACCACTAAGGTAAAACTAACTTCTCAGACTTCTTTGCAGTCAAGTGTCCATAAGACTAAGTTCTACTCAAAAGGATGCGAATGGGATGCGACTAATAGAACTTCACAGGCCAGCCCTTGAAGGCAAGACTTCCCTTCCCTCATTCTTCCTCTCTGCAGGCTGGGATGTAGACAGAAGGGGAACCAGAGCACCTGATCTGGGCAAGCTAGAGGCCTCGTGTAAGGATGGCAGAGCAGTAAGACAGAAGGAACCTGGGTCCCTCATGATTGTGGAGCCACCACACCAGCCCAAGACTACCTCTTAGGAGGTTTTCTTTTTTTTCTTTTTTAAGATTTATTTATTTTAGAGAGAGAGAGAGAGAACGAATGCATGTGCTCACATGCAAGGTGGGTGAAGGGCAGAAGGAGAGGGAGAGAAGGCTCCCTGCTGAGTGAGGAGCCTGACATGGGGCTTGATCCCACAATCCTGAGCTGAAATCAAGCGTCAGATGCCTCACCAACCAAGCCACCCAAGCAGCCCTTTCTTGGGACTTGTGAGAGAAAGAAATGACTGTATTGTCTACGCTGTGATAATTGCAGCCGATTGGTATAGCAGCTAAAGTGATGTTAGCACATACAAATAACTTGCCGAAGCTCGTTGGGTAGTTAACGGTAGAATGAGTATGACTCTGGAACCTGTGCTCTTTTTGGTAGTTGACATTGCACACATTTATCACAGGTCACTTTGGTCCCCAGATGCACACCCTTTCTTCCTCTCCCCCACTCTATCTTTGTCTTGTAAGCACCTTGCTCCTTGGTTAAAGGAATATGTCCTTAGTATCTAGAATGTACGAGGCACGGTTTCAGGAGTTGGGGATGCCATGGTGAATAAGATTCTATCCCATTCTTGGGGAGCTTACATTTCAGTGGAAGAAGAAAAGACTACAGACAAATATACAACATATCAGGTGAGGATCTCAGCAAAGACCATTCCACGCAGAGGGAACAGTAGGAGCAAAAGCCCTGAGGCAGGAAT
The DNA here is from genome assembly GCF_003254725.2 of Canis lupus dingo. Taxonomy (NCBI): domain Eukaryota; kingdom Metazoa; phylum Chordata; class Mammalia; order Carnivora; family Canidae; genus Canis; species Canis lupus. The sequence continues at coordinate 60,351,482 of NC_064250.1, forward strand.
AAAAGTGGTTTTTGAAAAGACAAGAACCTTTGGATACCCTCACAGTGTCCTGCATGTAGCAGGTGCTCAGTGTTGCTGATGATAAAGTGAATTCATCGGACAGGATGAGTCTCTCATGCTTGATACCGATACCTCCTTCCAGCTGTGCAGCACTTTAGAGCACAGGAGGGTCTGGACTTGCCCAGAATTTTCGGGGGCATCGCCTGTACTGCCCACTGGGTGACCCTCCATCTTTCTTACAATAGCTGCGATGGCCCAAGAAAAAAGTTTCTATTTTCAGTTGGAAAATTTCCAACCTATGTTGAGTCACAGAGACCTGCTCTATCCCATTCAGAGGCCTCTGAGTTTTTTTTTTAAACCTCAGCCTAACTATCCATTATTTCTACAAATATGCTGTGTTACAAATCACCCAAAACTGGGTGGCTTGCTACAGGTGTTTGTTTTCTTGCTTTATTGCTCTGCAGGTTAGCTGTGGCTTTGCTGGGCTTGCCAGAGATTTTTGAGGTTTTGACTAAGGCTAGTTTCAAATCTGCTACTCTACAGTCAAAATCCACAAAGACCCAGAGAGACATGCTGTTGGTGAAATCATGTAGCTGGTTGGTATGAGCACCTGTGATAGAACCAGTTCTCACTTTCAAATGACCCTTCAACCTAAGAACAAACTGAGAAACACTGAGAAGAGGCACCTCATTAATTCCCATTGTCTTGGGATGAATGGTTAACCAAGACATATTTCCTTATGACAGGTAGCAGACACACAATAACACAGGCACACTTAAGGCCTCTGGTCATGTCACATCTGCTAACATTTCATCAGACAAGTCTTATGGCCAAGTCTAATGTCAATGGGGCAGCGATACATCCCTCCCCCACAGTGGGACAGAGAGGACTGTGATGCTTGCTTGTCAGGAATCCACTCTATTACAGCATATATACAATTTGGCTCTGCTCAGATTTGGAAATTTAGTCTTTAGCCAGAGATCCCCCCAAATCACATGCTTCTCCATGGAAACTTTCTCCACTCTCTGGAAGAGAGAGAGAGAGAAAAAAAAACCTTCCCTGGAGGGGCTGGTTATTATAAGGGGCTATGAAGTGACATTATTCTCCTTGGGTGGGGAGGGGGTATTCCTTTCCATGTCACCAAAATCCCATTCCCACTTTGGAGCCCAAAGCTCAGAGATCCCTTTCAAGGCCATATATAGAAAAACAAGACATTGATGGCAAGTAAGGCCATAGGAAGATGAGAAACAACTCTTCATCAGCTGCTGAGGGGACCTCATAGGCAAACAAAAAATAATTTTCCAGAATGAACTATAAAGACCAGCTCTACATGATCCTAAATGAAGTAAATCAGAGAAAAACAAATACTGTATAATCTCACTTATATTTAGAATCTAAAAGAACCTGAACTCAGAAACAGAGAGTCTAGTAGTGGCTGCCAGGGGCTGGGGGACAGGAGTGGGAGAAATGCGGAAACGTTGGTCGGAGGGGACAAGCTTCCAGTTGTAAGATTAATAAGTTCTGGGGATCTAAGTCATAGCATGGTGATTAGAGCTAATAACTCTATATTATACACTTAAAGCTGCTAAGAAAATAGATCTTGAATGTTCTTACCACAAGATTAAATGGTAATTATGTGATGAGATGGATGTGCCCGCTAAGGCTATGGTTGGTTATAACGTTGCAATATATAAGTGGGTCAACTTAACACATTGCACATCTTCAATTTATACAATACCATATCTCAGTTAGATCTCAATAGCGGGGGTGGGGGGGGAGACCATTCCTAAATGGGGCAATTTACAAATGTGGTGCTCCAGAGGTTAACCAACACCTGCCTGTTGGTGGCAGGGACTCGAAATTATATTAGATGATATTTGCCATAGGATCTGCTCTGCATCTCTAAGGATCTGGAGATGAATGTGTGGTTACAGCCAAGTAAGTGAGTGAACTGTAGTGAGTGTGAATCACAAACTCTACAAGGCAGCTTCACTTGTAAATAGGGATAGGGAAGAGTGCTCAGTAACTATCAGGAGGGGGACTGAGGCACTCTCTTGGTATTTGTTTTCTCAGTTTGCTCTTAATTTGAAGGCTCACTTGGGAATGGGGACACCTGGTCTATTTTAAGCTTTCAAACTAACTAGCTGTGTGATCTTACTGAATTCGGTTCTCCTTTCTGGACCTTAGTGGGTTTACATAGTAGCTGTTCCCAGTCTGGGGTCCCCAAGTCCCAGCAGGTCCCAGAAAAAGGAATCTGCAAGTGCCACTAAAAGGGCTCTCACTCTTGGTTGACTGATCTGGAAGGACTTGCCAGAGGGAAAAATTATTGAAGCCGATTTGGGGGAAAAAAAATGGAGAAGTTCTCATTTTGAGGGAAAGAGGATGCAAAACAAAGATCATGATCTGAGCATCTGTCAAATGTTAGGCAATGCTAGAGATTTGATACATGTGATCAGATGTTAAAACAATATTATTCCAGCATGAGTTTTAAGCAATGAGTCCATACAATGGATGTCAAGAATTCAAAGGGAAGTGAGAATGATACCACCCATGTGGTGACCTATCATGGTACTCTGTTCCTGGACCCCTCCACAGGCAAGATATTTAAATTAAAATGAGGGAAAAGATGAGAGGATTTCTTAGTTGCCTCACTGGCAACTAAGGAGGAGGGATACAGGTATTGCCTTCTGATCCTAAGACCAGGGCTTTGAAATGTTGGAGCCCCAGAGGACTGGGGCCTGGCTCACACCCAATAAATCTTACATGGACCTATGTGGAGGATGGTGTTCTCCCCACTCATGGTGAATTCTGATGAAATGCTCTGGTGGGGCTGCAGGACAAGGCTACCATGTTGGATTTGCTACCTCCACAGGAATGGCAGAGCAGGGGTGAGACAGTGCTTCCCCACACCAGAAGGAGCCATGCTAGAGAGTCATCATGATAGCAGAGCACAAAGTCAAGGACAACAGTGGATAAATTTAAAGTTTCACTGTCTTCTGAACAGAAGGCACAGTGGATGGAGCTGCCTGCTGCACATCTGTGGGCTAGGAGGGATCCCTCAGAACACTGATGTACCAGCCTAGCCAAGGGGACTACTGCAGGAGATGGGGTTCAGCAGGACCTCTCAGAAGAGACTAGAAAGGTATCTACCAGTAAGAGCCAGCCTTGACCATCACCAAGCAGAGGGAGCAGAGTCACCCCAAAGGGTACAGGCTATCTTCTCCCATAGCTCTCTTCCTTCCCCCAGGAAAAGTCCAGACTTCAGTAAAAAGTGGATGAGGAGATGAACAGCGAGCTGGTGGGGGCGGAATCAGTGGTGATCCCTTCCTCACTGCAGGGGACAGCTTGAGGCACACCTGAGCTAAGTTGAATAACTTAGAGCATTCTAATTCCCAAACTTAGACTCTGAGATTTAACATCCTCATAGCACTTGATTATTCAAAAGTGAGCAGAAAATTCAAGTGACTTGCTAGACTAGGTAGGGCAAGTTACCTCTAGCGAAAAAAGTACAAGGGATGTGGGAGACAAAAGAAAATAAAGGGGTGTTTTGTTAGACTGGTCGTAATGCTTATTCAACATTCCAGGTGGATGTCCGTTAGCTCATTTGGTCCTCACTTTTCTTTAGGAAAGAGCTTCCCAGAGGTGTTTAGGAGAAACCCCTCTTGGCATGTTAATGGTGTGTTGGGGAACAAATGTCTTCCCCTGAGGAAATGAGCTTGATCATTTAAACAAAATAAAACTGGCTTCTTTATCACAGGACTTCTCAAAAACTTTAATATGCTAATATGCATTTTGGACCTACAAGAGGTAGATTTCATAGCATTTCCCGTGTTCATCTCATCACATGCTGTTTTTACTGCATGAGTGGAGATGGTTTGGTGAAGCTTTGAGGAAATGCTGCCGTATTACACAGAATATCATGTCTATTTGGTAGAAGAATGATGTTTTGGTTGCATCTTTTATTTTCCAAGCGTAGAGACATACATCCAGGTCACTTTAGGAGAGGATGATTTATTAATAGGATAAACATGGAAGTAAGGAAGTCAAAAATCTCAGAGGGGCAGGCCCCATAGGGACTGGGACGGAATTTGGAAATTGGAAGGTCATTCAAAAGACAATATAGCTCTTTGTCAATAATTTCTTGCATATAACACCAAGAGGAGAGGCAACAAGAAATGGAAAAACTGGATTACATCAAAATTTCAAACTTCTGCCATCAAAAGGCACAATGAACAGAATGAAAAGGCAACCCATGGAATGGGAGAAAATATTTGCAAGTCATATTTGATAAGGGGATACTATCCTGAGTATATAAAGAACTCTCATAACTCAACAACAACAAAAACTAAACAATTCCATTTTTAAAATAGGCAAAGGACTTGAAAAGACATTTTTCCAAAGAAGATACGCAAAAATCCAATAAGTACATGAATCAGTGCTCTGTCAGGGCTCTGGCTAGGCCAGGATGGTATAGAGAATAGCTAATATGTACTATGGCAGAAATGGCTAGTTGCCAGGTAACATTATTCTTTACCCAATAAATTTTCAAAAAATAGTGCTGGAACAACTGGATATCCACATGCAAAAGAGTTAAGTTTGATCCATACCTCACACCTTATACAAAAATTTATGGAAAATGGATAAGAGACCTAAATGTAAGAGTGGAAACTAAAAATCTCTTAAATGAAAACAAAGGCATAATTATTTGTGACCTTGGATTAGACAATGGTTTCTTCTATATATCAAAAGCACAAGAAACAAGAGGAAAAATACATCTCCTGGACTTCATCAAAATTAAAAACTTTTAGGTTTGGAAGGACAACCATCAAGAAAGTGAAGATCCACGAAAAATGGGAGAAAGTATTGCCAAATCATATATCTGATAACAGACTCATTTCTAGAATATACAAAGAACATTTGCAACTCAACAATGAAAAGACAAATGACCCAATTAAAAAATGGGCAAAAGATCCAAATAGACATTACTCCAGAGAAGATAAACAAATGACTAATACGCCAAGACGTTCATCAGCATCATTAGGGATGCAAATCAAACAATACCTCCACTAGCATGGCTAGAATAAAAAGGACGGAAAATAACAAGCATTGGCGAGGATGTGGAGGAAATTAGAACCCTCATACACCGCTAGTAGGAATGGAAAATGATGCAGCTCCTTTAGAAAACAGCCTGAAAAGGTTAAACAGAGAGTTACCAACAACCCAGCAATTCCGCTCCTAGGTATACACCCAAGAGAAATGAAAATACATCCACATAAACATGTATATACAAATTTTCATAGCATTATTCATAATATCCCCAAAGTGGAAATAGCCCAAATATCCATGAGTGAATAAACCAATATGGTACACCCAGACAACAGAATAGTATTGGACAATGAAAAGGAACAAAGTACTGATACATGCTACGACATGGATGAATTTGGAAGAGACCATACTAAGTGGAAGAAGCCAGTCACAAAGGACCTCACATTGCAGGATTCCACTTACATGAAATGTTCAGAATAGGCCCATCTGCAAAAAAAAAAGATAGTAGATAGGTGGTTGTTCAGGGCTTAAGGGGCTGGAAGACTGAGAGCAATGGGTAACAGTCATTGGGGTTTCCTTTTGGTGAGTCACGGAAATGTTCTAAAACTGATCATGGGGATGGATGCACAACTATGCAACAGTTCGGAAGGCAAGATTGCCTGAAATAAAGAAGCTCCTCCAGAAGCGAAGGGGGGAAGATGAGATGGGAGAGGTGAGCTGGGTGTTCATTTGAGGAGGTTATACCTTCTTCTGCAGGGAAAAAGCCATGAAATCCACCAGGATGAAAGGAATGCTTGGGGAAGATGGATCTGTACATACACTGTGCAGAGTGGTTAAGGCAAGCTAAATTTGCCCAGTGGGAGAAGAGAGAACAAATACAATAATGAGCTCAGACATTAACTGTTCCAGCTACAGAAATTAAGTCACAAACAAACTGTCCTCAAGCTGACTCTAAGAATGCTCAATGAGGCCAAGAAGAGCAAGATGCATTCATTTACACAAATGCAGAGAGATGCGGGTGTTTTCTTTAAACAAAATGATCTCCCTCCTCAGCACATCCCCATCGCTGCCTCATGGGAGACAAATGCTTTACCCTCTCTCCTAGAACACACTCATCACATCATAGGTTTCTGGCTGACTCTTTGATGGTCTCAGAAGGAATCCATGTTACAGTCAGAAACTGGCCCATGTACACTGATTATATAAAAGTATAGCTGGGTTTTTCTATTACCGTTCTTTTTTTCAAGGGCTTCAAAACCCATCTTTTTATTTTTTTTAAGATGTTATTTATTTATTCATGAGAGACAAAGAGAGAGGCAGAGACACAGGCAGAGGGAGAAGCAGGCTCCCTGCGGGGAGCCCCATGTGGGACTCGATCCCAGGACCCTGGGATCACGACCTGAGCCAAAGGCAGATGCTCAACCACTGAGCCACCCAGGTGTCCCAAAATCCACCCCTAATAGGGCATTGGTTTCTTATAACCTTTCTGGAAAGTGGGTGGAGCTAAAGGGTATCCCCATTTCTCAGTGGGTACTTAACACATGGTACTTAACCTGATTCTTTGACATGGCCTAGAATAAAATCCAGGTCTCCTGAACCTCTGACTGTAACAATTACACCACAGTACCTTTTTCCTAGCCCATAACAATTCAGCTTTGCCCTCAGTGGTGGATACTCAGGTGCCACGGGGCTCCGATTTGGCTTCTGCCTCCTTATCCTCTCTGGGTTGAATCTCCACACCTCCTCTCCCCCGCTTATAAATAAAGCTTGTCCTCTTCCTTGGGCCCTTCTGGAGATTTAAAAGGCCATCATGAAGGATATTAGATTACTTAGTACATTGAATTTATATGATTTATTTTGTTTAAAAAAATTGGGGTGCTCCTGGGGTTGCAAGTGTGAGCTCTGGATCACACTGGATCTGGATCAGACCAGTCTGACAGATCAGCTTGGTGACTCCTCATGCCCTAGCTTCCTCACTTACAAAATGGGCATAAAAAGACCACCTATGTCACAATTTGTTGGGAAGATTAAGTGAGCATCAACACACCAAGCTGTTAGCACAGCACCAGATCAAGAGTGGGTTCAATAAATATTAGCTAACAGAGAACACAAAAGCAGTCTTCCAATATTTAAATGGCTATAGAAGAAGGTGAGTCAAATTTCATGTGCCAGAACTAAGACTAACAAGCAGATTTACCCTTCCAATAAAGCACATTACAACCAATTACTAGAGATGTTTAGCAATGCAACCAGCCAGCCAGAGAGTGAGCTCCCCGTCCCTTGAAGTATTTGTGCTGAGATCCTGAGGATCTCCTGAAGCTGTAGCAGGGACTCTGGTCTCAAATGGGTAAATGGGCCAGGTAAATTCCAAGTATTTTTCTGCCAGAAAGCTTCCTTCCAAAGGCTTTGCCTCCCTCCTCCCAGAAATACACAGACAGAGAAAGGGGGAGAAAATCAAGAAAGGTTCTTTTTGAAGCTTACAAAAGGTCTGAAAAGAGAAAACAGCAAGTTTTCAAGCCTCTGATTAGACATTCTAGAGGAGCCCAAGCCAATGCCAGCCAAACTGTGAGGAAGACCAGGAAAAGGAAAGGCAGGCCTGGCAGGGCTGTCAGGTGGACCAGGCCATGGGCAATGGGCCTGCCCCTTCCTCCCCATGTTTATCAGCTCCTGCCCACGGAACCCCGGGCACTGACATCCTCCAGAAAGGCAAGAATCACTGTTGATCAGTGAGGTCTCTGTGACCGGACGCAGAACCCTCTATTCCCCCTCAGCAGCACCAAGCCTCAAGAATGGGGAAATGGAAGCAGTTTCCCACATGTTCAGAACCTTCCCTTCTGACAACTCGGGGAGTCATATGCCATTAGTCATAATGGGCTACATCGTCGACAAAGAGAGACTATTTAAAAGAAAAGTGGAGACACAGAACCTGCCAGGGTGATTGCATGTGGAATAATTTCAATTCTCATGTCTGTAGGGGACATTTGTTGCCTTTTTCTGGCTGGCCCCCGGCTCAATCAACTAGTTCGGGTGATTCTGATGAGACTTACCAACCACAGCACCTACCTTAGCCTCCTGGTCACATGACAGGGTGGGGGAAGGGCTGGCCAATCACAGAACTCTGCTTTCCTGCCACCAGTGCTTGATCCAAGAGGACAGTGCATGACCCAGAGAGGACCAATCTGAGCCTTCCATGAATGCAAGGGTAATAGGATTCCCAAGAGAGAGATCTGCTCATTCTCTGGAAGAGTGGACCTCTAGGGAAAGACTGGCCCCACTAGGGGGTCATCTTTACCATCCTGTGGGGGGAAGAACTTCCCAGAAGGAAGGCAGTATGGAGGGCTGGAAAAAGCGACAGAGCCCTGTCCATACTGTTGAAGCCCTTGAATTCGGCTAGGACTCCAAGCAGGTCAAAGCTCAGACTTAGAAGGTATATGAACAAGACAAAAGGAATTGCATTCCTATCACCTGCAACCAAAGCATATGAATTTCGAGAGGACGCAAATGTTCAGACCGTAGAAGTCTTTTTCATAATGCTGTTGAAAGAGAATGTCAGGTTAACCGAGGGCTGCGGAGACTTTTGGTGAAGGTAAATAATAAACACAGAAAGTTGCCTGGTTTTCTCTCATCATTTTCACTAGTTACCTGGGATCAGAGTGACTGAAAAAAAAAAAAAAAATCAGATTCTAGCCCATGTTGGGTGCAAACTAGGTCTCTGGCATCATCTAAGTGAGCTAATTTTGAAGGCCCAGGCTCTCCTCAATTCTTAAAATAAAAAGCCCCCACACTCCTTGTCAATCATGCAGCCAATTAAGAGGCCTCGAAGTGACAAGCCACTGGATTGTCAAGGTAGATTAAAGATACAGGAGAAGTTTCTGATGGTTGGGATAATTAGACTGTCATCTTGCTGCATGGCATGATCCACCTGCCTGGGAGGGAGATGTGCAGGAGCCCAGGATTATTCTAACAGGTGGCCTAGGGAACAGACTTCCCTATAAGTCTCACCTGCTTGGCCCAGAGCAGGACTTGGCAAGCCAGACCAGGGAATGAGTAGGTGGGCGGGGGAAGGGGCAGGATCTTCCTGACAACTAAAAATGGACAAGAGGGGGCACCCAGGTGACTTAGTCATTTAAGTGACCAATTCTGGATTTCAGCTGAGGTCCTGATCTCAGGGTCATGACTTCAAGCCCTGCATGGAGCTCCGCACTGGGCATGGAGCCTATTTAAAATCAAAAAATTAAAAAATAAAAAAAGGACCAGGTGGACTTTATATCAAACATCTGCTTGCAAACCACAGGCACCAGAAGGCCGTGTCTGAGACAGGATTTATTTGCCCTTTCCTCGGGGAGCTCTCATAGCCAGATTTGAGCCTTTGAATGCATGGATCAAACTTCAGATCTGGTTCCTCCCAGCCAGGTCACAGAAATCCTTGTGAACACTGATGGCTTACCTCACCCCAAGGACCAGGAGAGCCTCAACTCAAAGAGGACTTACAGCTTCCAGAGACCAAGCAGCCTTGCAGTCCCAAAATTACATCCAGTTAGGGCCCCTCCCCGCCAATGCTTTGTGGCAGGGAGTTGCAAATCTTGTGCTGCAAAAATCCCAAGTTCACGTGCAGGTGAAGTCCCAAGGGCAAATCTGTAGGGATTCCTGGGAACGAAGGAAGGTAAAGAAAATGGGATTTGTTCACATGTTCTCAGGGAGATGTGTGGGTGTTCGGAGGAAAGATGGTAATAAGCTGTTTGCAACAGACGTTAGCTTAAGCCACCTTCCCTGGAGTGGGGCTAAGAAGCATCAAGGCTTTGGGCATGCTCTGCTGGGGAAGGGTTACAGGCCTGGGGCCAGAGGGGAATCACTTCGCCCCTTGAGCAGGGAGCTAAGGTGTATGTGTTGCCCTTTTGCCCCTCACCCCATAGCACTAAGCTTTCCCTCCTGTATCGGCTCCTTCTTGTTGTTATAACAAACAAAAGAGCAGAAATCTTTTTCCTTTTACAGTTCTAGAATCAAGAAGTCCAAAATGGTTTTATTGGGCTAAAATCAAGGTATTGGCAGAGCTCCTCCTGGAGCTTCCAGGGGAAATGCTATTTCTATACCCTGTCCAAGTTCTCCAGCTGCTTCCCTTGGTTCACGGCCCCTTCCTCAATCTCCAGAGGAAGCAATGTGGCATTTTCTCCCTCTGCCTCCTTTTGCTTCCATCACATAATCTCTTTTACCGGTAATCGAATTTCCAGCTCCCTCTTAAAAGGCCAGCGATGACATTGGGTCCACCTGGCTAATTTCCTGTATAATTTCCCCCCTGTTAAAGTTCCTAATTCATCACACCTGTAAAGATGCCTTATTCCATATTATGTAACTTTTTACAGGATCCAGGAATGAGGACCTGATATCTTTAGGGGTCATGATACAGCCCACAACACTTTTTCTAACACTAGATGGAAAAATTATGTCACACTGAGGGGAGGCAGGTATTCTCAGAGACTGGTGGTAGGAGTTCAGACTGATGCACAACAGACAATCTGGCAATCTCTATCGGGAGTAAAATATCCTTTCTCTTGCATTCAGCAGTTTCTTCAGCAATTCAGCTTCTAGGAATTCGTTACAGAGATAAACCTGAAAATGAACAGATAAGGATTTTTTTCCAGCACTGTTTGTAACAGCCTAAATTTGTAAAACAAAACAAAACAAAACAAAAAAACAACCAAATGACCCCAGCACTGGGGACTGGTTGGATAAATTAAGGAACATCCATAGGATGGCATACTGTGCCATTGTAACAGAATGAAGAAAATGAGATAGATCTGGGCACCCAGGTGGCTCAGTCAGGTAAGCATCTGCCTTTGGCTCAGGTCATGACTCAGGGTCCCAGGATTGAGTCCCATGTCAGGCTCCCTACACAGTGGGAAGTCTGCTTCTGCCTCTCCCTCTCTGCCTCCCCCCACCCTCACTCGTGCTCGTGCTTTCTGTCTCAAATAAATAAATAAAATCTGTAAAAAGAAAAGAAAATGAGATCTATGTGAGCTAGTAGGGAAGAACCTTCAAATAAGGGAATAAAATGTGGTATAAGACAGGGCACAGAGTACGTTTCCATTTGTAAAAATAAAAGGGAGGAAGTGTGTGTTTGTATATATCCAGAATGTTCCTGAGGGAGACACAGGACAGGCTGTCCTCTCTCGAGAGCTTCTGGGAGGGCGAAGGTATGGGAAGAAGTAGTTTAACTTTTTTTTTTTTTATCATGGACATTTACTACTTCTTCAATTTGGAAGAAAGCAGTTAATGCAAAGAGAGAGAGTAGAGGACACTGGTTTGAAAGAGTTGACGAGTTATTAGCCTGTTCAAGGCACCTACGCTTTTGGGTCTTGTCTCCCCAGATCCCCCACCCCTATCACCAAGAACAAGGTACTGCCTCTCTCTTCCCCACACACCCCCACAGTCTCATATTGGCCACTCATGTCTCCTTTCTTCCTCAAGGCCCTTATGGGTGTCCTTTGAAGCCAAATTCATTTCACTAGGTTATAAATGGAGATGTGAGGGAAGGTGAAGATGGGGGGTGGACCATAAGTGATTTTCTCCTGTCACAAACCAAGGGGAAAAAGGAGTGGGTAGGAAAAGAATCTCAGCCTAACATTCCAAGGTTCACATCCTGGTTAGGTCTGTGACCTTGAGTAAGTCACCAAGCCACTCTGAGCCTCAGTTGCTCATCTGAAAAATAGGAGTATCACTATAAATTCAGGAACATAAAGAGAATCAAAATGAAAAGTGAGAAAGTGGTGCTTTGGAAACTCTACAGCACCCTCCAAGTTCATGCCCTCCTCGGGGATAGTCCTGACCACACACTCAGACCACCCTGGTAGGTGGATGACCTAGATGTGAGTAGAGGACCCCTCACAGGGTTAATAGTATAGGATCTTGAGAGCTGTGGCTGCTGGGTTACCCAGAATGAGACACATGGCCTCTGCACTTGGGTTTCTCACCCATAAAAATAGAGAATTCACAAACCATAAAGTAAACAGACAAGGCAGCACATGGTTTAATTAACTTTGCAGTACACCAGGAACCTCTTTAAATTAAAAAAAAAAAAAAAAAAAAAAAGTCTACTAGGAACCCATGGCCTCTTGGCTACTGATACTGAATGAACAGAACTGCTCCACCGAAACACAACCAGTCCTCCTCGGCTCACACACTGAAACCACTGCAAAATTGTGTCCCTGGGATCAGAGGGAAAATAAATACAAAAGACACTCATGAGGTATGTAAACCAATCTGACTGATGGTCCCAGGGATTGGGTGAGTGAATTGGAGATAAAGCCACAACCACATGGGGCAAACAAGCTCCGCCCCAGGCCCATGGGTAGGTTCAGAGCTTCCCAGGCCTGCTGTCCTTGGATCCCCTGAGCACAGGTCTGGCTGGGGTGCATGCCTCCCCACGATGATACATTGCACACATCCTGGACCCTGATGTCAAAGCAGGAAGAGGTGTCTGCCTGGGCTCCATCTCTTAGAAGCTCCCAGAGTCCAGTGTTCATATCCAAATGGCACTCCGCCAAGCTTTTAATAGAATCAACACTGCTCAAGTTTCCTTAGACTAAATTTAAGGTGACGAAATCACTACCCCTGGAGTTGACATTACAGTGATTGCCCTGCCACCAAGGGCTGACCTTGACACTTACTAACGAGATAACCTTGAACAAATTATTAAACTCTCTAGGACCTAATTTCCTCATCTACAAAATGGGTATATTACCAAGCTTTCTCAATTCCCAGATGGCATCTTGCAACATTTCTGAAATCATGTTGCATCTTCTGATGAAAGTATGTATTGAATTTGCTAATGCTTCTTTCATTCCCAAAGTCTCCTGCAACAGCACTGATAACTTTTTTCCACAGCTTCATTAACATTAGCAACTTTATTCACATACCGTACAATTTACCATTTTAAATTGAGCCGTTTTAGTATATTCACAGAGTTATGCAAGCATCACCAAAATCAATCATATCACCCCAAAAAGAACACCTGTACTTTTTAGCTGTCATTTCCCACTCTTTCTGTCTCTACAGATTCGCCTGTTCTGGATATTTCATCTACATGGTGTCCTACAACTGATTTTTTTTTTAAAGATTTTATTTATTTATTCATGAGAGACACACAGAGAGAGAGAGAGAGAGAGAAAGAAGCAGAGACACAGGCAGAGGGAGAAGCAGGCTCCATGCAGGGAGCCCGATGTGGGACTCGATCCCAGGACTCCAGGATTAGGCCCCAGCCAAAGGCAGGCGCTCAACTGCTGAGCCACCCGGGGATCGCTGATCTAACTTTTTTTCCTCCCTATGTGTTCAAAGTTCATCCATGTTGTAGTAGTATGTGTCAGTACTTGGCTCCTTTTTTTATTGTCCAATAACATTCCCTTATAAGAATATGCTACATTTTATTCATCCACTCATCAGTTGGTTATTTCCACTTTTTGGTTTTTACGTGAGTGGGCATAACGGCATGCACAATAATATAAAAAATATATAAATGTAATATAAGATGAATAAAATAAAAAATTCATATTATATGAATAATTGCCGCCATGTACATTCATATATAACTTTTTGTGGACACATGTTTTCATTTCTTTTGGATATACAGCTGGACATGGCATTGCTGGGCTGGGTCATACAGTAACTCTATGTTTAGCTTTCTGAGACACTGCCAGATGATTTTTCAAAAAGGCTACACTGTTTTTTTATTTCTGCCAGTCATGTGTGAACATTTCAGTTTCTCCACATCTTTGCCAACATTTTTTATTTTCTCTGTGTGTGTGTGTGTGTGTGTGTTAATTATAGCCAACCCATTGGGTGTGAAGTGGTATCTCACTACAGTTTTGATTTGAATTTTCCTGCTGACTAATAGCAGTAAGCATCTTCGCTTATTGATCAGTTGTATAACTTCCTTGGAGAAATAAATAGGCATATCTTTTGCCCATTTTTAAATCGGTTTGTCTTTTTATTATTGAGTTGCTGGAGTTCTTCATATATTCAAGATACAAGTTCCTTACCAGATATATAATTATAAAATATTTTCCCATTCTGTGGATCTTTTCACTTTGTTGATGCTGCCCTTGGATTAAAAAAAAAAGTTTTTAATTTTGATGTCTGATTTACTTCTTTTTCTAATTGTCACTTGCATTTTGGTGCCATAGCTAAGAAACCATTCCCTCACCCAAGATCACAATTCATATCAGTTTTTTCCCTAAGAGTTTCATAGTTTTAGTTCTTACATTTAGGTCTCCTATTCATTTTGAATTAATTCTTTTATATGATGTGAGATTCAAATCCATTATTTTGCATTGGGATATCTGGTTGTTCCAACACTGTTTGTTAAAAACAAAAAACAAACAAAAAAACCCCTACTCTTTTCCCATTGAATTATTTTGGGACTATGTTTGAAAATCAACTGACCATACATATGAGCATTTATTTGTAGCTCCTCAATCCTGTTTCATTGCTCTTTATGTCTGTCCTCATGCCAGTACCACACTGTCTTGATAATCACTGCTTTGTAATAAATTTTAAAATCAGGAAATATGAGTCCTCCAGCTTTGTTCTTCTTTTTCAAGATTGTTTTGGCTATTCTAGGTTCCTTGTTTTTCCATATGAATTTTAGGATCAGCTTCTTGAAATCCACAAAAATGGCTGCAGATTGTGATAGTGATTGTTTTGAATTTGTAGATAATATAAGGACTATTGCCACCTTAACAGTATTAAGTCTTCCCATGCATGAGCATGGGATGTCTTTCCATTTATTAAATCTTCTTTAATTTCTATCAATAATGTTCTTCAATTTTACTTTGAGAGTATAAATTTTGCACTTCTTATGTGAAACTTATTCCAAAGTATTTATTACTTTTATGCCATTGTAAATGTAGTGATTATCTTAATTTCACTTTTATTTATTTTTTTAAAGATATTATTTATTCATTCATGAGAGATACACACAGAGAGAGAGAGAGAGAGAGAGGCAGAGACACAGAGTGATAAGCAAGCTCTTTGCAGGGAGCCCTACGCGGGACTCGATCCCCGGTCTCCAGGATCACACCCTGAGGCGGCACTAAACCGCTGAGCCACCCGGGCTGCCCTTAATTTCACTTTTAGATTGTTCATTGCTAGTATATATAAATACAGTTGATTTTTGTATATTGATCTTATACTCTACAACTCTCCTGAATTTCTTAGTCCTAATAGTTTTTTAGTGGATTCCTTAGGATTTTCTGTATGCAAGATGAAAGTGTTCCTTTGCTATCTGGATACATTTATTTCTTTTTCTTACCTAATTGCCCTCACTAGAACCTCCAGGACAATGTTGAATAGAAGTGGCAGGAGGAGACATCCTTCTCTTGTTCTTGATCTTAAGGGGAAAGCAATCAGCCTTTCACCATTATGTATGATGTTAGTTGTGGGTCTTTTATGGATGTCCTTTTCAGATTGAGGACTTTCCTTTTTATACCTAGTAGTTTGGAGGTTGGTTGGTTGGTTTCTTTCCTTTTTATTTTTTTTAGCACTTCTATCGTGAAAAGGTGTTGGATTTTGTCAATGCTTTTTCTATAGACATAATGACATAGTTTCCTAGTGCTCTCTCCAGTGTTTTGCTTGGGGATAGGTGTTTGGGCCACTTAATAACTTCAGCACAAGGTCCAAGCAAGGAGTATCTAAGTTCTCCTTAATTACTGACCATCATCTGAGAGGAGATGAGAAACTCTTTCTCATTATACCTTTAACTCTGGGTGGTCCTCCACTTGGGCCCTACTTGAACTGTCTTCTGGTGGTTGGAATGAGAGTTAAAGGCTCCTGTCACTGGATGACCGGGGCCTGGAAGATCAAGATTGAGTTTCATAAAATCAGATCAGATCCTTCCTTTGCCCTTTGGAAGAAGAGATGGGGTTAGAAACGGAAGTTGCTTTTTCTCCCCGTCTTGGCCAATCTCTTTATTTTACTCATGGGCCTTTGAACCTGGGTATAAGACATACTCTCACTGTTTTGTACGTTTTTCACAGGACTTTCTTTTGTCCCTGCAGTCAGGCAGTAAGCTCTTTGAGGATGGAGACCAAACCTTTTCATTTCCCTTGAAGCTTTCACAGAACCAGGTAAAATATCTGTCAGACAGCACAGAACTTGATATACACTAAGAATCTCCGCCTTTCAGCAAAATTTTCAGATGTGAGGGTTGACCTATCCACCACCTAGTGTACAGTGGATGCTGAGCAGATGGATCCTCAGACAAGAAACTGAGACACAGAGCCCTGGGGTCACCTGAGTCACTGGTTTCAGCTGTCCTCATGTGGCTTTACAGCTTCCTATGCACAACATCACAGGAAGGTTTAAATGAGTGAATTGAATGGGGTGTCAAAAGAGAAGAGAGCCGTGCCAACATTCTTTCAAAACTTCCCACGAAAAGCAAGTCTGATAAAAGAGACTTGGTCAGTATCTAATGGCACAATGCAGATCAGTCCACACAGTATTGCCTGTCACTCCTGAAAAGAGAGATTGACAAAGCATGGGATGATGGTATCATTAAATGGCACTGCTACACCTGCCCCCCAGGATATGACAAATGCCACCCCAGGCTTGGAGGAGCCACATTGCTGGGAATCTTCTCACTGGGTGATGATAACATGGCAAACTTTTGAACTAAGACCTCCTATTGTCTCCTCAAAATCTTCCCGACAAATTTTGATTTGGGCCATCACTGACATAGAAACCAGGACACACTGCTTGCTGAAAAGAGAAAAACAATGGTTCATTCTATTTTGTGAAAATTAAATCCATGTATACAACTTGACCCAGTTCCTGGTGTGTGTCAAATGCCCAATGCACCGTCATTCTGGTTCTACTGGTATTGCTCTTCCAGGGCTTTCCGGGTATCTATCTTTGACTCCCAGTTCTCAAGTCAGGCAGTCCTTCAACTTTCTTTGGTAAAGATGAGAAGGGATTTCTGGTTTTTGTTCTAGGGAGATGGTTGAGACGTCTGTGAGCCATTTTGCATAAGGTGTGCCTTGTGCAGACAGGTAAAATGAGTTACCAGAGTAACTGCTCTGATGGAGGAATTGGCCACAGGAGGGCTTCACAAATGTGGTGACATCTCAGTGCATCTGGAAGAATGAAGAGCTCATCCGGTAGACCAGGAGAGAAACTCTGAGAATCTGGTTCTTTATTTGTAATTTGAGAAGTAAAAGAATTGCTTTCAAAAAAAAAAAAAAAAAAGAATTACTTTCTCACAAGAGGCAGGAGGGTCCAATGGCCAAGGGTGTGGACTCTGAACGGGGCCTGGGGTTGACTCTTGCTCTGCCACCAAGGTTTTGGGAAAATAATGATCACAACCACCACCACCATGAGAGCAACTAATATTTAAGCCAAAGTCTTTTTTTTTTTTTGTCTGAAAAAAAAAAAAAGACAATAACAGACCTACTTAAAAAAAGAAAACATATGTGAGGCACTTAACATGATGCTTGGCTCATATAAGTAATGTTAGTGAATGGTAGGCTATTATAACTGTCGCCGGTTGGCTGGTGAGGATCGAATGAGACATAGGGTGTGAGAATGATTACTGAAACTAAATCTCTGAGATCTATATTCCAGACAGAAGGACTATCTCATGTAAAGTTGGGGAAACCAAAGGAGCCTTTGTTATTTAAAGGAAGAGTCCTTAAGCGTGGTCAGGATAAAGAATGCATGGTGGGAAAGGGGTGGTATTTGACTTGAATGATCTGTCAATCAAAATCCAAAGGTCGGGCTTTAATCAATCAGTTTTGTGATCCAACAGAAAAATCACAGAAAACCACAAGGGGACAAAATTACCATGACCACAATTCAGGATGAGTTGAGAGTTTTAAAACTTTTTAAAAATAATGGAATATTCAAATGACTCTTAATGACATAACATCAATACATAACACATATACAAAATATAGAGATAAATTTAAAAGAACAATACCCATATACCTCCACACCCAGATTTAACAGATGTCAGTATTGTAGTATTTACTTTAGATCTTCAGTTGTGGGTTTTGTTTTGTTTTAAGAAATGAAATGTTATGGGTACTACTACAGCTTCATCACATTCACTCAGTTATGTGTATTGTTTCCCTGTATGTTTTCACTTTTACCACATGTACAGAAGATAAACAACATATAACATTGTTCTCAGTGTTCTTAGCATTTTACATATGTAATACCATACTGTATCATTTTCCAAACTTGCATGTTTCCCTTGACATTGTTTTCAAGATGGCCCCATTTCGGTAGATGTAGATACGGTTAATTCATTTTAACTGCTCTACAGGATTCCCTTTCAGTTTTATACTTGGGCCCAGCAATGTGGTGTCTAGATTGTCTCCCTAGGGAAACCTTCAGGTGTGTGCAGAAGACAATAGGCCTAAGGAAGTTCACTGCAGAGCAGTTCATCCTAGTGGAAAAAGGGTGAAGAAATAATCCCAATCATCTATTGTGGTGTAACAAACCTCCTCAATGTCGTGATTTAAAACAATGATCACTTACTCTGGTCTTGAATCTTCCATTTGGGCAGAGCTTGGCAGGAAAAGCTCATCTTTGCTTCATATGGCATCAGCTGGGGCTGAGGTGGGGGTACTGGAAATATCTAAAGATTCAGTCCTTTAGCTTACATATCTGAGGACTGATGCTGGCTGTTTGGCAAACTGGGAAGTCAGGTGGGTGCTGTCAGCCAGAGTTCCTACACATGGCCTCTCCAAGTGGCTGATTGGCTTCCCCACAGCATGGCAGGTGAGTTCCGGGAACAAGTGTCCCAAGAGAGCAAGGTGGACATGCATGGCATTTTTACCATACAGCCTCTGAAATCCTATACCATGGCTTGTGCCACCATTAATTGCAGCCCACACAAGTTCAAGAGGAGTGTCATGGGTACATTTTAAGAGCAGGTGGGATGGGATGTCTTGTGGTGACCACTTTTGGAAAATACAATTTGTGCCAAACCCAACTCTCCATAGTCCGGGACGTGCGCGCACACACACACACACACACACACACTAGTTTATTTGCTGTTGTTTTAAAAGCTACAAAAGTGATGTAGACATCACTGTAACTCAGTGAAGAATAAAAAAGAATGAAGTATTGCAGGGGGTGTATAATAGGGACTTTGCATTGGTCTCTATGTAGGATGAAAAGATATTGCTGCCAGACACAGAGAACATCTTGCTCCCCAAGAGAGCTCTTAGGAACAGGCATGAGGGAAAATTCATTGTTAAGGTGGTTTTCTTTTTTCCCCCATGAACGGTGTGAACAAAATCTCCTGCTTCTAAAAACTGAGGACTCTGACAGAACAGTTGCAAAATCCGTATTTCCTGGAAGGCACATCTCTGTGATCTCTGGCTCCAGAGAACCCCGAAGAGAAACTCTGAGTATCTTCTCCACAGCAGCACAGCGGTGGGAGAGGCTTCGAGAGCTGGGAGCCTTGGTGTCGAACCCCGACTCCGCTAGTTGCTCTGTGCGACCCAAGGCAAGACATTGACCTTCTCTGTCCCTCAGCTCCCTTCCATGGACTAGTGAGGTGAATAATGCCACTTAATAATGGCTTTGCAAACGCTGCGATGGTTAATTCGGCGATTCTGCTTTAGATCTGATGAGTGTTTTAAAAAGCATGAGCACTTGCCCCAAATTCAGATTTAAACATCATCACTATCCCCAAGAGTAACGCCCAGAATCCCCCCAGCAGGCCGGATGATTAACCTGGGGTTCTCACCTCAAGGTTCTTCTCTGACTTCATTCATTCACGTGTGAGCTTCGAAGTAGTCAAGACACGGGTGAGTGTGTTCCCATTTCACAGACCAGGAAGCTGCGGTCCGGCTCCCCAGGGGGCGTGGTGACCAAGGGAGAGGCTGACCCTTCGGATTGGAGTTTTCTTCCCAAATCCCCAGGTTTCCCGGATCCAGCTCAATAATGCGCTCCTCTTACACCCCCCCCTCCAAGGCTGGGGGCAGGGAAGCAAGAGGGCAAATGACTTAGCTCTACATTGTCACACGCCCACAGGGTTCCTTTCCAAGGGGTATCTGGCACCAAGGTGGACCCAGGGTGAACCTTCAGGGAATAAGAACTTGGGGGCCCCTGGGTGGCTCAGTGGTTGAGCGTCTACCTTGGCTCAGGTCGTGATCCCAGGGTCCTGGGATCAAGTCCCACATTGGGCTCCCCGCACATTGGGCTCCCCGCAGGAAGCCTGCTTCTCCCTCTGCCTGCGTCTCTGCCTCTCTCTGTGTCTAATGAATAAATAAAATCTTAAAAAAAAATTTTTTTTTTTTTTAAAGGAACTTAAAGTGGGGATGGGGGCGAGCGGGAGCATCTTCCTCTTCCACCTGCCGGAGCTCGCAGGGAGACCTCCCAGGTCTGGAGGGTCTGAGCTGGGCAGAGCCATCCCCCCTCCCCCAATCCGACAGGGGGACCAGGTGCCCCCGGAACCTGGGGGGCCCTTGTTGCCCAGCGGCTCGCGCCACCAGCTAGAGAGTGGACGGGGCAGGGGCCCGGCTGCCCTCCACCTGTAACCCTGTCCAGGTGGGCACCCTCCCCGGGGGGCCTGCCCGGATACCTCCTTCCCCTGCAGGATCCCAAAGTAAACCCAGAACCTGACCCGCGACCGGCGATCCGCTCGCCAGGGAGGACGCCCGGAAAACGTGAGGCTGGGCCGAGGGACCCTCGAACCCGGGACCCGGTTGACAAGGCCGGTGAGGTCTGGAGCCGCCGGCCGCAGGCTCCCCCCGGCCCCCGGCCCCGCGAGAGCAGGGAGGGGACGCCGCCCCTGCGACGGCCACTCTGCCCTGGGGGATGGGAGGATGTGCAGGGGGCGGGGACCGGGTGGCTCTGGACGAGACGGCCCAGGCAGGTAGCGGGATGCTCGGCGGCGCTCTCACGTGCGGCCACACGGTGGCGCCGCCGCACCGCCCGCTCCGGAGGCAGAGGCGGGGCGGGGGGGGGGCGGAGGGAGGGGAGGTGCCCGCCCCGCCGCGGAGGCTGCTCCCGCTCCTCCCTCCCGCTCCTCCCTGCGGGCTGCTCCGGAACCCGCGCGTGCAAGGGGTAGGAGGCAATTGCGCGCCTCCTGGGCACGCTCAGGGACCCTGACCCCCGGCCTGAGCTCCTGGAAGGTCTCTTAGGTGAAAGTGCCTTCCTTTGCAAACAGAGAAAGTGGAGCCCAAAGCAGTGGGACTCCCGGCTTTGGTCTGAGCTGAGAAGTCCGGGCGCAGGGCTCTCCGGTCCTGAAAAGAAAGGGGGTGCGCATGGCTTGAGGGCCAAGGAAGGGCGCCCGGGAGATGGGTTCCCGGGGCCTGGCCTGGCGACGGCGCCTCCACCCCGGAGGTCCAGGTGCACCTGTTGTAGCTCAGTGTTGGCCCAAGCCCCGCTGCTGTTCAGAAGTGGGATTCGGCCCCAGGAATGTGACTGTGACTGTGGTGCGTGAACTTCCTGCCACCGAGCCCAGCCGCCTGCATCCGTGGCTTTCAAACACCGTCTTGGTTTTTGAGAATGACCCACACCCTACACACGGCTCCCTAACTACACACGACGCTCATCCTCAGGGTGATACGCTCGGTCTTCTTTTTCTTTTTTATTCTATACTGTATCTTTTCTACTTTTCTTTCAACGCTGGGTATGACCTGCTAAAATAATATCACTACCCACTCGTGGGTCCTTAGTTACAGTTTGAAAATCACTGTCATAGGCGCTGGCTGGGCTCTCCCAGCTGTGAAAACCTATAGAAAGCTGTCTAGGTGGGAGGCCAAAGTCAAGACCAAGTTCCTGGAGGAGGATGCTTGGCCAAGAATCCCCTACAGGTGTTGTTAAAGGCTGAATCCTGACTCAGCATTTCTAACAAGCTCCCAGGAGGTGCTGAGTGCGCGGCAGCCGAGTGGCCAGGTCTCCTCCACTGTGGCCAGGTCTCCTCCACTACCTCGCCATCAGTATGTTGCCTGAGAGGAAATCTGACACCGCATTGTGTCCTACCTACAAACACTGATTAATAAGTAGGCACAAAAACTAGATTAGGCCTGCTGTAGGGAAGTGCCAATTCTCTGTCCTTTTAACAAGAACCTTAAGGAAGGGTTCTGTGGCAGAGTGGTAAAACTCCACTGTCCCCTTCTTTCACGGTGCTTGGATTGAAGATAGGCAGAGACCAGATACCTCACTTCCTAGTCTTTCATCCTGGGTGGATCTGTGAGCAAGTCTGAGCCAATTGGAAGGGAGCAGAGGGGACATAGGCAACGCTCAAGTGAATCTCCTGGGATGACCCAACTTACCCAACTTAAAAGGCAACTAATGAAAAAAAAAAAAAAAGGCAACTAATGCTCATACTCCAGGATATCCCTGGGTGACAGTTTAGCATCTGCCTTTGGCCCAGGGCATGATCCTGGAGTCCTGGGATTGAATCCCACATCAGGCTCCCTACATGAGACCTGCTTCTCCCTCTGCCTGTGTCTCTGCCTCTCTCTCTCTCTCTCTCTCTTATGACTAAATAAATAAAATCTTAAAAAAAAAAAAGACTCATACTCCAAGTTGAGAGTCAAGCCTGTGTGTACCTGGGCTACCTTTGTTTCCCTTCCCACAAGTAGGAAGATGGAGATCCCATAACTCAGCTCTGACCCTGGAAGGCAATGCCCTATGGGCTGTTAGAGCACCAAGATGTTAGAGCCTAGATCTCTGAATCACTACCTGGAGCAGAGCTGTCTCATCAGCCTGGATCTCTCACCTAGAGATGGTTATTAGAGAGATTAATCAACTGCTTTAAGCCACTCTATTTGGGGGGAGGAGGTGGAGAGCTCTTTGTAACAACAGCATACCCTAACTGACGTGGGTTCATCTGAGGCACATGCGGTAAAATCCTTCTGGCAGAACCAACGGACTTTTCCAACAAATTAGGCGACAGAGTCCTCTGTATATGTGTGTGGATGGGAAGGTGGAACAGAAGAGGAAGGACAGAACCAAAGTTCCAGACCCAAAGCTTTAGATTTGTGTGCTTTCTTGTACACGTGGAGAGATGCCTATATATCTTTCTCGCTATCCACATGCCATTAACGCGGCTCATTTAGCCAACAAAAAACATCCAATTGTTCTTTTTTCTTTTTAAAAAAAGATTTTTATTTATTTATTCTTGCGAGACACAGAGAGAGAGAGGCAGAGACACAGGCAGAGGGAGAAGCAGGCTCCATGCAGGGAGCCCGATGTGGGACCCGATCCCCGGACCCCAGATCATGACCTGAGCCAAAGACAGATGCTCCACTGAGCCAGGTCCCCCTCTAATCATTCTTAATTAAACTCTCTGGGGGAAGTATTAGAAAGCAATATTTGAAATTTGGGATCCTTCACATATTTACTAATTAGCCCTCTTCCACCTTGGTCACCACTTAAAGTTAACTTACATACACATATTCCTCCTCTGTCCAGCCTGAGGGATTTTCAAGGAAACATAGACAGAATTTAACCTTGTAAATTCTCCTTCGGAGTATGGTTACAGCCCACGTAGGCTATTCACCCCTCTCTCATCATTGCGTTTCTTACAGTAAAGAAATCTGGCTCAAGCCCTGTTTCAACATCTCCCTGCACCCAATACCCACAGTAGTCCCCTGGGGAGGAACAACCTTCATCCTTATCACCCCACTCTATTTCTTGCTTGTCCCAACCCTCTTGGGTCCTCTCTGAGCCTCATGAGTTGTTCCTTCTCTCTGACCCACATCAACACAGAGATCACTTTTGCTGAGGATTGGTGGGGGACGGGGTTGGGGTGGGGTTACCCTGAAGTGTGGTGCTCCTGTGCACTTAAAATTTGATATTGGACACCCTCTTTGCTTTAGAATATTCCTCACTTCTGGGCCTCCCCCAGCCTCCCTCTTTGGCCTCCTCACTACCTTCTCTCTGCCTCAGCCTCCTTATATCTTATGGTTTTTCTCTGTCCACCATTCTCCCACTGTTTCTGGGCCACTTATTCAGAAAAAAAGCAAATGCTCTCAATTTGTTGAACTACTGGTTTATCTTTTCATATCCCCTGTCCCAGAGGGAGTTTTGTTTAATACAAATAAACACACAAACACACATATAAATCCACAAAACAGATCTCTTCTGGCCTGGCCAGCTCACAAAAACAAAACCAAACCAAAAAAACCACTTCTTCCCTCTCCCAAAGACATGTAAACCTGATCAAGCTATGCCTTTGCTTAAATCTCTTTTGTAGCTCTTGGTGAGCCTGTGCTCATCGTCATGGGTATGGCTATGGAGCCCTTTGTGGCTGGGTCCTGCCCCCTCCAATTCAGCCTTGAACTGCTTGGCACAGTCCCCCCTGAGCCACTGCTGCCCAGCCACTTAGTGTTCTCTGTATAGACACAGCCCAGCGATCTTGCCTTTGCTCACTTGCTCTTTTGTACCCCTTACTACCTATGCCCGGACTCCCTCTCCCTGACCCCTGGCTGGTGGCTCCTGCCTCACCTCTGCTGGGAAGTCCTCCTTGACTTCTCAGGCTGGGGAAAGGGATTCTTTCCGCTGGCAACTGTGTCTGGACTGCCAGTCCTAGCACTACTAAATGCACCTCAGGAATGGTAGCCCTAGTTGTCACTCTCCCCCTATTTGAACTCCTTAAGGGCAAGAGTACATGCGGCACAGTATCCTCAAGATGAGTACATAGGTGCCCTTCAATGACCACTTGTTGAATAACTGAGTGAACGTGTGAGGCCTGCTGCTTACCTGGCAAGGTAAAATCTGACTAAAGGACTGTCTGGAAGGGGTAGGAAAAGGAAAAGGAGGCCTTGGGAAGCAGCATGCAGTGGGAAGGCTATAGAGGAAGAGGGGCATTCTGGGCAGCAGGTCCAGGGTCACCCGAGATACTCATTGGCTCTCAGCCTTTAGTTTTCTTCAACACTAGTGGGTGGGACCTTTGTTCTCTTCTTTCTCCTTCTCTGGGACAGAGCCAGGTGTTCCCCACCACACACCCCTCCGACTCTCAGCACTGAGTGCTGACTATGCCTCTCTTCCATGGAATGGGCGCTGCAGGTGGGTTTCCCAGAAGGGGGCCCCTGATGACCTAAGTGACCATGGATGGGGGTGTCCTAAGCAGAGGATGCAGGGGATTCCAGGGGCGTTGAACATCTATGTAGAGATATTAGTCTCCTGGCCCCTCTTCCAACCCACCCACCTCAAGGAAATTGTGTCCTTTCTTAAGGAACCCTTCAGCAGAAGGGTTCAAAGCACTGTAGTGATGGAGAGCCAAGCCATCCCATCTCTCATCTCAAGCCATCATGGCTTGAGCCATCTCAAGCCATCTCTTTAAAGAGAGTCCTTCAAAGGGGGTCCCACACTGGTACCTAAATGTTCTGGCCTGGGAGTGACTCACTTCACTTCTGATCATAACTCACCAGCTAGAGTTGGTCATGTGGCCTTGCCCAACCACATAGGGGCCAGGAAATACAACCCTCCCTGAAGATGGGAACTAGAAATCCTTTAGTGGTGCACTAAAGACCACCAGAGGGGATGAGGAAAGGAGAGTCAAAATCGAGAGCAAAAAGGGGAAATGGAGGTTTTCAGAGAAGCTGGCAAATCTGATTGCCTCAGAGGGCCTGCCATTCCCTAGAAATTATCCCTGGTAAATCCAGCCAGCTTTGACTTCTTGTTCCAATCCACCTTTCACTGTGGCATTTAATCACATTTAACTCGATCCCATACTTTCGGGATCATTCTGTTTTGATACAGCTTCTTCTCCCTGATGGCAAACTCCCCAAGTTCAGAATCCATCTCAATTCTTGTTCTGTATCCTATCCACCGCCCCCAACCCCACGCATCAGGTAGGGCTAGGCTTTCATTCACTTTTGTGTGTCCTAGGTCCTCATCAACTGTCCCACCTTGGGAAAAGGAAAACCAACACAAAAATAAATTCAAAGAGGGGCTTACAATGAGAAAGACATGATCTCCCATCTCCCAATCGATCAAGGTGACTAGGAACTGCTCAAACTGAATCAGATCATCCTTTGACACACAAAACACCATTGCCTTTTTCTTTTATGACAAGGTTATCATTTCTGTTTAAGTGATGGTTTCGTAGAGGTGGATCTGTCCAGCATTCCACGCTTCTGTGCTGCCAAGATAGAGGTCTCTAGGAACGTGTGGCTATTGGGTATTTGAAATGTGGCCAGTGAGACTGAGGAACTGCACTTTTAAGTGAATTGAGATATCTTGTAATTGTAAAAACTACCTCGGATTTCAGGGACATCTGGGTGGCTCTGTTAGTTAAGTGTCAAACTCTTAATTTTGGCTCAGGTCATGATGACCTCAGGGTCGTGAGATGGAGCCCTGGAATCAGGCTCTGCCCTCAGCTTGGAGTCTGCTTGAGATTCTCTTCTTCTACCCCTCCCCCTGCTCTCTCTCTCTCTCTCTCTAATAAATAAATTAAATTAAATATTTTATTTAAAAAAGACATCAGGTTTCAAAGTCTTTGTATGAAAAAGAGAATGGAAGCTATCCTGTTAATATTTTCTCTATTTTTATTTTTTTTTAATTTTTATTTATTTATTCATGAGAGAGAGAGAGAGAGAGAAGCATAGACACAGGCAGAGGGAGAAGCAGGCTCCATGCAGGGAGCCCAACACGGGACTCGATCCCGGGACTCCAGGATCATGCCCTGGGCCAAAGGCAGGCGCTGAACCGATGAGCCACCCAGGCGTCCCTATTTTCTCTATTTTTAAAAAAATTTTTTAAATATTTTATTTATTCAACATAGAGAGAGCACAAGCAGGGGGAGGGACAGAGGGAGAGGGAGAAGCAGACTCCCCACTGAGCAGAGAGCTGGATGCAGGGCTTGATCTCATGACCTGAGCTGAAGGCAGACACTCAACCAGCTGAGCCAACCAGGCGCCCCAATATTTTCTCTATTGATTACATTTTCCAATGACAGAATTTCAGACCTATCACACGAAGTGAAATTGATTATTAAAAATAATTTCGCTAACTCGTTTTGCTTTTTAAAAATGTGGCTACGGGGATCCCTGGGTGGCTCAGCGGTTTGGCACCTGCCTTTGGCCCAGGGTGCGATCCTGGAGTCCCGGAATTGAGTCCCACGTCAGGCTCCCGGCATGGAACCTGCTTCTCCCTCTGCCTGTGTCTCTGCCTCTCTCTCTCTCTCTCTCTCTCTCTCTCATAAATAAATAAATAAATAAACCTTTAAAAAATAAAAAAATAAAAATGTGGCTACTAGAAAATTTAACCTTGCATATTGTGGCTTTCTGCTTATATACCTACTGAGCAACACGGCTCTGGAAAGCCTAAGACAGGATTTGGGTAAGATGATCCTCTTCCAAAGTGCCATTTCCAAAGCTAAAAATTGTAACAGTTGATCAGACTTTACTTTGGAGAAGTTCTCACAAGGATGGCATTTGAAGTTTGGGGTATTTGTTTTTATTTACCTTTTGGCTTTTCTCCCAAACCTGTAACTAAAAACCAAACTAAGAGCATCTTATTGCTATCACAGACTGATCTCCAAATCTTAACTACATAGCAATTGCCTGCTCTGTATTTTATACGACACGTGCACACACGCACACACACACACACACACAGATATCCCTATGGGGACCAACATTTTCCCATGTGGAAAGCAACATGCCTGATTGCTGGATTAAGCAACGGAAATTAATTATTACAGTAATTACTCGGCCACTAAATATTTGAATGCCAGACCTGACATGGTGTCCTGGGAACCCCCTTCAGCTTCCTGAATGCATTAGTATCGACAGGGCAGCTCAAGCAGTGTGTCTCAAGAAGACTTTCTTCTGCAGCACTCCGGGGTTTAACCCAAGTACCTTTGCTTGGGGCAGTAGGGGGGCAGTAGGGGGGCAGTACACTGTGCCACAGAACAGGACAGCGGGCCTTGGGTACCCATCTCTGCAGGCCAGGAGAACATCAAACGCCTGAAAATGAGAACCTTAAGTCTTTAAGGTGGCCATTCGGTAGCTGGTTGGGCAATGGTAGAAACCACAGTGTAGCCAGGGGGCCAGGTCATAGCCACACCAACGTCCCTGAAAGAGGGGATCTGCTGCGGGAATTCTAATGCTGCAGAAAGCCAGGCCAAGGTGCCTAGGGGTGGTCCCATTGAATTCCTTCTAAACCATCTTATTTGTTTTCTCTCTCCCTTGTATCCTTGGCACTACCTCTTCCCCCTCCCCCATCCCCCATCACCTGCCTTCCTTCCTGAAGCCAAGTCTGTTCAGGGAGGAGAAGAGATTTCCTTTAGAGAGCATACCCAGGCCAAAACCAAAGATTTCAAAAAGCAGTTCTCCAGCAAAAAAGCTGTACTGCCTGCTGGTCACTCTCCCTCCATTTCTCCCATGGGGTTCCGTCTTCCTTCAGGAGGCGTGTGACGGTTGACAGAGCTAATCCTGGTCCAGAACGTGCAAGAGTGTGGATGTATGTGATGAAAACCGTTTTGGCCACTCGTTCCTTTTGCACCATGGGGTAGGGTTTGAGCTCAACCGCCACGGGCATGTCTGCACAGCTTTTTGCACTTTTTTTTTTTCATAAGTCCTTCAGTCAAATGACCATTTTAGGACATCTGGGGTCTCCAGGTAATTCTCCCTGACACGATCCTATTGTTCCTACTTTCAAGCTGTCAGTTCAACTCAGAAAACTCTCAGACTACATGTCAGAGGGTGTTAAAGGCAGAGGCTTCACTAAAATCCAAATGAGAAAGTCCAATGTGCCCAAATGTCTGAAAGGCTGTCCTAATTCATCTACAGTTTTTGTTCTGTAGGTCAAGGCCAAAACTATTTCTATCTCCAAAACAATGGCTCCTCTAAGCAACTACACAGGCCCAAATGCTACAGTTACCCCAAATGATTCCTGTTCCTCTTGAAAAGTAGCATTGCTTCTTAATAAAAATAAATTAATAACAATTAATGGCTGTGTGTAGCACTTTCTTTTCAGGTACTGTGTTACATTTTAGAGTTTTACTTTATCTTATGTGTGTAATTTATATTAAAGTATAGCTATCTATCTGTCATCTATCTCTCTATCATCTATCTATCTGTTTATTCTAAGGGAACTCTACGCCCAATATGGAGTTCGAACTCACATCCTTAAGATTGAGAGTCTCATGCTCTACCAACTGAGCCAGCCAAGCACCCCTGAAGTATACTTATTAAATGAATGTGGTCTTGACAATTGTCCCCTCTTTATGAAGCTCCTATTCCATTCTATCACCATGGAGAGCTTTGAGGTGGACCCAGAACAGTGCCCTGTGCCACATCCCCTCCGCCTACCTCTAACTTCAGCTGCAGCTGGGATGGACAGCTCCTTATCTCCAGTGGCCTGTCATTTGAGGGATGAGAGAAGGCTGGGGGGGTTGCCTCAAAGGATGGAGATGGGAGGTGGTGGAGAGATGTCAGACCTTTCACCCTTAAAAGAAACACTTGACATCTAATTCCTTTAAGACTGCCAATAGGAGTGAGTGCCACTGGTTTGGCAGGGCTTAATAAGGCCCCATTGATAGGTATTTTTCCTCTTTCTCTGGCCTCCACTCACTGCTGCTTCCCTCCTGCTTCCTGGATGACCTCCCAAATAAACTACCTCTACTCACATCCTTGTCTCAGGCTCTTCTTTAGGGAAACTCAAACTGATTATTCTCATTTTACAGATACGGATGGTGAGGCAAACTGCCTGATAGTCTCACGGCCATAAGTAGCAGTGCCAGGGCTCACACCAGACTTGTCTGACCCTAGAGTGCATGGATTCCAGATGTGTCTCCCACCACCAGATGCCTTAGTGCTACCCCATTGCAACTAGAATTTATACTGGTGGTCTTTTTCAAAGCAGACATTCCATCATTGGGCAGTTCTAATGGTTAGAAAGCTTGAAGTGATGTTCAGCCCATTTCTCCATTTCTCCATCCATCCATCCATCCATCCATCCACACATCCATGTGTTTATCTCTCATCAGCAAGCATATATTCACCAGGGTCACAGCTCTAAAGAGGGAGACCTGGTCCCTTTGCTCACACTGCTTCCTGTCTGTGACTGATGAACACTTTACCAGGAGTGGTGCTTGCTGCGTGCTATGGGAGCATGGTGTGAACACCTCACCCAGCACAACTGCCCTCTATAGCATCTTCAAAAAATGCTTCCTGATCTACACAACAGCCTGCAGGTCAGGATTGCAGACATCACATCCTTTGAGATTTTTGTTGCTCATGGTCATCAGCCCAAGTTTGGATGGGCCTTGATAGCAGAAAGGAGTCCACATAAACAAAAACCCAATGCAATGTGAACTCCCACAACGAGAGAAGAGACCTCAGCAGGGAGTATGGAAACTAGGGCTGAATCTCTGAACCTGTCCCCAAATTTAGCATTCAGAAGACCCCGTTGGAGTTCTCTTGCTGCTAAGTCATTCATGTCCCACTCCTCAGCTCTCCTTCCACCAAAAAAGTTGGCGGCACAGGCCTAAGATGCCTGAATAGATCCTATGGAGCCAAAATCCATATCATAGTCCATTTTCCCTCGTGTTACATATATGGGGTTTAATTTATATGGCCAATTAGTAGTAGACATCTTTGGAGTCTGCCTTATAATAATAGTAAAAAAAAAAAAAAAAAAAAAGGTCATGAAACTGCTAGACTTGTCTGCTTTCTTAGCTTTCAGAAGGTCCCAAGGCAAAGCAGCACACTTTGTGAGAGTTAGGCTACTGCTGGGGCTGGAATGGTTCAAAGGCAGCCACCGAAGTGACTTATTTTCATCGAACCTTCCTTGCAGCATGAATGAATGCTCCAAGTTTGGTTTCCTTCCCTCTGATCTATTAAGTTTTCTTTTTTTTTTTTTCTATTAAGTTTTCTTTTGGATTTCTCCTTTTCTTAAATAACATTTTGAGGAACAGGATTCGGACATTCAACCCTGGAAGTCTTGGAAAGGCAAAGCTCAGATGTGTGGGACATGAAGCTACAATCCAGAACTACCCCTCCTTCCCTCCCTCCTTTAGTGATGATGCCAAAAGTACTAGACCTATCTCTTTCACTGTGATAGGCAAAGGGTAGAAATATACTGGAATCTGGGACACCTGGGTGGCTCAGTGGTTGAGTATCTGCCTTTGGCTCTGGTTGTGATCCTGGAGTCCTGGGATCGAGTATTGCATTGGGCTCCCTGCAGGGAGCCTGCTTCTCCCTCTGCCTGTGTCTCTGCCTCTCTCTGTGTGTCCCTCATGAATAAATAAATAAAATCTTAAAAAAAAAAAAAAAAGAAATCTACTGGAATCTTAGAAAGTCACCACCTATCCATCAATCCATCTGCACATCTTTCTCTCCTTATTCCATTTATTAATTAATTCAATAAATATTAAGCACCTACTACCTGTCAGGAGCTTTGTGAAGGGCTATGCTAAGACCTTGAGACACTGTAGCAAATAAGAGAATCAGACCTCATTTCATGGGGCTTATGGTCTAGCTGGGAATGGATATTATGCAGATAGTTTTGCAAATAACTAGTTAAAATTGTGATCGATGTCCCTAGGGAAGATTTGAGGTACTCTGTGAGCCTATAACAAGAAGGCCTGACCTAGCCCCAAGGAGGAGACATTCAAGCTGGGAGACAGAGCAGGAGGTAGCTGTTAACAAAGAGGAGAAGGAGAAAGAAGGCAAGGGATTCAGGTGGGAGAATTTGCATAAGGGCCCCCCAGACAGAGGTATTACTGCAAGAAGCCATCTGAAGGCCCATGTGGCTACCTGGTCAGAGCACAGGGGAGGAGGCGTCAGACATAATGGGCTGGAGAAAGAAGCTTTGGCTTCCCAGTGCAGGATATGGGAGAAGATGAGGAGCCACAAGGGAGTATGAAGCACATGATGACAGAGTCAGATTTTGTGTTTGACAAGGTCATGCCACTAACTGTTGTTTGGAGAGTAGACCCCAGGGCACTGGGCAGGCAGAGGGATTGAGGGGCTGGGGACAGATCCAGGGGCGGCTGCTTGAAGGCCAGTGTGTTGTCTACGGAGAGGTGGCCATGGCCGGGACTGGAAGGGGAGCAGTAAAGATGAAGAGAAGAGGAAGGTCAAGCTGCACTTTGGAAGAGCAGTAGGACTCCCCAGGGTTCTACAGAGACCTGGACAGGGCATAGCTTCAGAGTCGAGCCAGACCCTCAGCAGCTCTCCTACTTCCAACCCATGGCTGCATGAGCGTCTACAGGGTCAGAAGGAGGGGACCGTGGATGCTTTACCTTTGTCCGTCTCCTCTTCCTGTGAGTCTCCTGAGACTGTGGTCTGCCAGGCAGGACCCTGTTCTCTAATGGCCTCCAATGGGTTGAGGAACTAAGGAAAGCGTCAACTGAGGAGGTTTTTTCCCTCTCCTCTCTTTCTCTTTCTCTGCACACCCATAGTACTTACCAGCCTACTGAATATATAGTCAACATCTCACTGGTACATGGGGATTGAGCCATCCCTGTATAGTCTCAAAATAGGCAAGAATCACGTGCATTCCCACCTCAACCCTGTTGTTACTCCACATCAGCCTTCAAGTCAGCAGAGGAATTATACGAACTCAGGAAGAAGGTGGGAGTGGTAAGTTCTTCACACCCTAGGAGAGGAAGTTGGAAAACCACATCAGCACAATCCATGATTGCAAGAATGATGAAAAGACAGCATCAAAGATGAGGCGGCTTAGCTTTCTTAATAATTTCTTATAATTAGAATTCCTGTAACACCCTCTCTTTTTTTCCGGCCTTGTTGGCAGGTATACCACACATACTTTTGTCCTGTGCTCATGGCAGACATCACTTATCATTCATGATACTTTTACTTGAAATGAACCTTCAAGAATACTCCCAGTGTGTCAGGCTTTTCAGGTGACCAAAGCTGGTATCTAATATGAAACCTATTTGCCATCCCTGTTCTTGACTTTTTGATCAAAATAGTTGGCCTGGAAGGCTTCTAGGTAGGGAAGCCTCCTACTTTATCCTAAGTGTGTGGTTGTCAATTCTTCTTCTAAAGATCTCCATGGTGCCTGACACCCAGATCATACTCCAGGGCCCATCCTTGGCTTATCCTGAAAACAGATTCTTTTTCACATTTACCTAAACTCTCTTCTGCATATATTTTCCAAGAATGATTTACAGAATTATGAGGATACAAGGAACTTGCTACTGTTCAGATCTTCTCAACCTTCCACTGATGGCCTATTGTTTGGGAATCACTGTCCTATGATACCTCTGACTCCAAAGAAGTATGTACACATTCTAACTATGGCAGCAAATCAAATGACCCTGAACTTGCAGAGTTTCTCGGTTGACAACAGTGAGACTTCTGCACATATCAACCACAAGACAGGGCTACTCTGTAGCTTCTCAATGAGATTCAAGTATTTTGACTAATTGGTTTTCAGTAATGAAGACACAAAGAGAGCCTCTTGCTTTAGAGCAAGCAGAAGAAGAGAGACAAGAGTAAGAAGAAAGTGACCCAATTTCCTAGGTCATGAACTGAATCGGAAGTGTAAAGTTGGCTTCTTCTTATTTAACTCCAGCCTTGAGGAATTACAACCTCCCACCCCAAGCCCCAATCACGGGGATAAACTTCTACAACCCCACTTGCCTGGTCTCACCTCACCCCGACACAACTTTGAATGGTGTTGGGCTCCTGTGTACACTAGGGGGTGCAAGCAGGCTTGTTATCCATCTTGGCCCTAAGAAATTCTCCCCCGTGTAGGGGAGACAAGATGATGACTACCAGGAGTCACTCTTTTGCTTTGGAGAGTGCTGAGAGTGGAGGGTGTCTTGGACTAGAGTCTAGGAAGGAGAACAACATCCTCATTAATTGCTTTAAGCTGTTTTCTGGTTTTATTTTCAGAGCAGACCTAGCTCCCGAGAACTGGGGATAAAGGGAAGGTTACATAAGGTGGCAGACCTGCTCCTCCGCCAGGATGGCAGACTCCCAGCCGCCTGGGGTGAGTCAACACCTGGGAAATGGCATCCAAGGGCGGCTCTTTCAAGCTGGCTGGAACCTTCTACCATTACGCTGAGGCCACCGTTTGACCCATTCCCGGGGCCAGGGAGGCAGGAGCCGATCACGTCCCTGGGTGGTGCCTATTCCTGGCACTAGACCATGGAAAGAAGCTCAAGAGGGCTCTTTCCAAACTTTAGTGCTGGCGTTGGGGAAATGGGGCAGTACTCTCCACCCCGGCTTGGTTCACATAGTAGATGCCTGCTCCACTGGCCTACTTTTAGCTTGGAGTGGAAGAAAGCCATCCTCCCTGCCCTGCTCACCACCCACTCTTCCAGAGCCTTCACCAGAGGCCTTGTTCTCCGCAGCTAGAGAACTGTGGACGGTGACCATAGTTTCTCAGCCTATCAAGGGGAAATGAGTTGAGGAAATCAGCACAGGGTTTTTATTGCCAAATATTTCTCCCTGGGAGGACAACACATTCAAAGCGCCGAATGGAGATTGGAGTTGGTCCAGCCATAAACCAACTTAATGAACACTAATAGAGAACTGCAATTATTGTTGACTTCAAAATGCAAACAAGAACTTTAGACACTGATCCCTATCAGCCGGTCAGGCCCAGCACAGATGCCGGGCTCTGTTTTTGCTGTTGCTTAGCAATGGAAAATGAAGTGTTCCTGTCTCTTATCACTGGGTAGAGGTAGGACAATGAGCTTTATTGGACTGAATAGGTATGAAATTAGTTTATTCTTTCCCGCTTGGAGAAGGCAATTGGCAGAAAGAGAGTCACTTGGACAATGGACAGTTTAGAGGTTGGGAGATGGCCCTCCTTTCCTGTTATCTCAGTAAATCCTAACCATCGTGGGTTTTCTCTATAGATAAAGTTGAACTTTTGGCAGGAGTGTCCATCCAAAACTATCATTAGAGAAAACAGCTATAAATGTAGATCCACAGACCAGAGTGGGAATGAACGCAAGGACAGTGAAATCTAGGGTGCAAATTTAAGGGGGGGGGTACCAAAAAATCAGTAATCAAGATAAATAATACTTGGAAGCAATATTTTTTTAATATTTTGTTTTAAATCCAAATTAATGCAAAAAAGGTCCCTGGTGAATAAAATATCATTTTAAATTCCGATAGGATCAGTATCACTGATTGTTTTTCCCTTTTGTCCTCAGGTCCCAATATGGCACGTCTTGGCACTGGCCTCACACACATTTCCAACATGGAAGTCTCAAAGTTGCTTTTTCCTCAACAATATTTGGGCTGTTGGGTTGAGGGTGTTGTAGCTGGCCGAGGAACTCTCCTGCCCTGTAGGCAGAGGACCTTTCCGCAGTCCTTCCGCCAGCCTCTTCCAAGACAGTGGGGAGGCAAGTGGCCTTGGGGTGGGGACATACCCAGGCTTCTGGGGCAGTGACAAAGAAAATACCAAAGATCCAGGACCCTCCTTCAAGTTGCCAGAGACAACAGAGACAGGCCTGGAACTGGCAGTTTATGGTAAAATAATCTCCTCTTGTGTGTTTTGTGTTAATAGCAACTCCTATATAGCGAGGACCCTCAGGTTGAAACACGTAGAATTGTCAGTATTCAACTTTTATTTTTAACCTCAAACATACGTGGTTTAATCAAATGCATCCAAGAATGGTAAGCTGAATAATGAACCTCAAATATGTCCCCATCCTAATCCCTTGAGCTTGTGACCTTATATGGCATGTTACCACATATGACAAAAGAGCCTTTGCAGAAGTCATTAAGGGTTTTAAGATAGGAAGACAATCCTGGATTATCAAGGTGGGCCCAATCACTGATAAAGATCCTTATATAGAAGGAGGCGATGTGGCAATGAAAGCAGAGAGCAACTTAAAGATGCTATTCTACTGGCTTCAAAGATAAAGGGAGAGGGCACCAGCCAAGGATTGTTGGCTGCTTCTAAAAGGTAGAAGACGTAAGGGATGCCTGGGTGGCTCAGTGGTGGTTAAGTGTCTGCCTTCGGCTCAGGGCATGATCCTAGAGTCCCAGGATCGAATCTAACATTGGGCTCCCTGTGTGGACCCTGTTTCTCCCTCTGCCTGCGACTCTGCTTCTCTTCTCTCTCTCTGTCTCTTATGAATAAATAAAATCTTTTAAAAAAATTTTTTTAATTAAAAATAAATAATAGGTAGAGGACTTAAGAAATAGATTCTCTCATGGAACCTCCAGAAGGAATGCAGCCCTGCTGCCACCTTGACTTTAACCAAGTGATTCTAAATTTCTTTTTTTTTTTTTAAGATTTTATTTATTTATTCATGAGAGACACAGAGAAAGAGAGAGAGAGAGAGAGAGTGAGAGAGAGGCAGAGACATAGGCAGAGGGAGAAGCAGGCTCCACGTAGGGAGCCCGATGTGGGACTCGATCCCGGGGCCTCCAGGATCAGGCCCTGAGCTGAAGGCAGACACTTAACCACTGAGCCACCCAGGCATCCCTTTTTTTATTTTTAAAGATTTAATTTATTTAATCATCACACACACACACACACACACAGAGAGAGAGAGAGAGAGAGAGAAATAGACAGAGAGAGACAGAGAGAGAATGACGATTCCAGATTTCTCATCTCCACAGCTATAAGAGATTGAACGTGTGTTGTTTTAAGCCACCAAGTTTGTGGTTGTTACAGCAGCGATAGGAAGTTAACAGGCCTCGCATAAGCATTATGTTAAGTACTTTACGTACATAAAGAAATGCATAAAAATCCACCCTCAAGCCTTCTCAAGGACTCGAGTGTTTAGATTGTCTCCTCCCTGTTTTCCATCCTCAATTTCTTTTTCCTCAGTGAACCTTTTCCATTGACATGCATACACTTTCTGGTATCTATCCTTAAGAAATAAAAACAAACACAGAAGGACAATCATCATATGGTTTCTCTCATACGCAGAATATGAGAAATAGTGAAAGGGAAAGGAGGTGAACTGAGTGGGGAGAAATTAGAGAGGGAGACAAACCATGAGAGACTCCTAACTCTGGGAAACAAACAAAGGGTTGTGGAAGGGAAGGTGGGTGGCGGGATGGGGTGACTGGGTGACAGGCACTAAGGAGGGCACTTGATGGAATGAGCAGTGGGTGTTATACTATATGTTGGCAAATAAAAACAAACAATATCTACTTATGATTTTAAAACAAAATGGAGAGGCACCTTGGTGGCTCAGTCGATTAAGCATCTGACTCTTGATTTTGGCTCAGGTCATGATCTCAGGGTCATGAAACAGAGTCCCAAGTCAGGTTCCATGCTCACTGCAACATCTGCTTGAGATTTTCCATCTCTCCTACTTCTCCCTGACCCTGCTCATGCTCTCTCTCTCCAAATAAATATATAAAGTCTTTAAAAAAAAAAAAAGGCTTTAAAAAACATAAAACAAAATTGATGAACTATAAATAAAAAGCAATTTCTGTAACCTAATAGAACAGCTACCAAAAGCCCACAGCAAACATCATATTTAAAGGTTAAAAGTGGGGGCCCCTGGGTGGCTCAGTGGTTGAGCATCTGCCTTTGGCTCAGGGTGTGATCATGGGGCTCTGGGATTGAGTCCCACATTGGGCTCCCTGCAGGGAGCCTGCTTCTCCCTCTGCCTGTGTCTCTGCCCCTCGCTCTGTGTCTCTCATGAATACATAAATAAAACCTTAAAAAAGGAGATTAAAAGTGTAAAAAAATTGTGGCTTTTATTCAATATTGTACTGAAGGTATTAGTGATGCAATAAAACAGAAAAAAAATAGAAGATATGAGGTTTAGAATCAAAGGAACAAAACAGACATTAATTGAAGGCGATATAATTATTTTCATAGAAAATTCCCTAAAATTCTACAAACAATCAAACTTAGTAAGCAGGTTTAGAAAGGTTGAGGGATAAAAGAGCAATATTCAAAAGCAATTGATTTTCTATATTTCAGCCACAAAAAAAAACCTACAATTTAAGAACATAATTTCCAAGTGCAATATAAAATAGATAGGTAAATAGGGGGAGACTGAGAGAGAGAGCCTTAGAAGCAGCTCTAACAAAAGATATACACGTCTTTAATCGAAAAAATATAAAATTTTATTGAAAGGTATAAATAAATGGTCTATAGACTCGCTGAGGTTCCAATCAACAACCCAGTGGGCTTTCTCATAAAATTTGTGAAGCTGCTTCTAAAATTTACATAGAAAAGCAAAGGACCAAGAGAAGCCAACACACAGGTAGGGAGATTTGCCTTACTAGACATCAGACTTTAAAATTATAGTAACTAAGACAATGTGGGTTTACACAGATCATTAACTACATAAGTAGAGTAGAATAAGGATCCCTGAAACAGATGGACCATTAAAAAGAACCATGATTTAAGCCAGCACAGACATTGTAGATCAAAGGGGAAAGGAATAGATTAATCAATAAAAGGGGAAAAAGGAAATGTTATATACCATGTAAAGAAACAAATTCTGATTGATAAGACAAAAACAGAAAGATAAAATGCTGCAATTTTTAGAAAATACTATATAGAGATTCATTACCTAGGTCCCACAGACCCCCAGTGGGTCAGGGAATAGACTTCAGTATTTGATATATTCTGTAATAGAATTGTGACCACAGATGGGAAAAAAATGACATTTATTTTCACATTTATTTTCATTTATTTTATTCTTAAATTTAGGGATCCAATCATCAACGTAGACAACAAACCATAGCAGTCGTGTGGTACCTGTAATCTTGCCACTAATAAGAATACAGACATTTTCATATCCCATGATATTTGCTGTAGGTATTAAAAAAAATAATACTTATGTTCATCAGTATTTGGATATTTATAGCAGCTGTTAGATTTTCTGCTCAATCTTGTTGGATACATAAAAAAGAAAAACATTCATGTCATAATTTTTAGTATTTTGATAACTATAATTCAATACCATCAGTTTTCTTTGTAATCCAGTGAGTTTCATTTCATATATTTAAAAACCTACCCAAGGATCCATGGCATACAACAATGGTTAAAAGCCCATACTCTAGAAGTGTACCTGTGTCACCTCAGTGTAAAGGATTTCTTAAACAACAAGGCAACCCATAAAGGAAAAGAGTGATAAATTTGACTAGGTTAGAATTCTAAACTTTTCCCACCGAGTACACTGTAAAGAAACTAAAAGATATTCCACAAACTGGGAGACAATATCTGCCTTTCCTATGTAGCAAAGGATTGGTTATCCAACACGTCTAAAGTTCTCTACAAATCAATATGTGAAAAACAATTCCAATTTTTTAATGGACAAGAAAATGAAAGACATTTCACAGAAGAGAATATAATGGCCAACAAACGTCTGAAAAAAGGGTTCTCCTCGGTAAGCAGGGAAGTGCTAATTTAAAGCAAGGACCTACCGTTTCATACCCACATTGACCCAAGGGAATATGAAAAAAGCATTTGGCGATAGCAAGTGTTGGCAAAGATACAGAGCCACGCACACGTATATGTGCTGCTGGTGGGAATATAAATGGGTTCGACGACTTTGGAAAAACACTTGGCATTACCTTTCAAGTGGAAGACGCACATGCCCGATGACCTATTGATTCCACTCCCACATAAATGTTCTGGAAAAGCTTATGCACATGCACCAGGAGTCACATGCAACCCAGATTGCCACCAGCGGGAGAATGGGTACACACATTGTGGTGTAGTCACAGTGGGATACTCTGCTCATTTGGAAAGGAAGGCATGGCAGCTGCACCATCAAACGGTATCAATCTCAGCAACCTGATGTTGAACAAAGAAAGCAAATTTCAGGGTGCCTGGGTGGCTCAGTCAGTTAAGTGTTTGACTCTTGATTTTGGCTCAAGTCATGATCTCAGGATCATGAGACCTAGTGCTCTGTTGGACTCTGCACTGGGTGTGGAGCCTGCCTTAGATTCTCTCTCTCTCCCACCCTCTCCCTCTGCCCCATTTCCCTCTCCTTCTCTCTCTCTCTCTCTAAAAAAAAAATAAATAAATAAATAAGCAAATTTCAGGAGAAGGCAGACAGTATGATTCCATTGATAGAATGCTCAAAAAATAAGTAAAATGGACAATGTATTATTCAGATATACACAGAAATGTATAAAGTTAAAAATGAAGACAAGAAATCATACATAGTTTTGGGGAGTGTGTGCCCCTTACCTAGAGGCAGGAAGCAGGGTCTCTGATATGTAGGAGGAGCCTGCAGGAGGTGCCCATGGATGCTGGGGGTGCTTGATTGTTTATCTTACTTATTCTCGATGAGCCAGTTCATCACTAACAACAAAAATTAAAACACTGAAAACACAACCCAGAAAATACCACTTCCCTTTAGCGTGAAAGAAGTCTGAATTAATGGAAAAGTTTGTCCTATTCTTGGACAGGAAAAGTCAACATTATAAAAATGTCACTTGTCCCTCACTTAGTTTATATATGTAATGGGTTCTCATTAAAAATATCAAAAGCTGGCTCTGCACCTTTCAGTTCCCAGAGGCTTTTTTCTGCATTCAACCCAACACAGACCCTGCAGGCCTTCCCTCTATATTCTTGGCCACACTTACCCTGGGTTGTAATTTACTTGTATGATTCTCCTCCTCCTCCCGCTAAACTGTATCATCCCGGAGGTCAGGAGCTATGTGTATTTTGTTCCACTTGTGTATCGGCTTGTATAATTAATCCCTGGTGTATTAAGGCTGTTATAAATATTTGTTAAGTAAATGATTTATTTCATCCAATCCCCAAAAAATCTCAAAAAAGGTGAGTTTTACCATCTCTGTTTACAGATGAATAAAGTGAGTGAGGCCCAGGGAAGTTTGGTAAGCACCCCAGGATCAGCCAACTGGTGACTCTCTCCAGGAGTGACAGGCTGAGCAGAAAGGAGGTACCCACAGATTCTTTCTGGGAGGCCACTTCCTGGTGCTGCCATTTGCAAACCAAAGTGTAGGGCCCTTCTGTTGGCCTATGGTCAGAGGATGGGTAGATGGACCCAACAGATGCATAGTGGCAAATTCCCCACCTCGCCTACAGGAAGCCTCCACTGAGCATTCCTTGAGCACCTACTGTGTGCCCCCGGGGGCAGTGGGAGGTGGGAGGTGGAGTTCATCTCATCCACCCTTCAGTAGCCTCATGGGGAACAGGATGACCTACTGCTCCTCATGAGCCTGGGGCTTTCCCAGTTCAGCATCCTGAGAAAGCTCCCAGGCAACCTGGTTAAAGCTAGTTACTAGTTTCATTTAGCTGGTAAACAGACTAGCCACAAGCAGAGGGAAACCATTCAAATAATCTCAATTTATAGACAAAGATGCTGGATTTGTTTCCCAGGGCTGCAGCAACAAGTTACCCCACATACATGATATCAGACAAGGAAGTTTATTCTCTCACAGTTTGGGGGGCTAGAAGTTGAAATCAAAATGCTGGCAGGGCTCTGCTCCCTCTGAAGTTTCTAGGGGAGAATCCTTCCCTCGCTTTTAGGTTCCGGTGGTTGCCAGCAATCCTTCTTGGCCTCGAGCAGTTTCCTCCAATCTGCCTCCACAGTCAGGCAGCCTCCTTCTCCTGGATTTTCCTCTCCTTTATCTTGTAAAGACACTGGTCCTTGGATTTAGGGCCCACCACAGTCCAGGACAACTCACCTGTACTGACCTTTATCTTTGGGTGGTCAGGAATTGGGGAGAACACTATCCACTACCCCACTATAGACACTAAGGTGGGAGATGTAACTTTTCAAGGTCATGGAGTGAGGAGAGGGTCTGGGTTTCCAGCCCCAGCTGGCTCTGTGTCCAATCCCATCCGCTCTGTCACCTACCCTCTACTGCCTCTCAGTTGTCTCCATCTGTGGAATTGAATCAGAGTTTTATTGCCTTCAAATTGCTGGGCACAAGCATCCTAACTGCATTTCAGGGCCCAGGGCCCTGGAAATCTCATTTCTGCTGGCCCAGGCCCTCAAGGGAGCAATGTGTTTTCACATTCCCCTCCGGATCCTTGGGACTGTCTTGCAAAGGCCAACTCGCTGGGTTGGAGCCGAGGCCTGCCGTCTGACGCCCCTGAACGTGAACAACTGCTTACCATTGATGTTTAGTAGGGAAGTTAGAAACATCATCCCTAAAAGGCTCAGTTACAAAATACTGAAAACCAACACACACAAAAACCCAACAAAACACCCAACCAAGTCCCTCCTGCTTCTTCTCTCAGGCCAGTCCATTACTCCTTCACATTTACCTAAAAACCCAAGTCCCATTTGTCTTCTGGATTGTTTTGGCCACTTTGCCTGTCAGCGTGTGTATATTTTTTCCTCTGAAATGAATTCTCAGCAACCCAACAGAGCTTCCCTCTTTTCCTCTGGGTGACAATTCACCAGGTAAGGAGTGACCCTGAGATCTGATCTCACCAGGGGAAAAAATTCTCTTTTATTTGAATGGTTTCCTTCTGTTTACTGCTAGGTTGTTTACCAGCTAAAGGAAACTAGCGACTAGTTTTAATCAGTTTGCTTACCATTGTCTAAGTGAAGCATGCCTCAGTGGCCACCACCAGCCTCTATCCCTCGGCCTCGCGCTTAACGTCACCAGACTCATTCATTACATAGTGATCTGGTTTGTTTTGTTTGCTCCTCTCCACTAGAATGTTAGCTTTATGAGAGCAGGGCCTTTTGGGTCTGTCTTGTTCCCTCTGTACCCCTTGGTGGCTTAGAGCAGCAGCTGGCACACAGCAAGTGCTTGGTAAATATTTGCATAAACAAATGATCTCTAAATTTTCATATAAACAATGCAATTTAATATTTAAATTTCTGGGGCGCCTTGGTGGCTTAGTTGGTTAAGTGTTTGACTCTTGATTTTGGCT
Source organism: Canis lupus dingo (assembly GCF_003254725.2). Classification (NCBI taxonomy): domain Eukaryota; kingdom Metazoa; phylum Chordata; class Mammalia; order Carnivora; family Canidae; genus Canis; species Canis lupus. Next base: position 60,394,271 of record NC_064250.1, read on the forward strand.
CAGATCATGATCTCAGGATCCTGGGATTGAGCCCCACGTCATGCTCCATGCTCTGCACAAAGTCTGCTTGGAATTCTCTTTCTCCTTCTCCCTCTGCCCCTCCCCCTGCTTGCATGTGCTCTAAATAAATACATAAATAAATAAAATCTTTTTAAAAAATACTTAAATTTCATTTCTTTATCTGTTCTTTCAAGGGAGGCAAAGAATGCCCTTTTTCTTTTTCTTTTTCTTTCTTTCTTTCTTTTTTTTTTTTTTTTGTCCTCGATGTCAGCCAAGGAAGAACTTTGGCCATCCATATTTACATGAAAGGTTCTTAACTTCTAAGATGTGAACCTTTCACAGCCTGACGCAAATGATAAAATTTCTCTTCAGAAAAATGTGCCCATTTGAAGCAATTGTTATATCACTGAGTAGGTGGGACGGCATCATGAGTGACCCTTAGCCCTCTCCTCCCTGCCTCCCTGGCTCAAGTGTGCCTGTACCATAGTGAATATTTGTTGAAAGCGTGAATAATGTATGTTATCTGTTCTCAGCTATATGCCAAATGTATTTGTTTCTAAGGCTGGAACAAATTGCCACAAATCTGGTGGCTTAAAACACAGGAGTTTCTTCTCTGGCGACTCTGTAGGGTGGAAGTCCGAAATCAGTATCCCTGGGTTGATATCAAGGTGCCATCAGGAGGTACTCCCTCTGGAGGTCCTGGGGAGAATCCATTCCTTGCCTCTTCCAGGTTCTAGGGGCTTCTGGCATCCTTTGGTTTGTGGCTGCATCACCCCAATTAGGCCTCCTTGGCCACATAGCCTTCTCTACTCGGTGGTAGTCAAATCTCCTCCTGCCCCCACCCTGTCTGACAAGAATACATGTCATAGTACTTAGGGTTCACCCTAAAAATGTAGGGTGACACTCACCTTGTCTCAAAATCCTCCGTGATCACTTCTGCAAAGTCCTCCCCCACCTTTTTTTTAAACCATGTAATGTAAGATGTACAGGTTCCATGAGTTAGTACCTAATATTCATTCTTATTACCCATGAAGGAGACCATTATTCAGCTTATTTCACCAAACAGAGAAGAACGAGGGCATAAATGAGAACACACACACACAGAGAGAAGTTATCTGGGAATTTTCACTGTGTTTTGAATCCGGGTGTGACTCAGTTTCCAGTATTCATGGTATTTCAAATAAGGAAGCCAGAGTGTGAAAGACTATCTCCAACTCCAGCTGCCTGGCCCACGTTTCCTCCCCACCCTTGCCATACACACACAGTGCTTTGTTCAAAAGTCACAGGAGGAATTTCAGGTTGCCTGGGGACCAAACAAAAATAGGAGGGAACACAGAGCTGTTTGAGCTGCTCTATAAGCAAGGGTGCCCACTCCTGTCAATACGGAGGTGAAAGCCAGTTTGTCTGTTTGTCCTAATGCGCTAATGCCCAGATCCATTGAAAATTATTAGTATTCCAAGTGTTCCCCACCTTTCTAGGACCCCTAAAGCAGCACCGAAGATAATCTACCCGCAGTAAACTTTGCAGCTGTTTAAGAGAAGAAATGCGATTTAGAGCCATAGCTCTGAGGCAGTACCAGGAGCCCGTGTAGACGGACCTGGACAGTGCAGCAAACTGTTTGTGCAAAGGGTGGCTAGAACTCCACTGGATAGTCTCCCGTAGTGGCCAAGAGATCATCATCATCAATCCAGAGAGTCACAAATCTTTTTCCCTTCTTGGCAAGTTAATATGGCCTGATATTTGTCTAAAGTCCACCTACTTTTAAAAAATATATGTATTATGTAATTTTATCCAGCAGCTACAGTAACTGCCATATATCCTGAATTCCTCTGGGCGATAAAGCCGACAACCTTTGGTTCTTCTTTTCTGTCCATACACACAACAGAGTTTTCCAGAAGGCTCGCTGGCTCTAGGCATTGTGCCTGGCACCAATATTTGACAAATAAGAAACAGATCCTGCCCTCAAGGCTCTCATAGCCTGGAGGGAGAGAAGACTGGTGTACGGCGTGTGACTCTTCCAGATGCGTAGAATTCCAGTTGCAGCCTTCTTCAGGCTGAGGGCAATAGGCAATATGTGCCCTATATTCTAGAGAGAGCCGCCCCTGCAGGAGGTATTGAAATGTGGCATAGCCTGTCCTAGAGCTGGCAATCCCACTGCCCTCCTCCAGCCTATATAAAAACAAGGCCAGACATTTGAGGGAAGGGTCATAGAAACAATAGGATGTGGCACAGTCTTACTCCCCCAAAGAGGCCATGTCCTAATCCCCAGGACCTGTGTATATGTTACCTTACCTGGCCACTTCCTCTCCCCCCCAAAAAAACGCACTTGGCAGAAATGATTAAGTTTAAAGACCATAGCAAGAGGAGATCATCCTGGATATTTTGGGCAGGGGGGTGTGCAGGGGAAGAGGGTGTAGGGGGTTGGCAAATCTAATTCCCTTGCCGACTGTTGTCAGAAAGGAAAATGTGACTCTGGAAGAGCGGTCAGGGAGGTGCAATGTCGCCGGCCTCCATGATAGATGAGTGGCTGGGTCCATAGCCAAGAAAAGTGGAGGCCTCTAGAAGCTGGAAGAGCCAAGGATGTGGACTCTCCCTTCAAGATCCAGAAAGGGAAGGGGCCCTGCTGACACCTGATGTTAGCACAGTGAGACCCGTGTCAGGCTCCTACCCCACAGAAACTGTGAGAGAACAAATGCATGTTGTTCTAAGCTACTAAGTTGTTGTAATTTATTATAACAGCAATAGAAACAAATATGGGTCATTTGTAGGAGAAAAAAACACTCAATTTGGAGAGAACCCCCCAAATGGGGTCCCTAAGAGAACAGATCCTGGAGACTAGGGGGGCTTTGAGAAAGGAGCTGAGCCCTTACCCCTCCGCTGGAGGCACTTGCCAAACTGCAGAGACTCGAAGGCCTGTCCCACAGAGGCCACTGGCATGAGGTACAGGAAGACGGTTCCACAGAGAATGTGATGTATTCCCGGGAGTCCAGGTGACATGAACGTGGAGTCAGATGTCTCCTAACTGGGTACAGGGCACAGAAGGCAGGAGGCTTGCCCAAGTTTCCTGCATGGAGAAAGAGAAGACGGAAGGCCACAGTGGAAGCAGGGCCCAGAGAGCCTCATGGAAGGACCTTCCTAAAGGCTCCTGCCAGCTGAAGGGTCCTCATTCTCAATATCCTGTGAGTGCACGGGAGGTGAGTGTAAGAACTACAAGGGCTTGCTGGAGATCAGAGAGAGGGTGTATGAGTCAGATAGTTGGGAAACTCTCTAAGGCATTCACAAATGAGCCTTTTGAGGGAGGGCGCCGGCCATGCACATCTCAAGAGCACCAACTCTGTCCCTCAAGTGACCTCTCCCCTTCCCAATTCGGGAAGAACCAGTAAGAGGCAAGGAAGGAGTACAAAGCAACCTGGAAGGGTGACCTCTGTCTTATTCCTGTCCCCACCCTATCCTCCAACCACTGGCCTGAGCTGGGAGAGAGTTCCATGGAACTAGATGTGATTGAAATCTTGATCTATGCTAGACCAGCTTTTCAGGACCCACATAGAACTGTTCCCATAGCTACAAGTGACTGAAAAGCTGTGGGGCAGGGAGAGACCACAAAGCAAGGGGATGGCAGTACAGGAAGAGAGTAGAGCTGTCTTCTTTTATACCCACTGAACTCGGCCTGTTGATAACCTGGTTTTGCTGCAACCTAACATAACAGGAGTCATAACGGATGTATCTTGACTTCTGCAGGAGACCAAGCAGAAAGTTACCCAGACTTCACTGCTCTCAGTGTATTTAGAAAAAGAAGAAGAAGAAGAAGAAGAAGAAGAAGAAGAAGAAGAAGAAGAAGAAGAAGAAGAAGAAGAAGAAGAAGAAAATGCCAAAATGAGTAACAAAACCTGTGGGATGTTTCAAATATTGCATTTTACAAATTAATAACTTTCACAAAAAGTACAGGGCAGTATGATTGTGTCTGTCATTATATAATCAGTTTGTTATTTGAAAATAACCATGAATTTATAGCACACATTGGCAAACGTGGTTGGGTAATGAGACATATTTAGAGGCACACGATAAATCTTGCTTTTCAATGCGGTCAGTATATTATCCTGTGGGTGTATGTGTGTATACATGCATCTTTTTGAAGACAGCATCAAAAGTCTGAATTTGAGATTATTTCTGAATGTGTGGCCCAGGTCGAATGACCCTCCTACCCCTCACCCCTCTAGGAATAGCTCTAGGAGGGATAGGGGAGTTAAGGAAAATGCCCTCAAACTGAAGGCATCTAAACTGGGTCTTGAGAGATCAGGACGCCTTCTCCAGCTGAGGAAGGATGTTCAAGGACAAAGGTCAGCCCTGCAAAGACACAGAAGCTTGGGTATTTGAAGAGTGGCTGGCATGTTGGTGGTGGCATGGAGGGCAGCTGGGGTCAGAATGAAGGCGTAAAGGGCTCTTAATGGTAAAGGGCCTTGACCATTGAGCTAGGGACTTGGACTTGGTCCCGGGGACCAAAGGAAGTCCAGAGTGGCTTGAAAGCAGGGAAGGGGCAGGATCAGATATGTAGTAGAAGGTAACTCTGAGAATAGGCTAGAGGATGACAGATGAGAAGTGAGGCCTGACCCTACAACCAAGTAAGAAAGGTGGAATCAGTCAGGGCACAATGGCCAGATTCTGCTTAGGGATGAGGCATGGTCAAGTGTGACCTTGAGCTCCCATTTAGAAGCCTGAGAAACACCACTCACCGTGACCTGGACTAAGAAGTCAGGGATGGGGTAATGAGTTCAACTGCAGATGATTTAGATGTCTGTGCCCCATGTAAATTACCTGCAGAGAGAATCCATTGAGGAGGTCCCCAGTGCCCTAGACTCCTCTTATTTCTTAAGATTCTGCAGCTTCAGGGGCCAGTGAAAAGTCAATCGTATCCTTCACTTAGTCAGGTGGGGGTGAGTGTGGATTGGACATGGTGAGGGGGAGAAGAAAGAAATGGGTTGGGGCTGTTTCTCTCCTAAAGCATCTAAAATAAACCCAAAATTTATTTTCAGAGACCACTCAGTTGAATCTAGAAGAAGAAAAAAGATGTGCGTGTGCATTGAAAAAAATACACACACACACACACACACACATATATATATACATTTCTTCTGAATTGTATTTCAGAAGATTGAAATGATTCTTCTGAAATGATTATATTTTCAGTTCTTTAAAATAATAATAATCCTGGTGCCAGGCTCAAACCACCTGTCCTGACCACAGAGCATCAGGGGGAGGTGGTGGGCAGGAAGGAAGAGAGGCTGCTGTTTGTCTCACCACCTGCACATTACATACATCTGTACATCCCTGAGATGGTGAGACAAGAATGTGTTAAGAACGGCTACCTGGTTGATAGAACCTCAGGTGGTTTTAATGTTCTCCTTAATATTTTATATACAATTAGGACTTTTCTAATGAACACATTCTTCCTAAAAAAAAAAAAAAAAAAGTAAGGGAGACGGGGAGGCAGTGAGACTGGGTATCAGCAAGCTTGCTTTTCTATCCATGGTAATCCTGGCAGGCAATTGAGCAATACGAGAAGCTGGAAGAGAAAACACTCATTTGAACCAACAATTTTACTTTGAAGAATGCATCGGAGGAAACACTCTTCATCATACTGTAACACAATAACCACATTCCCGAGCTTACAAAAATTGGTTTATTAAAGAAATTGTTTCTGTGATTTCAAAGAAAAAGGAGATGAGTAGGTACTAAACTCACATTCATGGTAAAAAGGTTTTGGCCTGCAGGAGTTTTGGTAATAAAGTACATTTTAACTCTATGTGCATTTTTTACTATTGCAAAAGGAGTGCTTGATCTAAACTGACAAAAATATCTGAAATTGGGATGCCTGGGTGGTTCAACGGTTGAGTGTCTGCCTTTGGTTCATGGCATGATCCCAGGGTTCTGGGATTGAGTCTCACATCGGGCTCCCCAGGGAGCCTGCTTCTCCCTCTGTTTGTGTCTCTGCCTCTCTCTCTTTGTGTCTCTCATGAATAAATAAATAAAATCTTTACCAAAAAAATCTGAAATCACTGAGCAAATCTGAACAGACCACAGGTGATCAAAATAATTTTGTTTCTAGACCACTTTTGCTCAAGCCAGGTTGCACACTAGAATCACTGGGGAGCTTTGTAAAACTACTGATGTCAGAGCCCCACCCTCAAGAGGTTCTGACTGAGCTGATCTGGAGCTGGGCTGGACAGCAGTATTTTTAAAACACATCCTCAGGCAATTTTAACGTACAGCCAGAGTTGAGAACCACCAGACCATTAAAATAAATTGCCACACAGCATATAATTCATTACTGTCTTTAAAAAATGCAATGCCAACCAAGCAAGCAGTACTTAGAGTTACTGTGTTCCTAGCCTGCCCACTCACCAGATTCTCTCTCTTTTAATTTTTATCAGAATATACTATCTGTACAGGAATATGCATGTATCACATGATCATAAGAAGATAGCTCAATGCATTTTTCTTCTAGAGAGAGAGAGAGAGAGAGAGAGAGAGAATGCGTGGGATAGGGAGGTGCAAAGGGAGAGGAAGAGAGAGAGAATCCCAAGCAGGCTTCGTGCCTATTGCGGAGCCCAACTCAGAGTCTGATCTCAGGACCCCAAGATCATGACCTGAGCCGAAATCAAGAGTCAGATGCCCAACATACTGAACCACCCAGGTGTCCCTCAATGCATTTTTACCAGCTGGATAATATCCATATCACCGGCACCAAAATCAAGAAACAGAACATTAGCAGCACTTTAGAAGTTCCCTTGTTCATTCCAGAGTGTTCCACAGCTTTTTCCCTTACATGTTTGATATTAGTTCCCACTAGGCATTTGAGTTGTAATCATTACAGATCCCTATGATGCAAATAAATTTCCTTAATTCATCTATCACATTCTAACTAATTCAAATTATGAAAACTATATAGGAGGAAATACCTATGAACAATTATTTAGCCATAAGAAGTTTACTGCCCAGATTGTTTATACTAGAAAGGGCCATAGAGAAAAATACAAGTAAATATCTAATCACAGGATTCACTTGAACAAATTAGCTAACCTTCATATGAAACAGTCCAGTTTGTATACTATAGCATACATAAGATAGAATAAAGAGAGGCCTTCCACGAAAGAATTTGTTTTTCCCAGCAGAACCCTAGAATAGTACTGTTACGGGCTGAGTTGTGTTCCTTCCTCCCCAAATTCCTATGTCCAAGTCCTAATCCCCAGTATCTCAGAATGTGACACTATTTAGAGGTAGTGCATTTAAAGAGGTGATTAAAAATAAATAAATAAATAAATAAAGAGGTGATTAAATTAAGATGAAGCTGTTAGGGTGGCCCTAGCCCAATATGATTGGTGTCCTTATAAGAGAAGACTAGGACACAAACAGGCAGAGCGGGAAGACCAAGTGAAGACACAGGAGAAGGAGGTTATCTGCAAGTCACAGAAAGAGGCCACAGAAGAAACAACCTTGCCGACGCCATCATCTTGGATATATCTCTAGCCTGTAGAACTGTGAGAAAATGAATTTCTGTTGTGAGAGAACACATCCAGTGTGTGGTATTTGCTCCACACTCTAGCAAGCCAGTACAAACACCAAGACTAGAAGCAGCAGATGGAAGACTTGGGCCACAGGAGGGTGACCAGACTAGTCTGGTGCTGAGAGGAAGAAGACTCTGAGAAAACTTTGGCCAGGGTAGCTGAGCAGTGCCTCAGCCATCTATGGCCATGATGGTGCACAGGAGACCTCATGCTCTCAAACAAACCCTTGCACATGCTTCTCCCTTGCCCCACACACAGAGTAGCCAGGTTTCTCTCCTAAGTACCTGCAGACATGGCCAGGTAAACAGGAATTCAGGGATTCTTGTGTGGGCTGAGAAATCCACTCTAGCCAGAGCAATATGGATGAGCAGATGTTAAAAACTGCTAATACTTCTAGAAAAACTAACAGAATGAAAGTGAAGCACCAACTCACCTCCAGAATTTACACCCAAAGAAACAGTATTCATACAATGAAGAACCTAAAAAGAAAGAAGTGCTTTTAATAAATATAATTAATGTTCTCAGAGACAGTTGAGACAGCTGCAAATCCAGATAGATAGCTGTATAGATAGATAAACAGACAGGTAGACAGACAAAACTTCTATGAAAAGTAGTCCTTAGAAACTAAAAGGATTCTTGGAGACTAAAATCTTGATTAATAAAAATGAAGGTCCAATAGAAGATACAATTTCCACTTGCTGGGTTTCTTTCTTTCTTTCTTTCTTTCTTTCTTTCTTTCTTTCTTTCTTTCTTTCTTTCTTTCTTCTTCTTTCTTTCTTTCTTTCTTTCTTTCTTTCTTTCTTTCTTTCTTTCTTTCTTTCTTTCTATTCACCCATCAGTTGTCCTAAATGGAAAAGTTTGACAATATCTAGGGTTGGTGAAGACATACAGAGCCACAAATTCTCAAAGGCTGTTGCCAGGAATATATAACAATCTTACCATCTTGTAGATCATCTTTGGAGAATAATTTAACAGTTTTCCTAATAAATAAAAAATGTGCATATCATTTGACTCAGCAGTTCCTTGTCTGAATATAAACCTTAGAGGAACTCTCACACATGCACCAGCAGACGAGCACATGGGTTTTCTGAAGTGTTGTTTCTCATAGCAAAAATACTTAGAAACCACTCAAATATCTATCACTAGAGGAATGAATAAAAGCATTGCACATATTCCTACAAGGATCTATTACACGGTGGTTAAAATGAATGAACTAGATACCCAACAACTTAAATAAATTTTCCAAAACTTATTGTTGAGCTAAAAAAAAAAAAACTAGTTACAGAGAAGTAAGTCCAGTGTGATACTATTTAAGATGCCAAAACAAACAAACAAACAAAATAAAACAAGCCAAAACCAAAAGCTAGGAAAGACAGGGGTGATGATGGAATACACATGTAAACACATAATGCTGATGATAGTAATTGTTCTGAGGAAGATTAAGAAAAGGAGTAGAGAGAAGAGTAAATTTAGTAGGGAGAGGAATAAATTGCAATTTTATCAGTAATATTTTATTAGAAAGGAACCAGAGCACATATGACAAAAATGTTAGTGTTTATTGTTTCTGAGTGATGGGTGCATGTTATGTTATCTTCTGCAATTTTCTATGGCTTACAACTTTTCAAATGAAAAAATCCCCACAAATGATGGACTGATAAATAAAATGCATACAACTGAAGAGTGCATTAACAAACTGAAATATTGAAGTAAGTAGTCTACCCAGAACATAGTGCAAGATTCCAACCACTGAAATGTGGGAGATGTAAAAGTGAATATTAAAAAAAACAAAAAACAGAACCAGAGGGCACCTGGCTTGCTCAGTCAGTGGAGCATGTAAGTCTTGATCTCAGGGTTGTGAGTTCAGGCCCCACGTTTTGTGTCGAGATTACTATAAAATAAAAAATCTTGAAGAGAAAAAAAAAAAAAAACGGAACCAAGAGTGCCTACCTCCGTCTCAAAGAATATTTAGAAAGAAAATGGATAGAGAAAATTATCAAATAGATTACACACAAAAAATTCAAACCTAAAGAGATTCTCAAGACTTCATACTAAAAGAACCCACAAAGTACTGAAAAGAAGCACAAGAGAGGAGTACAGAGGATTTGGCCCTGGGCATATTGGTAAAATTTCCACCAATTCCAGAGAAGAAAAAAATTCCAAAAGTTTAACTTCAAAGGAAGAACAGAGGGACATCAGACTTTTCAAGTGCAATAAGTATAAAATTCCATAAGATGTAGTACCACAAAGTTCTGTAGAAAAAGATGGTTTTGAATCTAGACTTCTATACCCAGGCAAAAAATTAATATATAAGTGCCAAATGAAAACAATTTTAGAAGAATGAGGACTCAGTTTCTTTCCAGGAGTGCTTTCTGAAAGATTCTCTAGGGAATGGACTCCAACAATAGGAAAAATGAATCCAAGAAAGAGGAAGTTAGGTTATGAGGCAAAAGAAGTATGCAAAGAAATTAGTAAAACCAGTAAAGTCCCAAATGACCATCAAAGACATGGCCATGAAGCTTAATAAATTGTTAAGAACATAATTCCACCTGTTAAATTCCAAAAGATTTCAACAAAACTTGAGAATGGGCGAAAGGAGAGTAAATGGAGGTGGGGATGGGGAGTTGAGAAGGCAATGAAATATCAAGATCTAACCGTTTTTATCCTCTTCCTTCCTTCCTTCCTTCCTTCCTTTCTTTCTTTCTTTCTTTCTTTCTTTCTTCTTTCTTTCTTTCTCTTTCTTCCTTCCTTCCTTCCTTCCTTCCTTCCTTCCTTCCTTCCTTCCTTCCTTCCTTCCTTTCTTTCTTTCTTTCTTTCTTTCTTTCTTTCTTTCTTTCTTTCTTTCTTTCTTCTTGTGAGAGACAGAGAAAGAGCATGCAGGAAGGAGCAGAGGAGGAGACAGAGAATCCCAAGTAGACTCCCCACTAAGTGTAGAACCCAGCATAAGGATCCATTTCACAACCCTGAGTTCATGGCCTGAGCCAAAATCACAAGTCAGGCACTTAACCAACTGAGCCACCTGGCACCCCACAAGGTCTAACCTTCTACATGAGGGTAGGTCATAGATACTGATTGGCCCTCAACACCGATGGAAATATATAGCAAATATGCTGAGTCAAGTGTAGAAAAATAAACGCTTGAAGAAAGAATAAAAATCGAATGTATATTTAGCAACTACTAATGAATAAAAAGGACAAAAAAAAGAGAGAGAGAGAGAGAGAAAATAGCCAATTGATTATAGTTTGACCCCCTCCTATCCTCCAAGTGCGAAGCAAATGCTCCAATCCAGAGTGATTCTACAACAGTTACTCAGGTTTGATTTTAATCACCCGGCAGCTGTGTCTATAGTAACTGAAAGAGGAAATTCCTAAGCCAGTGGTTCTCAGCGTTATAAAAATAGAGATTGCTGGGCCCCAACCTCAGAGTTTCTGACTCAGTAAATCGAGAATGGGGCCTAAGAATTTGCATTTCTAAGAAGTTCCTGGACGATGCTGATGCCGTGGTCCAGGGACCACACTTTGAGAAACAGTGCTGGTAGTGAATGAATCACACGCATTGATTGTCACTGTTTGCTGATTTTCCTCTTAGGAGGAAGTTCTCAAACAGCACACTTCTGGGATACAGTGGAGGGAAGGCCTGTTCCACCTGTTCCTCATAAACAAAAAGAGATCATTTTTTTAATTCAGAAGAATGTCTTTCAAGGAAGCCTGTTGCTGATGAAGGAACCCTTAAAAGTAATATTTTTCTAAGTAAGAGAAAGGGAAGAGGGGGGGTAGTTGCAGAAGCCAGTTCCCCTAAGTGGAAATACTAGTTGAACATGACTGGGAACATCTATCTCTTATTCTAGGTAGGCATAAAACAAACATTCTCTGACATTCATATGTGCATTTCATAAGGCTTTAAAATTTTTTTTAAAAGTCTGAAGTTGTCAATTGTATTAGAGTGTTTTGTTTTGATTTTTCTTAAAAGAAAATTCGATTTAAACGGATTTAACAACAGCAACAACAAGTTATTGGTTCTTATAATTCCAATCCCGAGGGTTAACTAGCTTCAGGCATAAGTAAATCCAGGTGTTCAACTGATGCTATCGGAGTTTCAGGTCTCTCTGCCTCTTTGCTTTGTTTTCCTCTGTGTTGGTTTCACTCTTTGGTGGGTATTTACCATCCGCAGCCCCCTGGGAGGAAGAGAGATCCTCCTTTCCACAATGGCCAGCAAAAATTCCAGGTTCGGCTCCCATTGGCCTCTCTGCAATCAGGTGCCTATAATCATTGAACCAATCATGGTCCAGGGGGACTACTCAGCTGGGCCCTGGTCACTTCAAGGACCCTACCTGAATCAGAATCACTGACAGCTGGGGAGGGGGTGCTCAACAAAGGAATGTCGTTCCATACAGAAGCCAGCCAGGAGAAGCAGGCAAAAGCAGTCTGGTAACCCAGGGGTGTTTTTATCTTGTCAGATTAACAGTACATTAAAAAAAAAAAAAAAAGATAAATAAAATGAAATTGCTATGCACTTTTGTGATCATTTCCTAAGGGAAAGCCTGAGTTTAGCCATGAAAGAAAACAAAACAGAAAACAAAGTGTGCAATAAAAAGCTCTTTTTTTTTTAAAGAAAGGTAGTTTTATGGAAAACTCAATCCATTCCCGTTTTTATAAAAATTGCATTTTAGCGCCCAACCCTAGGGCGTTAGGTTTTAACGCCCAACCCTAACCTTAATTTTATAAAAACTAGATAGAAGATGCGTTTACTTTCCATGCTCCTAACTCCTGCCCACCAACAGAGGCACTGGGCCTAGAGGCCACAAGAATATTTTCATTTCTTTTAAAATCAGAATAAAATGATTATACGAATATATAATAATGAAGACAAGCTACATCACACTGATCTTTTATTTATGTCAATGCAGCCATACAATATGAGTTTTTATTTTTATTTATTCATTAATTTTTTTCAGTGCAGGAAAAAGGCCCGTGAATTCAAATGTGCCATGAGCCTGGGAAAGTTATAATGTGGTGCTACCCTCACCTTTTTCCCTCAAAGCCCTTTCCCAAGTTTCTGAGGGTAATTGTCATGTTCAGTCATCTCCCAAAAGGCAAACCTGCACCTGCATTGACCAGCCAATGTGTTCCCTTCTTGGAGGAAGAACAGTCTTAAGCCACTTAGAATGACTGCTCCCTTACAAGGCGCAGTGTAGGCCTTGGGGGCAGCTCCTGGGAGGTGACGCAGGAGGGAGGGATGTGTGGCGTGTGCGGGGAGGGAATTACCCAACACAGCTTTGTGCACCGCTTTCATTTCCCATCTGAGTATCGATCCTGGGTTCCCCCACTCTCCAAAAGTGGAGTATTTCTAGGAAAGCTTTTCTGATACCTTAGGACACATCTTGCTAATAGATGCACAAAATAGATAAAGCCCGGATGCTCACAGACACGATGCCAAGCTCTGGCGGCTTGATGCTGGGATGCTAAGGGTAGCTCCAGGGGAAGGAGTTTGGCAGCACCGTTCTCACCGCCGGGGGCGTGCGATGCCCCTGTAACAGCCCCAGAGGGCAAAACAAACGTTGAACTACTTTTGCTCTGTCTTTTTTTTCACCAAAGCAATTTTTCTCTTTTTACTCCCTTTAGTCGGTGAGAACAGGTAAAATGACATAAGGTGAACTTTCAAAAAGTGGGGTATACCTGTATTTCATTCACAGGTACTCACCCCTGTGCCACCTGCAGTGCCAAGAGCTTGTCCATGCCTCTCGACCTGTATCACCCCAACACTTGATGACCAGAAGTACATATGCTGGGCTAACTCCCAGGGTCACATAGAAGAGAAGAGAAACTTGAACCCAGACTTGAACCCAGGTCTACCTAAGCCCACGGCCATGATCTTAAATGATATAATACATCCCTCTGGACTTTTCTAAAGTCCTGGTTTCCATGTTCTTCCTGAAATGGAAAAGGAGCCAACAATAGATGGGGTGCAGTGGAGAGACCCCTCTTCCCCTGCCCAGTGTCCTCTGCCTTCAACCAGATTGATGCATTTCTCAAGGAAGAACCATCTTCTTCGTAAAACAGTTAGTCATAAAGTCGAAGTTTCCTGCGCTCATAGCTTAATTATTTCCATGCATCTTTTTTATCCTTTTACCTATGATTTAATTTTTCTGTCTAGCAACTCTACAGCAGACTCCCATTAGCACCGAAAGCCGTCGACCCACTCAGATGAGCTTGACTCATGCACCATATGTGCCCCACTTTATCCACGTGGCTCCAGGCGCTCACATTTTCCTCAAGGTCTCAGCGCCAGGCCTGTGGGACGCCGGCAGTGGTATCCTGAATTCCCCTTCTATCAGCACCACCGCCACCACCACCCCCTTCCCTGCTCACAGCACTCAGCCTGCTATAATTAAACAAACAGGGTTATTTGTGACATCCCGGTTTACACATCAACAAGTTATTTTCTCTGATTTTGCTATGGATGGATTTGCTCTGCTTACATTAAACAAAAACAGCTCACCCAAAAATGCAGAGTAAGCAAGGCGGAGGAAATGTGGCCTAGCAGCTGCCTCTCTTTCCCCACGACAACGACGCAAGACCAACCCTCCTCGTTCCCAGACTCCTTACCTCGGAGTCACCAAGCCAGCGGTACTCCAGGGGGTGAGGGTGGAGGTGGGGGGACAGCCATCCGGGATCAGAACTCTGGATGGGAAGAGAGGGCTCCAGAAACACAGGAAGGTCAGGTGGGTGTTTAATTTGGAGGCTTCCAGACTGAACAGCATGGGGGACTAGAGGAAGCATGTGGGACTCCCCAGGTACATGTGTCCTGTGAAGGACACTGTTCCTGGCCTCTGGCAAATCAGTTGCCTGGGAGGCTGCACTGTGAGGTCTGTGTCAGGGGACAGGATTGAGGGAAAGAGGCTCAAATCCACCACTGCTTCTCTGGCCAAGCATGTCCTGCCTGGCTATCTGCCTCTAGGCATGCCTTCTTCCACCCACCCTGCACCGCGACCAAGAGGGGCTTCCAAAAGGCAGTTCAGGCTGCTCATCCATCTAGATGGAGGCCCTCTGTCCTCATGATAAGCCCTGGCTCCCTAAAATGCCTCTTTTAGCCCTTGGGGACCCAGCACCTGCCGACCAAGGCAGCCTGACCTCACCCCACACCCCACCCCATTCTCTAGACCTCAGGCATAGGCAGGTCTGGGTTTTACAAATGTGTCCTTTGCAGACTGATCCTCTTCCTTGACCACACTCCCTCCACCCCCACCCTGCTTGATTCCCTCCAAGCCCCCCCTCTGCTGGCTCCTCTCCACCCTCGACTAAGCTCCAAGTCTCCGGTTCTAGGTATCTGCGTCCTCACCCACCTCCCTTATAGATGGACAGCTCTGTGAGCGCCGGGTCATATCAGCCTTGGTCTCTGCTGGGCTCCAGGGTCCACGAGCCCAGTACCTCCGAGGGTGCTCCGCTGATGTCTGCAGAGTGAATGAATGACTCTCTCTGGTGTCCAGCGTCTCCTTCCAGGTGTCTGGCCTTTTGCAAAGATCTGATTCAAAAGCAGAGGCCACACGGTCAATCCAAGTTAGAAACAATCACAATGGAATATATAAATATATCACGACAGAGTCACGCAGTGGCAACTGAAAGGGACGTGAGCCGTATACGACTGCATCCAAAAATGGGGATGCATCTCACAAATAAGGTGCCAGACATGAAAGGAGGATAAACTTTACTATTCTATTTATATAAAGTACTAAACCAGGTAAAACAAATCTGCACTCTTCATATTCAGAAGAGTGTGTCACGGGGCCCCTGGGTGGCTCAGCAGTGAAGCATATGCTTTGGCTCAGGGCGTGATCCCGGGGTCCTGGGATCGAGTCCTACATCAGGCTCCCCACATGGAGCCTGCTTCTCCCTCTGCCTGTGTCTCTGCCTCTCTCTCTTTGGGTCTCATGGATAAATACATACATAAAAAAAAAAAAAAAAAACAGAGGAATGCTTCACATGGGGGACTGGCATGTTTTACTTCAGGGCCTGGGTGCCAGGTGATGTTCAGGGGTACAGGCTGCATGTGAATGTAAATACAAATATACATTTACTTCTCTCAGTGAATAGATTTTATACATGGCATACTCACACAGAGATGAGTATTAAATCACATATATTACTAATATATAACATATAAATATATTATAAAATATAAATATTATATATAAAAAATGTCTGTGTGTATATACATATTTACTAGTTGAATAAAAAGCAAACAAACAAGCTAGGGGCCAGTGCGGTGCTGGGGCAGAACCAGGCTGTGCTTCCCCCTGGTCTCTCCTGTGGGACAACCTGGGGCCGGTTCTTCCCTCAACAGGCACCTAACTGGTGGTCTGAGGATATGGTCCCTGCTCCTGTGGCCTCAGGTTCAGATCCTCCTGCCAGGTTTCCTCCCATGGAAAACTCATGGGAGGTTTCCAGGCCTCAGTCCTGCCTCCCAAGGCCCTAAGTATAGGGACCAAAGACACATGGTGAAGACCCTTGGGTCTGCCCTGCCAGAAGAGCTTGGATCTGCAGGGGGGACACTGGAAGTGGGCCTGGGAGACCTGTGGGAGACGGGTGTGGGGGACAGACAGGTGTGGGAGAGAGATGGGTGTGGGACACAGATGGGTGTAGAGACAGATGGGTGAGGGACATAGACGGGTGTGGAGACAGATGGGTGTGGAACACAGACGTGTGTGGGACACAGATGGGTGTAGAGACAGACGGGCAAGGGACATAGATGGGTGTGGAAGACAGACATGTGTGGAAGACAGATGGGTTTGGAGACAGATGGGTTTGGTGACAGAGGGGTAGGGAGACAGACGGGTGTGGGAGACAGACGGTGAGGGAGACAGACAGGTGAGGGAGACAGACGGGTGAGGGAGACAGACGGGTGAGGGAGACAGATGGTTGTGGGAGACAGGTGTGGAGACAGACAGGTGTGAAGACAGGTGGGTGAGGGAGACAGACAGGTGAGGGAGACAGACGGGTGTGGAGACAGGTGTGGAAGACAGACGTGTGTGGAAGACAGATGGGTTTGGAGACAGATGGGTTTGGTGACAGAGGGATAGGGAGACAGACGGGTGTGGAGACAGATAGGTGTGGAGACAGACGGGTGTGGAGACAGACGGGTGAGGGAGACAGACGGGTGAGGGAGACACGGGTGTGGGAGACAGATGGGTGTGGGAGATGGGATTTGCTCTGCAAAGAGGAGGGTGGATGCTCTGCACACAGGTGAGAATCCCGGGGAAGCACAGGAGACGCAGGAAGGGCTCCAGCGTGAGTGAGTCAGCACGTGGCCAGGGACCATGGGGTGATGTCCTCAGCATCGGGGGCCCAGGAGACTCTTTGATTCAAAGGCCAACTCTAAGTCGTGCAACTTTGCCATGGAAACACCTTTGTGCCCCCTTCCTCCCAAACCTCCTGTATGGTCTAACACACACACACACACACACACACACACACACACGGCGCTCTCAGAGTTAGGATCTGGGGGGCATCCAGCATCCCCCGAGTCTGGCTCACTGAGGCAGTTAAGGGGCCACGGTCTCCGGCCGGCAGGGCTGGAGCAGGAGCCCACCTGCTGCTGAGGGGCTGCGATCCTCCCAGGACCCCTCGCCAACCCCGCAGATGGTTCTGGACCTGTGTGGACTCCTGGAGCTTTGGGTAAAGCTTCCTGAGGCCCGAAGGGCTAGGAGGTTGCAGCGAGCATCCGGCTCATACAGCAGCCCCTTAAGGAGCTATCAACGATCTCGAGTTCAGTGTAAGTCCCTCGAAGGCAGAAATGTGTCTCTCGGCGTCCCCCACCAACCCCAGAGCCAGTCGGGTGTAAGTCCATCTCTTGCCGTCGCTAAGGGGGACGGTTGACAACACCCAGCCCTTCACACGCTGCACCCTTCGAACATACCCGAGCCCAGGTGCAGCCTTGTCACAGTCCTGGCCCCCTCGTGTGCCTGGACTGCCTCATCAGTACCTCCATGCATTTGACTATGCCTGGTCATAAATCAGGGAGGGACAAGGGCATGCGATGACGCCCGTGTCCCCCCGAGGAAATGAAATTTCAGGGACGGGATGGAATTTCTTCCATGAGTTCGTGGGAGCAAACCAACTATTGTCTCCTCCCTATGGGCGACATCACACTTCTAAATGACTTCCCAATCCCTGAAACGCTCATGAAACGACTGCCCCCCAGTCTGTGGCAGGGCTGGTGGGGGATGGCCCTCTGCCCTCCTCCCTGTCTGTTGTGGCTCACGCATCACATGGCGGGGGGTCAACTGGGCTGAGAAGGACCACTAGCCTGCAGTTCGCTTAGGGTGTGATGGCCCCAAATAAGCCTGTTCAGGAGCATCTTGAGGTTCTCATTCATTCATTCATTCATTCACTGAGTAGATGTTGTAGAAGGAGAGAGGTCTTGTGGGAGGAAAGTGTGAACTAGACTCTGCTCTTCACCTAAGGAGTTCCTGGACATCTGGAATCCCAGTGAGCCCCAGAGGGAAAGCTGACCTGGCAATTTGGGGTCGCAGGGCAAGTGCCATCTAAGCTCTGGAGTGAAGGGCTGATTCACGTTGGCTGCGAGTCAGGGCGAGGCAAGGTGTTGTAGGAGGGAGCCCAGTGTACTTGGTGAACTCAAACTCGTTCCATTCACCTGAATGCAGAATGGACATAAGTGACAGTAGAGAGCAGGACTTGCCTCACCTGGCCCACCCATGGTCCATGGCACATGGAGAGACCATGTGAGACCAGGTGAGAACACAGTTGCTTCCTAGAGCATGGCTCTCTTGGGTATGCATCATATGTCCCCATGGTCCTCGGTCAGGGGCACATCCCAAGGCCTCCAAGTGGACATAGGTGTCTCTTTCACTGGATTAGAGACAAGAGTAGAACCCTCGGCCTCCATCACCTCCCTGGGGTTAGTGCTCTCCAGAATCCTTTCCCCAAACCCAGCCCTCCTTTGGAGGTGACAGTCAGCAAAGGGCCCCAAATTGACCTTCCGTTCACCTTGTACAAGCTCCTCCATGGCTGTGCTGGAACATGGCTTCTACTGTCTATGATACAATTCACGCACAGGGAACCACAGAAAGACGGAGAAATAGCAAGATGGCTGGGAAGCCAAAGCCTGAGCCTCAGGGAGGGGAGGCCCGGTCAGAGAGCACATCCAGGGGGCCTGAGTGGGGCAGCGTGGTCTGTGTGCGCAGAAGGGCCTGTGGAGTCTGCAAGGCTGGGGTTTGGGTGGCCGACCCCAGCAACTGCACGGTGCCCGCATCTCTTTTCTCACGTGTAATTCAGGAATAGTAAGACCTAACTCATAGGACAAATGACAAAATAGACTGTGAGTCTGGCTGACTGATAAAGGGGACATAGTGCAATCCCAGCAGCCAGCCCTCCGTGTGCGTGGAGGCTACCAGCCCCTGGGCCTTCGGCCTCAACCCTACACAGTCTCCGTATGCCGTGACACGACAGCCTGCTAGGATCCCGGCTCCTTCCTCCATGAACAGGTTTCAGGCACATCTAGCTCAGGGACATTCTTTTTCTTTTTTCTTTTCTTTTCTTTTTTTTTTTTTTTGCTTTCTCCTCCTGATTTACTATGAATCCAAGGAGCAGGCTCGAACATTCTGAAATCTGAGCAACACAGAAAAGAATTATGATACAATATAGAAAAAAAACAAAAAAACAGAAAAATCTGCCCCTGTCCTAAATGGTCTGGCTGTGAAGCCTTGGACAGGACAGCCTAGCCTCTGGGCCTCCATTCTTCCTTATGAAAGGAAGAGGAACTTCCAGGAGGGCCAAGGCAGGTACTGACCCTGCCCTCGCAGACCCTGTTTTGGCTCAGGTGGACCCAGGGCCGCCCGCTTCGTGACTGTGTTGTATTAATTTGCTGGGGCTGCCAGCACAGCGGACCACAGATGGAGGGCTCAACAGCAGCATTTACTGTTTCTCAGTCCCGGGGGCCAGAAACCTGAGACTGAGGTGTTGGGTGGGTAGCTTCTTCCTCAGGAGGCTGTGGGGGACAATCTGCTCCGTGTTTCTCCCCTGGCTTCTACGGGCTTTACTGGCAATCTTTGGCCTCCTTGGCTTCTAGACGCATCCCTCCTGTCCCTGCCTTCTTTCCAATGGCATCTTCCTTGTGTGTCTATGTGTGTGTCTATGCATCTCCAAATTTCCCCTTGTTACCAGGACACCACTCCTGCTGTAGTTGGGGCCCACCCTACTCATGTCAGCTCATGACTTCTGCAATGACCCTATGCCCAAGTCCTGAGGAGCCAGGATTTCAATGTATGAAGTTTGAGGGGATGCAGTGCCAGCCAGGGCAAGGCAATCGGCCTGACCTCGCCCAGTGTCTTTGCCTCTAAAATCAGTGACAATTCCGAAGGATAAATGGGACAACGTGTGTGAAGGTCCCTGACGCCTAATAGGTGGGGCTCAGCAAAAATCGAATCCTTCCATCCGCAGAAATGCCCAGAGCCCCCCTGGGTGTGGGCTTTACTCCGGCTCTCCGCCCTCCTCACCTCCCTCTCGCCCCCCCCACCCCCCCCCACCCCCCCCGCCCCTGGAGCTGATGGAGTGATTTCAATTCACCTTAAGCTCGAATTTGTTCTCGAAAACAGAGGTTTGCCGTGGAGGTCTGTCTGGGGGCACTCCTTTCGTACTCCTGAAACTGTGCCACGCTCGTGATCCAAAGCGCCCCGCCCTGCCGTGAAGATAAAGGCTGTGACAGCTGCATGGAGGGTGACACTTTTCAGGTCCCTCTCAGGACCAGCGGCTGACGACAGCATGAACAGTTCACCCTCCTGTCTCCCCCTCGCTCCCCCTCTTGTCGGCTTTGATTCACAGGCTGTATAATTCAAGTCATTAATTTTTTCCATTCAGTGCTCTGCCAATTTCTTCTCATTTTGTTCCTGGAAATCTCTTGTGTGCATCTTCTAAATTTAAAATAAATACACTGTACATAATTGGATGCTAACCAGACAACACTGAGCAATCATACGTTCACATTGATTCCGCAGATGTAGTTGCCTCAAACATGAGTGGGAAAGGTCCCTGCATGTTCCGGATGAGATGTTAAATGGGCCAAGTTGCCTTCACGTTCTTCAGGATCAGCCTGTGGACCATTTCCTGTTGTAAACAACGAAGAAGAGTTCTTACACCAAAAATAGACCTCCAAATTGTTTTAGTTGCTACAATTTTGTGCTCACGGGGCTGAGCGGAAAGAGCTTAAGTATAGACCTGAAGAGATCAGAGCTCTGGCTGCAAATCCACCACGAAGAGAGTATATGACACCAAATAAGCACCTACGGTGTGAATTTCCTCTATGCAATTAAGAGATCATCCCAGATCTTCTTTTTTTTTTTTTTTTTTCCAAATCATGGATGCACCCTTGAGTTGATTTTAAGGACAGGAATATGATATTAAGTAGCATCTTGTAGAAGAGACAGAAACATCCCCCGAAGAATCCATTGGTTTCTGATAAGTCCTGGCTAGTGAACTGTGAGCAGCGAGGTTGGGCATCACTTCGGGTGGCAGAGGGTGGGAAGCCCATGCACAATTCTCCAGACTTTCCTCCTCACACGTGGTGACAGAAGGTGCTGCGTACTCCAGGTGGTGGAGCCTTCATCAGCACAGGGCTCTGCGTGACCTGGTGGGGGAGGCCCTCCCGCCAACCTATGCAGGACACACAGCAGGTGAGTTACTCGTGCACACAGGTGTGAGACATAAACTTTTAATGTGTTAAGACACTGAGGTTATTTCTAACACAGCATATTCCAGCCTGACCAATTCAAATCTTGGGGGAAAAATCATTTTCTTTTCAATTCTATGTAATTCTTTGTCAAGGAGAAAGTCTCAGGTGGTGATAGTAGGTCTTTTACACTTCTCTTTCTTTTATAATCTTTTCTAACCAAATGAGATCAGACTTTGGGCTGGGTGTCCCTCATTGGTGGTAATATGCAGCGCGTTGGTCTGCTCCAGCTGCCATAACAAGGTACCACAAATGGGGATGGAGGGGGGCCCTTAAACTACAGGCATTTCCTCTTGGTTTTGGAGGCTGGAAGTCCAAGATCAAGGTTGGTGGGCTTGGATTCTTCTGAGGCCTTACTCCTTGGCTTGTCTTTTTGTTTTAGTTCATTGCTCATCTCTCTATGGTACCCAGGTCTGCTCTCTCTGTGTCCTAATCTCCTCTTATAAGGACATCAGTCGTATTGGATTAGGGCCGCCCAAATAACCTGACTTTAACTTAAATACCTCTAAGGTCTTATCCCCAAATCACAGACTTCAACATAGGAATTGGAGTGTGTGTGTGTGTGTGTGGGGGGGGGTTATAATTCAGCCAATAAGACCAAGCTAAGGCTTTTATCTAGCTTTCACTGGTTTTTGGAGGGGTGGGGATTACTTTCTACTTATGGCAAGCCACAGCGGTTTTCTACTGATTATGATGCGTAGTTTTCTTAAGATATAAATGTATTTAAGTAGAAAGACTGATTTAGAGAAACCCGTAAGCATTAATAGTATGCCCAAGATTGTGATGGGAGATGCAAATAATTAAGTTTTGGGAAAACAGGGGCTAGGTGATTTCTAAAGCTTTTATCCATGCAGCTTTTTCTTATATAGTTTTATTCATTTATACATCCATATAACTGAGTACATATTAAATGCCACATTGGCATTAGATACCCAGGTGGTTATAGAGTCAAATAAATAGTGCTGTAAGAGCAGAGAAGGAAAAAGTTCAATTCTGCCCAGGAGGATCAGGAAAGACTTCCTGGAGGTGGCGATAAATAGTATATTTTGGACTTCTCAGCCATACCCAAGCCCACAGATCATGAGCACTGTGTCTTCATCCTCGATTTGGTATTTTTTGACTTTTGAATGTGTGCACAGCCCTGTGATTGGTGCTACCAAGAAGGTACTGTAGCTTTAAGAATAGGAAAGAGGCTAATTAGCAACAGAAACCATGCATAAAATTCATGACTTGCATTTAAGGTTGTACTTCTCCCAGAGATGATTTTTTAAATGTTTGGGGTTTTTTTTTCTCCCCTTGATTAGGAACCTTATGTTTTCCTAGAGTCTAGTTGTCTGATATAAAATACAGATTGGAAAAATTCAGTCATAATTACGAAAATATATTTCTTAATCAAATATAACCACAGGGGGAAAAGTCTTTCATTGAATAAGCTTTTCTGAGAAGAGAATATTTATCCCAGGGTTAATTCATCAAGCACTTTCATCGTTAGTCCCTGAAGTGGCTGTTCAATGACGTACACATATTTATTGAACTCCTACTGTATGTGGGGACTGTTCTAGAAGCTGCAGATACCATGGGGAATCAGGCTGGCTAGGTGCTCTCTCAGGGGACTTACATTCTAACAGGAGGAATTGACAACAAGCAAACAAGCAGATACATGGAAGTATGTCAAAAATGAAATAAATGCTCAGAATTAAAACAAGGAGACACCGTAGGGGATGATGTGGGAGGGGGAGGTGGCTGCATTAGATTGAGATTTCGGAAAAGCTCCCCAAGGGGCTACTGAAGGTGAAATGTAAGGGACAAGAAGAAGCCAATGCAAGGTTATTCCAGGCCGAGCGGAGAGCTGGCTCAAGGCCCTGAGGTATGGATGCGTGTGTGCATTTGAGGACCAGAAAGCAGACCTGTCTCTGCAGCCCTGTGTGCAGAGGAGAGTTGGGGAAGGTGAAGTCGGGGAGGAAGGCAGAGCCAGATTCAACCCTGGCAGCGTGACTTTGACTCCAGCTGAGCACACATAGGAGTGACTTGCCAATGCTTTCAAAAAAACCAAAAACCATTTTCGGGCATTTGCTTTGCTCTCGTGCTGGTCTCCTAGCCTTTAGCTGACTTTCTCATTCCCGCATAAAGACGTGTGCAAGTAATTCTTCCCCTGCAACTAAGACGTACAATCTTTTCTTCTTCTCTAGAGATTAGTCAACTACGAGTAGGAAATAGTTCATTTGTCTCATTCCTAATTAGTGGAGCAATTAGTCCTTCTTCTCTTATGAGCATTCTTTAAAAAACAAGAGCGTAACTTTAATAATCCTGTCCGTAGTGTGATTGTCACAGGGAAGCTAGGGCTGAGGGAACCATAGGAGTGAACTGGTCCGTGGAACCCCTGGGGTTTGGTAGAGCCGGCCATGAGCTGGGAACAGTGGGCACGCATTGCTCTCTCCCTCCTGCAACCTCACCTCATCACCTGTTTCCATTCCCACTGGCGTCGTCATCCCAGACGAGACCTCTTTATTTCACAACTGGGTTGTTGCAACAGTTGGTCCCTAGGCCTCTGAGCTATTTTCTTTCTCGTTTCTTTGGTGTGTTGCTATCAGATTCATCTTCCTAAAACACCTCTTCAGTCATATCATTCCCCTGCTAGAGAACTTACAATGGCTCCCCATTGCCTCCCAAATCAAGCTCCTCGGTCTGGCTTCCACCCTCACAAATGTGGCCTTTTAGATTTATGTGAGTAAATATGGTATTTCTTTCAAGGTAATGTGTTTCAGGTTCCAGCAGAGCACCTCTGATTTGTGCAAAACATTCCTCATGCTGGAAATGTCAGCATCGCCCGTAAGAATTCATGGAAGTGGGGGAAGCACACGCAAAATTAATAGTATATAAAAGCAAGCAGTTCTCAGCCAGGTGTGACACACAGGACCCACACCATAAAGGTCCTACCAGGTGGGGGAAGAAAGAAAATCGGGCCTGTAGTTCAGCTCACACAAAGGAAACATTCCGCCCGGTTAAAAGGTTGGCTGTGTACACGTGTGAATCAAGAAAACACCAAGTCAATTTTTAAAATCGGTGCCCTATTAACCTGTGTAACACCGATGTGACAACAAATACACCTCCAGATTCCAGTAGTCTGATGGAGTAGTTTGTTTCTTGCTCGTGAAGGACCGAGGCAGGTGTTTCTGGTCAATGGGCAGCTTCTTTCCACGTGGTCACTCAGAATCCCACTGTGGTCAGTGTCCCCTCCTGGAAGAGAGGGCAACGCTCTGGTGTGGAGAAGGCACACCTGCTTCCTAGCAGGCCCGGCCCAGGAGGAGTACTCCTCCCTGGGGCTCAGTCCTGACGGTCAGAACAACAGCACTGAGCACAAGGGGCTCTGGGACGTGAGTTGGTT
Source organism: Canis lupus dingo (assembly GCF_003254725.2). Taxonomy (NCBI): domain Eukaryota; kingdom Metazoa; phylum Chordata; class Mammalia; order Carnivora; family Canidae; genus Canis; species Canis lupus. The sequence continues at coordinate 60,418,955 of NC_064250.1, forward strand.
CACGGTTGGGCAGCCGCTTTCCGATCACAGCCCCATAGGGTGGGAGAGGAGTGAGGGTTTTGATGGACGGCCAGGTGCTCCTGCTGTCTAGCCTCTAGCGTGCTCATGTTAAGATCAATGGTAATCTAGTCCTCGGGCTAAATGTTACCTGTGATGCTGTGGCATGCAGGCGGTACCCGATAAATAAAAGCAAACTTAATTTTCCTCAAAGCCAGGTTGTGTTATACTACTTCACCTGGTTAGTGCCCAGTCAGTCCCCATATGTCAGCTCAACACAGGACTCCCGACGGAGCCCATTAACTGACACTTGTTCGTTGTAGAAAGTTTGGAAATGCAGGTAGAGAAAAAAGAAGATGGATTTTAAAACTCATCTGAAATGTCCTCTATCGGTCAACGATGGCTGAGTTGATGCTGTGTAACAACTCCAAAAATCTCAGTGCCTCGCCACCACAAATGCTTATTTCTGAGTTTCGTGACTTGGCTGTCACGGCTTGGCTTCAGGCTTTGGGGAAATCCAAGTCTACTCCTCATATGTCTTTTCTCAAAACCTGAGCCTAGGGGGTGCCTGGGTGGCTCAGTCGGTGCAGCGTCTGCCTTCGGCGCAGGTCATGATCTCGGGGTCCTGGGATCGAGCCCCGCATGGGCTCCCTGTTTAGTGGTGGGTCTGCTTCTCCCTCTCTCTTTGCCTGCCGCTCTGCCCGCTTGTGTGTTCTCTCTCTCTCCCTGTCAAATAAATAAATAAAATATTAAAAGAAAGACAGACAAACCTGAGCTTAAAGATTAGCCACTACCTGGGGTGGATTCTTCTCACAGTGCCAGACAGCTGGGCAAATGGTCAAACCAACCCACATAAGCACATTTAAAACCTCTACTCAGGGGTGGTTTGTTTTGACTGTTCGCATTCTTTTAGGCAAAGCAATATGGTCATGTGAGTCAAGGAAAGAGTCTGCTCAGTGAATTTAGTAAGAATAGGGGGAAATGGGAGACTTGCAAAAAAAAAAAAATATATATATATATGGCAATTCACCCCACCTGCAATAACCTTTCAATCTGAACAGTGCTGAGACCATGCCCTGGCTTTATTTATAGCTACTTTTAAACATAAATGAATTGTGACTCACTAATGAGGGTAGCAAGAATAACAAAGCCGCAACTTCCTGCCTTCAAATGCCACCATTCCCAAACCATTCTAGAAAATAACAACAAAAAGAAAAACCTCACACGAACATTTCGTCACCACTCAAGCTGCTCCTGGTGCTTAACAGTTCTTGGTGATGAGAAGTCCTTTCATCCCTTGGCAGTAGACACAGAAAACAACAGGTCATCCCTACCATGAACCCTTCCCTTACATCCCCGTTATATGCCTTGCAAGTGACAGGAACTGATTTCTTCTATGAAGCAACAATAACCAAGTACTTAAAAGTCTCTCTCTCTCTCTCTCTCTCTCTCTCTCTCTCTCTCTGTAAGCTTTTGGTGTATTCAAATACAACCAAGGCCTCAACTCCTGCTTATTAAACAAGAAGGAAATGCTTTACTGTGATCTTATGTTGAAACTGCTCAGATGTCAGGGTGAAATGTGAAATCAGAAAATCAAGGAGAAAGGACATTTTAAATGCCTCTTGGCACATTTCTATTTGCAGGGGTGGAAGCATGCGTGTTCAAACACGGATGTTGCTACATTTCCGCTTCTACCAAAAGTAACAAATCCCACACTGTTTCCTTTGGATTATTTTTTGCCACCTTCTTTCTATCTTGAATTGAAGTGGGGGCTAAAGCAAAATAAATAAAACACATGATTCAAGGTTCAAGTTAACTATAATTGGAAGTTTTAGATTTCGGGGTGCCTGGGTGGCTAAGTCGGTGAGGCATCTGCCTTTGGCCCGGGTCCTGGTCTTGGGGTCCTGGGATGGAGCTCCTCAGCGTCTGGCTCCCTGCTTAGTGAGGAGGCTGCTTCTCCCTCTCCCTCTGCTCCTCCCCCTGCTCCCATGTGTGCTCTTTTTCAAGTTAGTAAATAAATAATCTTCTAAAAAATTTTTTTGGATTTCAAGCAGCCAAAAGCCAGCCAGCGTGACCAGGTCTCTGCACAGAAATGTAGGAGATACTGTGCAGAGAGCACCTGGCCCGATGCCCAACACTAAGTCCCAGCTCTGTAACTGTGAGTTCAAACCATTCTCCTTTTCCTCCAAGGAGGAACTGGATTGGGTCAGAGTTCTATTTTAAGACACTGGACAGAAAAATGGTGTCATAAGGACAGGAAAACAGTAACCTATCTTCCCAAGACACTTTGGGCCTTTTTGGTTAGAATCTGGCACCTTTCTTTGTCCTGCTTGATGAGGACCCCCTCTTGCTTTCATTACTAGGACTCATGCATCCTGCCTGCCTGCCCACCCCTGCATTGGCTGGCTGCCCTCGCCTGTGGCCTGCAGTCCTCCCTGAGATGTGGCACCCAGTTAATCTGAAAAGAAGTCAATTTTGCAAGAAAGGCCTCTCCTCCTGGGCCTTGACTCCTGCCTCACTGTGACTAATTCCACCATCTGAGAAAAGGCAACACCTAGAAAACCAAGGAAGGGCATAGACAGTATCAGGGAGTGGTGGGCTAGACAGCGGCGGGAAATTGTCTCCTAGGAAATGTGCCCTCTGCCTCTGCTTGGGGAGTGTTTTGATGAGCTCTTTCTACGTGATGAACCACTCCCCAGATTAGCAGCTTAAAACAGTAGCAATTGGGGCATCTGGGTGGCTCAGTGGTTGAGTGTCTGTCTGCCTTTGGCTCAGGTCATGATCCGAGAGTCCTGGGATTAAGTCCCACATCTGGCTCCCTGCATGGAGCCTGCTTCTCCCTCTGCCTGTGTCTCTGCCTCTCTCTGTCTCTCATGAATAAATAAATAAAATCTTAAAAAACAAAACAAAACAGTAACAATCATTTTTTTCTCTCTCTCAGTTCTGTGGGTTGACCAGGTGGCTCTTCCACGACTTGGATGTATGAGAGATCATGTAACCGCAGCCAGATGGCAGCTGAAGCTACAGTCTTCTGGATGCTGGGCATTGGGACACTGGGCCTCCCTCACTCTCCGTGGAGTCTTAGAGCCTCTTCTTCCCACCATGCTCTCCAGCAAAAGGACTCAGACTTGTCCCACCATGTTTCCCAGCAAAGGTACTCACACTCGTCACCTGGCCGTTCTGGGCTTCCAAACTGAAGACCAATAGAAGACTCAGACACTGACCTGGCACAGTGATTTCACTTGGCCAAAGTGATCCCAGGGCCAGTCAGTGGAAGGGAGATAAATTCTCTCTCCCGACCAAGGTGTAGGGCGAGGGAGATTGACAAATAATTTGTGGCCATCTTCATCTACAGCAGGTGGGCTTTGGAAGGACTTATTTCTCGACACACTTCTGTAGCAGGTTTTACCCAGTGCTGGTCCTTTTTGCTTGGGCACAATTTTCTTGGGTTGCGTTCTCATGCTTGGCTTGATAGTCTTTAGTCTTTACTGTCATCACTGGGCACTTGGCCTTGCTAACTGTCTTCACCACTCCATGCTTTCAGTTCATTAGCTAACATTTCTTTCCCTTGGAAAATGGCAAAAACGTGTGCAGGTGTGAGTGTGCACACGTGTGTGTGTGTGTGTGTGTGTGTGTGTGTGCCTGTGTGTTGAGTACTGCACATTCTCACTAGGAAACAAAACAAATGACAATAAGGAAAGGAAAACAATGAAATAACATACAGCCCTATTTGAGGCTGCAAATTCTGGGAACTTGAAGCTGTTTTCAGAGGTAATGCGTGTTAGGTCTATAAGAAAAAAACAACTGAGAGCTACAGGGGCATTTTAGTCAATAATTAACATGGCCTACTGGTTTCAGGGACTGTTTTGCGTGGAGAACATATTGCAAGAGGAAATTCCCATCTTGCCATCCTTTTCATCAAGCCTATTAAGCTAATGATTTTATTTTAACAATGGCTTTCCCCACAGCCAGCCTGTCTTGGGTATAGACTGCCAGACATGGTTACTAAACATCCAGAGACTCAAGCAATTATAGAAGATGCTATTTTTAAGTTCTCTCGTATAGTCTCCTGGGCAATAAGCTGGCTAATATCCGTCTCAAGGGTTCTGGAAGTTTCTGTTCTCACCAGTGCAAACCTTGACTTCCTTCAGGTACCTCTGGTCACCTCTGCCCAGGACTTCTGGGAGAGCTGGATGCCAAGGGATAAGGGGCCCTCTTAACCCCACGTGGGGCTCTCAGGAAATCCATGAGCACGTGGATGAAGTCCCTAGGCTGACGAGAGATGCAATTTCACTTTCCCCAGTAGCTGTTGGACAGTTTCCCAACATCCCTTCCCTTGCCTGTGACCAAAGATGCATGTGTGTGACACTTTTGAGCTTCAGGGTTCCACCTGGTGGCTACCAGTGCCCTTGGGCAAAATTTCAAAGTAGATGACATTAGTTGGTGGCCTCACCTCCCCTTTGGAAATCTTTTCTCCCCTGGCTCTTGTGTCCCCAGCACCCTACCTACCTACTGCCCTCAAACCACCCCTGTCCCACCTCCACTTCAATATGAAGAACTGCGTGTCCCTCACATACTCTCTGAGCTACTCCATCACAGTCCCTGCCACCCCTGATCCTCTTGCACCCTAACACTTTGCTCACATTTCTCTGCTTCTCTGGCCCTGTGGGCATTCAACTTGCAACCGGCGCTCAAGGCAATAGCCAGCCTTCCTGCCACTCTGCTCCAGTCCTACTTATACACAATCAGCTTGTTGAGGGGAACAAGGGCTGACTTACAGGGGGACGTTCAAAAGAGGGCAATCTGAGTGAGAGGAGACAATGATGGCGCCCCCTCCTCCCCTACCCTGGAACCAGCCCTACCTGGCTCCCCCCGACAACAGTGACCAGTGGAGATACTTACCCCAATCAGCCCCACCTTAGCAAGTTATGATGCGGAGATTTCCCTCAAGAGGGAGTCAGAGCTCTTGTCCCCTGGACCTCCACATAAGCCTTATGTAGCCAACTTTCCCTCAGGCAATGAGGAGGAAAATATACTGACACATTCCTGGAACTTATTTCTTAAAAATTTTGAATTCTCCACACCTCTTTGCTCCCACCCACAAATAGGGTGTCTGGGCAGCTACTAGTCCCAAGGGCATCTTCTATTTTATTTTTTAAAAGATTTTATCTATTTATTCATGAGAGACACACAGAGAGAGGCAGAGACACAGGCAGAGGGAGAAGCAGGCTCCCTGTGGGAGCCCAATGCAGAACTCGATCCCAGGACCCCGAGGTCATGACCTGAGCCAAAGGCAGACGCTCAACCCCTGAGCCACCCGGGTGCCCCCCAAGGGCGTCTTTCTTGGAATTAGAGATGCGGGCTTTTTCCTAAGAGCAGACTCACCCCACACCCAGGGGCATGATGGAATTTTAGTGCCCCCATCCCCTCTCTAGTAGGTGCCCTCACACGGAAAATAGTCTCACTGAAATCACACGGCTCTCGCCTGGTGATCATATGGCCTGAAAACAAGTTTATCAGTTTTGTCTATGTGATATCTTGTTCAGTAGCGGACTTGAGGCAATTTACAAGAATACACAAAATCAAATTGAAAAATTACCCATTAATAAAAATCCAACCCAAGGAAAATGTAAATAAAGGTGAGCAGGATTCCTTTCTTTTTGACCAGAGCCTACCAACAGCCACACAATGGAATCACTCCGGGATTTTAAAAGTAAAATTCTGAGTCCCATCCCTCTGGGACCCTGACTTCATCGTCCTGGGGTGTGGCCTGGGCCCTGGGCTTTATTAAAGCTGCCCATGTGATTCTAACTTGAGGCCGAGATTGAGAACCGTTGTTCTCAAGTGGAACCTACCATGACTAGAACAAGAATACAGATTTAAATCTAAGCTTCCCAGCAGCTGAAGCAAAGACGGAAACTGGTGAGTTTCATCACTCACGTGGTCTCACAGATAAGATTTTCTGAAGCCTGAAGGAATTCACTAAACTGTGTACTCTTCCAACAGTTTCCATACAGCCGGAGATATACAGATTCCTTGTACGTACCTTCCTTTTTTGTGCAAATGCTTTTTGTCCTCCTAGGTTTGTTCTGTAACTTGGTTTTGACTAGCACATCAACACTGATTTTAAGGAAACCTTCTGCAGACTTGATCTCAGAGCAAGCCGGAAGAGCAGAGGTGGCATCTGGTCTCCCCTTTGGTAATTTTTAAGAGAAATACTACCACAGCTTCTATCCTCGCGAACCATGAACTGCATCCTCTCCTCCGTCCTGTTGATTCTCGGCCCTTCTGCCTTCTGGGTAGCATTCGTAACCCTCAGAACACAGGGTGCCCAGAAACCCAGGGTCGATTCATGAACAATGGTTTTGCCAAGTGCTTGCAAAACCCCTTCCTTTCACAGACGAGCGATGTCAGCAGTAACCACGTTACGGTTCTTACTTTCCAGGGACGAAACTAAACTCATCATCAGGGAGCCTCATTCCAAAGTGAGGAACCATAGGCCACTCCGTAGGCAGCTGTGAGAATGACTTTCCTGTCCATAGATGAGAGCTTTCTGCCTGGAAAAAGATCCAATAGAGAAGGCCTGCCCTCCGGTGTGGCAAACGGTGTCAGGAAGCTGTGGTTGGATGTCACAATAGCCCATCATGGGGCCCAAGAGAGGCAACAGAAAGGGATCAAACATGTGTTTCTTTGGAAGCAACGGTCTTGTGAACCCAGGTAAGTAGGCCACCTCCTCTTCTCTTACCTCCGTGCTGGTGCTGGTGCTGGCTGTCTAGACGCGTCTCCAGTCCAAAGGGCGCAGACCTGCTGGAATGTTGCTCAGTCTTGCTATAAATGAAGACTGAGGCATTCTGCTGCACAAGCCCTGTGCCTTGGTGGCCTGGAACTTGTCTCCTGATGTTTCACGGAGCCTGCCTCGCTCGGCCTAGCACAGAAAATGGAGCTGCCACCGGTTTTGCAACCAAACCCAAGTTCCTCTGTGTGATGCTCAGCAAAGCCAGTCACTGAAAGGTCAGCAGGAGAGGGGCTCCATTCTAGGGGCAGCAGAGCCAGCCTCAAGCCCACCTCCCCCTAGGAGTCTCAGGTGGGGGGAATTTAACAGCAAACCAAAAATATTTGGGCAAAAGTTTGCAGCTCCTGGGATTAGCCCCTTAACCCTTTGGTGGCTGGTTTCACTTGGGGCAAGATTTTAAAACAATATCCCTACTAGAAGGGTAGAAAAGGCAAGCCGACTGCTTCTTGGGACCTGCAGGGAGGCAGACTCCACATGGGAGACGTTGGTGGTTGTTTGCTTGTTTGTGTTTTGCAGCTGCCAAATATCAGTAGGACTCTGACAACTGGCAAGATGTTGAAGCCCTTCCAGACCAGTTAACACTCTGCATCCTGCGTGACCCCCCCCCCACCCCACTGCCCTGGCCGCCCCTCATCTCCCCCGGCTTGCCCTGGCCTCCAGAACCCAGCAGCTAGAGGGTGAGAGTCAGGCCCGGCCCCGTGTCCAGGACCTGTGCTGGCTGGGCATCGTTGTGGCCGGCACTGTGCCAGCTGTTACCCATTCTGCAAACGCTCCCACTATCACCTCCCCTTCCAGGGAGCCCGGCACCTGCTAGACATCCCTGTAGATACCTGGCATGGTGCGGATGAATGAAGCCGCAGCCCTATTTTGCTTACCTTTTGGTGGATGGACCACAGGGCTGAGCCCAGGCCCTGGCCAAGAGCTGGCAGCTGGGGCCAGTGAGGGAGCAGGAGTGGGATTGGCTCATTGGGGACTTGAGACAACATCCCTTCGGATGGGATGGAGTGGACGGGCAGCCCAGGCACCCGCCACCCCCAGGCCAGCTGGGCTCTACCTGCACTTTACCTTGAGGTCTCAGGGCGGGCCTGATGCATATCCTGCACCCACACCTCCAGGCTGAGCTCGGGGTGACAGGGGGGCCCTGAGCAAACACCCCACTGTTAACATCCCATCTAATTCAAGTTCACCCTGCGAACATTGATATTTGCCAGGAAATAGGAAGGACTCCTGCCACCCCCTGACCCCCCAACCCCGTCCGCCCTCTTTTCCTCTTCTTTTTCTTTTTGAAAACACATTCAGGAGTGTTTTAATGGCTGTTGAAGGAAATTATTGCTACAGCAATCACGGCTCTCTGTGTGAAACGCCTTCAATAGGCGGCAGCCCTCCCCGCAAGGTGAGGGGGGGACATTCGGATATTAAAGCGCCACTGAGCTACATCTGCTGACACGAAGCCACCAGTCATCTTTCGAGGCAGCGGGGGATGGACGGCGGGGCCGCGACTCACCCATCCCTTCCTAAGGCAGGTTGTGGCCAGATGGCGGCTTCTTAGGCAAGGACGACAGAGAATAAGGAATAAAGAGGTGGAAAAGGATCTGGCAAGAAGCCAGCCCAGAAAGAACCATTTGCTCCAACTCTGCTCGGGGTGAGAACAGGCCTGTGGGCCTGGCATCCAGGAGGCCGGGTCTGCAGCTAAGTGGGGCCTTGGAAGAGGCGTGTGGCCTGCTCATTAGCAGTCACGGCCACCACGGACTATCACCCCGCCTTTATTTATTTATTTATTTATTTATTTATTTATTTATTTATTTATGAGAGAGAGGCAGAGACACAGGAGGAGGGAGAAGCAGGCTCCATGCAGGGAGCCTGACGTGGGACTCGATCCCAGGACTCCAGGATCACGCCCTGGGCCAAAGGCATTCGCTAAACGGCTGAGCCACCCAGGGATCCCCATCACCCTGCCTTTTAAAGTGGCATTGTAAGATGGGCCGTGTCATATGGGGGGCTGGTTGTAGGCACTGGACCCGTGGGTCCTCCCTCCTGCTTCTCCACCCTCCTCTGCACCCAGGAGGCTGTCAGCATCAAGGACTCCCTTCCCCCAGCCCCTTCCCTCAGAGTCTGGCCAGTGGGAGGCTGCAGCAGGACTTCAGGGGATGAGAAGGGGGCAAGGTCAGGGTGTGTGTTCCCCAACTCACTCCCTCCGGGGCCTCCGCCCGGCTGATGGCATCTGTCTGAGCACAGGCCACCATTCCTTGTGGATGGCTGTCTCTGCCCCATCACCCAGGTGGAACTAGTTCTAGATGCTCATCACGGCCCTGTCCCCTCCCCTGCAGGCCCGGGGCAGATCACGACCCCTTCCCTGTCCTGTATGCACAGAGCCGGCCAGGCCCTCGCCCTCGCGGTCCCTTGGCGGTCGTCCCCCATCGCTGCCACGCCTCTGCCAGTTGCTCTTTATACACAATCTCAAATCACTCCGCTCCGATGTGCCATCTGTTTCCTGCTGGGCCCCGGCTGGCACACAGGTGCACTCAGGTCTTTACGGCGCCTTCTCACAGACCTTCACACCAATCCTGCGATGTTGTCGTAGCAATCTTCCTTCACAGAGAGGATGCGACACGACCCGCCAGAGGCTGCTCCGCTGGAAGCAGTGTGACTCCAGGCGTCGAAAGCATTTTGGCTGACCGCCCAGGTTTAGATCCTGCTCGGTGCCCCTGAGGGTCTCTCAGAGCTCATGGAGATCTGCCTGTGGGTCCCTAAATCCTGACTTCAATCCTTTCTGGGTCTCCAGCTGCTTTATGAGCTAAACTTTCCTTATCGTGCTTTTTTTCAAAGCACTTCAACAACCTATGATTTCACTTGAGCCCCAGAACATGGATTTACTTGGATCCAAATCCTTTCAGGGAATGCGAAGAACCTACAAATTGTAAGACATCTGGCAAGGGGGCTGGTGGCAGGGAACCAGGGGCTCTTGTGTCATCCTTTGGTAGAGGGACACAGGTTTGCTCAGGAATGTTGTGTAGAGGTGTGGTACTGTCCCCACAACTGGAGCCAGCGTAGCCACATGTGGGCATCAGGGGGTCACTTTGTGAAAGTGCACTCTTCTTTTTATTTTTTATTTATTTTTAAAAATATTTTATTTATTTATGCATGAGAGACACAGAGAGAGAGGCAGAGACACAGGCAGAGGGAAAAGCAGGCACCCTGTGGGGAGCCCAATGTGGGACTCAATCCCAGGACTGAAGGCAAACACTCAACTACTGAGCTCCCCCAGTGCCCTCCACTCTTCCTTTTAATACATTGCATGCCCCATCTGTATTAGGGTAAAATGCACCTCTCTAAGAAAGCAATCCTAAGGTACCATGGCTTGAGAATATGGATTTGTAAATTCCTTCTTTTATACAAGCATCCAAGTCGTCCAAGGCCAACAGGCCACTCTTTTCTGCACGCTGTCATCAGGAACCCTGATTCCTTCCACCTTGTTTCTGCATCCCCCAAGAACAGTGCTACTTAAAGTAGGGTCTGCAGAAAGTTCAAGTACACAGACTTCTTGGTAGCAATACCACGAGTTGAGTCACGTTGTTGAGAATTAGCTTTCAGAAATTGCAATTTGACATTTCCAGGACATCTGAGTGTATAACTAGTAAACCCCTCACTGGATAGGTTGTAGAACAAAATTTTGGTTGTCAATGAACTGAAGGTGGTCTAGAAATCCAGCTCTTCCACGCAGGTAGTGTGAGAAGCAGTGCCTTAGGGCCCACTACTCTTGTCTGGCCAGTTCTGTAGCTGGCACAAGAGGGGCAAAGAACACGGAAGGGGTACACCCCAGGTCTTAAGGTGCCAGCCTGGGAGGGGATCCCTTTGTCCTACTCATGTTATCCTGGAGAGAACTTTTCAACATGGTCACCACCCCTAGCCTCAAGGCAAGATGGGAAATGTAGTCCTAAGCTGGCAGCATGTGTCCATGACAACACCGGCACCATGGAAAATGAGGAGAGCAGATTTTGGTGAACAACTAGTGTTTGTTGCATGAACCTTCCTTTTTTTTTTTTTTTAAGATTTATTTATTTATTCATGAGAGACACACAGAGAGAGGCAGAGACACAGGCAGAGGGAGAAGCAGGCTCCCTGCGGGGAACCTGATGTAGGACTCGATCCGGGGACTCTGGGATCACGCCCTGAGCTGAAAGGAGACGCTCCACCGCTGAGCCACCCAGGAGCCCTGAGAGGTACTGTTATGATCTTCATGTTGCATATGAAAAAAAAAGCCTGTGAAGTACAGAGGAGGTAAGTAACTGGCTATGGGTTCATAACCAAGGTCATAAGCACGGCTATCCTGTGTCTTTAACAGACAGGTAAAGAGTTTTTGGAGTAGTTTATTTTGTTTTTCTTGAACTTTCTGAATCTTCACTTTCATTCATGGGCCATCTGGCCTGTCTCCCTGTGAGATGAAGAATTCATTTTGGGAAGGGACCATTCATCGTGCATCCTCCGATCCCCCTCCACAACCTTCCCAGCCTGGGGCTCTCACAGAGGATGCACTCAGTGGATGTGTCTGGCTGGGTCTAGGTGGAGGCCACGATACAAATTTTTACTGAATTCACAATAATGCTGTCATAAAAAATGGCATAAATTTGCCGTCATCACGCCTGGATTCAAATCCACTCTCTCCTGGGTACTAGCTGTGCTAGATTGGACAGGTTATTTATCCATCTAACCTCACAGAGCATTCAATTCACTGCTGGTAAAATGGTGTGGGTTTAATAAAGCAAAGTTTACTTCTTGAAACCAAGGCTGACTGTGGTAGCTGCTCCTGCCTCTTGCAGGTGATGGAATCGTTCAGACATAACAACAGGGAACACATCACGAATCCATGCCTTCCCCCAGCAGAGACTGGGTAACTGGGAGAAAGGGGAGACAGAGCACACATCCAAGCTGTTTCCTCTGTGCTGCTCGCAAGAGGGACCTGCAGGGCTAGTCCCCTTGATAAGCGGACACATTAAGGCCAGAGCTCAGCAGAAGTACAGAACAAGTTCCTTTTCTTTGCAAAAGTCACCAGGAATTGGGTTGGACAGGGGAGAGAAAGAATGGGAAGAAAGGGCAGGAAGGGGAATGAACCCAAAAGGTGAGGCGTGAGTGGTTTAGAAGGAGAGGGAGGGCTCAGCAACCTGGCCGGGATGAGAACAGGCAAAAGGCTGGGCCTGCTTGTTGGAAATGGCCAAAGAAACCGAGGGAGGCGTGATACTTGAATTCTTTTATCACCTGCCACTGTGATGTAACCCGCCTCCATGGCTCTCCACTTTCAGCAAAGTCTTCATACCAATGCCTTGTGTTAACGCCGGGGCGCAGGGTGAGGAGGGGGGGTAGGGGGACCAGCACCTGGGCATTGTGGTCCGATCCAACTCAGAGGTGCTCGGAGCCAGGGGAGGATGGGAAAATGTAAGCCATCTCTTGGACTCTCCACAACGCCCCAGGGAGATTGGAGGGAGCCTGGCTGGCTGTGACCACACACCCACGCATGCACACACACACACACACACACACACAGAACAGCATTTGCAGCCATGCAATGTGGCTATGTGAGGACCGGGCCTGCGGGACACTGGAGACACGAGGAGCCCATAATGCCCAGGAGTCCTAGCTGTGAGCTTTAGTGGCCCATGGCCCTTGGGCACTGAGCGTGAGAATTGGAGGCCAGTCTGCCCACCACTGGGGTCATCCTGGGGGATACCGGGGGGAGCTCCTAGAGGTGCAAAAACAGCAGAAATGCAATGACCCATATAGAGAGTGGACAGAGAGAAAATCTGGCACATGTTAGGTCTTTCCTTGGTGCTAATACAGGTAGAAGAGAGCCAACAGGACAGTCCAACCAAGGGAGGTGGAGTGGGGGGGGGCCAGAATTGGGAGAGGGGTTCTGGGTTCTGGCATCCTCATCCCTGCCAGCCCAGGGCACCCTCGTAGCAGAGAGAGTAAAAGGAAGGGAGCAGGGCAAGGCCTGGTGGGGAGGATGCACGCTCTCATAGTCTCCTGGCAGGGAGCCACTGAAGTCCATCCTACTTCTAAGGAGAAAGGTGAGCCGGGCCCCCTCCCCAGCCTGGTGTGGAGAGAAAACGGGTGCTTGGGATGCTGACACTAGTGCCAGGGAGTAGGGATCTTGCGGCTTCAGGAACCAATTCAAAAACGGTTTAGGCAGAAAGGAAAATATGTTGGCTCCCATAAACTGAAAACCCCAAATGTTGTGACTTTGTTGGGCTCAGGAGGATGGGAGACTGAGACCATGTCACCCATCTCTGGGCTCCAGTCTCCTCCATTGCGGCTCTGTCCTCAGGCTCTGGGAGGCGACCAGATGCTGCTGACCACCTCGGACATACTCCTCATGGTTCCTGTCTCTGGTCCAACCCTGAGCCAGTCGCTGTGGCCCAGGGGACTAAATACATCGGCTGCCCTTGGCCTCCTTCTGGCCCTTGAATCTATTGTCTGTGACTTCCTGTCATCACACTCTTGCTTCTGCCCATGCTGTCCCAGCCACGTTGGCCTCCTCGCTGCCCCGCAAACACAGCAGACACACTCTACCTTAGGGCCTTTGTACATGCTTCTGCCTTGAGCACGTTTCCCACAAAAGTCTACTGCAGCTCCTCACCTGTCCTTCAGGTCTTTGCTGAAATGTCACCTTCCCAGTGAGGACCACTGGACTTAAATTCACACAGATACCACCTACCTGCACGTCCTGATGCCCTCCCTATCCCTGCCTCCCTTCCTCTGGAGTACATCTCACCACCAGGCTGTCACAAGGACAGAAGACAGGATGTTGTTAGTGGAATTCGAACCCCTAGTGTCAAACGAATTCCACGCGGCCAGGGATTCTTGTCTATCCCGGTCACTACTGCATCCCCAGGACCTACAGGAGTGTCTGGCACGTAGCAAGCTCTCAAACACCTGTTGAATGGAGGAGTAACAAAGTCATGGTCTCCAGACCTGGGATGTGGTTGAGGGTCTCACTCAAAAGCCCAAATTGAGGTCAAGGAGAACTGGTTCCCGACTGTGTTGGGAGGGGAGGGAGCGGTAACTACCAGCAGGGTGGGGACCAGCAGCTTGGTCTCCAGGACGGCAGATGTCTAGTTTCCTTCAGCCCCTACAACACACACACACACACACACACACACACCCTCGCACGAGCCATCCCTCTGGCTGCCACTTGGAGTCACAGCTGGAGCATTGCCCAGCAAGCCTTCCTGCTGACCCTGCTTCCACTCCATCCCACCCCAAAACCAGCCCTGGGAGCAAGGTGTGGGGGGGTGCCCAGAGCCTTCAGGACCCGGGGCAGCTGTGGGCTTGGGATGCTTCAGTCTTAATCAAGTCCAATCCCTCTGTTCCCTCCTCCCCTGCACCCCACTCCTCTGTGTCATTTTCCATGACAATCAATAGCGGCCGGGCTTTGGGGATACTCTCGGAGCCCTGATTGCGACCTCTAACATTATAATCCGCAGGGTCGTGGGGAGCATTAGTACATCCCGGATAAATTAATTCAGTGTAAGTAAGCGCTTTGAAGCCGGGCACATGGCTCGGCTTTTGAGGCTTAAGCCGTGTTTAGATGACTTGATTAAAGTAGCTCCAAAGCCTCAGCGATCGATATATTTTGCTTAAGAGCAGGGCTGCACAGAAGCAGGTCTGATTCATCCGCGGGGCCCTGCCGTGTGGGTCCCTAGCTCTTTAGAACACAAGGAGATAACCCGGAGCCGAAAGTCAGGGCTGGGCAGGAGACAGGAGGGACGAGGGGTGCCAGGCACCGCCCTGGGAGTGTGGGGGACACAGAGCTGCAAGGCCTGTGCATCAATAATCCTCCAAGACGACAAGTTGGAAAAAAACCCGGAACGACAAAATCACCGCTCACGAAATCTCGGCTCGTGCCCCCCGAGAGGGACATGTCCATTACCTGGGCCTCTGGACGATGGTTTCCGAGATCGCCACGGGGAATTCTCGTAGGTCCTCCTGGTGTGACCCCTTGAGGATCACAGGCTGGTGCTGGATCAAAGTCTCTGTGCCTCATGAGGGGCCCGGCCTGCAGCGGGAGCACTAGCCTCGGAGTCCCCGTGGGGCGGGCAGAGAGGACCTAGCGTGGATCACATCCCTACCCCGTGCCCGCTGCCGCCCTCGTGTCTTCAGGTTTTCATTCCCTTTCACTGTGTGAGCGGCGCCCCGAAACGGAGCTCAGGGCGCCCGTTCCCAGGGGCGGCTGGTTGGGAAGGAGGCAGAGGTAGACATTGAACCTGGTTTCGTTTGATGCTCAGAGTCACGCTCTGTGCCACCTCGGGTGCCCGTTCGGGGACTGACTACCTGTGCGAACATTGCCAAGGCATTTGGCCCCCGTCTGGGCCCCAGTTTCCTTGCTTAAAAAAATGAGGGGAATTTAGACTCAAAAATCTCAGGTCTAGAGTACCTCTGAGCTGGGAGTCCAGCAACGTGGGTTCCCATCTTTGCACCGTCAGGAACCAGCCTCGTGTCGGGGTGGAGGGTGGGGGTGGGGGGTCATTTGTCTCCCTCTCTGAGGTCACCCATCTATAATATGGGGCCAGCGCCTTGTGATGGCAGCAAATGGGGTGTCAGAGGAGGGCGGCCTCTGACATGCCATAAATAGCCCTGCAAACAAATCGATTTAAAACATTGAAATCAAATAAGCCAAGAACTCAGCTCTTTTAAAGGAGGAGGAAAAAAAAAAAAAATAAAGGAGGAGGAAGCTCTCTGCTGTCACAGGGTATCCATCAGGGTCTGTCCCAGACTGAGTCAGAAGACTGGCTGGTGGGGTGGGAAGGGCCCTCGACCAACCAACAGCTGGGGTTTTCTCCATCCTGGGTGACCGCTCTCCTCTGAGATTCCTAGAAAAGTCACCCCTCACACCCCAGGGTTTCCTTTCCAAGCCATGCCTGGTTGCCTTTCGGTGGGGGGGGTGGTCAGGGCTGGGGGAGGAGGAGGGGCTGAGGAGGGAGACCCAAATGGGCAGCCACCCCCCAGCCAGCTGCTCCCAGAGGCAGAGGATCCAGATGCCAAACATCCCCCTCACAGCGTGGGGCGCCTGACAGGGTGAGGGGCTCCAGAGGCCTCGATCCTTAAGTTTCCATGTAACAGGTGTCTATTTGTGGTACAACATGACCCAGAGTGGGTCGTGCCCATGAGTGGGACCCTGCACAGAGCCCGCAGATGGCCTCTGGGAGAAGCAGGGAGCTGCTCACCGGCTGACGCCAGAGGTGGAGGGGTGCCCTGCAGGCCGCTTCTGCAGCACAGTGGGGGTGCTGCTCCCAGGGCACCACCCCGGCCTGCTTCCCCAGCTTCTCCAGCAACTCTAGGACTGTCTTCTAGTGGGTTCCTTCGGTTTGCATTTCTGGAGCCTTCCTCTTAGAGTCTCTGGTATATGCAGAACGGAGGACAGAAAGCTGGACCTAAGCCCTGGCTCTGCTGGGCCAGAAAGAGGGGAGTGGAGGCCCCCCACTCCCTGAGTCCCTTCCGGCCCCAACATGCTGTGATGGGCAAGGACACCCGGAGGGCAGAGCTAGCACATCCCCAGGCGCGGTGCACGTGGGAGCCTCAGTCAGACCCGAGGATCAGTGTCCTGCCTCTGCTACCAACACTCTGTGGTCCTTGGAGGGGTTACTTGTGTGCACCCCCATCTTTAGGGTGGAACTAACAGCGGTGCCTCCTCACACGGAGCGAGGTAAGGATTGAATGAGATAATCCACGTAAAGCACTGACTGGTAGGTCTAAGTGAGCACAGGCATGGGCTTATGTAAAGAGGGGTTCTGAACATGCTTCCCTAAAGTGAATTCTTGCAAAAGACGTTAGGTTTTCATGCTTACGTAAGCCCGTCATAACGTACACGCCACCTACCTTGCATTTAAATTCCATTTTTAAAAATTTTTTTAAAAATTCCATTTTAAGGCTAGGAGAAAATTTTACATTCTTACTTTTTTTTTTTTTTTTGGAGTTTTTAACCATCTTCTGAAAAGCATGTTATTCTTATATCCATCTCAGAGAGTTGAAGGCCAGGACTTGGAGAAAAGTGACTCACCCAAGGTCAGTGAACATGGAAGGGGCAGGGCAGGATGAGAAGTCTGGACAGCTTTCGACACTTTCCACTCCTACGGAGGTATGGGCCCAAACAAGCAAAATGAGTTCTCACTCTGATGTCTATGCTCTCCTGGCTTCCTAGAGTCCTTGGACCTCAGTCAGGCCTGAAGCCAATGCTACCCCTGGACTTCCCAGGTGTGAGAGATGGAAACTTCCTGTGTCTGCTTCAGCTAGTAGAAGTTGGTTTTCTGTCATTTGCCACCAAGAGTTCCAACCGATACAGAAGTGTCACCGTGACATAATGTTCCCTTTTACCTGTACCACTTGACATTGCAGTGGTGCCAGGGACCATGTCGGGCCCTGGGGATGCAGTGATGAATAAATAGGGCACACAGTTCTTGCCCTCAAAAATACCACCACCCCATGAACTTAGGGGTGGTCAGATGCTCCTACTTTTGTTTTTCAGGATAGTAAACCTAGACTCCAAGAGATTGAAGGACTTTGCTCAGGGTCATAGGTTTTTAGAGGCAGATCCGAGGAAAAAAACCCAGCAGGGAATGTTCTGCGGAGAGCATTACTTCACAATCAGAGTCCACAGCTGATTGATGAGGGCCCGTCTCAGCTGCCAATCTCAGGGGTTGCCTCTAACATTTGGAATCCAATAAAGGCTGCAAGAATAAGTAAGTTCCAGACGGACTTAGAGGAGCTCACATGAATCCAGGAGCCAGAAAGAGCTATGAAGGGGCAAGTCAAAGAGGCTCATATCCTGAAACTTTAGGAACAGACTTCATTGAAGGCAGCTGCTGTGTCTTTCCCATAAAGTGTCTCTTGCTAGGATCGCCAGAGGCAGGACAAAGGGACCGACCAAAACTTTATTCTCTTCTCACCTAGTGGGTTTTATATTTCAGATATTGTTCTCTGTGGCCTTCAGGAAAATAGGACCCAAGAGCCTCAGCACTTCTAATCGGGAAACTTAATTCCCAGAGGATAGAAGCAAGGGCAGGAGAGAAAAGAGATTTGCTCCTGGTGAGTCAAACACGCTCAGAAATCCCCTACTTGGGCTTTTTCTTACAGCCCCAGAGGTAGTACCTGTAGTTGGGATGAGAACAAAGAAGGAGGTGGTCTCAGCACAAAGCCACACATCACACCACCTCGCCATCGCCATGGTAACGGCAAGTCCCCATGAAACTGGGAAGAAGCTGGTACCACTGCCATTTGCTGCCTCGTAATCTGAACAGCAGCATCCAGGTCAGCAGAAAAACCCAGCAACTCAGGCTCAGGCCTGTCCGGAGACCCTCTCGTTTCCTTATGTGTCATCCAGCTCTTCCTTTTGCTGTTCTTAAAACCCTCCTGAACATAATTCCCTCGGGGGAGGTCTATCTTCTTCTCCCTCTCAGAGCCACTTTAAACGTACTTTTTAAAAACTCACCAGCCCCAGAACATCTGAGCTAGAGGGGGCTTTGGGTACCAACTATGTCGGACCCTTTCCCCATTTTTCCAGAGGAGGACGTGAAAGCCAGGCTCATTATGTGATGTCCCAAGGTTCTCCTACATCTTGTCCCTGGACAAGCCACAACCAGAACACACTTCCTGGCCCTTGTCACACTGTGGTCAGGACCTGTGACCTCCGTGCCTCCCATTTCCCACTAAATTATTGTCAGCTGAGGTTATCTTTCCCTCCTACTCCCCCCAGCAGGTCTTCTTGATGATCAAAGCAGAGAAGCATGGCCCACAAACCATGGCCTCCTGCACATACTTCCTGTCCCCTGCACTTGACTCCTATTTCCTTTCCAGACTTCTCAGTGATTTTAGAAGGGAAGCTCTCTGAGGAGAGCCAGCCAGGTTGCGACACAGAATTACATTTTCTGAGTCTCTAAAAAATAACTTTCTGAGAACAGCAACTGGATTTTTAAATGTCGATGAGCACGAGTCAGCTTTCAAGCATTTCCACATTTCTAAACCCTTCCTATATTCTCAGCTGTTTAGGAGAATAACCATTTCCATTTCTTCCATCTCTTTTGCATTGCTCATAGCAGATCCCATAAGCAGGGGATGTGGCCACTGTGTACCTAACAGATTGAGACCTTGGGACCAGGCCTCTGTGCTAAGAACCCATGCAACACAGATGGGCATCTGCTGGCCCCTTTTCAAGGAGGCCCCCGACCCCCCGTCACTTACCGTCAGGGATGACAAACACCTGCCCTGAACCAGCGTTTCTCAGCCTCGACAGCACCTTCAGGTCCCCGGACATGAGTCTTTTTAAAAACTCCCCAGGTGACCCCATGCGCAGCTGAGGTTGAGTCCCATTGCTTGAGGGGTTAGGAACGGTTCCATCAATTCCTGATTCAGAGGTGATGGGGAGGACCTTAGGGCCAACCCTCACCTGTCAGACACCCCCTTTTATTCTGCCTCTCTCTCAAAGGCTCCACCTACAGTGAGAATGATGTTAATGAATGGAAAGTGTTATGTAGGAAGATTACAATGTGGCAGCTCTTGTTATGATATTGTATTTCAGAGAATATAATAAATAAATGTATGTCCTGTTGGGTGTAATCAATTCTATAAATAAATACATTAACGATTTTACGTTTTCATTGGGTTTTTGTAATTGTATTTGTTACAGGCACGCCTATAAATAAGTTTACATTAAAAAATATTTTATTTATGTATTCATGAGAGACACAGAGAGAGGCAGAGACACAGGCAGAGGGATGTGGGGAGCCCCTTGCAGGACTCAATTCCAGGATCACAGCCTGAGCCGAAGGCAGGTGTTCAACCACTGAGCCACCTAGGCACCCCATGAGTTCACTTTTTTTTTTTAAGATTTATTTATTTATTCATGAGAGACACAGAGAGAGAGGCAGAGACACAGACAGAGGGAGAAGCAGATTCCCTGCGGGGAGCCCGATGCGGGACTCGATCCTGGATTCTGAGATCATGCCCTGAGCCGAAGGCAGATGCCCAACCACTGAACCACCCAGGCGTTCCTGAGTTCACATTTTTAAACTGCACCCCTCTAAGCCCTGCTACCGAAACTGTTGGCACAAGACCCCGTCCTGAAGTTCGTGTTGCTGGTTGAGGCTCCTGCCTGCCCTGCAAACTGTGATCATCTGCACAGAACTACTTGTTGCCTGAGAAGACACAGGAGATTGGCTGGAGTTCTACTGACTCTGGTGTTCCACTGGAAGTTTCTTTTTATTTCCACATCTCAAACATCTGCCTATTCTTTACTCTTGTCTTTCTCTTGAAAGAGGATGCCGGAGGGAAGTGTTTGTAGTTGAATGTTCTGGTGCCGTCACGTCGGGCTGCTAAAGACACAAAGATGAGTCACGGTCTATGTACTCAGGTTACAGGGAAGAACAGACATACTCAACACTCAACACATGAGCACGCGTTAGCTCATCTTATCCTCACAACAGCCCTAGGTCACAAGCTGTAGTGTTATCCCCATCTCATAGGTGATGAAACTGAGGTAGAGAGATTGATTGCTTTGCCTGAGGTCACAGAGATGGTAAGTGGAGATGCTGGGGTCGCAGGCCAGGCAGCCTTAGTGACATATCACATAAACGGAGCCTTTTCATCTAACAGAGTGAGTGATACACTGACTACCAAGGTGGCATTTTGAAGGAAGGGGATGTATAGTCTCAGGGCTGGAAGGGACATTTGAGAACATCTGGACCAATTTTCCACTGGGGCTCAAAGTCCCCATTCAGGTGCCTTTATGAGTCAGAAGTTTGGCTTCCTATTAGCTGAAAGTGGATCTCCCAGAGAGGGGTATATACTTGGGATCTAAAGTTCTGCCTAGGGGCACCTGGGTTGCTCAGAGATTGAATTTCTGCCTTTGGCTTGAGTAGTGATCCCAGGGTCTTGGGATTGAGTCCCAGATCAGGCTCCCCGCAGGGAGCCTGCTTCTCCCTCTGCCTGTGTCTCTGCCTCTCTATCTCTGTTTCTCATGAATAAATAAAATCTTAAAAAAAGTTCTGCCCAAGCAGGAAAGCATGCAAAGTAGCAGGCTTGAGGCCTACCTCCCAATGAAAGCTCTGCATTCACTATTCCCTTCTCACCACAGCTGACAGGGCAGATGTCCCTGAGCCAAGGCCCCATGTTCCCTAGGATGGGCAGGTCTAACCTGTTACTTGTCACTGCGCACTGAAAGGATGCTGCTGAACACCAACAGCTCCCCTAGTCTTCCATCCCCAACCATCTGCCCTCCACGCTGCCATCTAAGACCAGCGGAGACTCAGCAGAGACTCACCAGTGCTCCCCCTGAAGCATGGCCAGCAATCCCCTGCCAGCCCCTAGGGGTCAGACACAGGGGATGGAGGCAGGTGAAGTGGAACTGGGCCACATGTGCGCAGGATGGGCTGGAAGCAGGTCAGGGACAACTGGTATACCTCCTTCCTCTGCCTGGTGACTTTTCTTTCACCAGCATCTGGGTCCCTGCATCCCTGGTCTTTCCCTTTCAGGTGAACTCCTTGGCCACCACTATGCTCAGCTTCCTTCATAATTCAAGAAAAACTTTGATGAAATGTGGTCCTGGACTCCCTTCTCCAGCGTCCCGTGGAGGTTCTTCCAGTGCAGGGAGGGATCCTTCTACCTTTTTACCTTTACATTTCCTAGAGTAAGTATTTATTGAACCACATTAAATTTCTGATTTTCATTAAAAAGGGAGGCACTTAGAAAGGGGAGAGAGAATATGGAAAGACATAGTGAATGAAGAAGCACAAGAAAGTAGAGTCTGAGACTGGGAAGGGATGTTCCAGATGTGGGGTCCAGGCAAGACAACTATGTTGCAGGAGACTTGAGGGTTCCCGCTCTCGTTTCCACGGCACGGTTGATCAACCGCTGCAGTTCTTCTTGAGGCCTACATCACTAGTCAATCGCAGAAGTCTTTCTGACTTTCCAGATTCCATTTTGGAGTCAGCCTCCAAAACGTTCTCATCACAGTACCCCACTCCAGCTGATGTTCGAGTTGAAACCTTTCCCTGATTTCTTATTCTAAGGATGAAGAAACTGGGCCCAGCAATTTGCTTCAGATGGTTAGGGGCCGGCTGGTCCCGGTATACCTGGGTGGTCTGATGACTGAATCATCCGCTCACCCACACTGGTTTCCAAACCTCAGGACAACTGGAGCGGGAGGAAGAGATTAGCAGCGGAAGGGGCTAATCGATTGCCTAGAATGCCAGGAGGAGTTTTGTTTGCTCAGAAAAAAATAACCACATTGATTATTTGGGTGTATGTGTTTTCAAAAGTGGTAGATGGTCATCATAGGACATTTGAAAACATTGGTAAATAAAAGGAAGGAAACAAAAACTGTTTGTAACCCACCTCTCTAAGATAACTGCGGCGGACATTGTGATTTAGGATTTTTATTATGTCTTTTGGGAGGGCGTATGTGTATGAGTGTCTGTATACAAACGTATTCAGATTTTTACAAAATTGGGATATACTGATACATGTACATATATGTGTGTGTGCATTTACACATTTATTTCCTTGTTATATATATATTTTTTCTGTCTGTCCAGCATTCCTGTTGCTCATACAACACTGCAGTAAGACATAGGATGGGGATCCAGCTTTAAGCATCGGAAAGCAAGACAGGTGCATACTACTGTCTGGTATTTGACAGTGTTTTAATTCTTTTATCTAGGGCTGTCGTAACAGAACCACATCTTAATATTTCAGCTCCACTAGCCAAAGATATTAGAATATCTTTAAAATGCTGGCATACTCAGTATGGGAGAAAACAGTGTGCTCACCTTTGGCTTGAAGAAATGCACATTAGTACAACCTGTCCAGAGTTGTATCAATATGTAGCAAAAACCTTGAAAACGCACATTGCCTTTGCTTTAGCAATTCTGTTTTAAAGAAATTATTTATAGGGATTCCTGGGTGGCTCTGTGGTTGAACTTCTGCCTTTGGCTCAGGTTGTGATCCCGGGGTCCTGGGATTGAGTCCGGCATCGGGCTCCCTAGAGGGAGCCTGCTTCTCCCTCTGCCTGTGTCTCTGCCTCTCTCTCTCTGTGTCTCTCATGAATGAATAAATAAAGTCTTTAAAAAAAAAAAAGAAATTACTTATAGGGAATATACAACAAAAATGTACACTGAAGTAGTCACTATGATCTCAAGGAAGTGGAAATAATTTAAATACCCAACGCTATGATAGAGCACAATGCAGCCATTACAAAGATGTTAACTGACAATATCTAAAGCTATGTTTACAACTTCTGCTAAGTTACAACCAGTAGATTATGAAGTAGTGTGCCCAGGACACTTCGGTTATCGTATCGTGTATACCTGAATGTGTGTGTTTACATGTAGCTATGTCTGTATGTATCTATGGTGTGTGTGTGTTTGTGTGTGTGTATTAGGCTGGAAGTAAAAGCCTCAAATGAGCAGCTTTTTCATGAACAGCATGGTGGGATTATGGATGATTGTTTTTCTTTGAGCTCTTCTGTATTTATCATATTTTCATCAATGAATATGTATTACGTTGGTAATTTGAAATAAAAAACTGTTTTAAAAAGCACCAGCCCATTTGCCACCTGACAGATGGGAAACTGCTCAAGCACAGAGAAAAACAATTGCTTGAAAGTTTTAAAATTAAAATGAATACTTTTTAAAAATCAGATTTGAGTCCCAAAAAGTGAGCTACAGACAAGATAATCAAGGTGCCCCTGCGGTTTCAAAACTCATTGTGTGGCTTTAAATAAATATCACTAATTTCAGCTCACTATTTGCTGAGATGGATGTTTTTTAAAACAAACTCTTCCGATTCCAAATCGCATTGATTTACATGAACACCTTCACTGTTCAGTCTGCTCTTTTCACTGGGCTCTTCTCCATGATGAGACAGGTCCCATCTGCCCTTTCTCATCAGACCAGCTTACAGGCAATTGTCTAGAAAACTTGTAAAATATCTAATAAAATTTGATTAACTGAAAACCTTAATTAATCAGACATGCGGGGCTTTGGTTTTTAGAAGAAAGATCAAGGGAAGATAAAATAAAATATTAAGCAACAAAACGCCCACCTTTGTGCTTGTTGCACTTTTTTTTTAAATTTTTAAGTGTTTTATTTATTTATTCATGAAAGAGAGAGAGATGAGAGACACGAGCAGAGGGAGAAGCAGGCCCCATGCAGAGAGCCTGATATGGGACTCGATCCAGGGTCTCCAGGATCAGGCCCTGGGCCAAAGGTGGCGCTAAGCCGCTGAGCCACCGGGGCTGCCCCACTTGTTCCACTTTTTGAGCTAATCTTAAAATTCAAGCAAAAGAAACCCAAGGCAATTAAAAGGAAATTAACATTGCCCATAATCGCCTCACTTTAATTTGGCCATGATTTGTGATTTTGTACACGTTACCAATTTTTAATGCATACACAAAACACATGCTCACACAGGCACGCACACGCCTGCACACTCCTGCACACACACACACACACACACACACACCTGGGAATAGGGTGAGTGCTAGGAATGCGCCCTGCCTTGTGGAAGCCTGTAACAGGAGTAACAACATTTGAAACGTGTTAACAATTTTTCATTTCTGGAAGCAGAGACATCATTTCTCCTTTAGAGCAGATTTCTAATGTTTTTCAAAAAAGCCCCAGCCAGGGCTCTTTAGTTACACAAATGTGAAGGACTTATCTAGCATACTGAGAGAAAAGTGGCCTGACCATAATAAGTATGACAGCGACCGTCTAGTATGGCCTAGTCACTAACGGAAACAGGGAGATGATTCTAAAGGCCTGACTGTGCCTTGGAGGAGTTGGGGAAACGATTTTTATCTAAATGACGATTTGGGTGGGACTGTTGGTTTTCCTTACGTTGTGTTATCTAATTATATAACTAACCAGCTTTGGGAATTATGCTGATGCCTACTTTTTGCTTTTTCTAGATCAGAGAGGTCAGATGGAAGCCTGTGCGCCTGAATGCACATGGGGTGTGTGTCTGTGGGTAGGGGTGGGGGTGCCTCCCTTGGAGGAAATAGATCCTTTCTCTTTCTGGGCATCTGGGGTGGCCGTGAGGGTCTGCTCTTGCACAGGAAGGAGTCACATCCTCATCAGGACTCCGGGGTCAGGGGTTGGGCTGGTGTCTGCTCTGTTCGGACCCTGAGGGTGGCAGGGTGGCTTTGGGTCTGTGAGCCCAAAGGGATAGTGAGCCCTTGGCTACCAAGGCTTTTGCTGCACTTGACTCTGCGTTATTCCCCCAAGCACTCAGCAAAGGTTTGCTAAACACCTGAGCTTGGGGTGTAGGCAGTTGGGACAGCTAAAGAGGGGAACCTGCTTGGAGCCAGCAGCCAGAGAAAGAGAGCTGCTTCTCCAAGACAGCCCCTGGAGGTGACCTCCGGGCCTTCTGGGCAAAGCAAGGCTGCTGAGGGAAGCAGCAGCAGGTCGGATTGGTGAAACTGCCAAGCACTCCCCTGCTACTTTCCAGAATGACCTTAGTTGGGAGCTGGAAAAATGGATCTCTGGTGATCTTTGGGGGAGCGGGAGTCTGGAATCAGAATTTGGATATAAAAGAAAATGTACACGTATTTCGTGCTCCAGCTGGGAAGTGGGTGGCATGTACGAATAATATGCATATTCTGATTTCTTTTAAAAAGGGAAATATAATACATTGTGGTTTATACTCCTGATTGTTTCACTGAAGAATATGTTATGAAAAGTTTCCCATACCATTAAATAGTTTTACACATTTTAAACATGGCTGTTACATACTCGAAATGCATAGATGGACTGAATGTATTCAACTGATTTACTTCCCATGTCTTTATTATAAGCAATACGGTGTTGAGTGTCTCTACTCCTAAATCTCTAGGCACACCCACGACCATCTATTTAGACTAAAATCTTTGAAGCAAAATATCTAGGTCAGCGGATATGTACTTTTGACATTTGGCCATGTTGTCCTGCCCAAAGGTTTTATTGCTGCTAGCAGCCCCAAATCCTTAGCAATACTGGCTATTATTGCCCTTCAAACTGAAAAAGTTTGTGACTTTAATGGCAAAATAAAAAGGGCATCTCTTGGCAGCGGTGTACACCTGCCCAGATGTAGGCAATCAGGTGGCACGTCGTCGGTGGAGAATTTTAAAACAATAACGAGATGTCCTAAAGTTGGTCTGCTTTTTACCAGCATCATGTGTCAGCAATACTAAACGTTACTGGTGATAAAGATCCCTCAAAGACAGTTCTTTGGGTCTAATTTGTAAATAACTACTGCAGTTCTGGTTAAGTTTTAATAAGATAGATGGTATCTTAAAATTAGTTTTTTGGTCACATATCCTTTAACATAATTCATTTTTTGCATAGGAGTTAATTTAGAGAACCCCCAGTTATGGGGTCACCTCCAGTTTGGAACATAGTTGGAGCAGCCTGTCAGGTTCCTTCCAAGGTTCACTCCACGATGGCTTGAAGTCACCCGAGTTTACTTGGGGCACAGCTTCATTCCCAACCATGTACCATACATGAAGCTCGCCTTCAAACAGAAATGTGACAAAATGACTGCACAGAACTTGAGTGACTCCATTCCCTGCGAGCACTTACAATTTTAATGTTGTGTCTAAGTGTAACAGAAAACCAAGTACACATTCATGAGGTATAGCGGTTTTGCTTGGAAAGTACAAATTTTGTTCATGCCTAAAATTGTTCACTGGATTTAAATCCTATCTTTAAAATCGAAATTTGTTCTTCTTGTCAGATTGTGGATTGTTTAGAAGCTAAAGAACAAGTCAAGAGAATAAAACATTACTGAAAAATTGTTAGTTACTAGACAATTATTTTCTTTTTTAAAAAATTATTTTCATAAAATATTATATCATGCTGCAACCAAAGGGATTAAATATATATGCTATATATTTGATCCCTTTGTATATATACTATGATATATATATATCATACATACAACAAAAGAAAATTTTCAATGTCTACATTTTCCTCTGGTCATTGTTATTATCTGTTCCATTTCATGATTATTACTAAAAATAATTTTTAAAACATATTTTATTTATTTATTTGTGAGAGACACACAGAGAGAGGCAGAGACAACAGGCAGAGGGTGAAGCAGGCTCCCTGCAGGGAGCCTGATGCAAGAGTCAATCCCAGGACCCCAGGATCACACCATGAGCCAAAGGCAGACACTCAACTGCTGAGCCACCCAGGTGCCCCATTACTGAAAATAATTCTGTCCTATGGAGGAAGAGGAGGGTTTAGGAATGACTCTCCCCAGGGAGGTCTGGCTATCTACTATCAAGAGCCAAGCACAGGAGCCCTTGTTCAAAAGTGATGGAGAATTTCAAGAGGGTGACAGTAGAGCTTGGAGGTCTTCTGAACGTGGCACCCATGTGGCTGCCCTAGTCACACAACCATGAAGCTGGCCCTGGTTCTGAGTGTCCAGTATGCCGGGAACGCCCTCATCCCCAGAGTAGTTCTCTTCCTTGATTACAGGTGAGGCTGTTGGATGTCCTGCACCGTCCTTGGACCTTCAAAGAAGAGCTGCTCCAATGCCCTTCAGATTCTCTATCACCCCCCACAGACGACCTCAGCCCCACCCTCCCATGCCCAGTCACCACTCAAGTGCTGGGACAATCAAAAATCTCAGTTCACCAGAAAAGCGGACTTCCTGGGATTGCACACTCTCAGATCTTTTTTAAACAAATCATGATTTTACCCAATGCGTAATTCTTGTTCTGCTGGGGCTCTGGGGAATCTGTCTGTTAGGTAGTTGTTTCCTTGTCTGCAGTCTCTTTAGGGCTGAGATTTATGGCGAACTCTGTGCTGGGTAAAGGGAGGTAAAATTCGGCTTCCTCGTTTCCCTGAATGTCACTACTGGGAAGACCAGTGATGGTTGGGAGCCACAAAACTGCGACTGCTTGGAGATAAAGCAAGAGCGAAGGTTGGACATCTTAATCCAAGAGCACATTGGGTTCCATGTCCCATGGAGGGAAACAGAAGAAAAAGTGCAGTTGGGCCTCCCAGGGCTGAGAGAGCCACTCACACAGTAAGAGGGGCCACCCGCCTCCAGGCAAATGGAGCCTCACGGGGCAGTGGCTGGACAGAGGTGCTGGAGGTGTGTGGCCTCTGCGTGGGCCCCACTGGATGGAGAGCCTGTGAGGGTGACTGTCCCTCGGCCTTCACTCCTCCGCCGGTAAGAGGAGTGTCTATCAAATGCTCCAAGTTCCTGTGTCGCTAGTGGGAAATAACTAAGACCCCACTTGTGATTCTTAAAGTGCATTTGACACAAACGGAAACCATACAAAGGAATGTGCTTCTAGGGTTTTCTTGTGAAAGGCTGGGAGTGAATGACCCACCGCCTTTGCAAAGAGGCCGCTAGAGTATTTCTGAGACAAGAGTCTTGTTTTCATTCATGTACATAAAGGGATCGACTCCTTGAAGCCAAGAATCCCTGATGGGTTGGATCAATGGCTGCTAACGTGCCCATTTGGAGCTGGTAAGGAGTTAAACAGGGATTTCAGAAGATTTGTAATTGCAATTTAAGATAAGCCAGGGATGCAAATGAAGCTGACATTTAACTCCAAATGGCTGACTGTGTATTGTGGTGTTGGGGTCCTACCAGCACCCCACGCGTGCAGAGTCCTGGTGCAGCCCTGCCTGGCACAGGGCTTTGGGGATGGAGCCCCTCTCAGATCTGTGTGCCAAGCCTGGCCCTGTCCTGGGTCACAGGTGACAGACGCTCTACCATTCAGACATCAGTCTGGCCCCAAGCCCAGGGCACTTCTGTTATTTGGGTGAATAGGCTCCTATAACCATGGACTGGGAGCTAATTTCCAGAATGCCTGCTCCGAGCCAAGAAATAGCTTTCCAGTGGAAGTCCTTACACACAGGTGAAGGCCATCAGAGCTAGAGACCCTTTCTCAGTGAAGCTCGTCTCTCGGCCTTGTGGCACTAAATCTGAACCATACCACCAACTACTCTGACACCTCTGCAAGTTACATCCTAAGCTCTACATTCCTTGTCTTTGAAATAGGTGTAACCCTAACAGTGACTTCAATCCCTAGCACTTGGTAAGTGTTTAATAATTATTAGAAGAAAAATAAGCGTTTTTCACTGAAAACTGAGACAGAGGGACTTAATGCTATTGAACCACATGCTTAAAAATGGCTTCAGTGGTAAATTTTATGTTAGGTGTATGTTATCTCAATAAAAATTTTTTTTAATTTAAGATTTTATTTATTCATGAGAGACACAGAGAGAGAGAGAGAGAGAGATTGAGAGAGAGGCAGAGACACAGGCAGAGGGAGAAGTAGGCTCCTTGCTGAGCAGGGAGCCCAACGCAGGACTTGATCCCTAAATTTTTTTAGGGACACCTGGGTGGCTCAGCAGTTGGGTGTCTGCCTTCGGCTCAGGGCATGATCCTAGGGTCCTGGAATCGAGTCCCACATAGGGCTTCCTGCATGAAACCTGCTTCTCCCTCTGCCTGTGTCTCTCAGGAATAAATAAATAAAATCTTAAAAAAAAAAAAAAAAGATCTGACCTTGATTAACCCCTGGTCAGTGCATACATGTAAAGAAATTACCTGGAAAAAATGAGCAACAAAAAAGAGCAGGCTGGGCCATCCAGGGGGCTCCCCTCGGGCTAGGAGGAGTGGTTCGCATTCCCACTGGCCAAGATGGGTGATGTACAGGGCACAGAGAGTCCTCAGAGTGCTGTTTCGGCAATGGGAAAACATGAGCCTCAGATTAAAGTATGCTCTGGTCCCACCTAACCCAGCTTAAAAACAAGCCTCAGAAGGATTACAGTAATTTAACTGCATCCGAGAACAAGGTTCAAGAATATGTAAAAGGAAACAAAAATAGCAAGCACCCATCTGGAGCACCCATCGCAGCATCTGGCATCCAACTTAAGATTACCAGGTGTGCAAAGAAGCAGGAAACTATAACTCAAAATGAGGTGAAAAACTAGTCAATAGAAACAGACCCAGACATGACACGGTGATATAACTAGTAGACAAGGACATTAAGAGGGTTGTTTTAACTGGATTCTGTGTGCAAAACAGGGGAAAACACAGGCGAGTGTGCGCCGCTGATGCTAAAGCTGAGGGCCGTATCTGGGACAGCAGGCTGCGTCTCCTCGCTCCTTCAGTGGAGAGTCCGCCTCCATCCTGCAGGCTGGGAGCGATGGCTTGTCTCGCAATACGCTCCCTCATTCCGGTCCAGGGCCTGCCCATCTGCTCAGAGGAACAGCGGGGCCTCAGTGGCTCTTGCGGGCTTTGCCTGGGGAAGGGGTTAGGTTCAAGCAACAGTACTGAATCCTGTCTGCACATGAAGCAAGGACGTGAGCCTCATTCGGAGGAGCAAGAGGCCCAACCTTTCTGCCTATTGACGCTTCCTGTTTGCTCAGGCGAAGGTGGTGCTGGGGTGACCCACGCAGGGAGGCTGCACCAGTGGGCAGAAGGCCAGGCCCAAGTTTGAGGCCTAAGAATGATGAGTCATTCTGGGGTCATGCCCTGTGCTGGGAGAGGTGCCACAAACCCAGCAGATTGTTCAGAGCACCGTCCCTTCTACTTTTGCTTCCACAAACATTTGCTGAGCACCCACCACATACCAGATTTACTGCCAGATGGTTTCTACACACTGTTTAATTTCTTCTTCCCAACAGCCTTGTGAGGTTGGTTGTTTACATTCCCATTTCACAGATAAGGAAACTGAGGCTCAGTTAGTTGGCTGCACAGCAGAGTCCAAGCCCTTTTCTCCCACTCCAGGTCCAGAGCCCTTTCTACAGCTCTATGTCCCTGTTCCTGCATGACCTGGATGTCTGGACACTCACTGGGTGCAGGAGTCTGGGAGGGTTTCAGAAGCAGCAGCAGAAGGGTAGTCATAACCAACATTTATGGAAGGGCTACTCTGTGAGAGCCACGGTGCAAACTCTTCACAGGAGCCATCTCATTTAATCCCCAGACGAATTCTAAGAACCAAATATTACTTTCATCCCATTACACTTGCCCAGCATGGCACAACTTGGGAGGGCTGGGCTGGGCTTTGCAGCAGATCCATTATTTCATCCCAAAGAGGCCATGGGTCTTAGGTTGGTTCCTCGGGAGCAGATCTGGAGACAGCATAGTGTATTTGGCAGGGGATCCCAGAAAGCGGGGGGGGAGGGCAGGGTAAGTGAGACACAAAGGTACAGGAAATCTGTAAAAGTATGGCATGGAGCAGACTACTATGGGGCAACCGGGACTTCATCCCTTTGGAGATCTTTGGGAAGCAGCATAGGACAGTGCTTCTCAAACTAACTCACACACAAAACCCCTGGGACCCTGTTGAAATGCAGATTCTGATGCATCAGGTCAGGGTAGAGCCCAAGATTCTGCACTGCTAACAAGCTACCAGTGATGTCGATGCTGCTGGCCTGTGGGCCACACTCTGAGTAGCAAGAGTATAGCACACACCTTACAACTACCCTAGCAGAAGGTTAAGAAAGCTGGAACATTAAACTCCAGCTGCCATCTGTCATTGGCTGAGGGCTGCTGGGGTGAGGTGTCCACCACCTGCTCACTGGCCCACCCTGGCCGGAAGAAGACCCACAGGCAGGGCTCTATGCATGTATACTAAAGGAGCCTGGATGGGCACCAACAGCTTCACCACACCGTAGGATTGACGTGATTCCACTGCCCTCCCTGTCCAGGACTCTGCCCACCCACCTGTGGGGGGTAAGCCTGCCTGTGCCTATGTGCAGGTGCTAAGAACAACTGAGGGAGCCAGAGAGACCCACCCCTCAGCAGGGACCTCAGGCAAGGTCCAGAGAACACCATTGGGCTTCTCTAAATCCAGGCTAGACCTCCAGATCTCTGAATGGGGGTTCCTCCCCACTCCCTCAGTTACTCTTAAACTCCAAAATTAGAGAGCAGCTTCAAAAGACTCTTCCCGATAAAAAGGGCTTTGGCAGGGTCATGGCCAGGGTCTCACTGGGTCCTACCTCTGTCCTTAGTATGGCCTGGTATGACGCTGGGGACTGGACACCATGGCTCCTCCCACAGCTCAGGGCTCCTGAAAAGTGTGGCAGGACATCTAGGCATGAGACCTGCCCACTGGTCAGGGTGCAGCCCCAGCCTCTCGGCAGCCCCTAGATCAGGAGGGCTACCACACAGTTTCCCAAAGTGAGAGGGCCGGGGCAGCAGAACTGGAGTCAGGTCCCTCAGTGACCCCTGCGGAATCCCACAGAAAGGAGAGGGAGACATTTGTACCCTGGTGACTGTGCTCCACTCTGGGTCCCATGACTAGTCCCAGATAGGAGCAGCAGTGGTGTTAATCAGGAAGCTGGAAGCAGAGCCTGGCCTTTCATAGAGCTTCTGGAACAGACTTGCTGTTTACTCTAGATGCAGAAAAGAATATGTAAGTTGATTAAACTGGGTCCCCGAAGAACAGCCTGGTTCCACATTTAGCGGAGACATGGAAACACTTGTAGAGAAGACGCATGGCCACATGCTCCTGTGTCAGCTTACAGCTCTTGCCCCATGGATGTGAACATTCCCGCCTCCCCCCTTCCTCAGTTCATCTCCGTCCTCTCCCACATGCCTGCGGTACATGTCAGCTGGAAAAGGACTGTGCTGGGTTTTGCTTTGTTTGTTTTTGTTTTTAAGACAAGGCTTCTGGTAAAAAATCATCCTCCCTACCCCCTATCTCCCGAAACTTCATTGCTTTGCATTTTTTAAAAATCTTCTTTTCAATTTGTTGATTCATATCCTGCTTTCCTCCAAAAGAGAGTTGAGGTGGCTATTGTCATAGTAAAGGAACAATAAAACCAACATTCATGAAGCTAAACAGATGAACGAAATGCAGGACTGCGAAAGGAGAAAACACCCAGAACTCTTGGCTGAGGGAAGTGGTGGGAATGAAATCCCAACTTCCTTGCAGTCTGAAAAAAACAGCGACACATACACACTGTGTATACCTTGCATCGTATATAAGTCTGTCATGGGGGGAAAAATAAATAAACAGAAATGCAGTAGATTCTTGGCTCTGAATTTTGAGAGGATTTTGTCATGGGTCACTAGGGCTCTGGCTCTGAGTCCTTGAGTAACTTAATGACCAACATCCTCCAATGACCGTCACCCACACAGACGACTCCCTTGTAGTGACAGTTCCTCGTGTCGACTCTCTAAACAAGATGAGTGCATACTAAAGCAAGTTTCCTTCAAGGGGTTTACAAGGCTACCTGATAATAAACAAAGCCAAGAATTTAAATGTTTTACTTCAAAAGATGTCTTTCGTAATATTACTGGGTGATTAGTACTCACGAGCGACAGAAGATTCTCAAAACCTGAAGAGCAGTAAGCTTCCTTCCCAGGTGAAACCAGGAGGAGCTGACCCATAAAGGCAGAAAGATGAGCCACCCATAAAGGTGGCTGCAGGTGTTGGTTTCCCAGGGCTACCATAACCAACGACTCCCCGTTCATATTAGATTCAAGGCTCCCCCTAGTCCAGTATGCCCTCACCTTACCCAATCCGATTTGCAAACAACCCTATTTCTAAATAAGGTCAAGTTCTGAAGTCCTGGTTGGGGAGGGGGTGGGGGGCGGCATGTGTGTGTCAAGACTTCCTTATGTGAATGTAGGAAAGGAGAGGTAGACACAGTTGAACCCAGAACAGTGGCCAAGGACATGGGTGAACCCTGAGGTCAAGTCCTGGGGGCCTGTGTACCTGGAGGGATACCTGACCTATCATGGAGCAGACACCCCATCAAAGCCTCCTGTCCCGGCTGGAGGAGAGCCTCATCAGAACAGCACGATTCTTCCTGGAGCCTCTGCAGAGAGATGGCCAAAGAGTAAGAATTTGTCTGTGTTTATCCCGCCCTGGCCAAGAAGAAGAGTCAGCAGATCTGGAGGTTGGGGCAGTCTGGCCTCCGTGTCATCTCACTTGGCTGCCAGGCTGGAAGCGTCCACCAGGGTCTCCCATGGCTTTGATAAACATCTCTTCAGATTTTCTTGGTTCTAATACTGACCTCACCGAGGCGACCAAAGCATCTTCTTGGGAACCCTGATCCTGGGAACTGCCCCGTACATTTGGCATCACTGTACACCCTATGTAAAAGTCCCCTGGCCTTGTTCAGTGTGCACCCCACCCATCGGGTAGTGTAAACCTAGGGTCAGTGTTCCTCCACTGCAGCGGGAGCATCCAGTCCCTGAAAAAGACTCTCTGCCTAGAACATCCTTTTTTATTATTGGTCAAATAGCATCAATTCTATATTTCATAATCTTTCCAATCCTGGCACCAATCACTAGCATTATTGAAAATAACTACATAAAGTGAAGACTCTTTGTAGTATAATAATTATTTTTGGTCTTGTAAACCCAAGATGGAGAATAACCACACTCTGCAAGACTCAAGGAAGAGTCAGTTGACCCACTGGCACTCTTGTTTAGTCATTAGTCTTTTGAGGCCTTGGTTAATGGGAGTCTGCTCTGCTCCAGCCAAGTCCCTTGGGTGGGGGTGGGGGGGTGGCTGTCAAAGCCAGAGAGCAGTTCCTCGGAGATGCTAATTCAGGAAATAGATAAGAAAAGGCCAGGCAGGAGAAGCAGGAGGAGGAGAGGAAGGATCCTACAGGAAGAGGGTGTAGTCGTGAAACTGGTGGAAGAGTGGAGAGCAAACAAATGTCCTGTGGGCTGATGTGGAGAGATGGTGTCGGGAGTACTTGGCAGTGGGGGCGGGGAGGTGGCGAAGCTGAAGCTTCAAAATAGCACTGGGTACAAGGAAATTGGGACAGGACGGAAGAAGGAACGGTGAGAAGCAGGGATGATGCTTCTGTGTTGCTTTTCAGAGACATAAACTAAAGATCGAGATTCCTCAGTGTTTCGCTTGTTGTTTGCTCTTTGTTGTTGCCACTGTGGGTTACTTTCGGCTATTTGATGGGACTCCATTGAGGGCAACTCCATGTAGAAAGAACAGCACTGTCCCAGAGAAATAGAATCCCAGCTGCCTGTGAGCCTTTCAAGTTTTCTAACAGTAGGTACTTAAGAAAAATAAAAAGAAACAGATGCACTTAATTTTAATAATATATTTTTTTGTTTAACCCCATATATCCAAATACCATCACAGGAGGTGATCAATATTTTCAAAGGTATTAATGAAATGTTTTAAATTGTCTTTCCCATATTGAGTCTCTACAATCCAGTATATTGAGAGCACATCTCAATCTGGATTCTAGGTAGAGGCTGGGCTAGATCATTCTGGGATTCTTAAGGATAAAATGATAATAAGAGTTGTTATTAATAATCGTAGTCATTTATTGAGCCTCTTAAATGTGACACATGTTATATTAACCCTCTTTTTCATGCACCACTACACTCGATCATCTTAACCACCTTACGTGGTAGTACGATTATTATCCCCTTCCACAGATGCTGCAATGGAGCCTCAGAGAGGGTGAGTGGTGTGCCCAAGGCCACACAGCTGGTCCAGGGCAGAGCTGGGACAGGGGACCTAGTGTGCCTGGCTCCAGCATCTGGCCTCCTTGTCTGAGGGTCAGCAGAGAGAGCCCCCCCGACACTGGGCATTCCCCAGCCTCGTCCTCGGAGATCAGGCACAAGGATGGACTCTCTTTCCTGATGATGTGGAGCTGTCATGTTCACTTAAAAAATGGACCAGAAGGAACATGAGTTGCACAGTGAGCACAGGGGATGACCGACGGAGGACACGCCGGCAGCAAGACACCCTGACTCCCAGCAGCAGGGGGAAGCTGCAGATTCCAGGCCGGTGAGCAGGTTCACGACCTGCAACTGTTCTCAGTGACACTTACTTAGCAAAGAGCCCCAGAGAGGACTGATTGTCATTAAAGGCCGGACGAGAGCATCGATTGTCCCCCCCCCAAGTGATGATTTGAGGATTCTGCCTCAGCCAGGCTCAGAGTGTGGGTGCGGACATGTGGTGATGTGATCTCCCCCGAGCGAACAGGCCAGCCCACGTCAGAGGAACTGGAAACCAAGGCCCGGCTGAAGGCTGGGGTCGCCTTGGGGGTCCCCCTGCTGCCCCCCTGCCCCCACACCCCTAACACCCACAGGCAGTGGGAGGTGAGGCTGGGCTGGCCTGACAGGTGGGAGATCTGGTGGGGCCTGGGGAGGGCTGGTCCAGAGGCCCCAGGTGCCCTTCTAGCTGCGACATTGCTGGTGGTCCCCTCGCCCTGCTGACCACAGCTGCGGCATCGTCTGCAGGCAGAAAGTCCGGGCGTGGATGCGGCCTGGCCAAGCCAGGCCAAAGCATCTCCAGTCCACTCCCGAACCCCCACGCAGGGTGGTGAGCGAGGCCTCACCTCCAGAAACTCCACGTTAGGAGGTGAGACTGTGTTCCCACGTGTCCCCACACGCATGTCCAGCTCCCCTCCATCCTACTCTGGCCACAGCTGGAGAAGGGTGCACAAGACTCTCCGGGGGAGCATCCAGGCGAGGGTCCAAGCAACAGCTTGTGCGCCCTAAAGCTGCCAAGTGACCACTGAGCCCCAGGCGCTGTGGCAGCCCCGGGGGGCGGGGGGATGTACGGGATAGGACGCCTGTTCCTTGGGACAACATGGCACAGATTGGGAGGCAAACAGCTAGAGGGAAGCATGGTAAGTGCTAGAATGCAGGGACTTAAACTACAGGGATCTTGGGAGCAGAGAGCACAGAAGTTGAACCCAGAGGGAAGATGTGGGGCCTGAGAGAACATTCCAGAAACGCAGAAAGCACAGTCCATGCCAGGGGACATCCCAGCAAGTGGAGCTTACTGAGCAGCGGGAGCTCGGGGTGGGCCCTGCAGTGGGGAAGGGGATGGGGACCCCGCATGGAGGGCTCCCGGGCCCTGCAGAGCAACCGGGGTGGCAGGCAGAGCTTAGGGTGCATGGGAGGATGTCAGACAGAGGGCAGGGTGGGGTGGCTGTGAGGGATGGACACCCTGAGTGCGGGGACAGGTGCACGAGGGGGGCTGTGGCGCCACTTCATTCCTTGACGCTCCTTAGCTGAGCTCAGCCAGCCTGGGGCCCTGCTTCCTGCCTTCACAGCCACTGGCAGAGGTGGGGAGCCGAGGGGGGTGAGGGGGGCCAGGCCCTACTGTTCTTTGCAGCCGGCGTTTTCATGTCTAAACAACACCGCCCACTACTGAGCGGCTGCTAGTGAGACACTGGCACAGCTAGATTTTCGGAGGGGACGACGCCCCAAGGTAGGAGCCAGAGCTCTCCTCTGCACCCCCAGCACCGAAGCCGCGTCGGCACATAGCAGTCGCTGAACGCCAAGTGTGGGTTGACTGTGAGCGAGAAGGAGAGAGTCTATTTTAAAACTTTCTGAATCTGTTTCTTCTTACATCCTTCTCTGTCCTTTCACGTTTTGGGGGGTGGGCTTAAATATATGCACCCTGCTGGACAAGGCGTCCTGTACTTAAAGAATAAATAGGTGCCAGAAGTAACCAAACTCAACTTCTGGGTTGTCACCGTCATTGTTTTTAAAGGAAGCCCAATTATTTTAGATGCATTTGACTATATTCAGAGGCTAAGTACAGGCTAGCTAGGGCAGCCCTCTAAATAGACTTGCACACCCACCGAAGAAATACCACGGAGCACGGCGCTGGATTTTCCTGATTGTGAACAGGAGACCGTCTGTAAACCCTAGATCTCTAGCCTCCATTCTCCCCTGGACAATATTCTTGGATGGATCATTATAAGAATGGTTGGTTAAAAAAAAAAAAAAAAAAAAAAAAAAAAAAAAAAAAAAAAAAGAATGGTTGGTAAGCTCCTGCCAAGGAGGCCAGGTTGGGCTCACCAAAATATAAGCAGAGAAGGAGGGGAGGAAGGAAGGAATGGATGAGTAACGTGCTTGTGTGAGGGATGTGTTCCCTCGGGCCTCATATCATTCAACGCATGGCTACTTCAAGAGTAATTCTCCCACAGGAATAAAGCGGGATTTACATCACTTCAAGTTTTGCACATTAAGTGAGACTGTATTCTTTCCCACTTGCCTTTGTTCAGATTTGCATAATTCATATTAGCACAGAGTATGAGTTTCTTCCCTCTTTTCTAAAGGAAGACTATGGATTTATACCTGGAGATCCAGGATGTACTTGGCAGTTTCGATCGGACAGAGAAGCGTAGGGTACATTTTCATAAAGCCAAGTGCGTCTGCCCTCCCGATGGGCTGATGGGAAAGGAACTGACCTACCGTGGGTTCTCCAGACCCGCAGGGCTCCAGCTCTGTCCTAATCAATATACAAAAGACATTCTCAGATCTGTGAGGGAAAAGCAAATGCTTCAGCTGGCACAAAATCAGGACCCTTACACACCCACTTTAGTGTGAATCTCAGCCAGCCTTGAACCTGGACCAAATCTAAGGAGGTGGTATTTGAGAGAGATAAATAGAAAGTCCTGCACTTTGATCCCAAATGAGTATCTGGAAAAATATACCAACGACTGGGATTTGTCTTAGTTCATTGCAAGTTCAATCTGAATCAGTGGGGTGATGAGTCTTCTGACAATAAAATTCAGTCTTTGGTTACGTGAATAGAAATAGAAGATCTAGAATGGAGGAGGTGATAGCTCATCCTCCTCACACTCACCTGGAGTTCTGTTTTCAGCTCTCAACCTTGGTCACAAACTGGAACATGTCCAGAGAAGAAAAAAAGGGTAGCCAGACCTTGAAGTGCTTACTCTGGAAAAGACTAAGGGAGGAAGTTATTGTTTCCACATGTAGAGGTGGTTGCCATGTGCAGGAAGGCTTAGGTTTGCATTTTTGTGGGCTTCCAGGCTAGTCCAAGGACTTTCAGGTAAAAAGTTTCAGGCAGTGAGATTTTTGTTTCAATAGAAGGGCAGGTAGAGGGTCTGACGACAAAGGGGCCACCCGAGTTCAGGTGATGGGTCTGGTCATCTTGGCACCACTTAATGGCTAATCAGCAACGTTAGGCAAAAGAATCTATGTATCTGATTTCCTTTTTCCTCTTTTTTTTTTAACCCTTGGAGAGTTGGCCACAGATGATTTAGAAAAGAGAAAATAAATGAGCCTAAACTTATGAAAATTTTTTAAAAATTACTTTGCTAATAATTGGATGAAAATTCAAATGGTGATAATGTAGATTTTATCTGTTAGCAAAACTTAGGGAGAAAAAATAAATTCCAATACTGGGGAGGGTGCAGTGCAATTGGTGTTTTCATTCGCTGCTATTAGCTCTGACGCCTTTTGGAAAGCCTGTACATTGCAAATAGCTCTGTCCCAAGAGTCCAACAGGCCGGCGAACAAAAGAGTTGAAAATATGCAAGTGGCCACATGCCTGAAGATATTCATTGTGGTATTACTCTAAGCAATTTAAACAACGACTAGGGGAGCACCTGGGTGCCTCAGCAGTTGAACGTCTGCCTTTGGCTCAGGTAGTGATCCTGGGGTCCTGGGATCGAGTCCCGCATTGGGCTCCCCGCTGGGAGCCTGCTTCTCCCTCTGCGTATGTCCCTGCCTCTCTCTGTGGGTCTCTCATGAATAAATAAATAATCTTTTGTTAAAAAAAAAAAGCAATGAAAAGGTAACCAATGAAGATGACAGGTATTGGCTCAGTAGAATGTTACGTATCATTTAAGAAGTCATTTTCACTGTGGCCCTAGGGAAAACACAGAGGACATGACATGTGTGCACCTGTGGGGAATCGCCACCTACAAAATTCCACAGAGATGATGACTGTAATTGCATACTAGGCAGATGGAGATGACAAAAGATAAGAAGGGTAATTTCTTCTTTTGAAGGCCAGATTTGCCACTAGCTCGTGGTGTCATCTTGGGCAAATCCCTCCCTTTTTTCTGTGCCTCAACAGCTCAGTCCATAAACCAGAGAGTTTGGACTCAATGGTGTCTAACGCCCTTTCCAGCTTTACGATGGGAAGAGAGTGGCTCTATTTCATGAAGAAACTGTATTCCCGAGGGATTAAGGAATCAGCCACCGTCTTGCTTTCTGACTTCCCCCATCGGACTCCACTGCTTCTTCATTATATATTTTTAGGGATCAGTTTTGAGATGAATAGCAGATGAGAAAAAATAGAATTCCTTGATCTTTCTCAAATAAACTGCGGCATTTTGAAGGAAATTTAGCCGTGTGCTCCCTGAGTGCTTCAGTGTGAAGTAGCGTAACACAGCTCTCAAGTCGTTAGGACACTTTATTCAAAAATGCCCAAGAATGATTTCAAATTGAGATGTTGCTGCTGTGACATTACTGAAATGAACCGTCCTGGGAAGGTTTATTCACATGGAACAAAGGGAAGGGGTGGACATTTAATATTCACTTATATTTGAGTCATATATAAGTGAATATATAGTTGTCTTGCCCCAGTTCCTTGGTTTTGTAACCCAATCAATGGAAAAATGGTCAAAACCTACTATGTCTGTACATAATGCAGGGCCTTTTAATTTGTAGGGGTCTGAGGCGCTGGGTGACAGACATGGACCTCCCACACCTAAAAGCCTCCTCAGCATGCCCAGGCTCCCTCCGAAATTGCCCTCATCTGTTCAAAACTTTCTGGAAGGGTGATGACTGCTTAGTTGGGACACTTCCTTTTCATCCGCAGAGCAGACAAGAGGAGAAACACCACTAACACAGCATCGACACACAAAAGGGTCTTCTGGGGTCCCTGCAGTCCCTGGGGAGAATGTCCCTGCTCTCAGGGGTCATGCAACTTTGCCAAACACTGTTTGCCTGACGTTTTTGGAAAAGAACCCATTTTCAATCATCCGGGAAGAATTTATAACATGCAGGGACAGCCCACAGCTCGATTACCTAAAAATCAGAGGAGTATTACTTAGATATGCAAATAAGGCATCTCTCCAACAACTAACTAAACTTTCAAGGAAGAGTCCAGAATCTCTTAGTTTGGCTCAAAGAACCCTTAGACATACAGCTCCCCAGCCAAGTGCACAGTGCAGCATGGCAAACGTGGCTATTAGAACCAGGGCAGAAAGGAAAGAAAGTCACGGAACCTTGATTTCCTCCCTCTCTTCATTTATACCAAGCTGCTTTATAAGAAGATAAAGACGCTGATCATCCTTTGTTGACCTCTTTCTGGGGAAGGAACCAGGAGTGTGAATTGAAGAGGGAGGACCGGGTGGCTGGGCACCGACTTGAGGGCAGAGAACCCAGGTGGGGAGGCGAGGCACACGAGTCCACGGGAAGGAAGCGAGCACACACAGAAGCAGCGGAGAGAGGCATCTCAGTGCTGTCCTTTCAAATCAGTCACTTGGCAATACCCTGAGCTGGGTCCAGTAAGATTGCTCCTGCTTAACAACCTCAGGAAGCTCTATTCCAGAAGGACTGGCCCCAAGCTCTTTGGGGCACCGTTTAAGCCTGCATATCTGCCTTCCATGCACACTCAGGATTCCTCTGCCACTAGCCTGCAAGTCCCTTCGAGGCTAGCTCCACCTGTCACGGTCACCCAGCAATCACCAGGACAGCAAATAAATGTTCCTTGAATTAAAAACAAGAGGGGCCTCATGAGGGTAGCATATGAGACATTGACAAAAATAATATGCAATACCTAATACCCCGAACTTGACTTTGGTGGCAGTTTTTTTCCTCCTGTCATATTATTTCCATTCTTCGCTACTGGTCTCCTTTCTCACTTAAACCATATTGTAGCCCAGAGACCTTGCATTTTGGTCTTCCCTGCAGGTCACCACTGATGACCAGGGTTTCCTCCTCTTCTGTGGGATGGTCGA
This sequence comes from Canis lupus dingo, assembly GCF_003254725.2. Lineage (NCBI taxonomy): Eukaryota > Metazoa > Chordata > Mammalia > Carnivora > Canidae > Canis > Canis lupus. The sequence continues at coordinate 60,460,457 of NC_064250.1, forward strand.
AATCCCCTGGAGGGCAGAGCAGAATTTTGGAGGTGTTATCATCTGGGCAGAGATCCCTCAGTCTGGGTGACTCTTTCCTAGCCACTTTGAGGCTGACTTAATGAAAAATGTTTAATAAGAGCTTCTTACCAGGGCCACCCGGCCATTAGACTTGACCTCATGTATACTCAGCTTGGTCAACTACCTGATTCATAGATTCCACCCAAGTGACTCTTCTACTTTTCCTCCCAACCAGTTCTCCTCAAATACTGAAGGTCTATCTTCCAGAAGGAGACACCACAGCTTCATGGGTGGTTTTCAGCAGTGGGAATGGAAATGGCAGCAAGGTTGGCCCACATGGGGGGTCCTGGGTGACCACTTTGGGAAGTCTTGTCGGGAGGGGCCTCTCTGGGACGGATGCGCCCCCTGACCTTGCAGTAACACCTTGAGCACAGGAATTATGGCCTGAGAACCTGTAAGACACCAATGAATGTGGGGGCCCAGCAGGACAGTGCACAGGCCAGCTCCCCCGAGGTTACCGCTGCCGCTGGAACCCACAGATGTACACAGTGCACTGAAACAAAACCATCACCAGATAGAACACCCTTTCTGTTCCTCCAGCATGGTGACAGGCCTGTGATCTACGAACCGCCTGAGCGCCTCCTTCTGCCATCCAGCTCCTTGTTGGCTCTTGGGGTGTGTTTCAGGTGTCATGGATTGGTGACATTAAATCCTAGAAGGAAGTCTAAGGATTCCAAGTTACCACAAGAAACCCTCAGCACCTAGCGTAGGCTGGCAGGCCCCAGCCCCAAAGTAGAATTTTAGTTTATTGTTTGACAGCTTCCAAGTGAAAGGCGGAGTCTGTCTTAACCACAAGCTCTAGGTTCTGTGGTGGGAGGCTTGCTGTCATTCCCAACCACTGGAGTCCTGAGACCCACAAGCGAGCCCAGCCTTCAGCTGGGAGTTTGCGTATTTTTTTTTTTTTTTTGGGAGTTTGCGTATTAACAAAAGGTGTGTGATTTTTTGTTTTGTTTTTTGTTTTTAACCCGGGAAGCATGCATGATGGGTAGGTACAGTCAAAGTGTGGCTGGGACCCTAAAATCAAACTGTAAAAAACAGGACACACACCCTAGTGCAGGTAAGAAATATAAGTGATTTTACTCCTCGGCACTTGCACATGGAGACGCGGCGCACACAATACTACGTGGCATTGTTCTTCGATTGATGCAACTCAGTAATTTTTATTGCAACTGGAAGACAATACATCACAGAAACTTTATGGTAGGTCTGGGGGAAAAGTGTTATTTACAATAAATGATGAAATAGTTTGTCTTTGGCAATATGATTACATATGAAGAATGCGAAATGCAGGTATGGATGCCTCCAAAGCAACACCATCAGGTCCCTAAAGTTCGGCTGATCGTGCCTGCCTCCACACTGCTCCTCTAGGTAACGCAAACGCAACTGAACGTCACTTTCTTTCTCCTTTACGGTTCTCCCTTTCTATTCATGATATTGGCAGTTTCATACAGAAAATACAGAGGAAAAAAAAATTGGCTCTCGAAAAATTATTACTCTAGTAAATTATAATTTGGCCATGTGGGTCTATTGGCCAGCAAAGGTCAGACGACCATAAGCATCGATAGTAAACCTCTTAGTCTTCTGATTGCTTTATCACTGTTTTTTTTTTTCTTCTGTAAAACAAAAATGAAACTCAGAAATGGTACAGAATCAGAGTATAAAAAAATGTACAAGTGTATAATGCTTCCCAGACACACCCGGATAACTCCCCCCCACCCACATTTTTCACCACGGCAGTATAAGTAGTGAGTGTGAATAACACGGCATGGAACTGGTTACTGAATCAGCTCTGAGCTTCAATGGCCTCAACATACATACTCAGGAAATGCTTCATGTTTAAATAACTGAAATTGTGCTAAGGTTCACCTAAAAAAAGGGGGGGGGAGGGGGTGGGGGCTGGGGAACTCAGGCCACAGTCATGGAAGGATGAAATACAATTTGTAGGTTTGATAGGCTCACCATATCGAAGTCTGTGCGATTCCAATATGGAGTATCAGTTATTTGCAAAAGGTGGGGAAGGCTGTTCTCAACTTTTGCAAATGAAATACAGTGGAAAAAACACTGCTGAATAGATTCCAAATAAATAGTCTCGATTTCAATGCTAACGAAACGGACAAGGAAGGGTACTTGTGAGCATATCACAGTAAAGTCAGAAGTGGTCTTTCACCTAGGTCTGATTTCAAAAGAAGGACAGACAGCAAAATGCAGCACCATAGACACATCGGTTTCGGCCGTTACGAGATGGATCGTTTTGAAAAAAAAAAAAAAAAATCGTTATTTTCCTTCCTTAATTTTTGGTCAGTGAAGCTAGCACTTGTTTGCTGAACTGTGGAAGAATTTCAAGGTCACACGCATTATTCATGATAAAGCAACCGAGCTGACGAGTCTGTGCTTAATTCAAGAATAACCAGTAGGAGAGAGAGGAAAACAAGGAGTTAACCACCTCTGGCGCTCTCTCCAAGGAAGAGGGGTTAACAGATGAATTCACAAAGGTAGGCGGGTCTATACAGAACACTGGATGCCATGTGTAAATCCTCATGAAACTCCAGAAACAGGAACACCACACAATGTATATACTTTGATTTACACATTCCGTTACAAAGAGGAAAAAAAAAAAGGAAAAGAAGACACCATTACAACTTGGTAACTGTGTTAACTGCAATATAAACCAAAGTCCCGAGTTTGGCAGGTAACTAAAAGAGGGTTATCACTTAGGTTATATAGCAAAAGTGTTGATGTATATTATATATAGTAGTATAAATAATAAAAAAGTATTATTTAAATTAGATCACAGTGCTGCATTATGTGCATAACAGTGTTTGATATAGTATTGGAGGGCTGGGACCTACGACACCAAGGATTTAACTGTCAACACTGGTTAAGTCACAATCAAGAGGGGACACAGAGTTCAAATGTGTTCTTTTGGTGGCAAGAATCCTGAAGATGAAAGGAAAAAAAAAAACCAAAAAAACAAAAACAAAAAACAAAAACAAAAAACAAACTTCTCTACAGAAACATAAAAAATCAATTGCAACATCTGGGCAGCTGTGATCCACCAGAAAGAAACGAGTCCCAACCTGAATCAAGTTTAGAGGGAAAAGAGAAGTCACATTGAATTGAACCCCATCCCATATGCAAACCCCTCCCATGTAGGTCACTTGTACAGAACTCTGATTCCTTCTCCAAAAGCCCTTCGGTGAGAGGCTAAGAGCCCACACGCGTGGCGTGGGGATAACCGGAGGGCGAGTCGCTAGCCCTTGGTGCCGGGCCGTCCCGGGGCTGAGCTGGGCCACGGGAGCCATCTGGCCGGTGTCCACTCTGCAGAGCCCGCAGCCTGCAGTTGTCCCTGGGGCAGCTTCTAGAAGGCCCTGTGGGATAGCTCCTGTCGCACCTGGCAGGGGCTGGATGCGCCGACTTGCCTCCACGGGAAAGGTCGGCTCTTGGGGGAAAAGCCTGGGACGCATCCCTTCTTTTAAAGACTCAGCCCCGGGACCGAAACCGCCACAGTCGTCTGGGCCATCTCAAACCACCACCCAAACGTGGGTTCCAAATAGACAGCTTTGTTTACCAAAGAACTCTTTAAAGTGTACTGATCAGAGAGGGAAGGGAAGTAGGAGCTTATGGTATATAATAAGGCTGGGAAAAATCTATGATGCAGACCCTTTCCACGTAGCACTAGATAAAGGACGATTAGAGTAGCATAAAAATAACTGTCTATGTGTAGAGCATTTAAGAAAAAAGAGCTACAGTCTCTTCCTCTTAAATGGGTCCGAGGGCCAACAGCAAGTAACTGTAGATGTCGTGGTGCTGATGTGTTCATGCTTGTTTTCCAAAGCATCTTTAAATATTGCTATAGTTCCCCGTCTCCCCCCGCCCCCCCGCCCCGTGTGAGTAGGTGAGATACTGGAATGACACATGAAAACGCCACTTCTCCCAGCAGGAGAAATGAAAGCAAAAACACCACACCCCTTGAACGGTGCTCAGGCGACCTGTCAGACTCATGAGTACATAGGCTAAGTTTGGAAGCTAGAAGAACACCTGACGTTTGGGAAGTAATTCCAAGACTAAAGTGAATTACATTTGAGCAAAATATTCTTTCACAAATAGGCTTGTGCTTAAATCCTCTACTGCTCTTGGAGGAGGGGAGTGAGAGAGGGTGCCTCCTGCCCCTTGGCTTGGCAAGGACGCGGGCAACCTCCTTCTGTGATGAATTTAACTACAAACGGCCACATACACATTGATACTTGGTTTTTTTTGTTGTTGTTGTTGGTTTTTTTTGTTTTTTCTCAACGATCAAAATACAAAGTTAAACACAATTGAGCCATTGTTTTGGTTATGCATAATGTGTATGCCTCCAAAAACAGAAGAAAAATAGAAAAAAGTACCCTCACTAAAGTTTCCCCTAGATGTCCCCCTGGTGGCGCCCACGCGGGTGCCGAGGGAGACTCAGGAAATAACACTTAGAAAGCTGCCCGATGAGGTATTTATGCAAAAAGAGTGGTTCTGGAGTTAAGAACACACTTTTATATTTATCTATTTCTCAAAGAGATCAGAAAAGTAAATCACACACATTGCATTTTATTGTTTTCTAAAAGAGGCTTTTGCTCCTTTAGAAAAATGAAATGAGGGGAGACAGCCCACTGTGGGGGGGTTTGGATTGGAAGAAGTCCCCGCCAGAAAGTCCTGGATGTCGCCTCTGCCTTTTCAGGAGGGAAGTCTGACCTTCACCCTGGGGGTGGGGGTGGGGGGGCCGAAAGGGGTGTCTTCCGAGCTTGGTCAGGTGACAACCCATCGGAGTCCTGCTCAAGCTCCGCAGCAGACACAGCTCTTGGGGTGTCGGACACTTGGGGGAGATGGAGGGAGCACTTGAATAGTACATCCTCTTCGCATCTACACCCGGAACTAATATGCTGGAAGCGTTCAGGTTCAGGTACTGAACTTGACCCTGTCCTGCGGTGTAGACTTTTTTTTCCCCAGGTTCTCTCATCAGCAACCCAGAGGAAGCAAAGCACAGGGTATGCGCCAGCTCCCTCCCTCCGTCCTGGCCACTGGACTCGTGATGGCCCCGTGGCCACGGGGCGGGCCACTGGCCCGTCTTTCAAGATCACTGTGTTACCCCCCCGCCCGCCCTGGTCCCCCACTCTCCCTCACCCACCACATCCTGAGTCCTGGGAGTGGGTGTTCCTGTTGGGGTTTTAAAATTCCCCTCCACGTGGGTAGGAGATCTTATTCTTTCAGACACTTCTCTCTGGATCTCCCAAGACAATTCCTTTCAGGCAAAGATAACGGGAGTTTCTGGTCTGCTGTGACATCGTCCGGTCTAAATTCAGCTCTCCTAATCTAGGTGGGCTTAGTTCCAGGTCGGGTCGTGTGCTCAGGTGGCAGAGGTGGCCGGACCCTCCGTCCCACTGGGAGGTGGCTTCGGAGGAAACCCATCTGGGGCTGGTCCTTCCAACCCCCGAGTCGCTCCCTCCTTTGCGGGTACCCTAACTCACACCCTCATGCAATAAGGCCCATTAGCGTGCTTCCCCTTCTCCTGGCGAATTTGCATAATGATTCACTGCCTTTTTTCCTAGAACCAAATCACGATCATGGTCTCCACAAGTCAGCATCCCAGAATTCTCTTGATTCTATCATACACACTCACTACTAAGTTTGCCCTCGAATTATTGCGTCATGGTAAACATGTACAAAGAGAAAGGACACACTTTTCAACAGAGAATCGGGGGGTCGGGGGCTGAAGTTCAGACAAGGCAGTACAGAGCTCCACCATCCAGGCCCTACCAGAACATGAAGATATTTTATATTGCAGAGTAAGATTCCCCAACAGTCAGAATTTGTCCCTGAAGAAGGTTAAACCTTAAACACCTGCTTCAAAAAACCAAAACAAAATCATTGGGAAGAAGAAGAAAGAAAGAAAGAAAGAAAGAAAGAAAGAAAGAAAGAAAGAAAGAAAGAAAGGAAGAAAGAAAGAAAGAAGGAAAGAAAACAAAAACAAAAACAAAAAACAACAGAAAAAAAATCAAAGAAAAAAAAAAAAAGAGAAAACCAAAAGAAACTCTAAGCCTAAGGGCTTAAAAATTAGAGGCATAGCCTTTTCTCTATTTTCTATATTTATATGAAAATAATTCATGCTTCATGCTAAATACATTATTTACCTTACAAGAACTTTGTTATTTTTTGAATAAAAAAAAGTTTTGTGTTTTGTGATTTTTTTCTTTTTTTTTTCTTTTTTTTCTTTTTTTTCAAAGGAATCCATGCATTGTGGATCAGAAATTTCTGCTGGCTACACTGGCTGAATGTGGAAATCACTGATTTTGCAAAGAAGAATCCTGACTGACATTAATTGCAAACTCCATTTTGAGGGCAGTATAGGAGTTTTTTTGTTTTTTGTTTTGCCATGTTTTTTACTTTTGTTTGTCCATCAATGTGCCTTTCATCTTTTAAAAATACACCACAATACTAATGGCAGGTTCTGTAGCTTTTTTTGTTTTCACTCGGATCAAATAGTTTTGACAGGCAGAAAAAAGAATCTGTACCATTATTTTCTTCCTTAACAGCTATTGTAATTTCCTGAACTTGATTTTCACTTGGGCAGTTAAGAAGACAGAGCTTGTTTTCTGCATCAGTTCTCTCTCTCTCTCTCTCTCTCTCTCTATCTCTCTTGCTCTCTGTTTGCGCGTGCACAGGGCCAACCTTCAGGCTTATGGCTTGTGAAACATTCTCTTAATTTAATACAGAACAAAATTCAGTGATTAGCAATGTCACTAAAAACTGACCCAGTTTCTTCTCATTAGTCGCGGACACCTGGTGTAAAATGAGTGGCCCAGAGTCCACCTCCTAAGATGATACCAGGCCGCACAGCTCAGAAGCACAAAGGACTGGAGACCGCTTCCCACTCCGTCCACCCACCCCTGCACGATTCATGGCAATGAAACCCACGGCAATGCCAAGGGTTTTCCTGGCACAGCTGGACACCCAGGGTTAAGAGCCTGGGTCAGCTCCCCGGGGACCAGGGCTCATCCTTCTCCCCAGTCGCCTCGCACGCACTCACTCAGCGACCCCAATGGGCGGGACGACCTGACCATGTTTAGACCTAAGGGTTGGGCCTGATTGATGATTACTCTGCACGCGTGCCTTCTAGGTGCCGAGTGGGTGTTCCTGTGGCATCATCGTTGGCATCCCTGCGGATTCAGCCACGTGTTTCTGACAAAGCTGGAGGAAGCAATGGTAATTTTGGCTTTTTTCGGTTTTGTCTTCAGATAATGAAAAGCTTTTGTAAAACAGCTGAGTGTCAATATGAGTTCTATGGCTTCAATCTCCTTTAAAAATAAAATTCTTAAGGGTCCAAAACAAAGGAGGGGCAAATTAAAAAAAAAAAAAAAAAGAAAGAAAGAAAAGAAAAGAAAACCAAACCAAAAGGAAAAAAAAAGAAAGAAAAAAAATTGCTGATATTGCCACAAATCATTAGAAATCTCCTGACATGCTAAAACCAAATGGCCGAAAGTTCAAAACAAATCAGTGACTTGTTTTTAATTTTTTGTGGTTTCCTTTTGCTCTTTCTGCCCCTTTGCCGTCCGATTGGTGATGTTATTCAAACAGGACCGAATCCCTGCCAAGTGCAGGAGCGAGCCCGCCGCCTCCTTCATCTCCTCGTCGTCGCTCTCGGGGGGCTTCTCCGTGCGTCTCTTTTTGAGGGGCAGCGTGTCGCTGGGGACCTTGCGGGCCTTGGCGAGATGCTGGCGCTTCTTGTGCTGGGCCGCGTAGCCGCTGTCCCCCAGGGCATCCTTGGCCTCCTTCGGGCTGTGTTTGCGCTCGTCGTCCTCCGGCTCGCTGTGGCTCTCGTGGCTCTGGAAGCTGCCCTCGCTGCCCTCGCTGCCCTCCTGGCTCCCCTTGGCGGCGAACTCGTAGTGGTCGTCGGCCGACGAGGAGGACACCGAGTCGCTGGCCGGCGACGTGCTCCTGGCGTTGGAGGACTTGGCGCTGCTGTAGTTGTGATCCTCCTTGGGGTCTCCGCTGACCACCGGGGAGCCGCACGACGGCTCGTTCTCAGTCCGCACCCGGCAGCCGCCCAGGCCGTTCCTGCGGATGGGGCAGCGGGAAGGGACACGGAGGGGACACAGGTTAGCGCCCGCGCTCACGCCTAGGGCCCTGCTCCCCGCAGTCTGCTGCTCTGCCGGCCGGGGTGGGGGGTGGGGGCTGCACCCACAGGCAGGCCCGGCTCTGCGGACAGCATCCTGAGGCCTGACCCCCACCCCATCCCCGTCCCCCCTACCCCCCAGGCAGGCCTGGCTGTGCAGACAGCATCACAGCATCCCAAAGCCTGACCCCCACCCCATCCCTCCACCCCCCAGGCAGGCCTGGCTGTGCAGACAGCATCACAGCATCTCAAAGCCTGACCCCCACCCCATCCCTCCACCCCCGAGGCAGGCCTGGCTGTGCAGACAGCATCACAGCATCCCAAAGCCTGACCCCCACCCCATCCCTCCAACCCCCAGGCAGGCCTGGCTGTGCAGACAGCATCACAGCATCCCAAAGCCTGACCCCCACCCCATCCCTCCACCCCCCAGGCAGGCCTGGCTGTGCAGACAGCATCACAGCATCCCAAAGCCTGACCCCCACCCCATCCCTCCACCCCCCAGGCAGGCCTGGCTGTGCAGACAGCATCACAGCATCCCAAAGCCTGACCCCCACCCCATCCCTCCAACCCCCAGGCAGGCCTGGCTGTGCAGACAGCATCACAGCATCCCAAAGCCTGACCCCCACCCCATCCCTCCACCCCCCAGGCAGGCCTGGCTGTGCAGACAGCATCACAGCATCCCAAAGCCTGACCCCCGACCCTGTCCTCACCCCCCACCCCCAGCAGGCCCAACTCTGTGGACAGTGACCTGAAACCTGACCCCCGACCCCGTCCTCACCCACTACCTCCGGCAGGCTCAGCTCTGTGGACAGTGACCTATAACCTGACCCCTGACCCCGTCCTCACCCACACCTCCCCAGCAGGTCTGGCTCTGCAGACAGGGTCCCGAAGCCTGATCCCCTCCCTGTCCCCCCACCCCCATCCCAAAGCCTGACCCCCGACCCCATCTTCCCCACCACCCCGGCAGACCTGGCTCTATAGACATCACAGCATCCTGAAGCCTGACCTCCCACCCGAACCCGGCTCCTCCTCCAGCACCCACATTTTCTCTCCTCTTGTGCATAGATGGCAAAACCACACTCTTCTGAGGTGGCAGCGGTGGGAGCGCCATCTCTTACATTAAACTGGAAAGATTCAGCTGTGTATGGTTTTGCACACCTGCCGACAACCGGCTGGGCCCGTTCTCTTCCAGAGGCTCCCCCACCCCAGTTCGTTCTGCCAAGATTCACCAAACCCCTCACATCAACGCACGGCTTGAGGGAGGGTCCTGAGGAGGCGGCCTAGGTGGGACCAGATACAGACGCGGTCACAAAGATGCTGACAGTGGAACAGAGGAGCAGGTCGTGGTTATGTCACAGGTGGGAGAGCAGTAAGCTATGGCACTTCCACCCCCTGCCGGGCACCCTCTGCATAGGTGGGTGCACGCAGCTCTGGAAAGCCAACCTGAACATCCTTATTTTACAGATGCTGGAAGAAGGGTCTAGAAAGCCACACAGCTGGTGTGCAGCCAAGTTGGGATTGAGACCAATGTTTGGTTCTCGAGATGGCCTCTTAGGACAATCTGACCGACTCTCGCTGTTTTTCTGATTTCCCTAGAACTAGCTCCCTTCCATACGCTCCCATCAGGACCCACGGTCTCACGTCATTACGTCTGAGTTATGAACTGAACTCCCTTGTGGTTCCATATTGGCAAAGGGGAGGGTGACTGCACCCACTTGGCTGTGGGGCCGAGGGCAGGAGGGAAGGCCCGTCTGTGTGGACCAGTGCCTGGCCTGAGGGAGAGGATTGTGATGTCCTTTCCTCCTTAGGCCACTCAGTCCCAGGGGCGGGCCCTGATTCTGCCTGGATGGCAGCTGTATTTCTGATAGAGCACAGGACACAGTGAGTGTTCAGAAGAGGCGGTGGTCAGGGATGAATCTCAGGATCACTTCGAGCTGGAGGGAACAGATGGAGGGTGAGGAAAGGTCTGTGGAAGACCTGGCGTCTGACCTTGGACAGGAGGGCTGACGGTTGTGGGCAGGGAGGAGAGGTGTGCTCCTGCCTCATGCCCGCCCTGTGTCCTGTAAGCCCATCCACCCAATGACGTGCTTCTAGGAGATCTGGGGAAAATGAGCACACATTTCCTTCCTTCCTACACACCCCCAACTGTACACACTCCTACTACGTTCCCTCCACAGAGAGCACTTCCCACCGTCTGTGCGAGCTGCGTGATGCCTTGTTCGATGTCTGTGTGCTTCCTGTGAAGAGTGTTAGCTCCACAAGACGGGGCCCGGTCATGATACGTCCCCCAGTGGCTAGCATGTGCCGGGCCCAGAGTGGACACACAACATACACTGAGCAAGTGCTGGAGCAGATGCAATTGTGCAGCAGAGAGCACGAAGTCTGGGGAGATACTGTGGGTCTCCCCTAACACGCCTTACTGGATACCCCCGAAACGTATGGCACCTGGCAGGCCTTTGGGGTTGTGCCCAACGAGAAGATTCAGTCACAAGCTGTTACCCTCTTTTTCTTGCCATCCCTGTGGGCTGTGAGGCTCCACAAGACCCTGGCTGCAGCCCAGAGAGAAAGTAGAAGGGGAGGAGAGTCCTTGGTGTAAATGGAGTAGCAGGGAGTGAAGCCAAGGAGTCTCCCCTCTTCTGGTTCCAGGGCCCACAGTGCTCTGCTAAAGAGAAGCTGGTGGTGAGAAGCCCCACTGTCATATGCACCAGCAAAATGCTTGAGGGCCATCAGGGTCAACCTCAGCAAAGACAAGGCCACAGTGACGATTCATGCGCACCATGAAGTCCTAGCAGTCTCCAGAAGGGCCTCCCAGATTGTGTCCTGTCCTCTGTGACCCCAGATTCATACCACCTCTGCCCAGTCCTTCTAGGAACAGCCTGGCTTTCAAGGCAGACAGGCTTCTGTTCACATCCCAGCACTGCTAACTAGCGACCTGCAGCAGGCTCGTCTCCCTCACAGGGTGGGGTGATGGTGAAATGACGAGTTCTGAGTGGAGAGGATGGTTCTTAGTGGTACTTGAGACTTCTGCCTTGGTTTCCCCTGTTACCGTCAGACGGCTCACTGCTGTTTCCTGCTGCTGGGACATGCTTACCTGAGCACTCTTGTTTTCTTTCTATTCTGGGCCAGGAGGCTTATGGGGACAGGGTATAAAGTTGGAGGAAAGAGGACCCGAGAGAGGAATTCCTGATGGGCCTGCTTGCAAACACAGCCTCTGAGCTTTGGGGAATGGTCCCTGCGATATCTATTTTCTGCAGGCTTCCTGTTTCTTGGCTCTGTCTTGGGTGCATAAAAGTGGCTAGGAAGATTGCTTTGAGGTGTTTCCAAATATGAAACTCGATAAATGTAACTAATTGCCCAGGTAGCTATTAATAGTTATTAAACAAATGAAATTGAAAGTCTCAGATAATGGTTCTCTTGATCTTTGTTGTTTCAGGTAACAGCTGTAAAATCCAAAATAATTGGTCTACTGAACTGGCATAAAACAGTCTCAGAGTGAAGCCAGCGACACTTGGATGAGCAAACTGGGCTATGGCGGGCTTTGAGAAAATCAATTTAGTTCTGAAACCTTATTTTTTAACAACATGGAGCTAATAATTCACTTCACTACCACAGTTAAGCAGCACAGGATATACAGAGAAAGAGCGAGGGGGAGAGAATCATGGGAGCAAGAGTATGAAAGAAGGCAAGTACTGCCAAAGACTAATTCTTAGTGAATCTAGGTGAAAGGCAGCTGCTGTTCATTTTGCTTTTCTTCTTTTCCACAAGAAACTTTTTAAAAAATAAAAAATCTGGAGTGGGAGGTGGGAGATAGATCTCAGAATGACAGCGATGACCAAACATTCGAGCTCCAGACTATTACAGGAGGAAAGGTTCTGGACCTGAGACTTTCTCTTTCTTAAAGGAGATAAACAAGCATGAGAGAAGTCCTAAAGACACGCTACAATCACATGGAGAATAGAACAGGATGTCACTTCTGTAGCCCATGAGTTTACTGTTCTGTATGGCAAGGTCTCTGGTACCGCCCAGAACCATGCTGCACGCCAAAAGTGATTCCATAATCCACACGCTGGAACACTGGCCAAATTCAACCAATCATTTTACAGATTAAACGAACAGAAACTACCTAAGTCCTGTTGACTTGTCCAAGGTGCCCCAGCTAGTTCTCAAAGACAGCTCAAGCAGGAATTTGAAGTATCTTTCTGTCTCTCTCGGGTAGGGAAGTTGTGATGAACACAAGAAACCGAATATACCTGTTGATCACATTTCTGGATAAAAACAGGTATGCAGACGTTAAGTTCCAGGAGTAGGAATTAAAATATAAACGTATCTCTCTCAGTTGATAAAATTAACTTTCCCTGAGATGGTAGCAATGGGCCTGTAATCCATAAATTATACACAAACCCAGCAGGGAGTGACAAGCTCCTTCAATTATGAATAACTTGATGTGATGTTGTCCGTGGCGGAACAAGCCAGCTGCACGGACTTGGTGTCGAACACCTCCTGCTGCCAGGGGTTGTCATTACGGGACGCCACATACTGAAAAGAAGGAACCAGTCATCCTGAACATGTTGGACGGTAAATATCCAACTGCTTCTTCAAAATCATTCATTGAAATGAGCATGAGATACATTAGAGACGTCTGCCATTTTACAGATATAACTGAACTTCTATGTAACACCACTCATGATGATCATGTTAGCATAAATTACAGTCATCTGATTTTACTAGGCCTCGACAAAAGCACGTGTTACTAATCTCAAAAACCTGATATTCGTTCTCTTGTCAAATTGATGGGAAATATCAAACATAAAAGGTGAGAAATCATATTAGCTCAGACCGGGAATGAGCAATGCTTGCAACTAACAAGTCAAAGTACAGATTCTAATGAGATATGGCCATTTTGTGGTCTCCTCTCTTGGTTCATTATCACCTCCACCTTGCCCCTGGGCACAAGAGTTTTCTCTGGAACCGAGTTTTAAATCTAGAGACTACCATTTAGGGTGAAGTTGTCCTCTCAGGGGATTGACTTGAGAACTCTGGATTTTGGACAAGCGTGCAATTAATGGGATTGTGAACCAGTTGTGGAGCTAGAGCTAGTGCAGCGGTTTGTCTAAAACCAAACACAGGTAGAAAGACACGAAGAGAAGAGATGGCTTGGGGCTTCCATTTCCAGCCAGGAGGCAGAGAAGACATCTGGAAGACACTCTTCTGACTACTACACAAAAGATCCTGGACAAGGTACAACAACACAGTTTTAAGTCATTGCTAGTTTCACTGGAAAATAAGGGGAATCTCAGAAACCCATGCAAACACACATGTACCAAAAGAATGTCACATAATACAAAGTTAAAAAAATAAAGGGACAAACTCTGAAATGGTAGTAGGCAACCTAGAAAGCCAGGGCTTCCCTAGAGCAAACGTCTATTCTAGCACTGGGACAGAGCCCAAACTCATGATGATGGGGACAGTGGCAGAAGATTGATTCTAGCCAGCTCCACGGTTACCGAGGCTCCTCGAAGGGGATTAAGATGGCCTCAGGTGTACTGGTCCCTAGGCTCCCAGCGTAAGTTTCGAAAGCAAATCCTCTCTTGAAGAACGCAACCTGAATTTAAGCCATCAAAGATCCCCACATACTAAGGTTAATCAAATATTCAAGTAGAAAGCTCATAACCTAAAACCACCAAGCAGGCCACTAGGAATGTATAAATGTAAAAATGTTATGTAAATGTAAAAAGCTAGGACCTCTGAATGATGATACACTCAGTTCAGTGAGGTTCTAGGGAAGAGTAACTGCCCCCACAGGCAGATAGTGGGGATAAGAGCCAGCCTCAACCTCTGCTACGGAGGTGACGCAAAATAAGAAAAGCCTCCTAAGTTTCTTTTAATCCCAAGCCTTGAGTCTTGTGGGTAGGATGCCAGAAGTCCACTGTGTGGACCCAAAGGCCTCAAACTAAATTTAATTTCCAGTGCCCAGGGGTGCCTACTGAAAGAAAATACAAAATCTTTTTGGAAGGACAATCCATAATATCAGGTCATGAGGAATTCACGCAGATAAGACTTCAAGGAACACAGGTTCATAGAAAAAAAAAAAAAAACCCACAAAAGAAATAAGCTACCATAAGCCAGAGACAACAGAAAAACCAACTATAGAATCTAAACTGCAAAGCTGGCAAATACTGAAATAAGTAGGTACATGATGTCAAGCATGTTCACAGAAATGAAAGTGGGAGTTGAAAAATATTAGAAAAAAAGAAAAGATTATGAAATCTAAGTAGACAGATTTTGGAAAGCATCAGAGTTCCCCAAGATGAAAAAAGTATCACCCCTGAAATTAACCTAAATGAAGCTGAAAGTGAAAAATTAGAGGAAAAAAAAAAAAAAGCAGTGAATTGGAAGATGGATCTGAAGAGACTATATATCCTGCAGCAGAGACAAAGAGACAGAAATGTGGAAAAAGATTGGGCAATCCAGACTATAGTAAGAAGAACCAATGTAAATCCAACTGGAGTTCCAGAATGAAACAGAACATGGGGGAGACCCAACATTGAAGAGAAAACGATCAGAGAATTTTCCCGTTTTGATGAAAGGTACTGAAAAAAAAAAAAAAAAAAAAAGAGAGAAAATTTAAAAGTAGCAAAAAAAGAACATATCCCCTAAAGAGGAGTATCAGTAGGGAGCCTGGGTGGCTCAGTCAGTTGACTCTTGACTTCGGCTCAGGTTGTAATCTCAGGGTCCTGGGATCAAGCCCTGTGGTGGGCTCTGTGCTCAGTAGGAAGTCTGCTTGGGATTCTCTCTCTCCCTCTGCCTTCTCGTCATGCATGAGCTCTCTCTTTCTAAAATAATAAATCTTAAAAAAAAATAAAGAGGAATACCAGTTAAGATAAAATAAGCAAGAGATGAAACTGGAAAAATATTCTCAAAGTGAGAGAGAAAAGAAAGAACGATTAAACTAGAACTATATATACAGTAACACTATCTTCTAAGAAGGAAGGCAAGATAAATATGTTTTCAGACAAGAAGCTGTTAGGCTTTTAACTAAAAGCAGATACTCACTATAAGGAACTTAAGAATATATTTCAGGAAAAAAGGAAAAGGATCCAAAAAAAAAAAAAAAAAAAAAAGGCCTGAGATGCAAGAAGAAATGATAAGCAAAAAAATGCAATCAAGTATTGACTGAACAACACAATGATAATCATGACTAAGTGACTTAAAAAAAAAACCTGAAATAGAAACAAAGTAATGGACAACTGTAGCACATCATCTGAGATGACGCAGAGAGAAGAGCAGTTAAAGCATTCCAAGGGCCTTGTATTGATCAGGAGGTTAAAAGTATTGATTAACTTTAAACATTTTAAAATATTCATGTTACAAGTTCTGGGATCAACACTAAAAGAAGAGAAACAGAATATGTAACTTCTAAACCATTAGAAGGAAAAAAAGGAATGGGAGACTCTTGATCAATTTAAAATAATGCAAGAAAGGAAAAAGAATCTGGAAATAGGGCAAACAAATGCAAAATGAAAACAGCAGAAATAAATCCAAATATGTTATTAAAGAGGGCTAAAAATCTTTACTAAAAGGTAAAGATCATTAACACAGATTTTTTTTTAAAATGCTGTTTTTTTTTTTCCTAAGAGAAAAACCTAAAATACAAAGACAAAAAAATAGAAGTGAAGGATGGAAAATGTCATTATCATCCCGTGCTGGTGTAGCTATAGCTATATTAAAACCAGAGAAGACAGATTTTCAAGGCAAAATCATTACTACAGATAAAGAGAGTCATTAAACATTCATAAAGATTCAATTCACCGGGAAGATATAACAGTTCTAAACATGGATATCTTTGCTGAGATAGCTTCAAAATACATACAACCCAAATTGAAAGAGCTACAAGGAGAAATGGTCAAATCCACATTGTAATGGGAGATTTTAATAAATCATTCTCAGTATTCAATTGATCAAGCATGCCCGCCTTCCCTCCTGTGTGCATGCCTTCCTGCTCTTCCCACCCCCCCATCACACACACACACACACACACACACACACACACACACACACAGGGTTAGCATGCAGACTTGATCTAATAGACATATACAGGACATGTGTTAGTAATGAAGAAGGCATATTGAAGCACACATAGAATATTTATAAAAACTGACATATACTAGACCATATAGCAAGTCTCCTCCAATTTCAAAGCAGCAGTGTCTACAGAGCAACCCTCTGACCGTGATGCCTGGTACTTAGTAATCAGTGTTGAGGAGGTAACTAAAAATACAAAATGGCCACCTTCTCCTCAGTTTGAAAATTTAAAAACATGGTTCTAAAAATATCTGTGGATCAAAGAAATCAAAATGGAAATTAGAAAATACTTGCACCATTAATGAAAATAAAAGGCATCAAAACTTATGGGATGCAGCTAGGCAGTAGTTTCAAGGACATTAATGTTAAACTTGTATACAAAAAAGGAGAAAAGTTTAAAATGCAAGAAACCAATCCAGGCAAAGAGAAAAAAGAATAAACCTGCAAAAAGACAGGAAATTATAAATGAAAAAAAAACCAAAAAAACCCCAAAGCTTGATTCTTTGAGAGGAAAACCAAAAAACTATGTCAAGATTAAGCAAGAAGAGTGATGTTGAATTAAAATATGGGATGAAAAAGGAACCTAACTACCAAGGTGTTTTAAAAGATGACACATTGTGAGTAACTTTATGCCAATATATCTGAAAACTTTGGTGAAGTGCACAGATTCCTACAGTTATCATAATAAATTCAGAAAAAAATAAAAAATAAGCCATATTATGCCGGTAGTATTTCCTCCTCTCCCTCCTACCATAAAGCATAACCTAATCCTGAGATTCCGAACTGCCTTCAAAGACCGTGATTTCAGAAGACGAAGCTGACAGGTGCTTGGTCTTTAAAAACAAAGCAAAATACAATATAAAAAGACCACTGGCAGGTACAGCTTTGGGAATATAGTCAGTGATACTGTGATAGCATTGTACAGTGGCCAACGGTAGCTACGCCTGTCATGAGCACAGCATAAAGTACAGACTTGTCCAAGTATGTTGTACACCTGCAATTAATGGAAGATTGCACGTCAACTATACTTCAATTGAAAAAAGAGAGCCCAGGGATGTCTGGCTGGCTCAGTCAGTAGAGCAGGTGACTCCTGATCCCGGGGTTAAGTTCAAGCCCCACGACAGGTGTAAGGATTACCTAAAAATCAAATCTTAAAAAAAGAAAAAGACCACTGGCAAATCGTCCCTCAGGTCCTGTAATTAGACTAACACCCTATATTAACACTGAAGGTTGTCAGCTCCCTGAACTCCTACAAACATCTTCTCAAGGGGAAAGACAAAGTTAGGTGAGCAGGAGCAGATCTTAGGCTGAGAATTTTCCTGGGGACTATTCTGACAGGACCTTAGGTATTAATGCTCCACATTATAGTAAGACCATTCATTCCTGACTCACTATATGTTTCATGGGAACTGCAGTTTTCATTTGAGGTCCAAATAAAATTAAGCAGGTTTATTTATTTATTTTTAAACAAACTTTTAAAAAGATTTTATTTATTTGTGAGAGATACACGGAGAGAGGCAGAGACACAGGCAGGGGGAGAAGCAGGCTCCCTGTGGGGAGCCCGATGCAGGACTCGATCCCAGGACCCCAGGATCACAACCTGAGCCAAAGGTAGACACAACCACTGAACCACTCAGGTGTCCCAAATTAAGCAGGTTTAGATGGTGACTGGATGGAACTTTCTTTTAATTTTATAAATTGCTGCAGTTCAGATGACCCCCACCACCTCTTAAAACCAATGGGTACAGATGTACACTGTCCTGAAGGTGGCATAAGAAGCTCAATCTTTGCCTTTTCCTGGGGTTTGCGGCTCAGCTTCAGGTGGTCAGAAAGGGGAGCTGGGAAGGTGAGTAGAGGGCAGGCTAGTTGAATCCAAGAGGCTCCCCACATCATTAATTTTATTTTCCAACTGGTTTTATTGTGGCAAAATACTTGAACGTGAAAAACTTACCATCTTAGCCATTTTTAATTGTCCAGGTCAGTGGTATTGAATACATTCATAATAGTGTGCAGCCACCACCATCCATCTCCAGAATTCTTCCTTTTATGAAACTGCAATGCTGCACCCAATAAACACGAACTCTCCAGTCCTTCCTCCCCTCAACTGCTGGCAACCACCATTCTACTTCCTGTCTCTATGATTCTGACTACCCTAAATACCTTGCATTAAGTGGAACAGAAGAGTCTGTCTTTTTTGACTGGATTATTTCACTTAATGTAATGTCCGCAAGGATTATCCATACCATAGCATGTGTCAGAATGTCTCTCCTCTTCAAGGCTGACTGATGTTTCATTGTGTGTTATGTACCACGTGCTGCTTATTTATTCATCTGTCGAGGGACACTTGGGTTGCCTAAACGTTTTAGCTCTTGTGAATAGTGTTGCTATGAACAAGCATCCTTTCAAGACCCTACTTTTGGTTCTTTTGGGTATATACCCAGAAGGAGAACTGCTGGATCATATGGTAATTCTATTTTTAATTTTTTGAGAACTGCCTTATTGTTTTCTACAATGGCTCCACCATGTTATATCCCTACCAATAGCACACAAGGGGTCCAAGTCCTCCACATCCTGTCAACACTTGTTAGTTTCTGCTGTTGCTACGAGTCATCCTAATGGGTGTGAAGTGGAATCTCATAGCTTCGATTTGCAGTTCCCTACTGACCAGTGAGGCAGGGCATCTTTTCACGTGCTTTGGCCATTTGTATATCTTCTTGGGAGAAATGTCTATTCAAGTCCTTTGCCCATTTCTGAATTGGGTTGTTTGTGTTTACTTATTTTATCAGACATCTACTTCGTGCACGCCATGTGCCAGGCACACCTGCCCAACATCCCACAGCCACAGAATAAGGACTGGGGAAACTTGGTTCCTGAGTTCTTAGATGTAGTTTTTGGGCTCCGAGGCTTTTGAAGGACCCCAACCTCAGCAATTTTCTCCCAGTCCTTTTTGGCAAGCCCTGGACATTTAATTCTTCTCTACCACCTGAATGATCACTTGGGATCAAAAAGAGCCTTTAGAGTTTTGGAAGCAAGGTGACCCAGATCCCAGAGAGTTGCTATGGTCCCTACTTGGGAGGCAGCCCATAATGCTATAAATGTTAAGAAATTTGGGGCTCCTGTTTCCTGAAAGGGCCAGAAACAGTTCTTCTAGGGCTATCATCATTTGTTCCATTCAGTGTATTCTCTGCAAGGAATTTCTCTGGGAAAACAGAAGACACAGGCAGGCATAAAACTTTAAGATGTGTGAGAGTCATTTTGAGGATAATGTGCCTTGAGGACTCCATGCCCAGGCAAATTTAAAAATAAGCAGGTTTCCAACGCCTAAGGATGGGCCAATCTCTGAGGTTATTGAGTAAAAAGTCAACACTGTAAAGTCAATTACACTATTGACAGATACTCTTACAAGGAGATTTCACATCATAATTATATGCAAAGGAACCCAGCAAATACAAGCTGTGTAATGATCAGCTAATAAAAGTAACACTTCATCTATGTCAATAACAGTTTCAGAGTTAAGACAAACAAACATGGCCTTTGCCACTCAGTGGTGGAAAAAAAAAATCCCTGAAAGACAAATATTTTCACTTAAGGAGAAGTCGCTTAGACTCACACAGAAAACCTATCACGCAAAGCAGAGTAGGAAACTGGTCTTTAGTGGGTGCTAATGACTCTCTGGCCCTCCCTCCATCCCTGGCTAAGCTGCAGGGGGGTTAGTGGCGGAAGCGCTAAACACGCCCAGGAACCCCTGGTCACTGCCACAGGGTCTGGAAGACATGTGCCCTTGTTCTGTGGACTGTTTTCCTTTTGACCTCAGATACATAGTCTAATTTAAAAAAAAAAAAAAATTTTTTTAAATTACAATGAATGTGAAAGAGCAAAACAAGATTCCTCAGCACCCTAAAGACTTATTAATGGGTTTTATATAGACACTGGGTTCTGCAAACACCCCCACGGCTATTATTTATGTTTATTCTTTCCAAAAGCATCTCATGCCCATTATTTGCCAGGCATTTGGGGCATGAAGGAAGCAGAGTCCTCTGACCAAGGTTCTTGACCTTACAGAGTTTGCAACACTCCTCTCCCTAATTTCTCTTGAAACGGAGGTGGAGGGTGCAGAGCTGGCATTTGGATAATGCACCAATGCACCACAGTTCCCTTGACTGTCAGGTTCTCTCTTATTTATGCACATGGTAACCTGTTTAGTCTTGCAAACTAACAGTTGTGCATTTCACCGAAAACTTCTCTGAGGCTCAGAGAGGTCATTCTGAGACTACGAGTGCCTTCACAGTGGACAGCCATCAGGCAAGTGGTGCCATTGTGAAGCTAGTGTTCCTCAGCCCTAAATCTACTCTTCCATGGTGCTCTGTGGGCTGGGACGGGCTATGCCAGCCCCAGGTCTGCTGCACCATCTGGCTCCATGTTAGGCTCAGACAACAGGAGCTGCCTCAGAAACCCTGGGAAGAGGGTAGAGGAAGAAAGGACATGCCCCTTCTTCCTGTGTGTATCCTGTTCACCTGAGGCAATGGTTCATTCCTGTAATAGTTGCTGAATCCAGCTTATAGACCCTCAAATGCTTACAGAACCAACTTCTCCACATTCCCTTAGGGTGCTTGCACAAGCAGGAGATCCTGAGATCTCCTGAGGTCCCTCCTCTGAGCTCAGAGACTCCAGCCCCAATGGAGAGGGGGCCATCAGAGGTCAGGAATTCCACCACCAGCTCCTCCTAAGTCTGAGTCCCACCTCTGCAGGGCAACCGTCAGGACCTCTTCCTTTTCTTCTCTTAGCCGGACATGAGACTTCACTAAGATAAAATGGCCTTCAGATGCAAACTTGATCCAAAAGTGCAGAGTGAGCAAGGAGAGGATGCTGTGAAGGTGCACAGCTCAGTGCAATGGGCCTTCCAAGTGACAGCTTGGGCCTGACACCATGCAAACATGAGGAGCCATCAGCCAAGCAAGTGAGAACCTGGCCCCTGCTTATGGCAAGCGAACTACTGAGCAGAGGGGGACACACAGAGGAACTTTACCACACAGGTTCACTCATCAAATGGCCACAACCAAAGCATGGGGCTTTCAAAGCAAAGAGAAATCCATCCACAGTTGCTTTGTAAAGCAAGTGTTCCGGTGATGGACCTTGAAGGGGGTGCTGCTTTGCACATGGAGGCTGAGGGATGTCTACATAGAGGCAACTGAGTGGGTAAGATGGGCCACCACTGGACATATTTGGGGAACAGATTTGGCTCGAGGAGATGGGAGGACTGGGGTGATGATGTCAGGCTGATGTGTGGGAGTCAAAGAAGGTGCTTCTTTGGACAGCCAGAGAGACACATTTTAGGCAATCAGTCTAGCAGTGGCTGATGGGTGGGTGGCGGGGGGCGGCAAAGAAGCAGCAGGAAGATGAGAGGCGGCACTCACACTGGCACCCGTGAGGGGTCGTAGCTAGAGAAGAGACACTAATCCAGGACCGGCAATGGAGTCACAGAAGGATGGAGGGAAGCAATTTTCCAAGAAGAGTTCATGTGGTTTGGCAACTGATCTGATTTTGAGCAAGGGAAGGACACCGGCTGTGATTTATATCCCACTCACTGCAAGTTTGCGTTTCACTCTAGAGGTAGACCAGTTAGCCTAGAGTCGAATGACTAACTTGCTCACTACTTCCTTCTACCCAACTTGCCCCCCCCTTCTTAGAACAACAAAAAAAGCTTAATTTGTCTTTATCTTCGTATATGCAAAGAGACCAAGATAATTTGAGCCCAGAAGGAAAAGCCTGGGGTCTCTGGGAGTTACTTTGACTTTTCTGAACACCCAAATCAGCTGTACTGTCTTCCCAAGTGAGAGGCTGGGCCTCTCCATCCCAAGTGGGCCCGTGGGACACATGGCGCCCTTTGCGTTCCTTAGGCCAGCTCTGCCCAGGGGGCGTCTCCCTTACCTCACAGCTGCCGTCATCCCGATGGGAGTGATTGGCAAAGGCCGGACTCCGGGAAACAGCCCTCGGCTCAGAGCCCGCGCTCCATTCTGTATCACTCCAGGGGGCACTGCAAAAGCAAGTGGGAGAGAGACACCACAGGTGAGTTCAGGTGTGATGATTTCTGCTTCGAGTCAGAAGTTTTGGATACACCAGAGAGGGAGAGAGAGAAAGTGGTATTGGCATAGGAAGCAGAGACAGAGAGAAACGGACACGCACACGCGCACGCACACACACACACACACATGCATGCACACTGAGGAGAAAGGAAGATACCATGCCTCAAGAGAAAGAGATTCGGTCAGCCATGTCAGACCAGTACTTTACAATCAAATTACTGATGCATTACTTTAAAAAAGGGTATTAAAAAATGGGCTTCAGACATGATTTCCTTGCATGTATTAAGATAAGCTTTTATTTCTAGCCAGGCCCTAACAAGACCCCAAGAACACAGACACAAGTCTGGCAGCGATGACCAAACAAAAGCATTCATTCCCTCATGCTTCTCTGGTCGTAGTCAGAAGCTGAGAACACCTTTCTACGCGTCCTTAATCTAACAAGGGAAAGAGAGAGCCAAGACAACAGCAAAGCTGATCTTACAAGCTACGTGGCACCTCAGCGCTCACAACACAGTTCATGCTCACGATGATCTCTGCTGCCTGAGGAAAGACCCTTCCTCAGTGTCGGCTGGAAGTGGAGGGTTGGCTGGGAAGCTCTGGTTCCCGCCTCAGAACCCTGCAGAGCCCACTCTGGAGGGCCCACTTCCTACTCTCTCGAAGCTTCCCCCAACCAAATCTCCCGAGAGTTGTCTCATCATCCTGCCTTCTCCGAAATACCCTCATCCCCGGAGCAACAGTAGGGCAACCTTTTTGCCAGCAACCATGAGATCCTGTCCTTTTCCAGACAATCTCCCAGTGGCCTCACACCTGAGTCACACAGCAGGGGAACCCCAAGAAACCCCCAACAGTCCATCTTTTTCATTTGTTTCAGGCCAATACTCGTCCCGTACTACCAACACTGCTCCACGTGTCCTCAGGGCTCACAGCCTTAGCTTTCATCTTAGTTCCTCCTGTGACTTCGTGCAAGTTACCCACATCTCTGCTTCCTCCTCTGAATGGCATCCGGACTCCCCAGAGCTCTGGCTGTGCTCATCTAGCAGCCCTGGCACAGTCTCATCCAGAGGCAAGGTGGATAAATCACGCTTTCTCAAACAAAGGCCACACCAAAGAGGCTCTAGAAAATTATGCATTCAAAAATGAAAACCCTTCTG
Organism: Canis lupus dingo; assembly: GCF_003254725.2. NCBI lineage: Eukaryota > Metazoa > Chordata > Mammalia > Carnivora > Canidae > Canis > Canis lupus. The sequence continues at coordinate 60,483,973 of NC_064250.1, forward strand.
GATATTAAGTTTTTAAAGTCCATATTGAGAGGCATGCTCTTGACAAAACACAAACATTACTTTTTACTCCTGTAATTTTTAGGCTTCTAAAGACATGTTTACATAAATATTCCAAGGTTAATTAGATGTCCCTCATGTAGGGTCAATGTCCACTCCTGAATATGAGATAATGCTATACAGACCGAGTCCTTGAGAATTCTGTGGCTCTTGCTAATATTTTTGCCACTTTTTTCCTAGGTTAGTGTAAAGCCCCAGCCGCTGGTGGATGGGAGACAGAACTGAAATCAGTGCCCAAAGCCAGTACTACCAGTGCAGTCCAGTGGGCCGGAATCTTGCCCTTCTCTTACCATATTGAACTGTGACAGCAGGCTGCACTAGATCAGGAACTCTTACCCATATCCCTTACCAGCAGCCTGATTTCAGATAGCAGATCATTTGAGACAGGAGACTTAACCAAGTGTCTTAAAAGCATGAAACCTGCATAATGTGATACTGAAGGTAAGTATCCTATTTTGCTTAGCTGATGAGTTCTAAGCAAGAGTGTCTAAAATTTATATTAACTGACTTGTGTTGCTGATTTCAAGACTTCTTACAGAGCTACAAGACAGGGTGGTATTGGTGTAAGTGGAGAGATAGAGATCAAGGAAGAAAACAGATTTCGGAAATAAACCCCCAAATACATGGCCAACTGATTTTTGGCAGAGGTATCCAGACAACACAATGGAGAAAAGCAGGGTTGGAACAACTGGAGATTTGGGAAAAAAATGAACCTTGGTCCTCACCTCATGCCATAAATGAGTTAATTAGAAACGGATCATAGACGTAAACGGAGGAACTAAATTTAGAAAACTTTTACAATAAAACATGGCAGGAAAAATACCCATAATTCTCAAGGACAGACATGCAAAAATCCATAGAACTCTGGAGTTTGTAGACAGATGCATCAGGTTGTTTGAAAAGAGAGACTTTCTGTTTGTCTCTTTTGGGGACTGTGACAAAGGGTTTTTCAGCTATTTTGCTGCTTGGGAGTCTCTTCGAAATGGCCAGACAGCCGTAGACTCCGTTTAATTCTTATAATATTATTGAAGATATCAGTTACTAGGGATCTTTTCCAGGAGAGCGAGTGAATTTGATAGATAGGACTACTTGTTAAAATAAGTTAAAAAATTTAAAATCAGTATCACTAATTCTTGCCAGCAAAATTATAACAGTCCCATACATAGATTGTATCCATTAATGGGTTAACATAGCAAGTACCCACTTATGTATTTGATGAAGGGGACAAGGGGTCGACACAGTTATACAGGAGACAGAATTGAAGAGGCGAGGGAAATATATTGTGGTAAGTGCTGGGGCAGGGGGGGTCTGTAGGCACGGAAGGATGGAGACCCCTGACCCAAAGTAAAGACTCCCTGTAGAAAGCACCATCCAAGTCAGCATTCAGAGGCGGAGAGGAAGTAGTAAAAATCACAATGTGCACAAGAACAAAGAGTAATTTTGGTAGGGCATATGATGCTCTGTGGGAATGAGAGGCTTTTGGGCTCCACCCCATGGGTACTGGGGAAACCATTAAAGGGTTCCGAGCAGGGAACTTGTCTGGCATGTAGTGGCTGAGAGCCAGATGCTGGTGTTGGGAGGACCTGAGTCTGCGTCCCATCTCTGTCATTTCCTGCCTGTGTCCCCTGAGCGAGCCACTCCAGTAAGAGGATGGGGACAGAAATGGGGTTTATCTCACATGGTGGAGATTTCACTGAATTAATAAAGAAAATACATCTTAGTCATGTAAGCAGCAGCAACATCACCACCACCACCATCATCCTCAGAGCATCCTGAGGCAGCCCAGGCTTTCTCCATTCCAGGTGAGCTGAGAGCCCATTAGAAGGAGAATTAGAACCAGGCTGGAAGAACTTGGCCATCTTCTGGCCACAGTGCGTGCTGGAGGAGCAGGGACTACTCTCGATGGCGATTCTGTCCCCATCGTGTGAAACATCTCAGAGTCGCCCCTGTGAGAAAAATGCCTGAAACCCCTAAAATCCTGGGACAGAGACTGGGGTGCCTTGGAAAGTGAAGACGGCAGATAGGGAGTCACAGAGCACAGGTTCTCCGGACTCTGGCACGGCCAGTGAGTCATCTGCCAGCCAGAGGACAAAGCAACCCCAAGGACACTGCCCCAGCTCGGAGTCCTCTGCCCAAGTGCCCAGAAATGGTAAGCCCCAGGGGCATGTCCAACAGGATGGAGAGCAAAGGAGGGAAGCCAGTCCCCAGTGAGCACGGACTAGAGACCAGGGTCCTTTGGTGGGCCTCACCTCATTGAAGCCTCCAGGGAGCAAGTGTTCCGCAGTGGTTAAGGGTACAAGCCTAGGGCAGCACGGCTTCTGTCCCTGTCTTGGTCTTGTCCCACCACTAGCCCTGCAGCTCTGGGCAAGTGCCTTCACCTGCCTGTGCCTCAGTTTCCTCACCTGTAAACTCAGTATAAACATAGCTCATAGGATTGTTTTGAGTATTAAATAAGACTGATATAAACTGTTTAGCTCAGTGGCTGGTCCCTTAAAGAAGCTCATTATCATCATCTTGTTCATCCCTCCACCATCCCATCCCATCTCTCTAGCGTCTTCCTGCTAATTATCTCTAAGGAACAGGACCTATGGGTGAGGGGTCAAGACACGGGGGAAATTCTTCCAGCCTTTTAATGCTTTTTGTAGTTCTCTGCATTCACTCACAAAAACATCTTCCTGATGAATGAACTGTAGTCACTTCAAAGAGAATCTCATGGACAGAGCTATCCCGAAGCATTAAAAGGCTTTCCCTGTGCTATTTCCTGAACCTTCCAAGACTTCTGGCATTGTAAACTCGGCTCTTCTCCTGACTCCTGGAGTTTGCTCTCAAATGAGCTGCAACTGAGTGCTCCTCCTGCCAACCCTGCCACTTCTCAGTCCTTATCACTGGCAACGCTCTTCATGTTGGGATGGCGACGCGTTCGTATTTGCTCACGGGCTGCCAGGAGCCAGCTGTGACACTTAACTATTCTCCCATCTTTTCTCCTTCCTGTCTCCATCCCCAAGCGTCAGGAACGAGGCTTCTGGAAAATGAATCACAGCCAGTCTAAAATGTCTGTGAAAGGCATTGAGGTCCATATTTAACAGTCTTGGATTCAGGGGACTGTGAAGGAGCATGTATGCATTCCTCAGCCCTCTGCCCGTCAGCACGTCTGTCTTTCCCTTCCTTTTACTCTGTATTACCCTTGGGGTAAAACACCTAAAGCCCAAGCACTTTCCAACCAGCCCAGCCCACCCAATGCACTGAAATGGGTACCTCGGCTCCAGCTGTGAAGGGATATAGTGAGAAACTAGACATGTTTGTGGCTCTCACTGCAAAGGCACAGGCCCCCAGCACCATTCCGTTCTGTTACATGAGTTCAATATTCAGCTTTTACATGCAGGAAGACACACGTCTGAGATTCTCTAGTTGCTGGGATGAGGTGCCAAGGACAGGAGCCCCAGAGCTCCCAGTTCTTGCTGCTCAACTGCTTTCTCTTACGTTAGAGAGTGACACTAAACGTCCTTATTTTTAACCAGGAAGAAAGTAATACACACATGAACCAAGCAGCATTGCTCACTGGGATCTCAATGTCATCACCTTGAGAATCTAAAAAAAAAAATGTCTATGGCACAAGACAAACTTCCCTCTAGGCTTTGCCACCCTCAGCACTTCCCCATCCCAGCTTCCCTAGCTTCCCTCCTGATGCTCAGCTTCCTTGATTTTCACAGCTTCTAAAATTAACCTCTGAGCTCCTACTGCTGCCTTTGGAGGGCAGCCCTGGCTAACGCTACCAGAGGCCATAAGCTGAGCAGCAAGTGATTCCGATAATCCTTCCCTTTCCCGAAGTCGGCCTTTCCACCTGCTTACTTTGGAAGGATGCTGGGGAGGGGGCTGGAATGGGGGAGCCTGTGTCCCGGTTGGCATCCTTCTCCGGTGCCTGGTGTGTTGGATACATCTCCCTCTTCCAGGCAGGGTGCGGAACGTCGCCTCGGTCCCTCCCCTCGGCTTGTCCCATTTTGTTGTTTTGTTTATTATCCAGTGTTCCTCTCTGGGAACATTCCAACTAGGGATTATATAAGCCTTTGAAGATGAGTAATGGTGATCTGACTTCATAACAATCCCTCCATTGGGGTTAAAGATGACTCACAGGGCTTGTCAAAGGGGAACTGCAAAGCAGGTACTTAAGTAGACTCTAGAAGCTGGAATTAGTCTCTGTAGCCACTTTTATGGGGAGAGGGAGGGAAGAGGTGGATGGATCTGACTAGGAGCAGAATCCAAAGTTCAAGAGATAACGAGGCAGCAATGTCCCGTGCGGATTTTTCTGGAAGTAGTGTCCTAGAGCGCATGTAAGATGTAATGGTGCACCTTGTAGGATGATCCCCGTGCTGCAAGATGGCAAAGTCTGGAAAAGATAACCTCATCACTGGTGCTGCTGGGAATGGGGACAAAACACTGAAGCCTTTGGTTTGGAGGAGATGCACACAGCTGCTTCATCGAAAAGGAAGCATCAGGTCATCAGGAGAGGCAGAGGGAGCCCACAGGGGACCCAAGCAAAACATGGGGTGGGGGGGTGCTGAGCTCCCTCGGGGCAATGTGGGGCCCCTCCTCAAAGATAAAGGGGCTCGGCCGACTGGGATTCTCACCAGCTTCTTGAGAAGTTTCCTTTGTATGATCTACTCAGCTTGGCCTGGCCGGTGGCCGGTCTGCCAGCCCCGAGCTGGCTTTGCAGATGCTGGGCCCAGGGAGGATGACAGGAAACAATCGAAGTGGCTGCCGTCTGGTGACCTTAAGTGGAGTGGCCACGAAGGTCGATGGCAAAGGAAAAGGCTTTCAAGCCACCCAGGGCCAGCTTCTTAGTGCTGGAAGTGACCGCGGCAGACAGACAAGGCTGGTGGCCTCTGTTCAAACAGGGCACCGCACAGCCCAGGAGGGGAAAACAAGAGGCTATAAATAGCAGCACGCCCGGGGAGGCTCTGTAAACAGCACTCAGCCACCACCCGGCCTGGGGAGCAGAGCACAGCAGCCTCGGTGCAGACACGGGGCCGCCTGAACCCGCTGTGCTCACACGTCCACCCGGGGACACACGCACACCAACACCACGGGCCAGGCCGCCCGTCCTCCAGCGCCGTGGCTGGGTGCTGGTGCCTCTGAATCTTGTCAGGGAGGAATCACCTCCTGCTTTTTCCAGGCCTTGGGCAAAGCTGGTGAGGCAGGGGGATGGCAGCTGCAAAAGGCACTCATTGAATCTCAGGGAAAAAAAAAAAAAAAAAAAAAAAACATGACCCAAGTAAAATGAAAACAGGAGGGAGGGGAAGAGAAGCCAAGAAATGCTGAGAGAAGACCAAGGCCATGGGTGGAGACACACACCTCCCACGGGCTTACAGGAGGCTGACTGGCTTCCCAAGTGCACGCAGAGGACACTCATGGCAGGTTCACGTCCTTCCTACAGTCCTGTTCCCCCACCCTCGGGAGCTTTACTCTGGGCTGTTGACCAAGCTCTCACTTGACCAGTAGGGGCTTTTACTCAACACTGGGGTGAGGTCGATGGGAAGGTGAATACAAAGATGCTGCTCCTACCCCTCTCCCGAGTCTTTACACACGGATTTCTTGGCTGCACCTGTCAGTGGGCCTCTCCTTCCATGACTTTTGTGGGCCTCCTGGTTCTTTCCTTCGTGGAAGGACCTTGGAGCCCCCCTTCAGGAAGGCTGAAGCTGGATTTCTCACAGTGGTTAAGAGCGAGGGAGGAAGAAAAGCCTAAAAATGATCCTATGGCTTCAACACATGAACATCGAGCTTTTGAAACTCAAATTCAGTATTTCCACGCAAGACTCTGGATACCTTGAAAAAAGTAATTATTTTTTTTAAAGATTTATTTATTTATTTATTTATTTATTTATTTATTTATTTATTTATATTTATTTATGATAGACATAGACAGAGAGAGAGAGAGAGAGGCAGAGACACAGGAGGACGGAGAAGCAGGCTCCATGCTGGGAGCCCGACGTGGGACTTGATCCCGGGACTCCAGGATTGTGCCCTGGGCCCAAGGCAGGCGCTAAACTGCTGAGCCACCCGGGGATCCCCGAAAAAAGTCATTATTTATAGTTGGGTTGTTGTGGTGAGAGAGTGGGGAGAAGCTCACTTAACCACGAGAACATTAAAAGCCACTCACTTGTCAGCGAATCACAATCAATCCTGTTTCTTTTCTACCTGTGCTCAAGAACCTTGGGATAATGGACTTGCATGGAAGCTGCTGGGAATTCTTTAATGACCAATCCCCCTGCCCGTGTCCCTCTTAATTCCATTATTTTGGTTCATCAAAATCATGTCTTTAGGCCAACGATCACCATGTACAGTGGCTGGGGGCTAAGGAAGATGCTAGAGAATCTTGCACAGCTCCGATGAAACAAATATGTTTCCCCAGGATAAGTTATGCAATCTGATTCTGGAAACCATTTCAGACTGTAACTTGGTTACAACCCGGTCTGTACTCTTCCTGCAATGTTATCTGAGAATGGCGTTTTTTTGTTTTGTTTTGTTTCAATTTCTCTGTAACTTCAAATATCTTTGAAAAACCACATTACTAGTTACTGGACTGTACTAGATACACAAGTGGCAAAAAGCAGTGGCATTTGCTTTTCGGAGGTGTGGGCAGCCTAACACTTCAACTGCTGGCAATCCGAGTGGAGCAAAGAAAGAATGGGAACTCTGCACCTTTCAGAACAGGTAATGGCAGCCCCAGAGGGATGAGTCTCCCCTGAGAATGTGTGGCCACATCTCCTGAATCTTCTAAAGGAAGGAAAAAGATAGGATAGAGTCAAATTTCCTAAGGCTCTGGGGAAGGCTGTGACCCAAGGAGGGCTATGAAGGATGGTCTGGAACTGCGTATCAGTCTGCTACTGACAAAAGCACCCAAGAATGGATGTTCTCCAATTTGGGGCATTTCTCTAAGGAGGCCTGCAGCCCTCAGGCAGCCAGAGCCCCAAACAAGCTGAAGGCCCAGCCCTAAGGATGAGCCAGCAGGCACCAGTCCCTGAGTGTCGTGGGCTCTGCTGTGTTATGCTATCATCTCCAACCGGTATGTTCCATCCACGGGAGGCTACCATGCAGCCATGTCCTGAGCAGACCCTGGCAAGTGAGTTGGCCATCTGCTCAACAGGGTTCTGGCTGGGGGTGAAGTGCGAGCAGAGGAACTAGATTCAAGTCAGGAGGAGGAGGGGACAGATCCCTCCATTTAAGATCATCACTCGGGATGGAGACCTTTCTAAAACCATGGTAGTCTAGCTCCAGAGGCGGGAAAAAACACGGGGCAGTGGATAGAAGAGAAGTTCAAGGAAGGAAAAGCGCTGTCTCAAGCTTGATGTTGCTCAGAAGGTGAAGACAGGAGCCCTGCTAGCTAAATTCGGCCTCCTCTTCTTTATGACAGCTTGGAAGGCTGGTGGGAATGATACTCATCCAAGTGATGGTCCATTTCAAGGCCACCCCAAGCTCCTTACACCTACCTTGCTACCTCTCCTCTCTAGCTATAAAATGGTAGCCTGCTGTTGATGAGGTCCCAAAAGGGAAAGAAATTTCTAGAAATGGGCACTGCTCAGTTCCATAACTGTGAAACTGGCCCGACATAGCCTCTTCTAGCAGAAACCACAAACTCCCAGGAACTACTCCTGTGGGAGAAAGGAAGTTCTCTCCATGGGGACTCATTATGGGTCTGCTTCCCTTCCCCCAAGTCTTGAGCTCTGAGATCATATGAAAACTCTGTCATCTCAGAAACACACCTATGCATTCATTCATACATATGCATGGCTGCACGTTTGTTCGCATATGCATGTAATCATGCACTGAGGTAGTTCTGAAGTGATTCTACGAGGGAAGTTCTAGTTGAGCATTAGTTGTTCCTATGGCCTGGTATATAAATGAGAAGGTTAAGTTCACAAACTATGGTGCTGTAGGCTATAGAAATATCTACTCACAACCTGCTTGTATCTCAGGGGGAGTATTCAAAAGCATCATGGCACTGGCAGCATCAATGTCAGGATCTGGAAAAATCAACCAATAAATAACATTATTTACAACGGGGCTGGTGCGTGTGTGTGTTCTTCCCCCTGCAAGTTAGTTTATGAAAGCAACAGAGAAAAAAAAAACAAAAAAACATCCAGGAACTAGACGAGCTATCCCAAAGGTGACTTTCTTCCAGTTTGGATTTGAGAGGAAGGCATTCTAGAATGAGATTTAAGGGGCAGGTTGTAAGTTTTTCAGACAAAGCACGGTCCCTCCTCAGTTTTGCGATTTTCACAGATCGCACTGTATGTTCCTGTTAAGTTGGTGATCTGTGCCCCCCCCCCCCCCCCCCCGCAGCTTGCTACCCTGGCACGGCGGAGTAAGGCAGTGGGGTGACGATGCGAAGTTCAGCTATAGGAATCTTTGATGGACGGGGGAAGCTCAGAGCTCCAAGAAGAGACAGCCCTAAATATACCCGCATCTAGTGTGATACAAACAAGACTTCGGGTCACTTCCATCTGTCAGCAGAATGTGAATTGTGTTTTACGAGACTGTGTGTGCCCGCACACGGTGGCGGTAGAGGTGGTGAAGGCATTAAAGAAAACGTACTTGAAAATCTAAAGAAAAAAATTAAAGTCCCGATGTTGGGGGCACAATGTCTGCTTCCGCATCTATTACCGCTTTTAATATGCCCCCCCCCCCAAAAAAATTCCCATCACTTCGTTGCTGTAATTCTTAATAGGTTTCTGAATCCTTACTGATCCACCAGTTGACAGATGGCAGGTTATACAGAGACAGAGAAAAATATTATCCTTTTATAACTAAATTCATTTTCCTGTGAGAAACAGCAGCGCTGCTGCTATGGAAATGAAAGTTGCCATGGCAACAGTAAACAACCCCCAAGAATGGTCACTGAATAGGCTGAAAAGAACATCTGCCCCAGCGCAGCGTCCCAGCTGCCCTGGGGCGAAATGCGCTAATAGTGCGGTGAGGCCTCGTGACAGAAGCTGCTGCCTGTGCCCTGTCCAAATAAATGAAGTGTGCAATTGAAGTCGACATCAAAATGCTTGCCCTTGCAGATTACCACCTCTGTGTCCGCTAAACCCAATGACGAATGATGGGGGGGGGGGCATGGGGGACAGGAGCGCTCGCACTTGTCAGTTTTTGTACAAATTACACACCAAAAAATTCAATTTACTACTAATGGCTCCACGGCACTTTATTTTGGGTATTATGCTAGGAAATGACTTTTTTACTGTTTAAAAAAGTACATTTTTCATACTTTATATGTGCAGTTTAATTCCAAGGGAGTAATGTGATGCAGTATAAAGCCCCACAAGCGATTAATAATACGGATGACGCTGGTTCCAGAAGACAATGTCTCAAAAAAAGGGAGGAGGAGGTGGTGGTGGTGGTGGTGGAGGAAAGAAGCTTTATTCTGTAGGCCTTTTTCGATTTTGCCTGCAGGAGGCCTGTTACTTATGCTCTGTAATGGAGTGAAGGTTTATTTTGTATGAGAAATATTGTATGAGAAACAGGTAAATTAACTTATTTGGCAACTCCTGGGGTGAAATTCCTAAAACAGTCATTGCTCCCCACTGGTAGTAAAATATATATATATATATATATTAGTTGAACTGAAAGACTTCAAGGTCCCACTCACAGCTCTGAGAGTTCCTGCTGCCCTGTGCCCTCCCCACACGGCCTGTTGCCAAGAGGCAGGGCTCAGAGCTTCTAGAAGATGCAGTGGAGGGACTGAGGCAGTCGCCTGCTCCTTTTTTTTTTTTTTTTTTTTCTTGGAAAAGACCCCCTCCTCTCTTAGGGCTGAGTGAGAAAACACACCTGTCTCTTGGCTGAGTGAAGGTTCCTTACCATCTTCGAGAACACAAGTGTTGCTGGCCACCCAGGGCTGGCCTGGCTGGGTGGCCCCTGCCTCCCCAGGGGACTCTGACCCAGATTTTTCCTCAATGACCAGGAGGTTCGATGGGGACAGAACAAGGCGAAATCCAGAGGAAAGAAATCAGGAATCTTTTCCCATTTATTTTCCCAGAAAATTAAAGTGGTTCTTTATTCTTCAAAAACACATGGGACCATGGGAGGAAGGTGCAAAGGGCCACGGATAGACATAAGGAATGAAATGAGAAAAGAAAAGAAAGACAGCTTTTGAAGGAAAAAAGTACCATCAACACCCACATGGATTTCACAGAACCTAAGGGGTAACTTGGAAAGTGCTTCGGACCCACAAAACGTCACCCCGACTGCCACCCCCATCCCAGCTGGGCCAAATCAACACATCAACGTGAACACAGGACAAGTTTAGGAGAAGTCTCCCAATCCATCCTTCTGCCCAATCAGACGTGCCACGTGGAGGCCTTTGCAGACAAAGACTCCCATGCCACCTTGGCCCTCCTGCTGGTCTCTGGGCATTTAGGGAAGGAGCCACACCCAGTCCTGTCATGATCTTATTCGTGATCATTTCTACAGTGCCCTACCTTGCATCCCGAATGGACCAGTTCCTGTGTGGTAAGAGCGCAAACACATAGCCCTATAAGGCAGAAGGCAAGAGAGTGCAAGGCATGGGGGATGTCCTCCTCCTGACATCTCAGCAGTTGGAATTAGCAAACAGGCAAAGTGCAATGGTTTGAGAAAATGCATTCTACGTTCATCGTGTGCACACTGGCATCACGGTCATGGGACCCTTTCCCCAGGGGACACAGTGCGTGCCCTCCTCGGTGTCCAGTCTGATGAATTGTATACCAGGGGCACCACCACCAGGATGAAGACAGAGAGCACAAGATACAGATTTCCATCACCCCAAGGTTTCCTTGTGCCCATTCGCAGCCAGACCCCCACCCTTGTCCTGGGCAAGTCCTGGTTTGCATTCTCTCTCTCTCTCTCCCTGATGTAGTACCACAGTGGATTTCTTATTCCTTCCATTATTGAGCAGTATCCTGCTGTGTGGACAGAACTACACTTTATCTGTGCACCTGTAGATGGAAGATCCCAGAGTGGGATCATCTAGAAGCAGCCCCTATGAGCTTCTGCATCTGTCTTTTGTGAACGTGTTTTCCCTTCCCTTGGGTAGCTGCTGGGAAGAGCATGTCTAACTCTACAGGGGACTGATGAACTCTCCTCCCAAGAGGCCGGACTATGTCTGAGAATTCCAGTTGTTTCACACTTTTGTCAATACTTGAAACTGTCAAGCTTGTAAAATTTTACCCATTCTCCTGGCTGTGTGGTGGTCTTTCACTGTGGTTTTAATGTTTATCTCCCTAATGACAGATGATGTTGAGCATCTCTTCATGAGCTAAGTGGCCCGTAGTGTATCTTCTTTGGTGAAAATTCTGTTCACGTCTATGCCCACTGCTCAGCTGGGTTGTTTAACCCAACTGTCAAGTTGTAAAGTTCCTTAAACATTCTGGATAGAAGTCCTTCGTGAGAGATATTCTTTTCCTCAATCCGTGGCTTATCTATTCAGTTTCTTAACAGCAGCTTTTAATAAGCAGAGCGTTACATTTTTATGAAGTCCAATTTATGAATTTCTTTTAAGACTCAGTTTTGTTTGTCCCTAACTAAGAAATCTTTGCCTACCCCCAAGGTGCAAAGATTTCCCTCTTGAGCAGCTTCTTTTTCAGTCTCATGCGTTGGTGTCACATTATCTGGGTTCCATACTCAGATTTACAGGTAAATGAGAATGGGAGTCATCAACCAGAACTTTCTTCATCCAGTAGGTTGGTTCAGCACAGACCTCCTAGAACTGTACAGATCAACACTGGAAGGCCCCACTTTGACTCCAGGTGGGTTGGGGCACACTAGGCAGCCTGAGGGAAGGTTTGATCAGCCACGTTTCTATGGAAAAAAGGTCTCTCGGACCTGCTCCTAAATATCTGCCATGACTTCCTATTCATCACACCTCGACATCCTGTGTGTGCTTCAGAGCCAACAATCTGCGATCTCTCCAAAGAGATGCTCCCATGCTTCTGCATCTACCTATTACTAAGTTTTCTTCCCTCTTTAAACAAAATATTATGAAGACAGTGTGTGCTCACTGTAAGAAAAAATATATATCTGGTAGATATAATTTGAGAATTAAATGTCTTCCCCAAAGACCCATTCTCAGATTCACATTTCCTTCCTCCCTTCCTTCCTTCCTTCCTCCCTTCCTTCCTTCCTTCCTTCCTTCCTTCCTTCCTTCCTTCCTCCCTCCCTCCCTCCCTCCCTCCCTCCCTCCCTCCCTCCCTCCCTCCCTTCCTCTTTCTTTAATTCATGAGACACACAAAGGGGGGCAGAGACACAGGCAGAGGGAGAAACAGGCTCCCTGTGGGGAGCCCAATACGGGACTCGATCCCAGGACCCTGGGATCACACCCCAAGCCAAAGGCAGACGCTCAACCGCTGAGCCACCCAGGTGCCCCCCAGATTCACATGTTCTTGTACAGACACCCAGAAATTGTCTAAAGTTGTCTATACAGATACAGACATTTAGGTATGCTCACCAATGGTAGGTATTTATACTTACGCACCTGTACCCATTCTTTAAAAAGGGGTTTATATGAAAAATACTTTTCTTCAATTTTTCACTAGATAACACACCTTGGCAACCTTTCATATTCACATACATTATCTGAAGTTTTCCTGTGGTGGCTTTTTTATGCATAAAAACATGCCACAATGTTAGTACTGACAGTCTCTGTCCTTTAGGCTGTAGACTACGGGGAGAGCAAAAATAAAACATCTGTAACCTGTGCCCAGTACACTGCTGCTCCCTATAAATCCTGAGTCCCTGAGGACTCAGTCTTGGCATGGCAATCCCCTCCTCCTTCCCTGTGTCCCCCTCCCTAAGAGGATGAAGCATGGCCCATCCACTCCCTCCTCAGGCTGCTCACAGCTCTTACTTCCTCAACCTCTCTCTCTGGGCCCACCCCCATTTGCTACCTTAGGTAACGTGTTATTTTTTGTGGGTTTCCCTGAAAGATTACATTCTCTGTGGTCAGGAGAGACCAGTGGTGGCATACATCTCTAGGTATGAGAGAGGCTTTCTGATGCAAATTTTTGAACAGTATGCTTTTGATCAAGGACACGGGCCTTGAGGTCATGGGGTCTTAGGAGTTTTTTGGCTAGAGAGGTTTTAGGCAACTAGGCAACTGTTTAGGAGCTAGGGGATGTTTCTGCTCTGGAAGCACGGCTGATGCTGAAGGATAAAAGGTCCAGAACTAGATGCAGGGGAAAGTGAGCAGTGGGTTGACGGCACAGGATTTTCCCTGGGCTTAAAAAAGAGGTTTTCTTCCCCAAAATGGTTCAATCCACTTTATCAGCACAAGAAGAAGATATTTTGGGCAAGAACTCTTTTTAGGAATGAAGATCCACTTGGCAGGAGTATCCTTCATGTTGCCTCTCTGGGGAACTGAGCTGAGGGGTACAGGAGAATAAAGGAACATCCCCTCTATTTCTGAAAAGGAGAGTCTTCCAAAAATACCTGATTCAGCATCCTCATACAGAAACCCCAAATCATTTACCTTGGCTTAATTCAGTATAACATCAAGGCTGCCATCATGGATGCTTAGTAAAGTGATGACCATCCTTAAAACGGAGCCAGTCTCAAACCTGGATTAAAAGAAATTCCTCCTCTGCTCATGCTTCAGTAACAAATGTTACTTCTCCTCTGGACCAGTTCCCAGCATCCCATTTCAATTTTCATCTTTAATGCGGTTGTCTTATCACATTGCCTCTTTTCTGTGGTACAGCACTGAAAAAATGGTCACACATCTCAAAGATGCTTTCAAATCCTTTTCTCGTGAAGGTACATACACAATTACATTATGCTACAGTGAGAGAAATAGGTAGCAAAGTTTCTAGAACCAATGGTTCAGCTTCTTGGATTAAAAACTATATAGGGGATCCCTGGGTAGCTCAGCGGTTTGGCGCCTGCTTTTGGCCCAGGGTATGATCCTGGAGACCGGGGATCGAGTCCCACGTCAGGCTCCCTGCATGGAGCCTGCTTCTCCCTCTGCCTGTGTCTCTGCCTCTCTCTCTCTCTCTCTGTCTCATGAATAAACAAAATAACAAAACAAAAAACAAAACTATATATACTGCACTTCATTTTCCCAAAATGCAGAGACGGGTTTCTTTGGGGCACCGAGATGGGGGTATGGTGGGGTGGGAAGAGATCTTTTCTCTGTGAGTGTGATGGGAAAAGAACTGGTCAAGGAATGAGAATTCTTGGGGTCAAGAATTCGTGGGTAAGCTGCCAATTAACATGTAACTTTAATTTTGCTGGGATGGAGCACATTTCTTTTAAAATGGTGGGTGGTGGCTGCAGACTTGGGAGGGGACTTCACCTCATTTCATATAGTTCTGGCTCTGCCTCTAAAGCCCTCTGCCTTCCTTTTCCCTTTCTGGTTCATGGCTGCCAGAACTATGGACTCCGAGGGGCACCTACCAAATGCTGTATTTGTTCCAATGCCCCTGGAGGAAGCTGACACTCTTCATAAGGCTAGGAGAATACCCTACTGTCTCTGGAAAGCCATGACCGGTCATTCTGGGCATGTGCAGGGTTCACTTTGAGCAATGCATCCAGCCTGGCTTAGGGATCTTGTGGATCCCTAGGGTAGCTTCCTGTCTGCATTTACTCTCCTTCCTCTGGGACCTGGGGTCATAGGGAAGTGACGCCAGAGACCATCTATTTTAACAAACTAAGAATACAAAGGTGAGTTGGAAGCTCCTGGTTCAGTCCTCATGGCCATAGAGGGCTACAACATGTGAGTACCACCCCTAGCATGGCTGAACTGACCGATTTAACCAAATGATACCGAAATCCCATACAGGAAGCCTGAGAATTATAATCAATGATTCTCCTAGAAATCATTTAATTGTCCATAGGTCTAATGGGTTTATTTCTACACTTCCATACCTGAAATGTTTTACAGGATGTTGACAGGTCTTTATATAACTGAATAAAAAAGATTCAAGAAGCATAAAGAAACCACCAAACAGTAGATGACACACATGTGGACATAAATCATGGGATATAAGGACATGACGCTCATTCAAACAAGTGCACACACCCAAGTGCTCATATTCTCTCGTATTCTCCACTAGAAAGTGAGCCCTGCTACAGGAACCTCCTCTGCTCCCTGTATTCCCAGCACCTGGAACAGTGCCTGGAACAGGGGTGCTAAATAAATCGCTGTTAAACAAACAAATGCATGGCTTATCCAACAGCTAAGGCTGTTGCTGCTGCTGATTCCAGGGCATAGGCCTTTTTTTTAAAAAGAAAGTTAGCACTTTTATAAAAAATTATTTATTTTTAAGTAAGCACTAGGTCCAATGTGGGGCTTGAACTCGTGACCCTGAGATCAAGAGTTGCATGCTTTACCAAGTGAGCCGGCCAGGCACCGCAGTGCATAAACCTCTTGATGTACAGTGGAATCCCCCTGGAACTTCAAAAAAACAAATGTCAGGCCCCACCCCAGACGACACTGAGTTTTACAAAAATTCACCAGAGGAATCTGTTGTGTAGGAAAGGTGAAGAACCACCTTTGGTAGTAACAAATCAAGGGCATATGGATGCCATCCAAAGCAGTCCACTGAGGAGGACAAGTGCTCCCCAGAAATCTGTTATCACCTATAACATCACTAGGTCTCTTTGCTTTGAAATATCTTTACCCACTTTCTACAACTCTGCACGAGTGACACATCTGAAAGTATTTGGTTAATCCATGAAAACGGAGAAAAAAATTACGCGGGATAACTTTTAGGGCCAAGAAGACAAGAAACAGATGAAAACAAATAAGCAAGCAAAAAAATAAAAATCCCAGCAAGGTATACATTTCCAGGGGGAATTCTGGATATGCCTAATTTCATTTATGCACACTCCATATGCTCTAAGTTAAGTGGTTCTCAATCAGGGATGGTTTTGTACTCCTTCCCTCCAAGGGCATATGGCTGTGTCTGGAGACATTTCTGATTATCATGACTGGGTAAGAGGGGATCTCGTGGGTAGAGCCCAGGGATGCTGCTCAACATTGTACAGTGTACAGGACAGCCTCCTACAATGAAGAATCACCCAGTCCAAAATGTGAACAGTGCTGAGATCGACAAACCCTATTCTAAGCTTAAGGGTCCATGCGCTGTGGTCAAGAAGAGCAGGTCTTTGAGTCAAAGGATCTCAAACAGTACACATCAAAGATAAATACATATGAAATTTACTTTGTTGTGGTGTGCCCCCCCCCCCCCCCCGCTTTTTTTACAAAGTCCCCTAGGCCTAGGTTAAAAGAACTGTGTCCGTGGCTTTGAAACCACTGAAGTAGGGAGTGGCACTTTTTGGCCACTGTCGCAATCAATCAAGATAGCTCTAAGGTAGCAGCACAGGGTAGTGCTGTCAGAAGCAGTGAGGTCATTTACCACGAATATTTCACTTCCCTGTTGGCTGAAGATTCTTAAGAGGATATTCACCGTGGGTAGAAATGCAATGATCTGAGGGGTTCCTACAGCCAGATAGGTGTGTGTGTGGGGGGAGTGGTACCACAAAGCCCAATGGATAGTCTTCATGATAGATGGGATTTTAGGGAGTAAAAATCTCAAGCAAAGATTGACTCCAAGTGGTGACTTTAAAAATCATCTTTAAGATGGAAGTTAGAGCTAGAGAACACCAAGAGTGGCTCTTCTCCAAAAAACGGAGTCCAAGAAAACTCCAAAGCTTTGACACTCTGAAGAAATGAGCAAGCTGAAAGTCACAATTAAGCCAGTTGAACCTAATCATTGTTTTTGCAAGAAAAGAGAATCTAAATCAAGCTGAGGGAGTAGGAGATGAATAATCGATAAGTGCATTTTAGATATTATTAGGCTCCCATTCACACATCTTCCGATTCTTTCTCAGCTTAGAAGCAGTGAACTCTGAAGGAGGGTTGTACTGGCTCTGATGAGCAGCGTCACCATCAACTCTGCAAATTAGGAACCCATTTATCCAAGTCAGTTCCCTTTAAACTTGCGTAAATTGCCCATTTATTGCCCCTAATTCCATTTCACATGGAAGGGGATTCTAGGAAAAGGTTCTGGATGATAAGCCCAGAGCTCAGGGTGTACCCTGGGCTGGGAGTCAGACGACAAGGTCTCTCCTCTCAGATGCGTCGGCTCTCGAGGACTCAGATGCCCTATCTCTAATGTGGCATTAGGGTGGCTGAGCCAGGGACCACCCCCCCCCCCCAAGGGCCATGGACTCTCTGAGTCCATCACTGTCACTGCTGCTTCTCTGCTTGAGAAGTAAAAGCTCACTGACACTCCCCATGGCAGATGCTTCCAGCTTGTTTTCTCCACGCAATGAGAAACACTTTAACTTGGACGTCTGCTAGGTTTCTCCATTCAAATGTCCCCTTTGCTTCTGCATTTCTGAAAGGTCTGTTGGTTCACTGCCTGTCTTTCCAAATCTATGCTGCTTCCAAGTCCTTTCCTGGGGCACAGGAGGGTCCATCCCATCTCTCTGGCACTGCCACTCCAACACCTCTTTTTAGCCAACACTCCAAATTACCCTAACAATGCACATTTACCTCTTTAATGTCTTTGACCAGTTGGGGGAAGTTTTTCTAGCAGATACCTGGAAGCAAATGGAAAGGACTCACATGGATTCAGGGTGACAGTACAAACAGTCTAAAAAATTCTAGAAGTTGAAGACCAGGGTAAAGGTGACAGGACACCCAGAACAGGGTATGACTTCTGACCCAAGAGTCATAACCATTTTTGAAGAGGCAAGGAAGGCATTCTGGTTTGGTTCTGTTTGGCTCATTAAACTATGCTACAGAGGCCTGTCTGTGATGGGGTAAAAAAAAAAAAAAAAAAGAATTTTTTTTAACTTTTTGTAGGTGAATGAGAAACTGTAGGCTTCTTGGCAGGTGCCTTTTGCTTTGCACCTCGTTCAGTCGTAAATCCACTTACTGTGTTCCCTGACTTTTGCGTCCCTGGGGATGCTCTAAGTGACAGGTAGCGGCAGAGGAGACATCTGAGACATCCAGGGATTGGGTAAAGGGGATTCCGACGCGGGGAGGGAGGAGTACAGGGAATGAATGCTGAAGCCCTCTAGATTCTGGAACTGCTTTTCCTTTGAAAACCTCCTGCTTGGTCCTGGCTTCTTCAACCAGTGACAGAGCCAAAGCTCTCACGAGAGCCCTGAGAACTGAAAGGCCTGGCCACGCTGATGTCTCAGAAGAAGGATGTCAGAAGAGAAGCCAGTGACAGTACCAGGCCCCGGAGATCCCCAACACAGGAGCCAAAAGCCAGCAGGACAATCAGAGCACCAGAGCACAGACAGGGCATACGACTGGCCAGGAGTGTTGGGGACCACCCAGGCATCTATCTTTAGTCCTTTTTCCCTCTCCACACTGTTGGCTCATCTTTCTCAACCGCCAATTCCCTCCAGCCTACGGGAAGATCAGTTCCTGCCCAGTCCCCACCCTGGAAGCCACTTCCTCCTCTAGTCAAGGTCATAGGGCTGCAGGCAACCCCAGCACACACTCTCCCACAGCTCCAGCTGTTCTCATGGCAGCCCAGCCCCCACCAGGCATCGCAGTCTTGCTGATGCTGACAATTGAATATTTCCATTTGCATGGCATCTTCAATGAGGTCTGTCTTCAACTGGGTAGACGTGCAAAGCCTCTTTTTCCAGAAGCAAAGAGCCAGTCTCTGAGTGACACTGGCAGGTGCATTAGTGAGAGTAAATATCACTCACAACCCTGACATCAGAATTCCAAGGTACAAATCAGCGGCTTGCCCGGCCTGCGGTTGGCTTCCTCCCTAATATCCAAGCCACAAAGAACTGGAGGGGCTAACTCTGAACACAAGGCCCACTTTGTCTGGGAATGTGTGTATTATGCTGACTCACAAGAATTTCAAAAGGGACCAGGGAAGCATTGATTCTCCCAGTTCTGACAGTAGAGTGTCATCAGACAGACGTGTTAGAGCCAAACCTTACCCGTGCCTTCTGCACAAATGTCTACCATATAGAACCACACACCGCCCCGTGTAATGTGCTGGCACCTGTATGGGCCTACGCCACCAACAATTACTCATCTGAGATGATCTTGTCACTGAAGGTGTTTCCTGTGCTGAAATCAACTCCCTTACTTGAGAGCTCCTTCTCAAACACCTGGAAGGGGAGACCACCGCAACTCCACAGTTAACCCCACAGCAGGGACACTATGGTGTGGGTAAGTGGTGAGGCTCTCCATCTGGGAGTGACACCCAGAATTTTCTGTTACTACTCCCAAGACCAGTCAGAGGCTCTTCTCAGAACCCATCTGCAGTCAGAGGACATGGATGGGTGTATAGGGAACAACAACAAATCATCTGTTTACAGCCCATCGAGTCATCAGTTACAGCATCCCAGGAGAGGGTGCCCCGAGAAACTGGAACCAGAGAATGCAGGATGGACAGAGGAATGTGCAGTTCCCCACCTGGATCCTTTGCACCTGCATGGTGGGGATGGGAGTTCAAGTTCACATGGCATAATAGCCCCCCTTTGCTACAACTGATTTTCAAATGAAAGTTTAGTATGTTGTCTGGGGAGACAGAGGCCCAGGACAGCTCTCTCCACTGCTGTGCCCTGTGTCCATGGCAACAAGTGAGGCCAGTCTGCCAGGTGTGTGTGTGTCAGGAGACGGAGGGCAGCAGAACCAGAGCCCGACCCACAGTGCTGTGGGAGAAAACAGACAATGAGGCCCACCCACAGGAAGTGATACTCTGGGGAGGCTGAGTGTGATAGGGAGCTGGAGGGCAGGGCAGGATGGCCTTCAGGTTTTTCTCTAGCTAGTCAGGAGGTCCCTGTCCGTTCAGAGGACCCCAGAGCAGGAAGCTGATCAACAGGGTGCCAGGGAGGCAGGGACTTCTGCATCTACCTTTAGATCTCAGAAAACCAACAGCTTTCTGGCCACCCCACTCCCAAACGAAAGTCAGAAGAAAACTAGTCACTACTAAAACTTAGTGACTTAAATCCTGCTTGGGCCTCTTATCAAGAAATCAGAAGGAAATACAGATACAAGCAGGCCCCCTTCCCTACATACACAAACATTCTCTCTCTACAATCATCTGTTGACACCTGCTGGCAAGGGGGTCCTTGAAAGCCATCTCTTTCTCCCTTAGAGACCTGAGCTTCAGGGACAAAGAGGAACCAAAGGAGGAGGAAGCACATTTCCCATGACAGGCTTGGAGATCCTTATTCCTGCTTCAGTCCATAAGTGACACACCAAGGACCCTGGCACTGGTTTTGGGCAGCTGGAGGGTGGTCTTGATAGGGAACCATGTTGAATCCTGCCAGCCCATCCCCTTGGCTATTCTTCCAAAGTTAACTGCAGCTGCTGATTCTTAGGATTACTGGTCACTGAGCTTTGTCTGGGCCTCAGTTTTAATGCTTAGCCTTTTATGCTTTCTGGTCTAATCCTTTCCATCCCGCCCCCCAAATACATTAGAAAAAAAAAGATTAAAGCAAATCTGGTGCTTGGTGTTTTTTTTTTTTTTAAACCTTTGTGTAGTTCTCTGAAACATTTATTCAGAAACAACCTACATTATAAAATAAATCGGTTGAAAAATAAAAAATAAAGTACCAACAAAGTACTTGTTTCCTTTAGTCTACATGGCAACTTTTCCTGGTGTCTGTCTTAAACCTGGTTCCTGGGATGTCCTGAACCTTTTAGGGGTTGCAGAGTAAGTGGGTACACTGAAGAGGCTGTAATAATATAACGGTTATTAATTCTGTTTTCACTGAATAGTGCACACTCAGTTGCATACAAGGACACATGGGCACCATCCATCCATTGTTGAGAACAAAAAATATCATTGAACTGATAATCAGCAATTCCTTTCAGATCCAGTTCAATGTGGACATATAGGTTCAAGATTAAGGCTGTAAGTAAAGGCATCCTGACCATAAAAGGATTATGCTTTCCACACAACAAAACTTAAGCATAACATGGTGCTACTGGAAGAGTAATGAGGAGGAGCCCAGCCTATCCCAATCCTGAAGGAGATCCCAATCTTCTATACAGGTAGAAGAGCCCTGAACTCAAACAGTTCATAGGTAAGGAGGCTGGGAATGATTAGCTTGGGCTTAAAATTTAGTCTAACCATAAAGCAATGAGCCGATTTTCTGGTGGGTGAATGGGAAATCTGTTCTGAAGACAATTCCCAGAAAAGTCTCTAGAACAGTTTTTGGGAATGGCTGCAACTCTGAAACAAGTATTGGGGTTGTAAGGAGTCTACTTTGAAGGATCTCCCTTTCTGTGGGGTGGAGTGGGGGATGTGTTTGATTAAAAAAAAAAAAAAAAAAGACCTCCTTACTTTTCAGCCCATAGTAAGTGGTTAAAACACCTAGTACATAAAAATACTAACTGAGGGCACCTGGGTGGCTCAGTGGTTGAGCGTCTGCCTTTGGCTTGGGTCGTGATCCCAGGGTCCTGGGATCGAGTCCCACATGAGGCTCCCTGCAGGGAGCCTGTTTCTCCCTCTGCCTTTCTCATGAATAAATAGATTAAAAAATCTTTAAAAAAATAATGAATGTAATGTGGGATAAAGTAGGCCCAAGTGCTGAGGGCAAGAGCTTGCTCAGGGAAGCGTCTTTTAAAAGAGGTGAGTTCAGGCCAAACCTGATGTCCTCTTGCAGATTCTATGTATTCATTCCAGAGCTATAAACGCTAAGCCAAATAAAGGTTTCCAGTTTGTGTCTGGGGCATATCTATTTCTGAAAAAAAAAAAAAAAAAAAAAATCCGAGAGAGATGACAATCACCAGACAATATGATTAACAGACCTAGGTAGACTCTAGAGGTAAAAGTGACAAAAGGTGACGGTGTGGTAGGGGAAGGTCTGTTCCCACTGGGGCTGCAGCGAGGACAAAACCATCTGGAGACAGCTCTGCAGGCCAGCCCAGCAAGCTGGTGGATCAGGTTACTTCGCGATAGCAACGGAGTTCATTCTCTTAGCATGAAAGGCATATTTCATCTTTCAAGAGGAAAAAAGTTACAGCAAGGATTATGCAAAGCAAAACTGCACAAAGGCAACGGCAAGACAGAAAAGGGAAAGTCGATCAGCTGCCACCAAGCCGGCACCTGGGGCTCTCTCACCCTTTCAAGATTCTTCTAGGAAGGGATTCAGCATATTTTCACGAAGCCTGCGTCCTGTCTGGGAGTCTGCCTCAGAGTGGCCACTGCTCTTTCAAAGTAAGGGCTTTGGGGAGGGTTGAGGAGTGGGGAAATCAAACCGATGATCTGTTTTTTAAGCATATCCAGTTTTTCTCAGTTCATATTCTGGAGAAGCCCGAAAAGCCTATTTGTGCAAGCTCTGACCACCGAGACTCTTGGTGATGGGCATTTGGTCTACCCTGATAGGCCAAGCGGGCAGAAGCAGAGCCAGCGCCACCAGCCTGCTGTCCCCCCAAAGTGACCACTGCTCCCGAGAACGTGTGTGTGCAGTGAGGCAAGACGGTGCAGGACACAGACAGACAGACAGAAGAGACACTGCAGAAATCTGGGCTTTGGTTTTCATTATGATGGAGAGAAATTGCTGAGAGACGCCTGTGTCCCTCCCCTTCCCTGGTATTTATTTCTCGCTGTGCTTCTCCTAGGTAAGGAAAAGAACTTGTTTTTAAAAGGTGCTTGCTTTTTTACACAGAAATGCTCTTCACAGAGCCAATCTCACCTAAGATTGAACTCACATATTCAACACAGTATTCTTTGAAAGTTATTTTTTCATGCAGCCTGCTGTATTCTACACATCGATGGTAGAATTGATGGCAAAATGGAATGAATGAACTAAAAATAAAATGTAGTGTATCCCCCTTCTGAGCAATGCTCTTCTGAGAGCACCTACCTGTTGCCTCCTGGCAAAGAAGGCTCCAAATCACTTCTAAGACTTATCTGGTACACTAATAACCAGCTGGGGGGGCCTGGGGTGCTGGCAGAAGCATGGCTGGCTGTGCCTGCGTGTGTGTGGGCACGCGGTACATGGCACCACCAAATGTTAACTCCGCCACGAAGCATCCTCCACAAACCTCCACAATGGTCTCTCCCTTCCCAGACACCCAGAGCTCTTCTCACTGTGACCGGCAACCTGCCTTGGGTTATCTTCTAATCATTTCTTGTCCATACATAGCATCTTCTCAAAGAGATGACCTCCCTTGTCAGTGGGGACACTCTTAACACTCTCTGTAGTCCCTGTGGGAGATTAGAGATCGTTCACCTTCTGGAACAGCATCTCTCTTCTAACAAGCCTGTCTTATTTCCATTCTGGTAAAAGGGAGGAATTCTCCTTGTCACTGAATTCTTAGTTTAAGAAGGATGCTCGCTCGCTTCAAGAGCAGAAGGTGTGCTGGGGGCCAGAGCCGGCCAGCCCACACATTCTACATAGCAAGGCACAACTCCAGGTATCTGAATAGGATGAAGAGCTGGGAAGAACCTTTTTGCTTGTTGGACTGCCACAGAGGGTCAGCAAAGTATAAAGATGGTGACTCTATGAGGTTGTCAAGACCTGATCAAGAGCTTGCCTCAATCAAGGGTCTTCTGGTCCTTAAGAAATGGACTTTTAAGGATGTCTCATTCATTCCTAGAACTGATTAGTTTCTAGGCTCTGCTACTTCTAGAACCTATCATATGATCAGCCACAAAGGCCTCCTTTGTGGTTAGCTCAGGCGTAATATTTCCATATACTGTGGTCTAGCCTGTAACACGGACTTGAAAAGCCAAAGAAAGAGACATTAGTCTTCATCTCCAGAGGGGCTTAGGGTTATAGGCAAACAGGATGTGCTTCTGAGTAGTCTGTAAACTCATCTAAGAAGGTATACAATCAAGGTGCTATGAACGTATTTGGGTAGAGCCTGAGATCCACAGCAAACAGAACTACATGGTTAAAATTACTAGTGGCAACAGACTGTAGTCTCTACCATTTCCCACTAATAGACACTGGTCTGGAGCAGGAAATACACATAATAAGCCCAGAGCACCTTGTAGCTCTAGAAAATGAGCGCACTACTAAGTCTATAGACTTCATGCCTAAAGGACTTAGGAACCTACCGAGGGGCCCTCCCACTGGCCAAAGATGGGACAATTTAAACTCCCATGAGGATGGTAACCACATTAAAATGAAATACATCAAAAATACTTACACCCAATAGCTTGCAATGGTATTCTAAAAAATCCTAAAACTCACTGATTGCCTATGGCAAGTGCTAGGGAACAGACTCATTCTTTGAAAAGTGATGAGAGCAAGAAGCAAGCAATTGCTCTGCCGTTCCTATATGGAATATGCCTGAACTAGCTAAGTGTAAGAGATGATGTTTCTCTGTATGGAAGTATTCAAGAGGTACCTAGGTGGCTCAGGTGGTTAAGCCTCTGACTTTTGGTTCTGCTCAGGTCCTGATCTCAGGGTTGTGAGATCAAGCCCTGCACTGGGCTCCATGATGAGCATGGAGTCTGTCTGAGATTCTCTCTTTCCTTCTCCCTTGGCCCCTCCTCCACGTGCACTCTCTCAAATCAATCTTACAAAAAAAGAAGTATTCTAGATAATACATGAAAATGGAATAAGATTTTGCATTTGCAAAATTTTGCAGGCCCCTAAATAAATGAATTTATGCAAGCAGTGATAACCAATTGCTGATATCATCAGAAAAAAGAAACAAACAGATACAACGGATCACCCGATAGAGGTATAAACCTTACTTAGAAGTAATCTTACCTCCCAAAAAGTGTTCCATCTGGAGACACGTGGCAATGTCTGGAGATATTTTGATTGTTGTGACTGGTGTGTGTGTCCATGCACTCCTGGCATCTAGTGTGTAGAACCCAGAAATGCTGCTAAACATCCTACAATGTGTAGGACAGCCCCTCACAGTAAAGAGTTATCTGGCCCCTAAACATCTATTGCCAAGGCTGAAAAACCCTGCTCTGGATTTAATACTCAATTTATAGGAAATCCAGGGGACAAAGGAATAAGTGACAACACACGTTGAATCAGCAGAACTCAGGCTGTAGAAACTCTACAGAATAACCCAAATTCTTTAACAGCAGCAGCAGCAGGAAGAAAAAATGACAGACCGCACAGATAATTATGGAAGGGGGCCAACAGACTGAAAGAGACATAGGGAACAGATCAAATGTTTACAATGTATGGACCTTATTTGGTTCCTGATTTGAAAAACAAGTGGTTAAAAAAACTGTAATCAAGGGGCACATGGGTGATATGGTTGGTTAAGTGTCTGACTCTCGCTTTTGGCTCAGATCATGATCTCACGGTTGTGGGACTGAGCTCTGTGGTGGGCTCTGAACTCAGCCTGGAGTCAGCTTGAGACTCTCCCTCTCCCTCTGCCCCTCCCACTTGTGCACATATGTACATGTGCACACTCCACTGTCTCAAATAAATACATCTTTAAATTTTAAGGTGTGTTATTGATACTGTGATGGTGTTTTTTTAAATGTCTTTTCTTTTTGAGCTACATACTGAAATACATACAGAAGAAATTATATATGGTATGTAGGGATGCCCAGAATCCCCATTCCTTGGGGGCGGAAGGTGGTGGGAAATGGAGAGGTACAGAGGCAACACGCCTGGCCTGGATTTACAGATCACTAGGTGAAAGGTGACAGAGGTTTATTGTTTTATTCTTTGCAATAGATATTGAAATGTTCCAAGTAAAAAGTTTTCATAGTTCGAAAAAAAGATGGCAAGATATACCAGACCAACTGTAGCAGATGTGGAAGGCGCTCTTTGTGAACAAAAATATGGCCCATGGCTCGGAGCTCCAGGTGATGCTGGGCTCCAAGGCCGCTGGGGAATCTAGGCTGGGTCTAGACTCACTGAAGTTTTATTTCCCTCTTGAAAGCGAGTTCAACTTGACCTTCCGCTGGAGTAAGAGTTAAACAGTGCTTAAACCCGATGCTTAAACAGCATGATAAAGCACAGCAGGCCCAATTTACTTTGTCTTATGGTGCACGCCTGGTTGAGGTTGGGGGAGTGTGTGCAGGGTGGGGAAAGGGGTCAATGCCCTCCTGACCCCTGAAGGCAATTAACTTATACTTCCAAGCAGGAGGTGCCATTATCTTTAACTCAGCAGGCATAACTGTACATAATTAGAGGTCATAATTACGGTTCTCTTTTTAAAACGTGACCATAGTATCCAAATTGACCTCTTGTGGCAGCGCTGCCTACACGCTGAGAAGTACATAAAAGGCGGGTACAGGCTGTCCCTGTCCCTGTCGCAGTGATGGGCAGCCAGAGTCCCCAGGCAGTGTGTGAGGCCAAGCATCCGTGCTTATTCCCTGTGGAACTTCGATCTGTTTGGGGTTTACTAATTATCATTTTTCACTGCGAAATATTTTCTTTCTTTCAAGAGACAGAGACTAGCCAAGAGCTTTACGCTGCCTTTTTGACCATGGCAAAAAGGCAGAAGCAACCACTCAAATTAATATGCTGGTAATGACATGCATCTACTGTCTAATTAGCCATGTAATAACAAAGTTGAAAAGATCAATTCCTGACCATTTTTTTCCACGTTAGTGTTTTGTAAAGTTGCTGCAGAGCCTCTACTTCACTTTAAAAATTTGGATTTATTATTGTTTTATGACACCTCCTAACTGGCCTCACTTAGCAGTATTTCTAGCATATACAGCCTGAATCATTATATGTAACATAGTGTTTTGCGGGGGAAATAAAACCTACCTGGATTGCTCTCAGTTCTCAGCATAGAAAAATAGAATTTTTGAGCTAAAAGAGACCCTCGGAAATCATCTTACAGATGCAATGCCTGAGGCAGGTCCAGAGAGAGGGGAAACAAAAGCAATGGTACAAAATCATGGGGTGAAGAACGCACAGAAACATTTTATGGCCAACTTGTGGTTGGAGCCTTATTTGGTGGCCACGTTAATTCCAGTTCCTGCTTCCAACACAAAGCCCAAGCAGCTAATCTGTGTCTCTCATACTCCTTAGGAGCACGGCTTCTCCACTTTTCACCAGGAGTCATTAAATAACCCTGACAAACAGCCAAGTTCTTTCCAACAGTATTTTAAATCCTCAGCCAATGCTTGAAAAATTGGAAAGAGGGATGGTACAGCACCAGCTAATCTTTTCCTGGCAGTAAAAAGGGATCGAAAATCCCAAAGTTTGATACAAGTAGTTTCAAATGGATAAGACAGTGTCAAGTCACAACATTTATACAGCCGAGTGACAATTCTTGCTCGGAGGCATGAGCTTCACGTAAATGGCCCTGAGAAATGTACTTTTTTTTTTTTTTAAACCAATGTAGTTTTCTTGAATTGAACAGCCTAGGAGTGAATTATGGTTCTCTATATTTGTAAAAGCTCCTCTATTCAGAAAAGAAAAACTTAACTACTATTCAGAGGTGTCCAAAACTAGAGTTTAAATAAAAGAATAATTGCCTTACTGCTTTTATAGGCATGTCACTACAAAGAAATACTACTTTACTACTTTATTTTCTTTTGGTTCAGTAAGAAAAGTCAAAGGAACAAGTCTAAATACATCACAACAAAGGTATTTAATTGAGACCACTTCATTTGCATCTCAATGTAAAGTCACTGCATGATATACCAATGCAAATGCATTGATAAAAGTTCATTCTACCACTGTAATGAGGAAGCGGGAATGTTTCCGTGGGGGAATTCTTCAAGTTTACATTATTTCTTGAAGCATTTCATGCAGCTACTTTGGCCCAGAAACTCCAATTCCATGCTTCACGGGGATTTTGCAAAAATACTTGCCCTTATGTCACGGTTCCAGAACCGTGGCTTGCTCCAGCACCTAGCAGAGTGTTGTCACTCAAACATCCTATTAACATAAAAAGGTTTGGTTCCCTAGAGCTTTGCTTTACCGCTCAGTAAATCAGCATCCACCATATTTATCCCCAAGAGATATTTGCTACAGTAATTTATGTAACAAGTCACAAATTAAATATCATCATTTCCTAAATTTTGGTTCTGGACTACATACTTCATTTAGCTATTAGTTGGCCATGGCCCCAGCACTGGGTGATGGAAAGGGTTAAAAAGAAGGGTGCTGTGAGGTCAGCCCCTTCCTGGGGTGGTTCATCAGACTGAGTATATTTAAAAGCAAAACATTCCTTCCACATCGCAAAACCCTGGCATCTGCTGAGTAGCAAATTCAGCTGACTCTGTTTTGTTTCATTATTTTCTCAAAAGAAACCATACAGTTTGGACCATAGGACACAATTACGTTTTACATATCTTCACACACTCTAGTTGCCTATTTTCTCCATGGAAGCACTTTGCAAAAAGCCAAAACCCTAAATGGAATAGCTAATGAATCCAAAGTCGACTTAATTTTATTGATTCCATTTCGGATACAATTGTTAATTTATCTGATTCTTTTATTTCATTACCTTTCATCTGGAATGTACCATGTGCCACCAAGTCAGCTGGTATCATTCTACATGTTTCTCTCCCTGCAGTTTTCAGTGCTGGAAGGATGAGAACCCAAACCTGAAGCAATTTTGGAGATTAAGCTTCCCCAGTAAATTCATTTTTATCACAATCTTCAATGTTGCAAAGTGGCCAAGTCATCTCGGTCATGTTTATTAACTAAAGGTAATGGGAAAGATCCTAATCGGAGGCTCAGTAGTATGCAACCACACAAACCAATTCTCTCTTGGCCAATCTGGACAGACGGATCTAAGCTCCAGCCATGGAATTTCATTTAGGGCCCTGGGACCTGATTGGCAACACCCTGGCTGCTTGATGACCACCCTAACACAAGCAGTTTGTGAGGAAGGAAAGTGGCTCACACTGAACCTTGAATGAAGGGCGGGGGTTCGTGGGCAGCCCATAGGAAAATTGAAGGTAGAAAGTGCGTGCAAACACTGGTATTTTGTGACATTTCTAGAAAGGTCCATAGCTTTTATCCTGCTTCCTCCGGGGTGGATTATATAGAACAGGGTAAGAATCACTGGCTTTATACTCCCCCATCAGCGATGACGTCTTGCCCCAGAGTCCATCCTTAGGACAGGACTAAAAACTCTCCCTTTGCTCAAAGGAAGAACTGTGATTCTTTGGTTTGAAATAATTTTGAGGTTTTTGCAACATTAAGGAAAAGGCATTTTGTTAAGGACTGAACGTATGTATCCTCCCCAAGATTTCAAAGTTGAGGCCCTAACGTCCAATGCAATAGTATTTGGAGATGGGGCCTTTGTGAAAGAATTAGGGTTAGATTAGGGCACGAGGGTAGAGCTTCTGTGATGGGATTAGTGGTCCTAGAAGAGGAGGAAGAGAGAGAAGAAAACTGTCCGTCCCCCCCTACCCATGAGCACAGGGGAAAGGCCGTGGGAGGATGCAGTGAGAGGTGGCCTTCTGCAGACCAAGAAGCAAAACTAGAAACCAAACCCCACTGGACCTTGATTTTTTTACTTTCCAGCTTCCAGACTGAGAAATATATTTCCATTTAAGTTACTCGGTCTATAGTATTTTGTTAACGGCAGCCAGAGCAAACCCAGACCTATTCCTGAGTGGGCATGGTGATGGTGTATTATCAGATGGTGGTGTATTATCAGAATTCAGTAATTCACAGATTGTGTGCAGCAGAAATGGGGGATTATATAGCCTCTAAACCCCCACCCCCAAGAAAAACCTTCATTTTCCAGACTCTCTTGCAGCTACCACCCTGGGTGTGAATTCTCTCTGCTAACTGGTGATTGGAGGCGCAGGGAAGGCGGGGCTCCCTCTGGCTGTCTGAGCAGGCACACAGGGATGCAGACATTCCAGCTCTCCCTGCAGCAGTGGTCCAGTGGCTGTCCTCCAGCACCCTCCTGGGGCTGGTATGGAAATGGCAATGGTCTCTGGGACACAGACATGAAGTGCGTCTCTGACTTCGTAGTTGCAGTGACATCGGTCTCTCTGGGGGTTAGTTTTATAGGATTCTGGAAATCATTTCTGAAAAGCCAGCCTGGCTTCTCTTCTGGCTCTTCCAACAATTTTGTTAAGTCCCTAAATTCCCTGTATGGCCTCCCTTTCTGCTTTAACCACTTAGAACACTTGCCATCTCCTGATCTGTAGCCCAGACCACAGCACCAGGACATCACTGAAGAGGACACAGTGAGCTGTTTGCCTCCAGCAGGGGCAATGAGGGCACAGTTGGTTAAATGAGAACCAGTTTGAAGCAGTTATATTCCATAGCTCTCTGTTTTTAAAGAGATAAACTGGGAAGCTCAGATCTATTTACTGTAGATACAATTCCTGGGTACCTGCCTAGCTCAGTTAGTAGAGTGCGACTATTGATCTCAGGGTTGAAAGCTCAAGCCCCATGTTGGGTGTGGATATTACTTAGAAAATAAAATCTTTAACTGATACAATTTCAAAATGGATAGGCTTCTATGTTTTATGAGGCTGGTGGCAGAAGGGGGAGTCTTCTCATTCCCTTTTTCCTGAGCATGCAAGTGTCTCCTGGGTGTGCTCCTCGATACCCGGCTAAGCCCCTCAGTGGCTTCCACATAGGGGCATGTCTTCTTTTATGGTGCTTCGCAGACTTTGCCTTTTTTTTTTTTCCTTAACAAACTGAAGGTCTGTCTGAGTTAAGCAACGTATCAGTGCCATTTTTCCAATAGCATTTGGTCACTTTGTGCTTTTGTGTCATAGTTTGGTCATTCTCTCAATATCTCAAACTTTTTCATCATTATTCTATTTGCTCTGATGATCTCTGATTAGTGATTATGACTTGCTAAAAGCTCAGAGGATGGTTACCATTTTTAGCTATTAAGTATTTAAAAATTAAGGTGCATTTGTTGTTTTTAAGACATACTCCTTTTTGCATACGTAGCAGACCATAGTGTAAACACAAGTTTCCTATGCATTGGGAAACCCCAAAATTCATCTGATTCACTTTATTGAAATACTCACTTTATTGCCACTTTATTGAAATACTCACTTTATTGCAGTGGTCTGGAAGTGAACCTGCAATATCTCTGAGGTCTGCTTGTATACAGTTTCTTCTAAGGCATAGGAAAGGGTCAGAGTAGACCCATGGACGCTGACAATACACTTGTGATTCCATGCTCTCCTTCTTCCACACAGCATGGCCTAGAGATCACCTTTTTTCTTTTTTTCTGGTTATTTCCTCTATATGTGCCTCCTCCCCTCTGCCCCCAACAATTTCAGTCTCTTCCATCTATCCCCCCCCAAAAAAAAAGAAGGTAATGAAAGGAAGGGAATGTTGGGGTTCTGAGCCCCTTGGGCAATCAGAAAGGGAATAGTAATCCAAACCACCACTGGATGTGACAGAGACTGATGAAGGAGAAGTCTAAAGCAGAGGGGCGCCTGGGTGGCTCTCTCGGTTAAGCACCTGACTCTTGATTTCAGCTCAGGTCCTGATCTCAGGGTCGTGAGATTGAGCCAGGTGTTGGGCTCCGTGCTGTGTGCTGGGCATGGAGCCTGGCTGGAATTCTCTCTCTCCCTCTGCTCCTCCCCCAAAGGAAGTCTCAAACAGAGTGGGAAAGGTGGTAAGAGAAAGGGAGAAAGGAGAGGTACCACAGGCCACCTCCTCCGAGAGCTCTCCTGCTGAGAGGGGCTGGAGGACGGCCTCAGACATTAGGACATGTAGCTCCTGAAGAGGGACGCGGTGGCTGAGCCTGGGGGAGGAGTAGGTCGGGGTGGGGGCACCTCTCAATGGGACACCCTCCTGCCGTCCCCCAATCTCAGGGGCAGCAGCTTCACTGCCTGAAGACACCTTCATCCCTGCAGATGATGTCTGGAAAGAAGTCTGTCTCTGTGATGTTCCTGGAAGCGCTGACCCACTGTGGCACTAGTGGGTGGAATGATGTTGTTAAGAAGGAAAACTTCACTTTCAATCATGAAGGAAAACTGACTAATTGTGAGATTATCTAGAAGGCACTAGATATTTGTTTGTCCAGGTCTCCTCTCTGAGCTTTGGGAGCGCTCTTTCCACACAGCAACCTTAGTCAGCACTGAATCCTTCCTTTGTCAGGAAAGGGTACGTGTGACGCTTCTGCATTTGTCCTTAATTTCTGTTTAAAGGCACTAGTTATTCTCTCGGACAAAGCCCTGAGATTGTTCTTGTTCCCGGAGCCAGGCAATTCAGAGGTATGTATGCTTGTACTAGAAATGAGAGTGGTGTGCACCACCACATTTCTCTCTTTGCCTTTGCTGCTAGGAAACTCGGAGCTTTGAATCAATGGCTGTCATTCTCTCAGCCTGGACCCCTGAAAGACAGCCCTGGAGGAGCGCAACTTCTCTCCCTTTCCTTCCCACAGAGCTACTTAAAAAACAAAAAACAAAAAAACACTCCTATATTAAGCACCGCTGACACTGTCATTTTTTGCACTTTTATCATTTTGAGTCACTTCTTTTTTTTGGAGATAGGTAAGGTCTGTACAGATAAAAAAAAAAAAAAAAACCCTATATTTTGGGCAAGCCACTGGTCTGACGGTGGAACCCTTCCAGCTCACCTAAATGGAGGAAGTAAGGCCCTTTCCTTTTGTTGTAGATGAGACAGGAAGACTACCACCCAGAGGAAATCTGACAACTGTGTTTCTAGAAAAAAAAAAGAAAGCACGCAATACCAAAACCTGTGTATGGTATAGCTGCTCAGGGGCATATAATAATTTAATAAGCGATTGCTTCTTCTAAATTTTATACTTGTTTTGACAGTATCAAAGATGATGAGACCATCATTGCGCTTTGTTAATTATGGGTCTTTCCTCTATGAGCTTTCACACAGATCCTTGAAGATTGGAAAAACTGTGGGGGGGGGGGGGGGCAACATGCAAGCCAAGAAAGTATCAAAACATTCTCAAAGAAGTGAGAACACCCCCACCCCCACCAGAGATTAATAAATAAATCAGTGTATGCTCTCAAACTTTGAGGAGGTATCTTCTTTTTACTATCTACCGACTGGTCTCAGGCAGGTTACTTAGCACAAATGGCTTCTGTGTCCTTATCTATTAAATGAGGGAGTTTCCTTATCTGTAAAGTAAGGAGGTTGGACTGAAACTCTAAAACTGATTCTATCACCCGGCGAGCACGCTCAGCCCTGCTTCACCCAGTGTGGGGAGAGGAAGGGGTCTGTCTCTGGAAGGCTCCACCGGGGCCCAGGCCTGGGCCTCATCCGCCAGGCAAGCTGCACTTCCCAGGCAGGACAGAAAGGGCCACCCGTCCCACGCTGGGCCTGCTTGTTTGGTTAATCTCTTCACATCTATTTGCTCTGCTGCCCCGGACAACTCAACAGCAAACAAAGGCCTGGGCCTCACGCTGCCCCTGCCAGCGACTCCAAATTGGGAACCTGCCTATTTTGTTTGCTCTGGGGCAGACGGAGGGAGCAAACAGCAGCTTTTGTAAGTCAAGTTGGTTATATTCTTCACTCAATTACGGCCCTGAAAAGATGGAGGGGTGCAAAGGATCCTTTCCAGGGCAGACACTTGATGTTGACCTACCTCTTAGAAGTTCCCTTTCACTGGATTAGCACCCCTCTCCCCCTGCCCCGAGGTGATTCA
The DNA here is from genome assembly GCF_003254725.2 of Canis lupus dingo. Taxonomy (NCBI): domain Eukaryota; kingdom Metazoa; phylum Chordata; class Mammalia; order Carnivora; family Canidae; genus Canis; species Canis lupus. Next base: position 60,517,505 of record NC_064250.1, read on the forward strand.
ATTTTGATGGGAACTAACCATATTTTCTGTATTTTGTCAGATTTTTTTTTCCTCCCAGCCTAGTGGACCAAGTAATGTGAACACCTTCTATCTAAGGAGAGTATTTTCTTAAAAGAAAAAACAGGCTCCTTGGGAGTAACACAATTCCATTTTCTGATCTGTATCAGAGGGCCAGACGCTGCTTCTGACTGTAAATTGTTTATCAGGTAAGGTGAGGCAAAGCCAAGCCCTTTAAAAAAAGCAAGGGAATTAAAAGAATGTACCTTCAGATGGTTAACAAGGCAAAGTACATGAGAATGGCAGGGTAATTCTATGGAAAATTATTTTGCAAGGCGTCTAAAACAGATAAAAACAGGACTGGTCGGTTAATTATGTAATTAAACTGCAGTCAGCAACGGGAAGGGTCTTCTGTCTTTCAAAATCCAAACTAGTTATTCAAGCTTTCACTGGGTACAGTTTAGAGATTCTATTTGGGGAAGGCGTCCAATTTTTCTTGTCTGGATTAGAGTTAAAGAAAAACAAAAGTGCTGCTTTGCAAATCTGGCTTCTAGTCTTGAGGATTAAACAATCACAACCCCTCCCCTCCTTCCTCAAATACCTTTTTGCTTCATTTCTTCAGAATTAGGAGAATAAATAGAGGGGTTGGTGTGTTTTTTTTTTTTTTTGGCAGAAAGCCAAAGTAATATCCCAGCAAGATATCTGACTTCTTTACAGAGACACATACTGTTTCATGTTTGATTTTGATTTTCAAAAGCAGAACAATTTTCACATCATTATATAAAAGGCTTCCGCTATTTAAGATGTCGTTTCTAAATTAATTTTAGACCCCCAAGGCAGAATGCATCTGACCAGACCAAATTCTAGCCACTCAATAAGGTGAGAAAAGTTCGAGCACGGGAACTTAGTGTAAAAGACAGTCAAAACATTCGGTCCAGAGCAAGAAGTGAAGTCAGTTGTCTCTGAAAGCCTCGTTTTGTTTTTCATGGGGCATGGGGCCGGTCGTTTATCCCTGCCTGCCCAAACACAGAAGGGAAAGTGGCTTCTTTGTACGGCTGCTGTTGCACAGGAGTCCAGAGAATTTGCTGGACCGGGAGACCTATAGTGACATTCGATACGTGTGTCTGGTGGTTGGTGGCGAGACAGCTGCAAAATCTGATGACTGGCTGTGTTAAAATTTTAACAGCTGGACAGAGGCTGAGAGAATAATAAAATGGGCCCTTGTATCTCAAACTCTATTTTACCTTGAACATGGGCCAGGTCCTTCTTAATGAAGTAGCCTTAGTCTCTCAGGAAAAGGTTTCTGAACTTGCTGAGAGTTGCCAGAGCAGGTGTGCTTACCTGTTCTGATCAAAAGTCAGAAATAGGACATTTTTGCCAAGGAGCGCAGAGGTCAGGCGAGCAGCCCCTGTGCCTTATGGGGCTGGACCACTGGCGGCAGGTGTGGCTCAGTTCACCAGGGGCGCCTCCAATGATAGGAAAGGTAGTTAACAGGCTTGCGCAGAAGAGTTCATGTGGATACACAAGCAGAGTTTGCAAGCAGGGTGTGGTTGTGTGTGTGTGATAGGACCGGGAACAAAACACTGGAGTAATAAAAGACATTATGCCCTGATTAGGTATAAAGTTCCCATCATCCCTGAGGTTTAAAAACTGAAAATAAAATTTTGTGTATGTAAAAAAACAAAAAAAAATTTTAAATCCCAGTTTCACCCCAAACAGAATAACCTGCAGAAGACAGGTCAAGGTGGGAAACCCCTTGGCAGGTAAGGAGTTTCCATCACAATCATGTTGCAAATCCATTTAGAGTGCACCCAGGCCACTAACTCACGTCCTCAAGCCTCGAGGGCACCAGAAGCTCTGTCCTGACCTGTCTCGCTGCTAAACCCCTGTCCACAGGGCACCAGCCTGTTCCTTCTAAGCCTTTACCAGCTCTTTTCCATCCTATATCACCTGATCCAACCTTCCCATTAGGCATTCAAATCTAAATGGTTGGCCACTCCCCTTGAGCAGCCTGGCTCCTCTAGCCACCCTCCAGCACCTTCAGCCCCTGTGGGCATTTTTTTTTTTTTAAGATTTTATTTATTTATTCATGAGAGACACCGAGAGAGGGGCAGAGACACAGGCAGAGGGAGAAGCAGGCTCCATGCAGGGAGCCCCATGTGGGACTCCATCCCAGGACCCCGGGGTCACGCCCTGAGCCAAAGGCAGCCGCTCAACCACTGAGCCACCCAGGGGTCCCATCCCCTGTGAGCATTTTAATTCATGTCATTACTAACCTGGGGTCCCTGCCCCATCCTTTCTTCCTAAAGAAACCATACTCACCGTTTAATGAAAACCCAACTTCCACGCACTGTTTCCTGTTGTGTGGAACTGTCGCTATACTCCACTGTGATGATCTGCTTTTCAATCTTTACCCTAAGACCAGGCCAGACGCTTCTTGCAGGCAAGGAATGCTGAATTCGCATCTTGCTATTCTCCGGATCTAACCTTCCCCAGCGTGCACCTGCTCTGCCCTGCTTTTAAAAAGAATACCTCAATTTAGCTTTCAAAGGCTCCTGAGAAATGGGATGCATTTCCGGGAAACTGCTCAAAAGAGGAGTGGGTTCTTAAGAAAAGGGCAAGTGTGAGATCTCAAAAAATGTTTTTGTGCAGTCCACTTCCCGTACCCTCGTACCCTCAATGGTTAGTGAGAGAGGGCACCCAAAGAGTCAGAGTTCTAGAGCCAGAGGCAGCTGGGTTCTAATTCACCATTCAGTTGCTCTGTGGCTTTGGGTAAGGTCGCTTCACCTCTCTGAGCCTCAGTTTCTTCCTGAAGCCAGGCACCCCAGTTCCTAAGATGGTTATTAAGAAACAAATGAAACCAAAAAAGTAAAATAAGGACTATATTAAAAAAGAATTGGGGGGTTAGCTGCTCCTCACTCTGATCAATCAGTCCCAACCAACTACACAGCCCAATCAACTTCGAAGTGGCCCGGTTTTGGAACCCTCCCGCGTGCGGAGCCTGCAGCACTGCTGCTGGGCCTGGCTCACGATGCCAGTGGCTCCCCAAGGTGCCGAGGCACTCAGGCAAAATGAACCTAACATCTGTATTCTATTTGCTAATGAGCAATCATCATTTGTACCTTTCTCCAGCCTGGGATTCAGCTGCTTGGAATACTAATGCCATTAGAAACGGGAGTCTTTTTTTGAAAAACACACATTCATTTAGCAAAACCCTGTTTAACTCATTGGCATTTGTATGGTTCCCGGGGTTCCTTGGCGATGCACGGCTGGTTACGAAGCTCTGGAGTCCCCTCTTCCCCACCCCTCCATGCTTGAATATTTAGGTGCCTGCGTGGGGACTGTGAGCCAGGCTTGCCTTGCCTTTTCCACCAACTCAATGTGTATCATCAGACAAGTTAATGGTCCTTTAAAAAACAAACAAACTGAATTTTAAATCACATGACCAATACAAGACTGTAGTCGCTCCTTTTGAATATGAGGCCATTTCCAAATAAGGGCTGCTCGATCCTATTGCCCTGCCCTTCTCAGAAGGTTAGTAACCTTCCCTGTAAGATTGGTATCTGTCCAGAGCTTTTTCTCTTCAGACAAGAACCTGCATCTTTCCAAAACTATTTATAGAGGTGTTGTTTTACATAAATGGAGACAAATGTATACATTGCTTTGCAACTTGCTTTGTTCATTCGGCATTAAGTCTTCTCCTTTATTCATCTGGGGTGCAGATGGATGGAGCTCATCCTTGGACATTTATTTACGTTCTTTTCAATCTGGGGCTTTTACAAAGAAGCTGCAGCAAGCACGCGTGTGGCTGCTCTCCCAGGAATGCATCTCAGGAGAAACTTTCTGGGCCTTGCTTTCCTCCTCTGCAAAATGAAGGTGTCTAAGCAGCCCACTGCGACTCTACTTCTTCCTGGTTGGTGTTTTGTGTCACGAGAGGCCATCCTGAGCAGGCCCTGTCTCCACACACAGACTCTGTTCCCAATCCACCCCCAGCTAAGACTTCCTTTGCTTCCAAGGTCTTCCAGAATCTGAGCTCATTTATCCTTACTTTCTGCCTCTAAGACATCTAGTTACCCCAGATCTTGTATCTTTGTGAACTCCTTTCTCCTCCTAAGACACTCCTGCCCCCCACTTAATATGTGACAGACCTCATCAGAGATGCTCAGAGCTTGTAACTTGTGAGTGTGTGTGCGTTCGTGGGAATGGCAGCCCCACAAGGGAAAGGCCTTGTCTGTTTGCTCATCACCATGCCCCAGGAGCTGAGGACAGTCAGTGTGCTGTCCTCAAATACCTGGTGAGTGGGTGACTGACAGCCTGGCCGCAGACTAGGAGTGCAGCCTGGGTAAGCTGACTTAACTGCTCTGTGCCTCAGTTTCCTCAACTGGAAAATGTGATAATGGCACCTCCCTCCCTATGGGGCTGCTGTGCAGATCAATCACACCGATACATGCAAAGCCCTCAGAGTAATGCCTGGTACATTGAAATGGTCAATTCACGTTAGCTGCTATTACAGCGATCTTCATAAATTGTGCATGTCTGATACCCCCCTGACTCATGGGGTGGTGCCTTCAGGGGAGCACTGACATGGCCGGGGTGTAGCACTGAGATGGCTAAGGCAGACAGTGTAAGCAGTCTGAGGCAGGCCCTCTCCTTTCATGGTACTAGTAAGCTAGTAGCTAGCTTACTTATAATCCACCTTATTGTACTAATGTCTAATTCTGTATGGAAAACCACCTCCGAGCCAACTTCCCTTTGTTCTGGCCTGTCACCTCAGTTCGTGCAAGTCCCACTTCCTCCTGGAGTTTCAAAGTCCTTTCTTCCTTCTTCCCCATCACCCCGTCTTTCTTCTTTCTGTGCACCACTGAACCCAGAGGTTCTCCCTACAGGAGCCAAGTTCCCTGCATGCACCTGCGGAGTGGCGTGCGACAGGCTCCGGGGCCAGCTCCTGCACACCCCATCAGCGTGCTATCCAACTAGATTCTTTGCCTCTCTGTGCATCAGCTTCCTGATGCAGAAAGGGTTGCAGTCAGGATTAAATGAGCTGATGTGTGTAAAGCGAAGAGGAGAGACCTTGGCGATCACGAAGTGCTGTATCATCATTACAGACCAAAACGAAGCACCCAAAGTGCATTACCTTAAGGACCTGCACAATCCAAGCTATGCTTTCAGGCAGTACAATGGATTCCTCTGGGCTGTGTGCACACACAATCCTGGCCACACGACCTACCCCACCCCTCGCTGGATCACGAATGTGTATTCAAGGGCTGGACAGTCAGGAGGGATGCAGCCATGGCTGTGGCAAAGATGACTGATCTGGACCCAAAAGGTACTCTGGACCTTGGCTGGCCCTCTGAGAACCCTCTGGAGCTCATCCGCCCGGGCAAAAGAGGAATTTCCATCGACTGCATCTAAGCATACACTCTGAAACACAGGCTCTAACTCACTGGAGGCTCCATCACAAGAGGACAGCCCAAGAACCACCAGAGAGCAAAGCTTAGTGTCAGGGTAGATGGTTCTCCTGGAAGAGTCTTTCACTCACGATCTAGCCAGATCAAACATGCCTGGAAAGAAAACCACCCAGGGGTGGCAACCCCAAGGGCAGAGAGAGACACAGAAATTAAGTATGGGCTCTATGGAGGTGTTCAAACCCCGAAGCTTACAGAGTTGGGCCAGTGGCTGAAAGTGAGTCCAGGCAGGAATTAAAAATATATATGTATATATATTTTTACACCAACAAGGAGCACATGCAAAAGGCACAAAATTCTCAAATGAAGGGAGAAGACTGTGTGTATAATCCAAGCCCAGGGACGGCCATCAGGGCCACTCAGAATTACCACTAAAGGGGGAAAAAAAAAGGAGCATGTATTTTACTATTTGACAATAAATACAGTGCTAACAACGATCGTTTTGATGTAACCGTAGTTCTATTCTAGCGAAGTGTCTTACGCCAGCCTTTCTTCCTTTCTCCGGGATGGTGTTCTATTGCTATGACAACCAGTAACATTTTGCACACCACAGAGCACTATATCATGTATCACCATGGCAGAAAAGGAAATGCCACACTGTACTTAAAAGCCACCTTCTTTTCTCTCTCCCGCTCTTTTAAAGTCTGTTATCACTACCCATGCATTATTCACCACACCATATTATATATAACCTTTGGTTACAGTCAGGCTCGTGATATATGTAGCAAAAGCCAGGAAGCCTTGCAAATCCCTTAACATCTTATAACAAATAAATGATAACGGACCTGCATTATTCTGGCTTTTCTTCAATGCAGTTATAAAGGACTTGCTTTTACCAACTTCCTCATTGGATCAAGAGCCTTTGTCAGACTTTTAACAAATGTTTGTCTCACACGGCAAGAACTCTCTTAGCCACACCGTTGGGAAATATAGCATTCCCTTGAAGACAATTTTCCAGGACACGAAGCAGTGCCTCTTGGAATATTTATTTTCCCTTTAAGTATTTTAACAACATTTTAAAACCGTATCCTATACTACCCCATCTATAATAATCTTTGCTTTAGGGACTTAGTCGTCACCATGGAAACACATCACTGGGCATTGCTGTAACACATGATGGTTTTCAGGGCCAATGTCACTCATGGAATGGCTGGGGGGGGCTCTAGTTGGTCAAAGGTGAGGATCCACAGGCATTTCAATATTTGGCACTCTATGAAGATCATGCACAGACCCACTGGCTTGCAAGGTCTTTGGACTCTCATGGAAAGACATCTCCAATACATAAGATTTTTTAGAAAATGTAAAATCCATTCTGGGGACACCAGAGGTTAGTGGATACAGACCTCTATGAGTGTTTGCCTTGAATCTAGGATATGTGGGCCAAGTGACATCCTTTTGTTTAGGTTGTGGCCACATTTAGAAAGTAACCCAAGAAAGTTCGGCTTGGCTCAGCAGTCAGGGGCACAGATACTCAACTGAGTGTAGGCCAATACCCACCCATTGGTCATTATGAAATCCCAGCATGCTGAGAAGGCCCCCCCCCATGCTACCACCCCCCCCCTCCAAACCTCACTTAGGAAAGCAAAGATCCAAATTATGTGAGATGACCTCAAAGAACAATTAATTGTTGTTCAGTCAAAATAAGCATCTCTTCCTTCTTTTTTTCTTTTTAAGAAAATGTGGGCAACTTTATTTTTATAACTTGTTATTTGGGGGCAAAAGTTCTGATGAAAATATTTGAACAATGGAATGTGCCCTTAGTGTTTCTGCAGGATAAGAAAATATTTGGGCTCAAATTTTTAAAAATATGAACCAGAGGGCCAGATTTGGTCTGATATTTCTAGTAATTTGAGTGATTGTAATGGTTCTGACCCAGGCCCGCATTCTGAATTCAACCTTTGGCCACTGTGTGCTAGATTTCTCTGAGAGGGAGAAAGATGAGGGACTGTGGACAAAAGGAAGCTGGTGAGGCTGTGATGGGTGGTTCTGATGTCAGGCCTCCAGAGGGAAAAGCACTGGGTGGGAGTGGGCTACAGACCATTGACGGTAGTGCCATGGCCAGACCCCCACGGCCTTCCATCTAGTGTTTGCCATGAAGGTAGTCATAAAGATGAAGGCTGGGATGTCTTGGGAGGTGTCGAGGCATAAGCAGCTGATGGCTCTCCAGCAGTTTGTGTAGGGCTTACCTGTCCACCTTTGTGAATTTCTTCAGGGTAAGGAAGATTTAGAGAGTCTCAGAACTGAACTGTGCTCCTGGGCAAAGCCTCAAATTGCTCAGACTTTCTCTCTCAAAGCTGTCCAAAGCACCTGCTAGGTCCCTTCAAGGAGCACCTGATGGGGATATGTGCCAATTCTTCCAGTGGACAGTCAAGGGCAGAAGGGGGGAGCACTTGTGGGTGCTGGTGAATAGAAGTGTCCCAAGATCCCTGATGTTTCAAAGGTTCTGGAAGACAGAGGGGAGAGGTGTCTTTCCCCCTGGACAACTTGAGTGAAGCACTTTTAACCCAAGGAAGATCGAGAATAAAGCACAGAAATGTTTAAGAAATTATATCTGCAGAATTATTTTTTTAATAAGAAATCAATGTCAGCCTAGTATTTTAAATATTTGCTATAATTAAGCAAATTGGCCTATAAGAATAGTGGGCAAACCTTGAAAAATCAACTAAAATGTGGAATTAAATAACCAATTTACATTTTAATTTTAAGTCCAAATCTCACGAAGGTCATATACAGTATAAGAAAAGTTAAAAGACCATAAGATGTAACATACTTTCAGCTTAATTAGATTTATAAGAATTGCTTAAGTGCTCTGGGAGGCTTGTTTGTTGAATCAGGCAATTGAGTCCTTATATGTTCGATTTCCTTTACAAATGCAGTTTAAAATGTTTAAAGGAGCTTAATTAACTAAGTGTGCAAATCAGACCAAACATTAATAAAAGGCCCCCTTAAAAGTGATTGTTAAAAATTGCTAGGCTTATAAATAAAATAACGGTATCTCTGAACAGCTCTTCAAAGGCTAAGGAAAGGTAAGGTTTTAGATTTTGAATAAAGAATTTAAAAAGTAAATAACCTTTTCTGCTCAAAATGCTTTGAATCTTCATCCTGCCTATATGACATCATCTTTTTGAGTTATTCAGTCTTCAGTAAGAATTTATTGATGCTCTTACTATGTGTCAGGTATTATGCTAGGCACATCCTGGCTCTTTTTTTTTTTTTTTTTTTTTTTTCATCCTGGCTCTTACAATCATCTGGTCGATGAGACAAAAATATGTTTACAAATAAGAAAACAGGTGCCAACTGACTAATGAAGGCATAAAGTGATATTGGAATTCACAGGAAGATACCAATAAAGGCATCATAACACAAGTACTCTTTGAACTAGATCTAGTTTGGAATTTGCTCTGTGAGATTCCCCTCCTGCCACCACCTATTGCTCTGGGTTTGCCCTGTATATATATTCATGCTTCTATTATCCTATGAACTGGAAACTGGAAACTCAGACTTTAAAAAAAATGTCAGAATCATGTATAAAATAGAAGCTAATAAGATATTAGTAAACTTCCACAGGGCTCACGCTCACTCTCTCTTTTTAAATTCTTAAAAATATTTTATTTATTCATTCATGAAAGACCCAGAAAGAGAGGCAGAGACACAGGCAGAGGGAGAAACAGGCTCCCTGTGGGGAGCCTGATGTGGGACTCGGGACCCTGGGATCATGACCTCAACCAAAAGCAGACCCTCAACCACTGAGTCACCAATGTGCCCCCCTCTCTCTCTTTTAAAAAGTAAGCTCTAAAAAAAAAAAAAAAGTAAGCTCTAGGACCAACGTGGGGCTCGAACTCACAACCTGGAGATCAAGAGTTGCATGTTCTAATGACAGCCATCCAGGAGCCCCCACAGGGTCCTCTGAAAGAGTTTATTCTGTGAATGTTATGGTACCTCTGCTCAAAATTCTTTCATTTGTGAGCTGGGTTCTCCATTCCCTACCCCACTTACAGGTGAAGTTACCAGAAAACTGACCTCTGGACCAGTACCCTACTACCAGAAATAGGTTTATGACTGACCAGGGTAGATGCAGAATGAACAGAGCTTTACTTCTAAAATTAAGTCCAAAGAGCAAGGTTGCCATTCTAGTGAGAAAATAATGAATTTCCAAATGAGGGGTCGGGGGCGGGGGAGGGGAAGCTCTCTCTGACCATTCATCCACCGGGGAGACTTTCATTTTTACTTGCTAGAGTAGAATGGGTGCCAGGGAAATAGGAAATTATTCTTAAGTGTTATGGGTTGAATCATGTCCATTCCCTGCCTCCCAAATTCTTAACACTGAAGCCCTACCCAGTATACCTCATGATTTTATTTGGAAAGAGGGCTGTTGCAGATATAATTTAGTTAAGACGAAATCACACTAGAGCAGGGTGGGCACCTCATCCAACACGACTGGGGTCTTTATTAAAAAAGGAAAATGTGGGCACACAGAAGTACAGAGGCAAAAATGCCACATGGCGATGGGAATGCTGTTCCCCCAAGCCAAGGAAACACCAAAAGTGAGAAGAGAGGCCTGAGAAGATCCTTCCCTACAGGCTTCGCGGGGAGCATGGGCCTGCCAACACCTTCACCTCAGGCTTCTAGCCTCCAGAACTGTGAACGAACACATTTCTGTTGTGAAAGCTACGCAGTGTCCGTACTTTGTTAAGGTGGCCCTAGGAAACTAGTACACCTGGTACACAGAGCAGGAGAAAAAGCAACTTTGGGAATATCCCATTAAATTCTACCACAAACCAACTCAACACTTATTTTCTAACTTTTTTTATTAACCTTGAATTAGACTCTGAGTAAAACAAGAATGAGCTGAGTCAGCAGGCTGCTATGCCTTAGCACCCACGAATCAGGAGTTTTAAGCTGTTTTGGGGTCTGGCTGCACCCCATTTGTCCAAACCATGTTTTTTTTTTGTCTCTAAAAATTAGAGTGGATAGGGCCACGATAATGACATAAACTGTAATACCGTGTTTGCTGTGGATCTTCTCCCACATGGCCTAGAATAAGCTCTTTTCTCTCATTTAATACTTCACCAACTGGACGCCCTTCGTGATGCCCACTCTATCTCGATGAAATAAGGCTGATCAGTTTTTTCCCCATTTAGCTATGCTGTTTTTCTTCCTGTGGATGTAATGTAACTCCTTAGTGGACGAATGAAATGTTCGTGGGATGTCAGCCGTGTAGTTTTTTGAAGATTCCAGAGCAGTGATTATTCTGAGCTTTTAGGAGGTGACTGTCAGACAAATACTGAGATGACCCCTACCCCCAGTGGGTCATGGCCTTATGGAACCTCCCTGCCCCTTTCAGGGAAGATGGAATCTGTTACTTGCTTCTAATAATGACATATGCCAAAGGCAGTGAGTAGTCACTCTTGGGGTTATGTGTTTCCCCAGCATCTGAAAGTAGAGCATCCCTATGAAATTTTGTATAAGTGCAGAAGCAATCACCTGTAAATTACATGAAAAAATTTCTGATCATTCCCAGGCCAAAAAAAAAAAAAAAAAGATAACCTTTTTAGGTTTTTCTGACACCTTAGGACACATCTTACTAAGGGATTCACAAAATAAATGGAGAGAAAACACAGGCACTCTCATGGGTCAGTGCTCCGGCAGCTTGATGCCAAGATGCCACGTGGAGTTCAGGGGGCAGGAGACGGGCGCCACTCTGCTGCTTGGGACAAGACAAACTCTGAACGCTATTTTCCCTTTTATGTGTGTGTGTGTGTGTGTCTGAAAATGGAAATCCTCTTGGGATCTTTCATTTAGAGAACACAGAAATGAATGCTGCTTTTTTTTTTTTTGTCAAAGCAAAACTATGTAACGTGAACTTTCGAAAAGTGGGGTATCTGTACCTTACGTCACGTAAGACGGTGTCACAGCCAACTGGAAGGAGGGTCTCTTGCCGGCCTTGAAGCAATCAGCTGCCATGACGGAGGGGACCATGTGGCTGGGGCCACCAGTCGGTCAGCTGCGAGTGGATCCCATCTGAGAGCTGGGAAGAAGATGGGAACCCCCATCCTTCTACCGCCAAGGATTGAACCCTGTGACCCTGAAAGAGGACCGAAGCTCCAGAAAGAATTGCCACCTGCCCGACACTTGTTTGCTGCCTGGTGAGACCCCAGGCAGGGGACCCAGTCAAGCAGTGCCTGGATTCCTGACCCAAGGCAGGAGTAAGACATGAAAGCATGCTGCCTTAAGCCACTGTTCGTGGTCATTTGTTACCCAACAGCAAACACGGATACAGTGAAGATGTTCTTTGAGGGTCTGACGCAAAAAGAAGGAATCTCTAATTAGAAAAGCTCAGTAAGACACATGTTTGGAATATAATTTCTGGGATTTGCCAGGGCCCTTAAAACTCATCAGCGAACCCTCAAGATGTTCCTGGATGCCACGTTATGAACCTTTCTTTCTGTCTACTCGGTAAAATCTACTGCAAAACCTGCTAATGTGTGGCAAACTAACAAGGTCACAGTACATAAGCATCACCTGCTTGCCCATTTCTACAGCTTAAAATGTGCCTTTAAATAATTGCCGTTTCATTCTTAACCTGTGAGGTGGAGTCATCAACCTAATAGCATGTCATCTTCAACTTGTTTAGAGATAGAAAAGCACAGATTTGAAGAAAATGTGATTTCTTATTTTATTAGGGGAAAGTCTTCAATCTTGCCTCTTCTAGCTTATGAGAAAATAAGTAAATAATAAGGTTAAAAAGATAAAAAAAAAAAAAGCGCATGGTTTGTAGGAGCCTGAAAGTGTTTTATGAAGACACTTCAGGAAGACAGGCTTAGTTCATTTCCCCACATGACAGAATTTATTCAGAACTAATATAACAACCTCTGAAAGGTTCTAATCCTGACACCCTTTCGGATGGTATACTTCAAAATATATCAAATTGATATTCAAAAAAATCAAAATATTGGTATTTCAAAATGTGGACTGAGGTCCTGTTCTAGTGCTTGCTAGCTGTGTGCCTGGGAAGAGACTACTGTATCTCTCTGAGCCTGGGTTTTCCCAACCATAAAACGAGTTGTGTTGAGAACTGAGAAAACCGTCCTGCAAGAACCCAGCCTAGTGTCAGGCTGCTGCTGTTTTGTTTTTTTCTTAAAGATTTTATTTATTTATTCATGAGAGACACAGAGAGACAGAGGCAGACACAGGCAGAGGGAGAAATAAGCTCCCTGCAGGGAGCCTGATGTGGGATTCGATCCTGGGACCTTGGGGTCATGCCCTGAGCTGAAGGCAGATGCTCAACCCCTGAGCCCCTCAGGTGTCCCTAATGCCAGGCTTCTAATGAGCCACAAAAACTACCACCATAGGCCTACTGAAGGGAACTGGTTCCACTGCCCCAAAGAAAGGCAGGGAGTCTTGAGCTGTGAGAGCAGTTCATGAGGACACTCTCCTGCACTCAGGCCTCTGGGCAAAGAGGTAAGAGTGCTTGTCCCAGGGACCAAAACAGGTCAGGGGGCACTTCCCCCGGGACAGTGCTCACCCCAAGAAACCCTGAGCAACAGCAAAGACAGTTCAGACTTGGTCATGGACTTTGTCAGACAAAAGAAAGAGGGAAGCAAACAGAATCCCTAACAGACAAAACCCCCTATAGCACAAGAGTATTTATTAATTGGGGATCCCTGGGTGGCTCAACGGTTTAGCACCTGCCTTTGGCCCAGGGTGCGATCCTGGAGTCCCAGGATCGAGTCCTCCTTCGGGCTCCCGGCATGGAGCCTGCTTCTCCCTCCTCCTGTGTCTCTGCCTCTCTCTCTCTCTCTCTATGTCTATCATAAATAAATTAATAAATCTTTTTTTAAAAAAGTATTTATTAATTCCTTGTGACTTTCGGCTCTGACCATGCGATTACAGTAGCTCGGCACAGAACATCCTTCTATCCTGGTGACTGTGGGATCACGTAAGTGGGAGAAGAAAAGGACCCAGTGTCAGGGCACCTGGGAAGAGACTACTGTAGTTACAGAAGGAAGATGTGCTGTGGAACAAACTTGCAAGGGCTCTTCTTGAGGGGCTCGTGTTCTCCCTGGCTCCCCTCTGCCAGTCTTGGGACAGAGGACAGTGTGCAGGGCTGGGTAGAGGGAGAAGGCCACAAAGAGTGGTCTCTCTGACGTTGAGGACAGACGACAGGTAGTAGGAATGACATTCAAAAGAGCAAATGACGACGGCAGCAGGGCACCGGCTGAACAGAAGGGCATCAAGGGGAACCGAACCGGCCCTACTGATATAGAAGGGAGAAGAGGAGCTCAGGATGGCCAAGGCCCTTGGCTTTGTGGCCTGATGTTAACCAAAGTACCTGCTGTGGGATCCCTGGGTGGTGCAGCGGTTTAGCGCCTGCCTTTGGCCCAGGGCGCGATTCTGGAGACCTGGGATCGAATCCCACATCGGGCTCCCGGTGCATGGGGCCTGCTTCTCCCTATGTCTCTGTCTCTCTCTCTCTCTATGTGACTATCATAAATAAATAAAAATTAAAAAAAAATAAAATAAAACAAAGTAGCTGCTGGCTTCATTTGACTCTGTAGCAAGATAGCATATAACAGCACCGGCCAGCGGCTTTCGGAGAAAGGTAAGGCAGTCCATGCCAGGAATTCATGAGCCCACCAAAAAGGGATCATGGAAACCAATGCTTTTCCAATACGGCGTCTCTGGTGTCCTCGGAAACCAGGTGATCGCATGGTTCACTGTTTGTCTGTGTACCCCTCCATCTTGCCCAGGAGACCACGAACTCCTCCGTGCAGGGATACGGTCCCTTGCATTCTGCACCACAGGCATCCAACATGATGCCAGGCACAGAGCACCCGGGATGTCTGCTGAATGCGTGATCCCCCACCCACTCTGTTTCTTCTTCCACGGTCTCCTATCTGCCAACACACCTTCTATGACAAAGGCCAGACTGTCGCAGATGGAATTCTGGCTGCAGCATTTCTAGCTGTGGGACCTTGGGCAAGTCACTTCACCTCTGAGTGGATCATTTTCCCCCAGTGCGGTTAACAAGAGTATCTACCTTACTGCATGCCTGGAACTATATGTAAAGGACACAGAACCAGGCCTGGCACAATGTAAGCACCATTTGAGTGTCAGTCACAGTTATTATTATTTTGATGACCACTTTTTAATTTATTACATGTATTGTTTCTCATCTGTCTCCCTCACAAGGCTCCACAAGGGAAAGGATTTGTATCTGTGTTTCCATTGATAAATCCCAAGCACCATAACCTGTTCTGGGCACATGGCTGGCCCCAGTAAATATTTATTTAATGAACCGAAATGAACTGAAGTTCTTAGATCGTAGAGGCTATGGCTTTCTTCTACGTTAAACTTTAGACATATCCTTACAATGTTCTGCACCTTGTCTCCCAACGTAGATGAAAGTTTTCTACTTTTTGTTGGAAATAATAGCTTCCATTTATAAAGTACTTTCACATCTATTTTCTCATTTGAGCCTCACAACAGCTTTGTAATAAATCCCCATGGTGTCTACTGGAGTAGCACATACCCATCAGCTCTGCAAAAATATCAGGACTTGAGGTTGATGATAATGACGATAATGTCCCACACCATCTCACCTGTGCAAGACCATTTATTACTTGATGAGGAGAAGCAAGCCTGCCTAATATTTTTGCACTGATTTACCTTGGGTAGTTATGCTGTTGCTGTTTTGTGATTCCATTGAAAAAAGCAAAGTTACTTGTTTTTATTTTTGGTCTCCCAAACTGCTATTTTAAAATATATTTTTTTTCTTTCCAGGGTGAAAAGTAGTACATGTTTATTGTAGAAAACTTAATTAAAAAAAAACAAAAAACAAGAGTATAAAGAAAAAAATAAAAATTATCCACAACCCTACTTGGCATTAGTGCTTGCTTTTCAGGAAGCATTGACAACAGAATATTACTGTTTTGCAGAAAGATATGTTAAGCATCACTTCTTGGCTGTGCTGGCCACACGGAATTCTGGGAGTCAAGAGCAGCCCATGCCAGGAAGACCTGGGTGGCTCAGTGGGTTGCGTATCTGCCTTCAGCTGAGGTCACGATCTCAGGGTTCTGGGATCAAGTCCTGAGTCAGGCTCTGTGCTCAGAGGGAAATCTGCTTCTCCCCCTCCTTCTGTGCACACACGTTCAATCTCTCTCTTTCCCAAGTAAATAAAATCTTAAAAAACAAAACAAAACAGCCCAGGCCTGAGGGGAGGAGGGCACTGGTGGGGACTAAGGAGCCAGGGGCTTGTGAGTGAGGACAGCTGAGGATGAAGAGGAAGACAGTGGGTCCAGGTTCAAGTGGTGAGGAAGGGGCAAAGCAAGGATCTGATCTGCTTGGCAGAGTGGAAAGAGTGCCCTCTGAAGTTCTGCTGACAAGAGTTTTGTTAGAGCAGGATGTGGGCACCGGTCCCTGAGGACGAAAAGCTACTGAGAAGGTCCCCAGCCACACAGCTGGGATGCCAGGGCCCTGGAATGCTCCTACCCGGAGCCAGAGAAGATCAAGGGATAGCAGGGCAGCCCTCTGTGGTCCTGTTTTCTTGCCTACCTCCCTGGGCCCACGGTGCAGGGCGTGGGGCGGACGTGCCTATTCCGCAATCCTTCTAAGACTAGGTAGATGGTAGGAGGGGGACGGCGGAGACCAATTCTGGGTCTGCTCAAATTGCCTGGCTGGAGGGGCGGCAATTTATGGCTCTTGAGTTTACATTCAAAGAGCTGGGCACGGGCCCAGATGGGAGCAGGTGTTAGCAGCTGCTCAAGTGTGAAGTGTGGACCTAACTCCCAAGAAGCCTACCTGCCCTTAGGTCGTAATGTTTCCTAATTGTGTCTGGGCCAGGTCTGGCAAAAGCCAAAGGAGCCGCCCCACGGCAGCTGGAACACTACGTGACTGTACTTTTCCATACCTCTGCCTGTTTTAGGTTTCTGACCGGCTAGAGACACGGGCCGAAACCAGAAGGTTCCCCGAAGCCAGAATCCGAAGGTCAGTTCTTTCAAAGTGCTCATCTGTAGGATGATCCATGCGTCTGAGACTCCGCTTCTATTCTTCAAACACAACTGGCCACATGCGCGCACTTGATCTTGCACACAGCATTACCGACAACCAATAGACCCCATGTGCTTTCATCAATAAAATTACTGCCTCGGCTATTATGGGAGACTATGAACTGTTGTGATCTTCTATCCTCGTCCCGATCAATATAAACCAGGACAAGAAAAAACAGGACCCTTAATTATATAACCGGGAAGCATTATATAACAGAGGTCCTGATGCAACTTTAACTGTATCTGTGCCAACGAAGGCTGAAAGAGCACATCCTTTCAGAAGTAACACGAGCCGCCGAGAGTTGTGCAAACCATTTTTCAATATTGGTTTAACTAATCCCACTTACTCACCATCGACAAAAGTCTCTGCCCTTCCAACCTTGCTTTCCCACAGCCCCAATGAAGCAACCCCATCTCAGGGTGATAGCTTGTTAAAGTGACAGCGCCCTGGCAGTTGCAAGAGGGCCAGGAGGAAAGAGACCAGCGTCGATTTCTCTGGGAAGCTGCTCTCTGCCGCCTGGTATGGCAACGGTCATCTCGCAAGGGCTGCTAAAGCCACTTGCACCATTTCAGAATGGCAGGACACCGATCACTTGTGACAGGATGCATTTTGCACGGAAAGACTCCTGAAAGCCACCCAGCATTTCTTTGTTGGAGGGGGCCAAGAAACAGAAATAGTAACGACAAAAAGATACAACCCCCCCCCCCATTCCTTTCATCGTGTGCTGCCAAGCAAAATGATCTCTCTTCACGTCTCCTTTATGTCTTACTGATAGAAATTACATTCCAGGGCACCCAACACAAAGGATGCACGCGTAAGCAATGTGCCTTGCATAGGACATTCCTCGGAACCTTCAGGAGAGATATTGATTTAAAGCTACCAAGATGCCGTGTATGCATTGCTGCTGCCGTAATGAATCTACCCGGCATTCCGGACTTGTGATTTAAAGCGACTCTGGAAAGCTGAAATCTATTGAAACAACATTAGCGGCTCCACTTCACCCGGCAGGAGGACAGGAAAGTCACAACAAGGCTGAAAAGTGCTACTTGGTAGTGTCTGAGGTCGTATAATAGCTGCTGATTTAATAAATTCAACACTCTGCAGCACTCGGGGTGGCCGGGGGGGGGGAGGCAACTACTGAAGCTGGGAGCCAGAGAGAAGTGCCCATCCACCCGAGGCTGGGGGGTGGAGTTCTTTTTCCATAACACATGGTAAAGCTAAGCATCCACGGGACTTTTTAAAAAGTCACATAAACTTATTCTTTTCAATCCCCTTCCTGAAGGTCAATATGTTTCCCTTTTTTCTTTTTCTTTTTTTTAAATCCCTATGCTTTTTCTCTCCCAGTAAATACAGAATGGTCTAAAGATGTAAGTTAAAATTCTGTGCTCCTAAGAAAACTTTTGGAAGCCGGCTCCACAGCCTTTAGAGCCCCTCTAAATCCTAAAGGTCTGGCTGTGAAGTGTTAAGATGTGAACTCAAGTCCTGACTTGGCTATCAGCAGTGTGACCTTGGACGGATCACAGGATGCTTCCCAGGGCAGTTTATCATTTGTCACGAGGAGGTGGAATAAATGAACTCTGAAGTCCCTTGCCCTAAAACCCTGTGATTCCAGTCTAGCTCCAAATTTCTAAAAGGATCCACGTCACAATTGGGGGTGCCTGGAGAGTCCCTGGGGGTGAAGGAATCGCAAAGAGGATGTGCCTGTTCATCCCACCCTCCCTTGTTGTCCCTCGCTGTACATCCCAGAGAACTCAGACAATAGGCCGGGAAACCGAGGGGCCCCTCTGATGACCAGATTCCCCTCTACCTGCTGGCCACTGGTGTGACTTCAACAGCAGAACTGAACTTTCCCTGATGCACCAAGGTCATCTAAGTAGAAACCAAGCCAAATTAGCCTGGAACAGGGCTGAGTGCAAAGTGTTAGTTCCTAGGGGCTGCCTTACCAAAGAACCACAAACAGAGAGGCTTAGAACAGTGGGACTTTGCGGTCTTACAGTTCTGGAGGCTAGAGGTCTAACATCAAGGTGCTGGTGGGGCCATGTTCCTCCCTCTGAAGCCTGTAGGTGGGATTCCTTCCTCGCCTCATCTGGTGGCGGTCATCATTCCCAGGCCTCCCTTGGGAAGGGAGCTGCAGCTGCACTGCTCCCATCTCTGCCTCTATCACCTCATGGCACTCTTCCTGTGTGTGTCTGTGTCCAACTTTCCTACTTCTAATAAGGACACCAGTCACATTGGATCAGGGCTTGCTAACGGCTGCATCTCGGTTACAAGATGCAAACTGAGTATGGCTGCAAAGACCCTATTTCCACTAAGGTCACATTCCCAAGTACTGGCGGGTGGGTGAGGACTTCAGCCTATCTTTTTTTAGAGGGAGCACAATTCAACCCATAGCACTAGGTAATCACATACTGAAAACTAAACTGAAGTGCACAAATGCAGGAGGGGAGGACCGCAGTCCACTGGAGGATAAAGTGGAAGGAAAAATATTAAGTAGAAAGGCATTAGGGTTCTAGTGGTCGTATGGGGGAAAGATATTTATTTTCAATGGCTGGAAGGTGAGACGAGATGGGGAAAGCAGAGTTCTCTGCCCAGTGGAGCCCTATGCACTTCTGGTCCATGCTCCAGGAACATGCTCATGTTTCCCCTCTTGGCCGGCACAGTCCCCACTGCCAGCAGTGCCACCCGTACCCTCAGCTGTAGAAGTCCTTCTCTCTTAAAGCTCCAGCTCAAATTTCACCAGTGAAAAGCCAAGTCATCTGCACCCAGCCTGTGATGTTGTTTTGTCTGTTCCTTGGTGACACCTGAACTATGGTCATTTGTACCCTCTTTGCCTACCACTCCTTGAGAGCAGGGGTTACTTCTTACTCAATCGCTGTACCCACAGTAGGTCCTTGCAAATATTTGCTAAAGTAAACTGGTAAGAAGATAAGAGGAGATTGGAAATAAATATCTCCTGTTTTGAAAACTTCACCATGGAGAGAGACCTTTGGAACCAGGAGCTGTTAGAACCTGTGGCCTATTGATTCCCTTACTGAAGCTCTGTAACCTCTACTCTTGAGCCATATTTCTTGGAAATCACAAGGAAGGCCAAAGGATAACTAACCATTTAAAGTAAAGAACGGGAGCAGGGCTATGTGAGCGGCTTATGCTGACACCATTCAGTGCCAGCAACTCGTGGGCCCCAGCAGCCACCATGACCTTGGAGGTTTCCATCAAAGGCTGACCCTTGAGCCCCAGCACTTAGTGTTTGGAACTGCAGCATGTTCGGTTGGAAGGGGTCTTAGAGATCATGGAAGGCAGAAAAATATCCCCTCCCCAAAGATGTTTATGTCCCAGTTTCTTTTTTTTTTATTTTAAGATTTTATTTATTTATTCATGAGAGAGAGAGAGAAAGAGAGAGAGAGAGAGGCAGGGACACAGGCAGAGGGAGAAGCAGGCTCCATGCAGGGAGCCCGACATGGGACTTGATCCCATGTCTCCAGGATCACACCCTGGGCTGAAAGTGGCGCTAAACCACTGAGCCACCCGGGCTGCCCTATGTCCCAGTTTCTAGAATGTGTGAATATGTCAGGTTACAGAGCCTGGGGGAATCCAGGTACTAGAGGTAGTAGATTCTTCTGGATTATCCGGTGGGCCCAATGGAATCACAAAGGTCCTTATGAGTAAGTGATTTCGTGGGAGAAAAACCCGATCTACCATTTTGGCTTTGAAGCTGGAAAAAGGGGTTCTAAGACAAGGAATGTAGGTAGCTTCTAGAAGCTGGAAAAGGTAAGAAAATGGATTCTCCCCTAGAGCCTCCACAAGGCACACGCTAAAATACCTTGATTTTAGCTCCAATAGGTACATTTTGGACTTATGACACTCAAAACTGTTAGTTATGACACTCAAAACTGTTAGTGTTGTTTTAAGACACCAAGTTTGCAACGCTTCTTTATACTGGCCATGGGAAACCCCTACAGGGATCAGTTACTCCTTCAGATGGGGGAAATCAAAACCCAGGTAGGTTGAGAAGTCTTTTGTCTCAGGGGACACAGCTAAAGAGCGACAGAGTTAACCCAAGGCTGGTACATGGCTCTGGGTGAAGCAGGCTTTGCCCTACAATGCATTCCTTTCTTGGGTATAGACATGAGGCCTCTGACTCTCAGATAAGGGGGAAAGCACATCCCTGGGTGGCCCATCTGCAAGCTGTCCTTACTCAAGGTCTGATCTCAGTCACAAGAGGGGGCTGGAAGGAGCCTTTGACAGTAGTAGCCAGTGACTCCATTACCAGTGAGGATTCTGGTGCCTTGGGGAGTTCCAGCATCCTGCCATGGGGTCCCATGACGTAACAGTAATCTAGAAGCAGGGAGTCTCTTTGTCCCCAATTTGTCCTCAGTTTGCACCTGCTATTTAGAAGCTGAGCCTTTAGTTATCCTGCTGAGTTTTCCCACTGCCCCCACGCCCTAAGACTTAAAGTACTCTAGCCATGGGGACATGCGCAGCTGCTGGTCTTCTGGCCTGGTAGACTCAGTGGGCAGGCCTGAGTTTCAAGCCTTTGCAAAGTTCTATTTTCTGAAAAATTACACCTTTGACTTCCATACACTGCACCCTGACTCCTGGAGCTGGCCTAGGCCAGTATTTATCAGCTCTTCTAGTGCAGAAAGAAATTCTCCCCGACACTGAGAATCCACCTCCTCTACCTGTTGTCATCATCTGTCTACAAAGAAGTTAAATACCATGCTGACCTAAGTTTCAGACCCCTTCTGGCACACAACCATTTTGCAAATAATCCCGAGAGAAGTACCATAGAGCCTACAGCAGTGCCTAGGACACCTTTCTCTAAACACCTGGTTTTACCACCAGTTTTCAGGTGACACAATTTAAATGAATGCTGTGGGCACAGCAGCAGATTGGAGTTCCACGAAAAGGTCTCTATCTGGGTGTGCTGCTCAAATGTCTAATGTCCCTGATGCTCTGGTGACCTTAATGGAGTCTTTCTTCTACTGGGTAGTCTAGGTGAGGTGATGGGGAGGTGCTGACATGGTTATGTCTTTCTGCTGAGCCCAAATCTCTTTATTCAGTTTCTTTTAATAATTGAGCAACTTAAACCATGGTCACCTGGTAGTATTTTTTATTCATCAGGATGTGAATTCAGGATTTTCTTTTCTGCTGGTAGCAAATTATACATCAGTTTAACAGTATATCTAAAAACTGACCATCTGAAGGTACTTCCTAATTCCTGGAAGATGGAATAGATGCACTTTCCCCTATTCTTCCCACTGATGCAACTAAAAACACTTGAACATTAATTATAAGTCAAACACAAGAGGATTCTGAAAGGTGGAGGGAAGAAAGCAGACTCACTAAGGGCAGTATAGAAAGGGCAAACTACACAACAATATCTCTTATGAAAACAGGTATAAAAATCCTTAACAAAATATCAGCAAATATAATTCAGGAATATATAAATGTAATTATATACCATGACTAAGTGGGGTTTATTCCAGGGATGCAAGGCTGGTTCAATATTTAAAAATTAACATAATCCATCATATCAACAGGCTACAGAACAGAAACTGCAACAGTCATATCAACTGATGTAGATAAAGCATACAAAAAAACCCCAACGTTTAATCATGATAAAAATGCTCACCAAGCTAGGAAGAGAAGAGGACTTATTCAACTTAGCAAAGAGCATCTGCAAAAAATCCTATAGCTAACATTAAGCTTAATGGAGTAAAGAGTGAATGCTTTCTCCCTAGGACTGGGAACAATTAAGGATGTCTGCTCTCACCACTCTTATTTAACATAGGGCTGGAAGTTCTAGCTAGTGCAATAAGGCAAGAAAATGAAAATAAAAGGCATATAAATCAAGAGTGAAGAAATAAAACTCGCCCTATTTGCAGACTGTCTACATAGAAAATCCTAAGGAAGCCACAAAAAAAAAAGCCCCTAAACTCTCCTGGAATTAATAGGTACATTCAGTAAGGTCTCGGGATACAAGGAAAATACACCAAATCCATTGTATTCCTATATGCTAGCAATGAACAAATAGATACAAAAAGTTTTTAAAATGTCATTTACAACTGCTCAAGAAAAATGAAATACACATATAGGATTTGTATGCTGAAAACTACAGAATCCTAATGAAAGAAATCAAAGGAGATCTAAACAAGTGGAGAGGCATATCATATTCATGGATTAGAAGACTGAATACAGTAAAGATATCATTTGTCCCCAGATTAATACACAAGTTGAATGCAACTCCTATCAAAATCCCAGCAAGACTTTTTTGTAGACACAGATGAGATTATACATACAGGGCACTATAGTTTTGCAAGATGTTACCACTGGGAGAAACTGAGTAAAGGTACAACAGGATCTCGTTGTATTATTTCTTACAGCTGCATGTTAATCCACAATTATCTCAAAAGGTTAATTAAGAAACAACAACTGCTCTTTGTGGCATCATTCTCAGCAATCAGACTGTTGACATTCGAGAAAATGTTGACATCACTCTGAAGCGACACACAATTATTTTGAAGGCCCCCAGAGGAACCCTGCAGAGACTTCAATCAAATCAGTGTAGAACTCAGTCTCCTTGTAAAGAAAGAGGCTCCTGGTTGACAAATGGTGGAGAAACGGAAAGGACCTGGCTGCTATGTGCATTATCTGTGTCCTGTACAGAACATGATCAAGGGCATTACACTGTGCTTCTGTTACAAGATGACCTCTCAGTATGCTCCCTTCCACATCAATGTTGGAGAGGTTCAGGAGAATGGGTCTCTTGTTGAAATCCGAAATTGCCTGGGCAAAAATTATATGCCTAGGGTTTGGATGAGGCCAGGTGTTGCTTGTTCAGTATCAAGCCCAGAAAGAGGAGTTAATTCTTGAAGGAAATGACACTGAACTGCATGAAATTCAGCGGCTTGGATTCAGCACCAGTTAAAACATGGTTTTCAGAAAATTTGGGGATGGTATGTAAGTCTCTGAGAAAAAGAACAGTTCAGTGGGCTAAGGAGTAAGATCTAAGTTGTATGGCTAAAGAGAAAACAGGATGCCATATGATTTTGCAGACCTCTTTGTGATATTTTAAAGATGCAATAAAGGGTGCATGGGTGGCTTAGTCGGTTAAGTGTCTGACTCTTGATTTCGACTCAGGTCATGACCTCAGGATGGTGAGATGGAGCCTCATGTCGAGCTCTGCACCGAGCATGGAGCCTGCTTAAGATTCTCTTTCTCCCTTTCCCTCTGCCCCTTCTCTCCTTGTTCTCTTGCTCTTAAAACAAAACAAAAAAAAAATGCAATGAAGTTGGGAACACTCCACCAAAAACAGAAAACAAAAACGGATCCCTCCTCCAAGCAGTGTTTTCTTCTCATATTGAGAACTGCTAAAACACTAGAAAGGATTAGTAAAGTGGGATCTTGAGTATTCCTTTATCCTGCTTGTAATTCTTTGTAGCACTCGTAACTGTATGGCATTACTTGCCATCACATCACATCCGGCTATCTGTCCATCTGTGTGTCTTGTTGGTCTGCCTTGCTTCCCCCACTGAAAGGTAAGTTCCATATGAGCAGGGCGTAGGGCCTGTGTCTTGGGTCTCTCTCTAGCACATTACAAACTCTAGGAAAAATGCATGGGGAACTCAATCATGTGCCTTCTTAGAGTATTTCCTACCAGGATTCCTCCAAATCCTTTCCCCTCTGAGGAGTTGCCCTTCAACATTCTCCAACAGTAGGACTCTCTGACTCCAATTCTGATGAACCGTTAGTCTTCAAGCTCTGTTCCCTTTCCAACCAATTCCCCAACCTTCCACCTTTCTAGCACCAGAACAGAACTCAACCCTGGCAACCATTCCCAGGGGTCAATTTCAAGGTAGGGTCCTGGAACCCCCCTTTGAGGAATGTGGCTTCAGGCAGTATCAACAGTCACTCTGTTTACCTGGTCCCTTTAGCAAGAATATGTCCCTTAATCGCAGCCCTGTTTCTTGATTGGATCAATTCGATGTATCTCTAATTTAATTTGCACACAGACCCTGGGGATGTCTGGAACTAATCTGATAATCTTTAAATTATTATGTTTTCCAAGTATGTCTCAGCTTGCCAATATCATATAGGGGGACTGTAATGTGAAATAATAACTTTGATTGCCAGTGGCTTCTAACTTCTTACCATATTCCTCATTATTACAGTGCTGGGAAAGGTCAAGTGTTCAGCAGCCTAGAGGACACATACTCATTGCCACCAGCCAGACAGTGGCTTTAGTGGTCAGCTGGGCAGTTCCCTCAGCTACACACAGAACCGCAGGATATTTTGTTTTTGTTTGTTTTATTCAGAGATATATCCCAAGCACCTAGTGCACAGTGGATGTTCCGTAAGTGGTTGTGGATTGAGTAAATAAACCAAAATATTGGGTCATTTAAGTTGGAATACAGTGGCACGTCTGAGCTTAAAAGCTGGTTAAGAAAGATCAGTAACACAGCATTTACTCAACTGTATCCAGACTGTGCTTGAAATGTGTCAGTTTCTAAATGGTTTGGGGAGGGGGCCTTATAAATGAAAATTCTTGCTATTGGAAGAATTCTAGCTCACTATCCTTGCCACCACAGGAACGACAAAGAGACAACATAATTACAGACTGTCAGTAATTAATATACCCTCAGCTATAGCAAACACAAAAATTTAAAATGAACAATTATATACTAAAAAAGAGACTGTGAATGATCAACTGGGGAAAGAGGCAGAAATCTGTGAATGAGATGGTGTTAAATAGTCGGACGTAACTCACTCCGATTTCCTCCTCCCTGAGAGCTTTTCCAGCCAGCCACAGTGAATGTTTCCTGTCAAGCCAGCGGAACCAGAAAGCTGAATTGGTATCTCCAAGCAGGCAATTTTCCTGGTTGTAAATAACCAGCAGCTTTGTGAGGATCAATTAGGAGGCTCCCATCTCTTCTCTGGGAGTCTTATTTCAGTCCATCCATCTTCCTTTGTTAATTTTGTAAATTGGGTTTAAGGGATGCAGAGAGAAAGATCAATTTTTTTTTTTTTTTTTTTTTTTTTTTTTTTTTTTTTTTTTTTTTTTTTGTCCCTCAGACTTCTTGGGGGTGGAGGGAGGATGGGATGGAGAGTTTTTACATCTTAATCACTTAGAATTCAAGAAGAATACTTTCACATCATGCTCCTTTTTCAAGGCCAGAAAACTGGATGACCATTTCGTCCCCTGACTAGCAAACAGACACACAAGACCTGTGGGAAAATGCTAGAGTCACAAATGAAATCCACGTGGGTACGAGTTAGTGCCTACTGCAAAGATGCAGATGGTTTGGAGACCACACTGCTTCCTCTGGACTAGGTTCATGAAGTCCAGGTCTGATATAATACAGCTGCCTCATGAGCCAATTGTTCAGCCTTCCCCCACGCCCCCAATTCCAATTCATTTGATTTACAGTGATGATAACAACGGTGATGGTCATAACAATGATACTAATACTAGAAGCTATCGATTATTGAAAACTCATCACGTCCTAAGTACTTTAAATATGTTATTTCTTTGTTTCTATTGCTCAACAGCCTTCAACATCAGTATTGTTATTTCCATTTTACAGATGAGGAAACTGAGGTCTGGAGAGCTTTCATGTGGCTCATAAATCCTAGAGTCAACACAATTTGAACACAGGCCAATGTCTACAACAGGACTAGCTGACTTCCAAAAAGAATCCTGTCCCATGATGCTATGTTCTCTCTTTCGTTCAGTTGGCAAAGCCCTGGTCAAGCACTACTCTGTGTGGTGCGGACATGCCCCTTTACTCAGTCTGAGGCTTGCTGAGGAACTTGGCATGACCCCATCTCAGCAATACTGGGGAGGAAAGAGGGACCAGGTAAACCACGCTGGCCTCCAGAGCCAGTGCCGGGCCTTTTCCTGGGTCCCCTGATTTCTTGGCACACGTCCCTCTCTCTCCAAGCTAAGGAAGTCCTATTCCCAGAAACTGACTGGCCCCTGGCTCATTCTCTCTTTGGAAAAACAAGGTGAAGCAGGAAAAAAATTCAAAAGGAAAACCAATGAGATGAGGACACGAGCAGGAGATACACGGAAAAAGAAATGTAAGTGGCCTCAACCTCACTCACTTAAGGAAACAAATAACACGGAGTCACTTTGCAACACTGCACAATGTGTGCTTTCACTTGGGGGTGCAGTGAAACGCTCTGGGGCCCAGGAAAAGGTCAGCTCTATACACGTGGGGACAGAACAGTCTTCACGAGCAGAGTAACGCAGATGGCATGGGCCCATGTGAGCAGATGTCCATACAGACTCAGTGTGTGAAGGCATCAGTCAGCAAATGACACAGGACACTGGTCACGTGGGTTACCTGTGAGGAGGGGGCCTGGGGACAGCTGTATTTCTTCGACAGGATGATGACTTACTTTTTCTTAGATAAGCTGCCCCTTCTGATTTATCTGTGGTTTCCCAGATACCCACGAGTCAACGGTCCTCCCAAAGCAGATGACCCTCTTCCTGACGGACAGTCAGAAGGTCGGCAATAGCCTAACGCCACGTCACTCACCTCACTTGTCCCTTCACGTGGGCATTTTATCATCTCACCTCACTTCAAGGATGAGTGCAGTAAGGTATTTCAAGAAAGGGAGACAACAGTAACATAACTTTTATGATAGAATGTTGTTCTAATTCTTCTATTTTATTATTAGTTGTTAAGCTTACTGTGCATAATTTATAAATTAAACTTTATTTTTAAAAAGATTTTATTTATTTATTCATGAAAGACAGAGAGAGAGAGGCAGAGACACAGGCAGAGGGAGAAGCAGGCTCCATGCAGGGAGCCTGACGTGGGACTCGATCCCAGGTCTCTAGGATCACGCCCTGGGCCTCAGACACGTAACCACTGAGCCACCCAGGCGTCCCTAAGTTAAACTTTATCATGGGGATGTATGTATAGGAAAAGACACTATTATACAGGGTGTGGTGCTATCTATAGTTTCAGGCGTCCGCTGGAGGTCTTGGAATATACCCTCCACAGACAAGGGGGGGCTACTGTATACTTTTATGTACTTTATTATTATTTTTTTAAACAACATACTGAAAAGAAAAGGGAAAAGGAGCCTGACTGGCACAATGGGCAGGCACTTGCCTGAGCTCCTGCAGGTGGTCAGTGGCAGGGCTGGGCCTGGCTCCCCGGATCCTGACCCTCAGCCCTGACCTCTTTCTACTGAGCAGCATCTTACAGACAGCCTGATTTTCTGTGCCCCACTCAGTGCTTGCCACAGATGATCACTCTTGGAGAAACTGCACCCATTTCCCTAGCTCCGTGATTTTGTTAGCACTGATTCTGATTGAGCCTCCATGTTCCAGTTCGTGTCATTCCCTGTATCATGGACCCTGGCATCTTTTGAGTGACAAGAAGGGGATGAGATGTGGCTAGGCCAAACAGAACCTTGCCTGGGACGGTCTGCCTATGGTGAAACAACTGCATAATGCCTTGATGCTCTGCGGCTCGAGGGCCAACCAAAAAGGTTTGGATGTGTTCCAGGTTTCTGTATAGAAAGTTCATGCCAAGGTTAAGTCCTCAACATGTGCACAAATATCACTCAATATGTGGGTTATTCCCAGAGAATTTTCTACTTCAGGCCAACATCTACCTAGCCTTCCTCCTGCTAACTACTTATTGCTCTCCCACTGTGAGCTCATGGAAATGCAACCCCGGCCTACCACAGTGGCTGGAGCAGACCAGACCTGGGCTCTGCATTTTGGAATTGGCTGGAACAAGTGACCTGGCTTCCTGCTTTCTGCTGGTATGACATCAGGTGATATGTTCTGCGTCCCAACCTCAGCTTCCTTACCTTTAAAGCGGAGATGGAAAGAACCACAAAGTCTGCTGGTTCTGTGAATATAGCAACTGGACGTATTCATATTATGGACTCCTTTCATTCAGCTAAGCAACAGGTAGTTGGCTGTAAATCACTTTCCTCAGAATGCCATGCTCTTGCCCCCAGAGCGGACACTTGGGAATAAGATGGAGAGAGAGGCAGAGAAAAGGCCCAGGTGCTGCCCACACTCTTGGCAGTCTTCTGCTTCCCACTCCTGCTGAGCAACGTGCCTAGCCTCTCTCTCCGTCCTCAGAGACCCTCGGTTCTGGCTCTAGTAGGTTTCTCCACATCTCCATTTCTTCTGAAATGCCTTGTTTTCTGTTGCTTGCAACCAAAAGAAGCCTAAACTATTCCTAATCCCAACTTCAGAAATCCCAGTCAGCATTTGAGAATGGCCTGCAGATGGCACTTTCCATTTTTGAGACAAAGACTTCTTTTAAAAATGCCGAATGTGTGGCATCACCTTTATTTTGCCTGATTGCATTACTCAAACAGAAAGAGCTATGAATAATAATAATAATAAAGATACCATTACAGTAAAATATTTGACACTCACAAGATTAAAAGCTGAATACAACAATCTTCTCCTAATCATCCCGGGATGTGCAGCACTTAATCAACAATTACACTGGGAAAATGCTCGAGAAACGGATGCTTAAGTACCAGGAAAAAGCAAAGGAGAAAGTCGGGAAATCAGTGCCAAGGGGAGAGGCGAATGCATCCAATCTAAATACTGCAAGTGTTATTTTAAGAGTTCTGCATTTTCCTATCAATGCTACGCATTAAAAAAAGAATAAAAACAATCCAAGAATACATACCCTGCACCAAAACACTCTAGACAAAGGAGGCATTTTTAAAAAACCACTTCAAGAAGTCACACAATGATGGCACAGTCCATTAATCAGGGTGCTTGTTTTGTTTTTTTCTTCAACGTTTTTGAGGTGTAATTTACAGTTTTTTTACCTAAGAGTTTCTTCAACTGGTCTTGTCTCCTAGTGGGAGACGGAAGTGAAGTGGCCCAAGCCAGAGCTTAGTGGGGCCCCAGGGCTGGAGGAAGTCAACTCAAGGGAGGAGATAACCGCCCCCTCCCACCTTAGGATGTTGGGGGCTCACATCCCCAAAGAGCCTGCAGGGTGACTGTTAGGTGGTATGGATGCATTTCTTATCTAGAATATTTAAAAAAAAAAAAAAAAGAAAGAAAGAAAGAAAAAGAAAAAAAAAAAGAATAGAAAAGAAAAGAAAAGCCTAGATGCCAGGTCAAAATATCTCATGACCCAGAGGAAGCATCTGAGCAGCCTTAGGAAATGAGTGGCCATTTACAAGCCCGCAATCTCTTGACCGCCTAAGTCAGATTTCTACAACGTGGGTTTTATTTTTAATGTTCTTTTTAAAGCGCTGATTCCTCATTCAGGATGCATACAATGCAAGCAGCACAAATACCCGCACTGTATTATAAATAGCCTCTTTGAAGGAGGGCTAGGAGGATAGCAACATTTTTTAACCTAGATATACTTTTGACAACCCGTGTACGTTCTTTCATAACCTCTCTGCATCAGCCTTGTCGTGTTAGGAGAAGACCTCCTAGGTGGCTGCAACTGGAGACGATGAGGCTGTATTATGACTTCATGAACACATAATAATGCTGCCCTTTTCTGAGAGAAGGTTTATTTTCCTCCTTCTACAGGTAAATACAGTACATCTGACATCACAAGATACAATTGAAGAAGCAAATGATCAATGTCAACCACAATAACAGTGCTTCAAAAAATTACCTCAACAGCCCTATTTCTGCCATTTCCCATGACCCGTGGAGGTGAGGGAGGGCCCCGAATGGGCACCTGGCAACTGTGAGGGAGAGATCTAAACATAGCCCAGCCTGCCTTGCCTCTGCCAATAGAACCACGTGAGCACTCTCTCCGGGATGCAGCGGGTCACATAAGGGCTCCCCTAAGCTCCATCTCGCAGGAGAATGAAAACAATAAAAAGCTATATTCAGCCCCGGCTACACAAGAAAATCTCTTTTGTACGGATGCTAAGAGAGATGCCCAGAAGAGAGTTACAACCACCCATCCTACAAAACCCAACTCGTAGTCAACTAGTAGAGACACGCAGTTAATCTTAACATCAGCTATCCTGACATGCTTTTTATATAGAATCATCCCGAGAAACCAAGCAAAGTGAAATCAAGTCTCTGCAAATGACAAAAATGTTTTCTTGGACATAAATATATTACACCTTGAGTGTCCTTTCCTGACCTTAAACTTCACATTATAATATAAATGCAACCCAAGGCGAGATCCCCACATAATCCGGGAGTCCTCAAATATTTTCCCTTTCTAACCCATACCTGCAGATGTCATCTACAAATCCTTCTATTGTGTCTCTCGTGAGCCAAGGGACACAGGAATCTGCCTATGGCCAAATATGTTCAGAGTTCACCTACCAACTGTCATGAAAACCTTACAAAGTGTGAAGGGTATGAAAAGGCAAAGCTATTCGATTTTTTTAAGGCCTGCTGTCTGATTTCCCATAGGCTCTGGGCATGTGCTAATATGTAAGCTGACATATACATCCAAAAAGAAATTTGCCCTTCAGGATGAGACGTGTATAAGAATTTTACTTCAAAGGAGACTGTAAAGAAAAACCACTTACCTTGTCTTCTTATAGCTACAAGAATGAAGATTCCCCAGACTTAGCTTTCTTCTTAAGATTAGAGAGACGGGAAGCACACAAGAAACTGAGATCGGGGTATGTGAAATCTCTCTTATCCTTCATACATAGATAAAAATGTACCCCAACAGTTTCTGGGGAAGGCTTTCAGCGTGGACGGTCAAATGCTTAAGCCAGAGAGGCCCTGCCGAATCATCATGTCCAACTTCCTGCCTTCATTTAGCACCTTGGGTGTTCATCTCCTTCAACTCATATTAACCAAGCACCTACCACACGCCAAAGATTATTCTAAATGCTGGGCATACGGCAATGAATGGAAAAAGAAAATGCCCTGCCTTTAGCTGTTGACATTCTTGGGGTGTGATAAGAAGACAGGAAATTAAGACGTACAGTGTCAGGTGGTTGAAGTGCTATGGAATACACAGTGGGCGCTGCAAAAATGATTTTTATAGAAGAGCAAACTGAAGCTTCATGTTGCAAAGCTAGTTTCAAGGCAGCAGCCAAGATGGATCACCTAAGTTTTGGGCTTTCTGTGTTTTCATGTAGTAAAGGAATACTAAAACACTAATAAAGGTGAAGGAAAAAAAAAAATCAAGTATCATGAACACATCCTATTTTTAGAAGCATATGTACAAGATGCACCGAGCAAAGTTCTTTCTACTTTCCATCCTTATGAAGCCACATGGATCTACTGACCAAAAGCTGACAACTCTCTTCTACTCTGAAACTTGAAATAGATTAAGAAAGCGTTTCTGGGCACAAAATCTCCAAGGGCAAGAAGTGTTTTCTTTGTCTGAAAGTGAAAAACAAAATTTACTGCAGATTTCTCATTTCAAAATTTCTTGGTCTTTCAGTCCTTCAAAAAGGCCTCACAAGGAACAAAAGATGGAAAGAAACAGGTGCTTGGTTCCTTCTGTCTCCTTCTCTTTAACTGGATGATTCTCACTGTACACATCCCCTGACCCCCACCCAGTCTGGAAACCTTCAGCCTCAAGGTTATAAACCACTTGTGAGATTAAGTAAAGGAGAAGGCTGCTCCATCCACCAGAGTTCTGATTTGGAAGAAGGGATCAGTGCAAAAGACATTTCCAGGTAAAAGACACAACAGAATGCTTCAAAAGTCCCATTTCTCGTTACTTCTCAAAACCGCAGAGCTCTTCCCTGTGTGGGCTCTGTCAAATAGACAAAGTCCTGAGGACCGTAGAGGGGAAAGGTGGCCCCGAGACAGACAGCAAGCAGGAGGGGCCCAGAACTCCACCTCCCCTACCCCACACACCCCACTTGCTGCAAGCCCACAGGATGCTCTCTGAGGGCTACGTAGAAAACTGCCTGCTGTCACCTGTTGGGGAACAGATTGAGGTATGACATCTACTAAACCCATAGGAATAAAATTAAAACTTCCTTCACTATAGAAATCATTCTGATTTGAAGTCAAATGAAATGGCAAAAACTTCAATTAAGTAAACCTCCAGAGCAAATGATCCAGGAAACGGGTGAATTTTTTAAAAAGCCATTCTAATGGTTTAACAGCTTATTCAAGTGGTCTACTTTAAAATGCCAGGAATTCAACCTCTTGATTTAAGAGCTCTGGAATTCAAGTGCTTCAAATTGAGAAAATAATACACAAGTAAATGGTCATAATTTTTTCTTTGTGCATCCTGGTATTAGAGCCTCCTGCCCTCCCACTCTCCGCACGGTTACCTGCCCGGAGTGCCCCGGAACGCTCTCCTGGGAAAGCGGGGCCAGTACAAACACCATCGTTCTTGAATCTCGAACATCATTCCTCAGTGCAAATTATAAAGCTCTTGCCTTAAAATTACAAACAAGGGATAAAATAAATATTTCAGGGCCTCATTCCAATGAGCCTCTCGAGAGTCTGGACTCCACAGATAGGCTATACTCTCAAAAGGCTGCCAACAGCTAGAGGAGTGTTCTAAAGATTCCTATGGACCCACACCGTATATTTATGGAACACCTGTAGCAGCCGAGGTCCTGCTGCTGTCCTCTCTAGCTCTGTCCACCCTCCTTTGCCAGGCCCTTTCCTCTTCTACCCGACAGCTCGTTCACTTACGAGCACAGCCACAGAGCTGCTCAGCTGAGTAGCTCCTGAAACAGTGGCTGCCAGGTAAGGAGAATTTATTTACAAGCATCACAGCCTTGGAAATGCCAGGAGGACAACTCAACAAAGCAGACACTGCCATACTACAAACTACCTTCCACTATGGATCCATCCAAACAGATGTTGTATTCTAGCAACGAAACAATAATCTCCCAGTGTCTCATGTAGACACAGTCATCTGCAAGTGTGATAATTGCTACACCATTCATTTGAAAGCGTTCAGCAAGTACCTACTATCCACCAGGGACTGTGGCTGTAGAGGAAAATCTTGGTTCCTGCTCGTAAGATGTCTGGGAGAAACAGATACAAATGTGGTGATGGTACAAGGCCACACGAGACACTGTGGCATACAGGACTGCCATGGGAACTTGGATAAAATCCCCCGGCCTCAGAAAGGGGACAGACTAACTCAGGAGGCAGCAAACTACAGCCCGTGGACCCAAATTGTTTTTGCATGGTTGGCCTATAAGCCAACAACGGTTTGTATATTTTTTAACTATTGAAAAAGAATTTTAGTATATTACATGAAATTCAAGTTTTAGTGTCCATAAACAAAAAAAGCTCTAACTCCAGTTTACCGAGTGACAGCAATGGAACAATTTTGAGAGAATCCACAAAAACATTTGTCAGTTGTCACAGAAAGCAGCCCTTGGCACCTCCTAGACCAACTCCCACATTTTACAGATGAGGAACTGCACTCTGAGAAACCACGTGACTCTGGCTCTGCCAGGGTCATGGGGGAACATCATGGTCAAGAAAATGCCTCTGCTGTCCCCAGATTAATATAGGCTCCATCCCACTGACTGGAACCCCCACCCCCAAGTCTTTACTGAAAACTATCTAAGGAGAACAAAAGATTAGGATTTGAAAGTGCTAGATTTATGTTTCTTCCAACAAAACACCCTCACTGAAGAACCACTGGTTCCCAAGAACTCACTGCTTCCTCCTTAGTCTGATCTCAGGTTCTCATTCAAGTGCTTCTGGTCTCTGAGCCTATGAGAACATGAGACCTGAAAAACGAAATTTGCGCCAAAAGCACCCTGAAATTTTGAAATAAGTGCTCACTTAGATGTTAACCAGTCAAGTGCAATTCAACTCAAGTCTTATGTAGAAAATGATATTCAATACGGGAGATGGGTATACTTTGGTTAATTTATTATAATTTAGAGTGGGGCTTCCAAATACTGAGTGCTCAGAGCTAACAGGAGCCAACCTAAGGTATCCTACTGTCCTTCTATATATCAAGATCTCACTCAACTGCCAAGTCTTAAAAAAAATTTTTTTTCAAGATTTTATTTATTCATTCAGAGAGAGCAAGTTAAGAGTGAGCACAGGAGGAGGGACAGAGGGAGAGGGAGAAGCAGACTCCCCATCAAGTGGGGAGTCAGACACGGGGCTTGATCCCAGTACCCCAAATTCATGATCTGAGCCAAAGTCATTTGCTTAACCGATTGAGCCACCCAGGTGCCCTAGTATTTCTTCATATTTAAGTTATTTGTACTCTAATAGAACATACTACTTTCGATCAATAAAATCATTTCTATACACAAATAATACAATGTGCTTACAGAATACCAATGCTACGTGATGAAAAATGCAAAGTAGTTCGAATACATGTCCTTGACCTCGAAGCATTAAGACACAATGAGACAAAAGTCGTAACAACTCCCAAGTTAAATGATTCAAAGATACAAAGTAGCTTCGCAATAGACCCACTAAAAATTTAGACAGTAAGTCTTGGTTGAAACAGTTAGGGAGGGATCCCTGGGTGGCGCAGCGGTTTGGCGCCTGCCTTTGGCCCAGGGCGCGATCCTGGAGACCTGGGATTGAATCCCACACGGGCTCCCGGTGCATGGAGCCTGCTTCTCCCTCTGCCTGAGTCTCTGCCTCTCTCTCTCTCTCTCTCTCTGTGACTATCATGAATAAATAAATAAAATCTTTAAAAAAAAATAAAAATAAATAAAATGATGAACACATTATATAAAATTAAAAAAAAAAAAAGAAACAGGGAAAGTTCTTTGGAAGAACTGCATCTTGAAAAACAACCATTTATTGAGTGTCTACTAGGTGCCATTTAACACAGTCATTTAAATGACCACCTTTAATCCCTGTAACAACCCTACAATACAGTGATTCTTGTAACGGTCTAACCGATGAGAAAACAGGTTAAGTAACTTGACACAGGATACTTAGCTAATAACTCGATAAACTACAAGCCAAAGCCAGGCTACAGAACTTAGGATTACATTTATTATGTGAGCTCCTCAAAGTGGGCCATATGCTGCCCCCATGCGAGGTGTGTGATGTTCAGGAAGCCAAGTTGAACAGGGTATATTTTATCTGAGTCACAGTTTTACATGAAAATTAGAGGCTAGTTAAAGGGGAAACCAGATTAATAGATACACAGATACAGTATGAAATAGAATATAAAACTTACAGAGGTTTTCCACTAAGAGTATGGAAATCACAGCAAAACGAAGGTGCTACCACAAAGTATGGGTAGGTTTAGGACCGTGGGAACCACTTGATTCACCTGGAGAGGGCAGTCACTTTACAGAGACGGGCGACAAGGTCAGACAGAGCTTAGGAGGGTTGTCAAGGGCACGGCGCGGCCGCTGTTGTGTCTTCGTGTTGATCTCGGCGGACTGTGCCAGGGAGGAGAGCGCTGCCTTTAGTGGCTCAGCCTGTGGCTACCACAGTTCAGCTACAAATGGCTCCCCTGCCGCCCCAGGGTGTCGGTGCTCATCAAGGCATAATGTGAGATTGCCTGGGCCTGGGGGGGACGAAATGTGGAGTGAGCGTGCGGTTGGAGGCGTCCTCTTGCCTTCTTCACGGAAGGGTTCACGGGCATTGTGGATAAGGGCCTCCAGCAGGAACCTGGCGTTCGCTTAGGGCATGAAGGTTCTGGAAGAGTGAATCCCAGGGGCTCCCCAAGGAGAGCTGCTCAGGGCTGGTACGTCTCTACGCTGCTTCAAGGCAGAGACTCGGTTCAAGTTTTCATCACTCGATTAGGCCTGGTCCCTCCTGTTTGCCCTGAAATGCTGCCCAAGTGGGAGATCAAATGGCTCTTTCCCTTGAAACAGACCAGGTTGCAGAAATCTCAGTCGAGGGCACAGAACAGATCAGATCTTATTTCATTCCCGGAGTCACTTCCTAAGGTAAAAGACGGGCTAGTGGGAGCGAATTCCTTTTGGGCTGGAGCACGAAGGAAGGTACGTCAAGAGAACCACAACCTAACACTGTGTCAAAAAGAAAGGAATGTACAGACACATTCGTCTGGATTCTTTCAATCAATCTTTTGCCTCTTCCTTCTTTCAGGCTTTTGGCCCCTCACCCACCAGCATTAAGTCTGTTTTTTGAGCTCCCGAGTTTCCTTCTCAAAATCTCCCGGGGTTTCCTGATTCTGCTGCCCTCCTCCAGGGCAGGACCCCAGCTGTGTCCCTGAGGAAATTCTTCGACCTCTCCCAGACCTCATCTGTGCGTAGTCCGTGTCCCGGTGGCTGTGCGGGATCCACGGCAATGAACCCCACGAAGCACTGGGCACCAGGGCTGGCCTGCGCCGGCACTCGGTGATGGTTAACACTCCTTACTGGTCAAGAGCACGGACCCCGGAGCCAGCCTGCTTGGGCGAAAATCCTAGCTATGTCATGTAGGAACTGCATGTTGCTGGGCAGGTATTTCCAGTAAAGAAACCTGCACTCCAGTTTCCCCGTCTGGAAAACAGAGGTCTTGCCAGCGCCTACCTTCCCAGGTGTTTGTGGAGTTGAACCAGTGAAAGCACCCAGGGTGCTTAGATCAGGATCCTTGCAGAGGGAGCGGCTGGGCATGTTTCAGCTGCCATCCCCCACCACCTATTTTACCTTCCGCAGGGCCGCATCAATTGCCCAAACTTGGAAGGTTCCCCCTCCGCAGAACCAGGAAGCTTGCTCTCTAACTGGGGACTCAGAGTGGAATGTGCTAGTAAGGCGGAAGGGGGTAGTGCTAAGAGGAGGCAGGTGGAGGGTGCAGTGGGAAGCGGCACCTGGAGAGCACAGAGTGTGGCCATGCAGGCCCAGCCAGCTGCTGCCCCCACAACACGGCAGTCCCAATATTGCCACATCTCCCAGTTATTAAGAGAAGCCAGAAATCTAGATATTATGTGAAATGTCCTGATTTTTAAGCATTACCACTGAATTAAAATGTTCAAAATCACTCTGTCTGATGACAAAAACCCATCTGTGTGCCAGATTTGCCCCCGAGCCCGGGGCCACCAGTCTGTGCTCTATGCTCAGTGGGGTGGCGTCATTTACAAATGGTGCTTCTGAATACTCCTTTCTCCCAGGAGGCCCTCCCTGGCGGCCCCCTGAAGAGCTCTGTGTCCTTCTCCATTCCTCAGGCCCAGAGCCCTCAAGGCCACCTTTTCTGACCACCCCCTCCCTGTTCAGCCCAACATGGACCTTCTGTTGATGCACTACCCCCGCCCCCAACAATGCATTAGAGGCACTTAGCAGGGATC
The DNA here is from genome assembly GCF_003254725.2 of Canis lupus dingo. Classification (NCBI taxonomy): domain Eukaryota; kingdom Metazoa; phylum Chordata; class Mammalia; order Carnivora; family Canidae; genus Canis; species Canis lupus. The sequence goes on from NC_064250.1 coordinate 60,555,159, forward strand.
TGAAGGAGAGCTAAGTGCTTTAATGACACTCATGTATTGATTTAGAGCTTTTTTTATTCCTCCACTTGGATTTCCCGAACATGGAGCATCTGTGGCAGTGCAAATGTCTTAGAGGCTAAGTTCCCAGAGGCCAGGGTCTGCTCCATGAAGTTCTCCCTGGCACGCTGGGAGTGCGTGACTCGACAGCAGCAAAGCCCTCTTCTGATGAAGGCACAGACTGCTAAGGACACAGTACACTGTTAAATGTCTTTTTGGAGAAACTCACAGCCATGCCAGCACTTCTGTCTCCACCAGCCACGAGCCTGTCTGCCTCTTTGTGGGCTCGTTCCTACAGATGTGGCGTTTCAGGTAGTGTCCAAATCTCCACCTGTGTAGACTCAAGTCAAACCCAAGAGAAACTAGGCTTTCCATATTTAAATCATATATACGATGCATAAGATGAGTCCCTGGTTTGTGTTCCTTCATTCATTCAACCACTCACACACACTCAGTCATTCATTCACAACGCACTGGTTCAGCTGGAGTCAGACACAGTACTAGGGTTGGGGAATGGCGAGAAAAGTGCAAAAAGCCCTAAGACAAAAGTCTATTCCAACAAACAAAGAATGCCAGGGGCTGGGTGGAACCTTGACAACGGATCCCATCCCACACCCCATCCTGCTGAATGAAGATCTGAAGCCCAGAGACTTGAACACAAACTGCACGTGTGGGTTTGGCTACTAGGGGAGCGGTGCAAAGATCAAACCAGGAGGCCTTGCTCCTCGTCCAATGTTCCTTCTGTGTCTAAAACATTCTTAACAGGATTCTAACTCAACCAGCAGTGAGGCCCAGCATCCGGACTCAGATGTCAGCAAATTGTGACCTCCCCCACACTCTTGCCCAAGGAGACACCACTTGGCATGCCACTCATCCATGGTAATCCATTAGTGCTTTCTGCAGACTAACCCCTCCTACCACCCTTCTAGAACCATTCTCCAGTGCTTCTCATGCTTTTTGTTGGTTTTAATGTCCCAATGCATTATATGTTCTCATTCATTTGGGGAATATAAATAATAGTGAAAGGGAATATAAGGGAAGGGAGAAGAAATGCATGGGCAATATCAGAAAGGGAGACAGAACATAAAGACTGCTAACTCTGGGAAACGAACTAGGGGTGGTAGAAGGGGAGGAGGGCGGGGGGTGGGAGTGAATGGGTGACGGGCACTGGGGGTTATTCTGTATGTTAGTAAATTGAACACCAATAAAAATAAATTTAAAAAAAATGTCCCAATGCATTTAAGGGACAAGACTCCTGTTCGTGAATGACAGAGATTCACAAAGAGTTCGGAGAGTGGGGTGGAAGGGGGTCTGAACATTTGCCCAAGGCATGCACCTGATGTGCCCCTAACCAAAGGACTGAGTCCAGTTGCCTGCTGGCCAGCCATGTACAATCAGCATGCTGGCACAGCCCTGCCCCTTCTGCTACCCACTCCAACACTGGCCTGCCTCCTAAGGATGCCTGCTGTCGTTTTCAAAGGGGGAGAGGAGTAGTCGATCATGGAACAACCACTCCCTCGGACAAAAATCAATCCATCAGTAAGACTGCATCTCCGGTGATCAAAGCCAGTTTGTGCGGGCCCCCACCTGAACGGCTAGGGGGTAGGGAGTCAGAAACGGGCAGATGCATGATGCACAGCTCAGTGCTGAGCAAGGGCAGGGGTCACGGTTACTTCTTGGGCCTCGTGGCCTTACCACGTTCCACGAGGCTGAGACAAACAGGCTGTGTAGGGATCTATTTTGGTCACACAGCTGCAAACATAGGATTTATGAAGATGTTTGGTGCTGGGTTCCCAGGAGATTTCTGCACGAAGCTGCTGCTCTACCAACTGTCTGTATATTGCTCCCCATTTCTGCTGAGCCTGATATGTCCTCAAGGTCTGATCCCTTAGGACTCTTCCCAAGTTTCAAGTTTGCTTTTCTTCTTTCCCTAACTGGAGAGAGTTTAAGGATATGTGTTATTGTGTTTGGCATCCGCCGGCCTCGATGCTCTATCATTCTACAGCAGGGCTGCCTCTTCTTGGTGGTTAGCTTTATCGATTTCTATTTCTGACTTGCTCAGCACTGGCTCATTCATTATTCAGGGAAAATCTGGCTATGAGACCACAGTTTGACATCCTGCCAACAGGAGCCTGAGCAGGTGGGACCTCTGTGAGCCTTCTTTTCAAAGAATCACAGCCCCATTGAAGGAGTTTAGACTTCTCAAGTTATTCATTTAAGACCTGGCCATCCTGCAAAGCATTACTTTGTGTGTGAGTCGCAGGTGAGCTCAGTAGGAAAAAACATTCTTGAGTTAATGATTCTGAGGCCTAAGATTTAACTAGCGTGTAAACCAGTTATCTCTGAGAAGAGAAGTCTCTTGTCAGGTGCCAAAAGGACCCATCCTTTGCCATCTACCCTGGAGGTATGCGGTGGGGGTCCCCAGGGGCAGGGGTGGGAGGAGGAGGTGGACCCCACTAATCACTATCACCAACTCCTCTGCTGACTCACAGGGACACATAAGGATACACAGCCATTCTACTGCTAGAGGCTGAGTCCCACCTTCCCACACGGCCCATGTGTGTTTGATGGGGAGCTTGACATTTTCAAGGTGTTATAATAGGATGCGGGGGACAAAACCATTTTGTTGTTTTATTGTTTGTTTTCTTCTTCACAGAGCACAGAAGTAAAGGAAATTGTATTTAAAACGTAAGAGAGGTTCAAATTAAAGAGTGGGAAGAAGTTCCTTCCAGAAATTCAGGCTAAAACATACTATTGGAGAAAGTAGTAAAATTATCCTCTAGAGAAATCTCTTAAGAACAGAACTAATTACTACCTGTAAGTACCAATTTGTGCATAATCCGATCCTGGGGGAGGAGGCTAGATGAGAAAATCTCTCAAAATCCCCTCTGGGCTTCCCCACCAGGTTGAATTTTCACCATAAAAAGTTCGAAACACTTTGGCTGGTCTCTGGTTGAGATCCTGGTGGGAGACAACAGCTGATCAGATCTGCAGCCCATTTTAACCTCTGTATCATGCAAAGTGCGTAGTTTGGGTGCGGGTCAGTGCTAAGGGGCAAAAGCATTTCCTCAGAACACACAGATGAAGACAATGGTGTGTACACTTTTACCAAACCTTGTACGTGATCTCCTCAATACCACAGCAGAGGCTTCGTATTTGTTTTCCTAATTTGCAAAAGTAAATGAGACATCATAAAGAATCAAATAGGAAATAACCATCTGTCTCTTGATTGGAAACTGGAGTGTCTTTGAACACACACCCGAGCCATGACAAATGGGGCTTTGAGTCACATCACACAAGCGCTTTGGGGCACTGCTGGGGGAGGCAGGGTGATCCTGGCACAGTAGTGTTTCCATGGCCTTTCTGTGAGGGTGACACTGGTGTCGAGGGGGAGCCTGAGCCAGAGAACTCTTGGCCCCTAAAGCTCGTAGTTCAACTGGAAAGGTTCCGATTTCATGTTTTGCCTTACTTTGGCTCCATGGAAGGTTTCCACTGGGGGGAAAAAAAACAAACCAGGAAAGGGCGAGAGGGAGGCGAAAGGAAATCTTAACAAGCACAAATGGAGCTCCAAGTTTATGGGTGCTCCTGCAATGGGCAAATGTGGAGTAAATCCCAGTTCCTCCATTCCCCTCCCCAGTTGCTGCCAGTGTCTGGGACAATGCCCACCTCGACCCCCCAGGGTGATGGTGAGGCTCAAGTGAGGGTGTGCAGGTGTGTGGCAAGCTCAGTGCCTGGCACACAAGAGGCAGGGGTAATAAGCACTCGCCCCTGGGGTAGAAAGCCAGCATCACTGGAGCCCTGTTCACTGGTAAATGTTTTTCTAAACTTTATTATATTTATAATTTAAAGAATTTGCAATGATGATAAGTATAACCAATATTAAATATTTATAACTTAGAAGTATGTTCATTGTCCTTTCTTTTCAAGGGTCTCTATCCAGGTGTCTGTTCAGGATCAGCCATCCCCACCCTAGTTTCTCTCTCAGCCTACTCCCTCCGTGAGCTTCGTACTCTTACAGGCTTTTTAGCTCCTGTTCAGCAACAACTCACTGACTGGGTTAGTTACATATTTCTCACTACCTGGGTTAGTTACATATTTCTCACTACCTGAAAACAGAGGTTATCAAGCCTGTCTGTACATCAGAATCACCTGGGAGCTTTTTATAGGACAGCTTCCATGGCCCTACCCCAGACCTTCATTCAGGCTAGAAGCCAACATCCTCGAGCTGTCACTGAAGAACTGCCTCCTAGAGGTCTTGTTGCAGTGGCCCTGCCTGAAGAGATGTGATAGACGACATCCTCTGTATCCTGCTAACTCAGGATCTCTCTCTCTCTCTCTCTGGGATCTAAAGGACAAATAAATTCATACCAGGGACCTCTGTACTCCTCCTTAGTTAAGAATCAGTTTTAATCTTCTGAACATTTAAGCCAAACAAGTGATCAAAAAATAAAATAAACAGGTGACGTTTCTCTCTTTGCCTTTGCTACTAGGAAGCTCAAAGCCAAATTCATGAGGGACCACTCTATCCCTAAAACCAATAGAGAAGTTATGACATTAATTTTATAGATTAGTGTTGGGTTTCCTACCTTTATTTTCCCTTTGTCTTGATTTCTGTATATGCTTTTATTTTTTTTAATTTTTTTTTCTGTATATGCTTTTAAAAAAATTATAGTTATGTTGCATTTTTGCAATCTATTGCAAATGCTTTCTGAACCAAGATGGGGTATGTTAGACTAATTAATTAATTAAATATACTCATTGACATGCAGCCCTTTGCAGCACAGTATCTCTAGAGCAAACGGTAATGAACACCCAAGTAAAGACTACAGCTTGGAGGAAAGTTTTTGGCTTTGGGGTCAACTCCTGGAATAGAAGCCTTCCTACCAGCTCTGGTTGCCAGAGAACATCTGGAAGCATATCTGAAGTGCATATTAAGTACGTTTAAAATTATAAGAAATTTTAAGTAAAATAAAAACAGCTACATACAAATTCAAAATCTGGAATCCTGACATTCAATTCCAAATCTGTGGTCTCTCAACTTCATGCAGCAGTTCCACACGCTGAACTAAAATTCTGTTCCTTATGGAAAAGCAGCAGGTTGGTCTACGTAATAGTAGACAGTGGAAGTCTGTGGCCCCGTGTACCAGACAAAATGAATGTGATCAAAAAGATCGCTATCTGCGAACTGAAATGCTTTTCTGGGTCTGTGAGATCTGTTCTCTTCGGCACAGAGCCCGGACCACTCCTGAGGTGGCCAGGAGTCCAGGGGTGAGGAGTGGGGTTTGACAGCCTGGACCAGAGCTCTGGGCTGCAGGAAGACCCCCTCTGCTTGTGGTGATCGTCCCATCCTGTTAAAATACAGAGCAGTTCCCTCACCTTCTCTGAATCAGGAGGGTGGAGACCTGCCAGAGGGTGTGGGGCCCACATGGTCTGGGTCCATGTGGCTTTGCCCCTGGCCTCATGTGTGTGGCCAATGGGGCCTGAAGGCTGAGTGCTTCCATCGTTGCCGTTTTCTCTTCCACAAAATAATCCAAAGTTATGGAGATTTATTTAAAAGGATTCTCAGGTGCACACACTAGGCACAAGGAAGGTGAGATCTAAAGCTTCCCTGTTATCTAATACTTAAGTAGTGCAGAATGCCTTAAACATTTTGCCATTTTACAGTTTTGCCAACATTGCTTGATCTCTGAAGATCGAAGCTAACCATGAACAATAACCTAATGAACATAAGCTAGCAGCTGCAAACTTTCTCTTATTCTTTTAATTTGTGTGACCAATACCACCTTATAGCAGCCAGTATACTGTGAATAAAAAAATGACCCCTAATCCATGGCTCAAAATAACTATGATTATCCTTCTGGCGTATGCCTTCCTGTTCTTTAGCTTCTGTATGTGGGTTGGGGTCAGCCTCAGTCAGATTCCAGATCATACCTATAAGCAGTGTGCCAGGTTCAAACCCAGGGCTGGCTGGGGCGTGCAATTTCTCAGAAGGAGCCTAAGAAGAGCCAGAGCTACCAAATGGTTGCATGGTAGTTTCATTTTTTTTTTTTTTTTTTTAAGATTTATTTATTCACGAGAGACACACAGAGAGAGAGGCAGAGACACAGGCAGAGGGAGAAGCAGACTCCATGCAGGGAGCCTGATGTGGGACTTGATCCCAGGTCTCCAGGATCAGGCCCTGGGCCAAAGGCAGTGCTAAACCAGGGAGCCACCCGGACTGCCCTGCATGGTAGTTTCTAATGATGGAATGCTTACTGTATGCCAGGCACTGAAGCGATCCCATGTAAGTTTTCCCTGCTACCCAGCACAGGGTAGGGGTCCTATCTGCCCATTTCATAGATGGAAAAACTGAGATCTGAGACAGGATGCTGCCAGTGAGGAGGAAGCTGGGATTCCAGGCCAGGATGGGTGCCAGTATGATGAGAAAGAAGTCTTCAGTCTTACTTCACTGATTGTCAGTTTGGGGTTTCTTTTCTCCCTTTCTGTATCTTTAGCAGACCAAGAGGAAAAAGGGAGTTTCCCCAATTTGAAAGGATGGCACAAAAGGGAGAGTTGGACTGGCCTGCCGAGGGGCTGCTCGCCACAAATCTGCCCTGTGACCCAGGGCCAGCCCCGGCACTCTGGGCCACGTTCACCTGTCCATTCATCAAGAGTGCGCCCAGCGAGGTGTCTATGAGAGCTCCCGGCTCTGACACCCCGTGACCCGAGCTGCTCCCTGCATATACGCATGCACCATATCCAAACCAGAGGCCAGGATGTGATCTGTGGCGCTCTGCTGCTCTCACCAAAATGATGAGCCCAAATACACAGGAAAGACTATTTAAACTACCCTGTCCTAAAAATCAAGCAAGTACCTTTTCTTACGAGATGTGAAGGAAGAATGTGGACAAATCAGAAATCACACGAAGACATGTAAGAGACACATGCCGGAGGCACTCTCACAACTCGATTTTAGTACCATGACGTGACTCCCAAGCCAGGGTGTGTACTTTCTTGTCTCATCTGGGAGATGAAAATACCGGAAGGGCTGATGAAGGGTGTGAATACAGGCCACGCAACTGACACCTCTCAGCCTGGTCGGGACGGGCCGCAAAAGTCAACAAAGGCCTTCAGAATCATTTAGTGTGTAGGCCTTAATGTGTATTCCTCGGTGTGACTAGTCAAAATCAGAACGGGCAGGTACCTCACCTTAACTATAGAAAGAAAACATATTGCAATATTGTCTTACTTCTTTTGGGAAAGCAAACACAGACCTGCCTGGGATTCTCTCTATCCCTGAACGATGGCAGGGTCACACACAGCCTTAGGCTTGGGGACACTCTGAAGGCAAAATCCAATATGAGTATTAACGTAAAAATGATGCTAAGTGGGCAGCCCGGGTGGCTCAGCGGTTTAGCACCTGCCTTTGGCCCAGGGTATGATCCTGGAGACCTGGGATCGAGTCCTGCATCGGGCTTCCTGCATGGAGCTTGCTTCTCCCTCTACCTGTCTCTCTCTCTCTCTCTCTCTCTCTCTCTCTCTCTCTCTCTCTCTCTGTGTCTCTCATGGATAAATAAATAAAATCTTAAAAAAAATTATGCTAAGTTTGTTTATTTGTATTAAATTACAACCCAATCTTAAGAGATCTGAAAATTTAAGAGGCAGCATTAGCCACGCAGACATTATTTACAAAGGACTGGTATGTGGGGCCCTATGGTTTAATTGAAGATAACAAATGATTCAGAGATCTGACAGTCTTTCCTGAACAACACTTCAATCATTTCGACAAATGCTGCAGAGGAAGGACACTCTTCTGGTCAGCCTTCAAGGTACAAGCACAACTATACATGCTTCCAGTGGAAAAAGATCCTGGTTATTCCATATTTCCCTGGAAACTATAAATCTCAGTGTAACTGGTCCGCTTATTGTCATCTTACTTTTTATTTTACTTTTACTGAGATATATTTGATATACAGTCTATTATTTTTAGGTGTACAACATAATGATTTGATACTTTTATACTCTGTGAAACGACCACCGTTAATAGGTCTAGCTAACATCCATCACAACACATACTTACAGACTGTTTTTTCTTTTGGGGTGAGAACTTTTAAGATCCACTCTCCTACCAACTTTCAAATATGCAATACTGTAGTGTTAACTCTAGTCATGATGCTGTATATTACATCCTGGGATTTAATTTCATACCTGGAAATGTGTACTTTTTGACAACTTTTACCCATTTTGCCCATTCCTCACCCTGGCCGGCTTGTTTTAAAATCTCAAGTTTTCCAATATATTGTTTTCTTCATTCATGAAATGTTTGCTACAAAAGTTTCAAGGCTTTAACACTGGTTTCTAAATCAATTACTTCACCAACATATTTATTCACTAAGATGATGGAACAAACTTTTATTTAAAAATTATGTACAATTTATGTAAAAATTTCAAGTTTGTGGGAGTCTCCTATGTATGTGTTCTGGCAAAGAACTTCCCTCGAAGTTTTCCAGAGTTCTCATTTTCTCCCCCAATTTCACTTATAGTCCCATAAATTCATCTTAACCTACATTTAAGAACTTAACTCTTCTGGTTCTGAATTTTTTTTTTTTTAAAACTCACTCTCAGGAAAGATTGACATTTCAGTAATCTCTGCCAGCTGGCATGTTCAAAATGGAATCTAAATATTGTATTAACAATATCAATAACAAGCAGGTTCAGCGGGCCTTAATAAAACACGCTTGAATTGTGAGAGAAATTCTTGTTATTTTGTGTTTCAGCAGCTTTAATTTACTACATTGATTTAATAAAAATCTATGACAATCTCATCTTTAATCATGTAAGAATTCTGAGGTTCACTACATGTGCCGTAATGAAAATCTGAAATCAAGGAGGTATAATTAAATTTTTGTTGCCCAATCGTTTTTGAAACTTTCGACCAAAGTAACATACCCAGCAAAGTCCACATACCTATCCAGCACAATGAATTTTCCCGAGTGATTTACCCATGTAACCAGCGCTCAGAAGAGCAAACTGGCACCTCAGGAGCTCCCCCCTTCCACCCTCTCCAGTCACTATCTTACACCCCAAAGAAGCCACAACCTTGACTTTTCCTTGCATGTCCCAGCAAACTCTGGCAGGAGGCAAACCCTGAACCAAAGCGATCACCCTGCTAGAGTCACTTGGTTCCGGCTTGCACATCTTTTCCTTTCCTTCGATTTTACAGATGAAGAAACAGAAGTTCAGAGTCGACTATCTGACCAAGCCAAGAGGCATAGATGTACAGGTGTAAGTGAACATGGAGCTGTGTGTGGGCAGGAGAGGGGTGGTAGGAGGGAGCCTCACAGTCCCATCCAAAGCCGGGTCCCTCCAATGCCAAACTGAGTTCTGCGTGTTGCACAACTGCTATTTTAGGAAACCTCATTTTCCTCTGAATCCACTGATGCACGTGTCCAAGAAATGTCATTTACAGTTAAATGGCCTTATGTAGATGTGAACTCTGTCACCCCGTGACCCCAGCCCCCACACACACTCACACGGTACTTGTTTTTGCATTTAGCATCTTATCATCCCCCTCCCCGCCCTGCTACATTTTGGATTACGAACAATTTTGAGTCTCCCCATTAACACTCTCTTAATTTTAAGAAATTAAGGTGGGAACTAGCGATTGAGCCTGAAGAGGCTCCATCTCTGGTCCTGAACTGGATTTTCATTACTAACTACTCTTCAAATTACGCTGATTTACAACGTGATTATTACTGTTTTTCCTAAGAAGCCTGAGTAATGAGAAACCCAAAGACGACCCGGATGGCGGCGATCCAGGGGCTCTCACCCCCTCGGTCTGCCCAGCCCCCTGGTCCCCCCCCCCCACTTCACCCCCCCTCCCCCCAGCCCTGTGTGCGGCCTTCCCCCAGAGTCTGACAGGGCGCGCACCACCACGACTCCAGGCGGTTCCACCCTGGAGCTAGACGGCAAGCTCCTGGAGGCAGGAGACCTCCTGATCTCTATCCCCCGGTCGCAGGCGGGTACCTGGCGCCCTGTAGGAGATGGAGGCCTGTTTGGGAGATGAATGCACGGAATCACTGCCCTGAATTGGACGGAAAGGCCCTCCGCCTCTCCCCTACCCCCAGTTCATATGTTGAGACCTTAACCCTCAATGCGGCTGAATTTGGATAAGGTTAAACAAGGACATAAGGGTGGGGCTCTAATGCAACAGGACCCTAACAGGGCCTTGATCTAATAGGGCTGGTGTCCTTCTAAGAAAAGAAAGAGACCAGGGGAAGCATGTGCACGCAGAAAAGGCCATGCGAGGACACAGGGACAGGCAGCCATCTGCAAGCTGAGAAGGGACGACCAGGAGAGGCCAACCTGCTGCCCCCCTGGACCTCCTTGATCTTGGACTTCCGGTCTCCCAAACTGTGAGGAAATGAATTTCTGTTGCTTAAGTCACCCCAGCCAGTGTGTATTTTGTTACGGCAGCTCTAGCTGATTAATACATTCACCAACTGTCCAAGCATCTTGTACTCTTAACGATGGGGCTCCGGGGACCAACTCTGGCTGGGAAGGGAAGTTCGTGAGGATACAGAGGTTTGTTACTCAAGGTTAATCCTCAGTCAAGGGCAGCCGTTTCCCATCTTTCCCTTATCAACAATGCGGGGAGTCTAGTTAAGGCAACACATTTTAGCAATCCCTACCCTGCCAGGAAAGTGGATGTCATCATTAGCGAAGATGCTGGGCCCCTGGGAAATTACTTTAACTTGACTGACACCACCTTCTGCCCTGAGATCTTGATAATCCTGTACACCCTTGGATAATGGCCATTATCATGAAAAGAAAGCCAGACAAGTCCCAAGTGGGAAGATCTGCATTCTGGCCTTATATCTTCCACTTAGTGGCTACGTATACTTGCATACATAACCTAACACTTTTTGTATCTAGTGCTTTTTAAAACAATGTTTTAAAAGTTATTTTTTAAATAATCTCTACACCTGATATGACCCTCCAATTTACAACCCTGAGATCAAGAATCACATGCTCTACCAACTGAGCCAGCCAGGCGTCCCCCAAGTGCTTTGCTTTTTAAATAAAATGGTTGTGCTGTTGTAACGGACAGTTCCTCTTCCCCTCTTCGGGAACTGATCCAGACGTGCATCTGGAGAACCTTTCATCTCCCAATCCACGCATGTGCTTCGAGGTGATGTGTCCATCCTCAGCATAAAACAATCTGAGCTCCTCCCCACCAATTCCTCTGGTCACACTGATAGTTCCCAGTGGTCATGCGATCCAGGCTGGTCTAATTACAATGCTGCTCAGAACTTTTCCTGAGGACACTGAGGAAATGCTAGACTCTGAGCTGATGTCTGCAGCCCAAGAGGCTGAGGCAGCCACCTTGTAAACCCAACGTGAGCTTCTCCAAGCTTACTTCTACCAGGTGCTAAGCTGAGTTGGGGAACAGAGAGAACAGGTATTATTACTACCATGATCCTACTTAAGTCACCAACTCAGAAAAGCTCTCTAAGCTCATCTTGGGAGTCTTTCACTGGACAGCCAAACTACTAAGTGGGCCTTCTAGACCAATGGAGAGGTTGGAATTTTACTGACACACAGAAATCAGTGACATACTTTTAGTTTAACTGAGGCTATTCGCTTAGAGATTCTTTCTTTCTTTTTTTTTTTTTTTATAAAGATTTTATTTATTTATTCAGGAGAGAGCCACAGAGAGAGGCAGATACCCAGGCAGAGGGAAAAGGTGGCTCCCTGAGGGGAGCCTGATGTGAGACTCGATCCCGAGACCCTGGGATCACGCCCTGAGCTGAAGGCAGACACCAAACCACTGAGACACCCAGGCGCCCCACTTAGAGATTCTTTATTAGTTAGGACTCTTGGGTATACACACACACACACATACACACTCCAAATCAAGCTAAGTAAAATGGGGAATTTAGAGCTCATCTACTCCAACCATGGGAAGGAGAGTGGGAGAGTGGCCCCTCATCTCTGCTTCTTTGCCTGGGTGCCATTCCTTGGACACTGGCTGACTCCACATGGTACCCTTTGTTGAATCTAGCACATCTTTCAGAGCCCCCAGATCCAAGGTAAGAAATACCTGGCTTGGATTGGGTTACACGCCCATCTCTCAACCAGCTGTTGAGGCCAGGGAGCTCCTATAAAAAGTTGGAACTCCCCCATTTGCAATATATATTGGAAGCTGGGGTAGGGGAAGAACAGCAGGTCCCACAAAAGGACACCATTTTAGGCTTATGATAGCTGTGAACGTTTGAAAGTTGCTTGAGGTCGCACAGCTGGTGGACCACAGAGGTGGACCTCATTCGTAATTGTTTCATTTCCCAACCATGGCAAAACTCAAAGAATGAAGTGTCTTAGAGTCTGAGAAATAGAGTACACACAAATGATAAACAGAAGTAGCCTTTCTACAGGTCATGGGTTTCTCATCTCTCCTCATGATGTCTTCACAGTCTGGCTCACAGTGTGGGAAATGAACCCGTAGCCAAGACACTAGGTTAGAGCAATTCTATGCACAGACATGTGGTTCTAACACCTTAATGCAATTTGTGTCAAATTAGCAGCATGAGATCATCCTAACTATGCTCCATAAAAAAACAAAAAACAAAGAACACGGCCCAAAAAGGGGCAAACCTATGTGTGCTAGGCTAGGGTGACCATGAAGTGGAGGACAAGTTCGATATAATCCTTTAAATGATTTTCTAAAGTTCTTTATGTGTACCTTCTCCTTTCTTGCTCCTCCTCCCCCCTCTGAGATGCATCTTTGCAAAAAGTTTGTATTCTGGCACAGAGACACTGTGAGGAAGAAACAGGAGCAGAGATCACAAGCCATTCAAAGCCATCCCCAAGGAACCTTCTTTCTCTGTGTCACATTTATGCAAGATCTTAGTCACTCCAAAGTGTCCGTGAGAACAGCTGGTAAGAACTCCAGTTCTACTCCTCCTGCGGGTATCAGGTATCTCCTGGGTATTTGCCTTAATGTAGCAGGAGCTTCAGAGAGAGACTGGAAACAGCCTTAAATGCTCCTGAAGGTATAACATCAGTTTAACTGGGGAAGGGTTTTTTTATGTTATTGTTATTTGGGGATGGGAGATATTGAAACCCTTAGGAAACTGCAGAAATGCTATCAAAAGCATAACGAATTCTATTCATTAAACACTCAAGAATTGCCAACCACCATGCCAGCCCCTTATATACTCTATCTTTTAACTCTCACAAAAATCCCATGAAATACTGCTGTTTGGCTGGGAAGGAAAGGCTCAGATGCATCAGAGGAGTTGCTTGAGGTCACACAGCTGGTGGACCACAGAGGTTGGCCTCTGCACCAAGACTGGGCACTCCAAGGTCTCTACTCTTCGGTCTCAGGCACGCTGCCTCCCCTGGAGCAAAAGCCTGAATGTGGAGCTCCTGCAGAAGTGCCAGGGACGCTGCACAGACTGTCATCGCCAATCCCCACAGTGATACCAATCTTGCAGGACCGGTGTTTTCACATTTTGCCACAGCCCGAAGGAGTTCACGTAACTTTTCCGAGGTCAGATGGCAGTTGGGCAGCCAGGCAGGGAAGGGATCCAGGTACACCTGATTTGAAAACTGAGGTCTTTTACCCTCATGCTATCATTTACAAAGGCCAACAGGAGAATGGGGTAGGGTGGGCTCACCAGAGAAATGAAGGGCAGGGGGCCAGGGCAGGAGAAATTTACAAGGTGGGGTAGTGAAAGCCTGGGTGCCTGGGCCACATTCACTCACATATGCACACACATGCACACACACGCACACGTACACTCCTAACCTATCACGTGCTCTGCAGTGAGCGCGATACCCAGGAGTTCTCACAGCCACACCTTTTGGTCGTCAAGGGAACCAAACAAAAACACAGACTTGACCTCTTGCAGTTTACAGGTAGATAGATGCTTTCAAGTGCACTTCTGAAACTGTAATGTGAACAGCTAGGTGAGTATATTTTTAAAAACTCTTCCTGACTTGCAAACCTCTTGGCAATTGCATAAAAATATTTCTATGCTTCTGTCTGAGCACGGTTAAGCAGAACTTCAAGGGGAATGACTTTTCCAATTGTATTTTAAGATTGAACACTTTGATAAAAGCAGGCTCTGCAGTATAGTGTGATCCAAAATTGCATAATCTTTATGTGTTTTATAATCTGATCCAATTTAATAGATCAGAGAAACATTTTTAACATTCAAAAATTAAACCGCCAGGATATATTCCTATTGATGAATTATAATTGGTGTAAAAATAGCTATCTCCTACTATAAAATCCAGATACATCAGGATATTCATTCTGTAAAGGTGTGGATTCTTCTCATTGTATTAATCTCTGAATGACTAATTTGAGGATTTCCCTTTTTCTCTATCCACAGTCTTTAAAACGTCTTAATGTTTAGCTGTTTACAATAGTCCTGTGTGGGGCGCAAAAGAGAAACGAAGCACCTTGATTACATGAATGAAAGAAGATAACCTAAGTACTCATTTCCATCTTTCTGCCTTGTCATTGCAAATTGCTTTTGACCATTACAAGAGGATGCTCCCTAGCCTCAGTCTGCAGAACAACACAGTTCTCAAGTGGAACACTTCAAAAAATACTTATGCCATTCTCAACCAAAGATCCGTTAGTGTGAGTCCAGGTTTATGATCCCAGCTCTGTGACCTTGAGCAGGACATTTGTTCAGGCCTGATTTTTTTCCCCATGTACAAAACAGGAATCGTAATACCTAATGTATAATGCTAATATAAGAATCGTGTAAAGAATTGGAGTGCCCGGGTGGCTAAGTAGAGCATCCGACTCCTTGTTTCAGCTCAAGTTGTGATCTCGGCGTTGTGGGATCAAGCCCTGCATCAGGCTCTTTGCTCAGTGGGGAGTCTGCTGGGGATTCCCTCCCTCTGCCCCTCCCTGCTTCAAATTATACATAATCAATTAATAAATCTTTTAAAAAAAGAAAGGAAAAATATACATGGCCAGACACAGAAAATCACATATTCTATGATTCCACTTATTAAAAATCTCCTGAACAGGCAGGTTCATAAAGATAGAAAGTAGCCTAGTGGCTCTGCCCTGAAGCCTCTTGTGCCACTGAAACCATCAGAGTCGACAGGAGGGTTTTCTTCAATCCCATCTGCCCTGGCTTGTCTGCACCAGTGGGTGCCTGTCCCTCCCCTCTTTCTGAAACTCTTTGTCCTTCATTTCAGTGATTTTCTCCAGTTTCTTTTTCTTTTTCTTAGATTTTATTTATTTGTTCGTGAGAGACACACAGAGAGAGGCAGAGACACAGGCAGAGGGAGAAGCAGGCTCCCTGTGGGGAGCCCGATGCAGGACTTGATCCCAGGACCCCAGGATCATGCCCTGAGCCACAGGAAGATGCTCAACCGCTGAACCACCCAGGTGCCCGTGATTTTCCCCAGTTTCTAACTAAGCTTTTCTCTGCTGTTAACTGTGGTGTTGTCAGCTACCACCACTTTCTATCAGAAACCTATGTTTTTCAACATTGACCTTCTCCCTCTTTGGCATTCTATGTCCCCTTGAGAATCTCATCTGTACCCGTTAACTGCAGTGGCCATTTCTAGATTAACTCCCAGTACCCCTTGCCAGCCCCCACCTCCCTTCTCCTAAACTCCGGGCTGTCTCCCCTCCTATGGACATTTATGCAGAAACAGGAGGGTTAGCCTGACCTGCCCAGCAGGTGCCTGACCCAGAGGAAGTTCTTAATGCCACATCCTCCATCAGACTGGCAAATCCTTCTGACTTCCCTAGTTCTGTCCACAGGGTCCCATTTTCTCAGAGTGCAACACTGGACTTCCGTGAAAATGGTTCCTAGAGACAGTGGGAGAGAGGCCAGGGGGGCGTGCGAGCCAGAGGGGAAAATCCAGGCTACGGGACTGATGTTTTCTCATATTCCATGACAGGCTGCAAACACTGGGGAAGTCAGGGTCACTGCAGATGGGGTACATTTGGATTTGCAAGACACAGTAAGGTCAGAATTCAGCAAAGCCTTCCTTTAAAATTGCATTTCCATATATTTTTTGCATTTCCTTATGCTTAATCTTAAAAGCATGTTGTCAGTGACCACATAGAACATGAGTGATTTGAGAAGTGACCAGCATGCCTTTAAATTCACCTGACTGGGAACAAAAACAGCCTCCTGGCTTTGTAGCTGTGGTTACGTAAATATCTTCACAGATAACTTGGTACAGAACAATAAGACACACGATGCCAAGAGAAAGGGGCCCCTCCTAAGAACCAAAGGGCTCCACAGACCAAAAGAGGACAGAAGGCAATTAGGACTTGGGGGGGAAATGTAGGGAGGCTTTCCTCCCCCGCCCCCCTTTCTGTTATTACTATATTTTTTTGAAACGGGTGTGCCTGGGGACAAGAATCAGGAGGTTTATGCATTAGGTGGATGCCCTCGTTTGCAAAACGGACAAAAGAGTCAGCTTGTGGAACAGATTAGATGAGAGGAGCCAAAGAGCCCAGGGGCTACAACCAAATATGAAAGAAATGAGTGGGGGAGGGTCAAGGCAAAGCCCAAGTCCAGAGATCCGACCCATGGTCTTTCTGGAGAGAAGTACAGAAGTGCCAGGGCCTGGAGGCCTACGGCTGTGGGAGAGATGGGGTCCTGCAAGGGCCATCCTGGCTCTGTGGGAAAGGAAACAACAGTGTGCGCTGGCAGCAACAATGGAAATCATGCAAAGGAGGGGGAAATTGGGAGTCTGCTCCTTTGAGGTGTTTTGGAACTTTTCACCTTGACTATATCTGCCAGGATTAATGATCAGAAATCCTGGGAATGAAAGAGTTCAAGTTAAAATATCTTTGCTCTGATAGAGCAATTTGTGAGGCACCAGGCACTGGACTAGACTTATGTCTGCACATTCACATTCTCCCTTAACCAACACAAAGATTCTGGGGAACACATCTGGTAGCCCCATTGTAGAGACAATCAAAACTGAGGCCCTAGGTCCAACAGCTGGTGCTCAGGGAGGGACAGACTCAAACCCATGGTGAGGTGGTGCTAAATCCATACTCTCTCACGTGTCTGTCTACGTACCTGCTGTGTACATACAATTTTAGAGCAAGGCGGGTAGCTCCGTATTTGTGAACTGGGTGACCTCTCAAGGAAGCAGGTCTGTTTGAAAGGAATCTGAGATAAAGGGATGAACAAATCTTTCGGATCTATGTATAAATCCAACAGGATCTGGGGCATCCCCAGTCTTTGGCCCTGTTCTGAGAATTACTAACTCCAGCAAATGGATGAGGGAGATTTTAGCAGGGAAGGTAAATGACAGAGGGAAATCAATCCTATTCAGAGAATTTCAAGTCTATTTTCCCAGCCAGAGTTTTGTTAAGATGTTCTAATAACTAACTGTGATTAGGAATTTAGCATGTTCTCAATGCCCAGTATGAATTTCTTGAATCCTCACAAAGGCCCCATAGACAAGCATTGTTGTTGTTGTTGTTATTATTATTACCTCTGCAGAGAAGCTTAAGCCAGTGGCCCAAGAAGCCAAGAGAGGGTTCACTGGTTCACTTCCAGGCTATCCAAATTGATAATGTACCGCCTCCCTAAGATCCATGGGACCTTCTAGTTGTCTTGTTCAAGGACTGGAGTCTTTAGCCAGGCCGCCACCACCCTGTTTCCTCTCTGTGGGCCTATCTGCAGACACAGCTGGCTCAAGGTAGGACTATTCCCAGTGAGCTAGAGCTGAGCCTCAAATCCATTGGGACCTACTTCTAGGAAACAAGTTGCTAGAGTGGAACGGAGCTGCTACTCCATAGGAACCCGCTGCCATAGCTAAGGTCCACTCCTTAATTCACACATAAGAATAAGAAAAATGTAGGGATGCTCTGTGGCTTGCCCAAGTTCACGAAGGTTACCAAGTGGTAGTGTGGGGACCATGATGAGGCCCCCTTGCTCATAATCTGGTGATTCTCCTACTAGAGCTTGTTTGTAATACACTAAATACCTGCTCATGAGCCTTTCGTGGCAGGAAGTACAGCCAAAGCGAGATACTACATACATTTGAGTAGTAAAAGTGCCTAGCAGAGCTGTGGCAGAGGGTCAGGGCTGTGGACAGTGGGCAGAAGACAGGAAAGGCAGCACCTAATGTCAACCTGGAACCTGGAAACCTGGCGTTCCCCAAAGCAAGTCATCCCATGGTCACGGTCAGCCTCATCTGTGCCTGGCTGATGGCAGGTGCACATCTGTGTACTCCTAGATGGCGTGCAGCCGACAGCAAAGGAGCCGGTGTCCTTTTCCCTCTCTGCTCTTGGGCCTGTGACAGCATGATCCTGCTCTGTGCACTGAGAATGCCTTGGAGGTCTTCCTTCCATTTCATTAGCTCATCCAGTGGGTTGTCAGAAGTGAATGGAAACAAAAATCTGTTATGCGTGTTAGGGAATTTATTTTAATTCCACCACTGCATCCAGAGGAAACAGATTTAATAATAATTAGTGGCTCGATCCTGGAATGAAAGAGAGAGAGAGAAGGAAGGTGGAGGGAAGGCCGGCGATGGGGGGGTGAGGGGGGTGGTTAGCAACCGGGCATGGCATCGGTGCTTGAGTAGCTCTGCTGCAAGGGCTGGGATGTGCAGTCTGACCCCAGAACAGGCTGTAAATGGTTGAGGGGGCAGGCCCTGGGCCTCCCTGGGTAGCTCCTCAGCCTAATCCAGTGGCCAACACACATGGGTGGATGACAAAGCTGTGCTTGGAGGTGGGGCAGTGGTGGTGTGTCAGCTGGCACAGAACGGGAGAGGCAGAGGCTGCTCTCTGAGTGGAACTGCATGGGGATCTCCGAGGCCCACGGCCCTACGAAGCCCAAAAGGCCAGAAGTGGAAGCCAAGATGATGGTAGCTTGTAGGAACTTTCAGTAGAAGGCAGGGAGCGGAAAAAACAGCAACAACATATGTAGTGCTGGGATGAGATCTTCAGGGACCAGATGAAGGGTCAGACCAGGGGTGAGGAGTGTCTTTAATTAGTAACCAGTGACTCATGAAAATAACTCATCCAAGGGTGATGTTTAAATACAGTAACCTAATTTTAAGTTTGGTGGGTGAATGGAATTAGTGTGTATATGTGTGTGTGTGTGTGGGGGGGGAGGCACAAGGGTGTTTAGAAAAGAAAAAAAAAATAAAACTCCTTACTCTTTTCATTAAAAACATAAGATATTATTAATTGATAACATTTTAAAAATGTATTTCAAACACACAGAGACTGTAACAGAGACACACAGCCATGAGGAGGGGACAGTTGGAGACACCTGTCAGCTGGCCACTCCTTCAGGGCCCCGAATAAGCCACGCTCATCTATTTGGACCTGTCCTGGGTCCCCTTTAAACAAAGGGTTTGTCCCTTTTTGGCGCGCAGCTAGGTTTCCATTGTACAAGAACCAAAGTACTCTCTGGTCCCCGAAACTGCTAACATCCTAAAATTGTCTCGAGCAGCTTAAATGGCATTTAAAATAAATACTGTGAATTGATGAAATGACCAATTATGTTAAGTACCCAGGCCTGTGTAATCTAAACCAAATCTTACCCTATTATCCTCAAAACTGCTAGATGATTCAGCACGCCCTCTCGCCAGTGACTCTGCAAGAACCAAATACAGAGGCCACACTCAAGGAGAACCTCAAGTGCTTCCTTCCAGTTAATTCTTGCAATTGGTTTTATGCTGGGGGAAAAAGAAAAAAATCGCTACCATGTTTCCACTCCATAGCTAATAAACACAACAACCACTAGACAACACCCATGGGTTCCCATGTGTAACCATCATGTCCTATTGTTTCATGGATTTCAGAGTCTGACTTCCTCCATCCCCTCTCTGGACATCACAGTGCTCTGAGGCATATCTTGCCGAGAACGTGGGATGTCGTCGCTGCAAAGTGACCTCGAATCATTCCCTGTCCACACCTACCAGGTGGCGTCCCCATTGCCATGCCCTCCCCTGCCTACAGACTCCCGTTACCCATTTGTGCCATGCCTTTGGTTGTTTCCACATGCCCACAAGCTACCTTCCAAGGTCTTGTTCAAGTGCCAGCGCTCCCAGGAACAGACAGGTCCCTTCTCTCCCACCCTCCTGACAAACATCGGCCTCCCTCCTCCAAACAACGGGACACATGTGCTCCTCTGCCAAGCTTCTGTGCATGTGGGCTCAACTGGCAGGGCCACTGCACAAAGCAGGTTTTCCCCGAGGACCCCCTTGTAGACCAGCTCGGCCGGTTCTGCTTGTAAGGGGGGCCCACAATTGCTGGGCTTTGCCAGCAGGTCTCTGGGCCTCTAGGTCACCTTTTATCCTGGTTCTAGGAACTGGGTTCTTTAGGGCACCTGCTTGCCTTCAGTTCCGATCTCTGTGGTTGGGACCTACCCACAGAGTTCTTTCCTAGCCTAACTACCTGGGAGAGATGCCCTCCTGCTGGGCACAGGGGAAAAGGAGGACCATTTGCACATTTTGAAAATGTAAAGTATAAAAAGATGACAAAGTGAGTATAAATCAGGCATGTTTTCTTCTACTCGAGTCTGACCTAAACTGTCTACTGGTATGACTGGGCGGCTCCCTTCTTTATATATCCATATTTTTATTATAAAACTTTTGCTCATGGGCATTAGCAATTTCTTGGTGGAACCAGTACCACCACCGAAGGAACACACAAATATTAATTAGGGGTAACAGGCACATGGGTTTGAAAAATCTTAGTACCATAAAAGTGTCTTGAGAACTCTAACTGCAGATACAGCACATGTACAGCAAGGAAATACTGCAGGGAAAAAAATGAACAAAGCCTTGCCCACGCTCTCACATTCTGACCAAGAGTCTTCGGATTTTCACATGTACAAAAAAATTAATTTAATTAAAATAAAAAAAATAGGAGGGCTGCACTGAAGTGAATGTGGATTGAATAAGCATCTGAAATCTGTAATAATGTGATTCGCAACGCCCAGAATAATTAGAATTTTAAACCCTATCAGGAAAGGAAAAAAGGTCCACACCCATGAGATAGAATCTCAGAGTGAAATCACTCAATTTCAGAACCTTATTGATGTTTTCTTCATGCTTTTGCCCGGAGAAACAACCAGAAACTAATATCCTAAGAGCAAACCTTACTTAATGTGAAACTTAATGAATAAAAATCCTGTAAGAAAATGTGCTCGCTAAATAAAATCTCTCCTCTGAAAATAATCCAAACATGAATGATATCATTGTTACAGATCTAGAGGAAAAATAAATATGCACATAACTTTGAAATTCACTTGAAAAAACTCCCAAAGGCTCATCATAATTGGTCTCCATTTACGCTATCTGAAGGGAGAACAGATTTTTTTAAATTATGTATTAATCTTTGAGAGTAGAGGGAGTTTCCTTTCTCCCTTAAATATTTAGGATATCTATAATGGTCATTAAAATGAGAATTGGTCAGACCTGCCTGCCTAAATTGCACCTGGACCAAGCAAAAAGGCAAGGAAATCCTTCGGTTCCCGATTTCACGGGCTATTAAAAAGACAGTATGTAATCGCATGGCCTATAAAACAACAAAAATGTGATGCCACCTCTTTGAGCCGCTCAGGAAACCTGAAGATAAATGTCCCTTTGCTCAGCCACATTTATATTCATTCTTTCACATACCTGGCCGGCCCTCGGCATGTGCTTCTCAGGAAAAAAGGCTTACCAGCTCTAAGCCAACCTAAATGCACGGACCACTCCACACTATACGCCCAGTCCAGTTCTAAAGCTCTTGGTGCACCCAGACCCACCTGCTGCAGGCCAGTTGTGCCACTCTGACACCTAGCCGACCGATGGATGGGGACAGGGAGCTGAAGCCCACCAATTCCAGCTTATCTGCATAGCAGATCTTCTAATCCAGAAGTTATCTAGAAGGCACCTCATGACTACTTTTAACCATTTACTCCTCTTTCACATTATTCAGTCATTTCAAAAGAAACTTAATAGCTAAAATAGAGATGAAAGGCTGTTGGAAATCCTTGAGCATGTTGGATAGGACAGCAAAGCAGCAAAGGGTGGGCTGGACAATAGGAAGGCTGTCCCCCTTGCAAAGGCCACTCATGGGGAACAGTAGAGGGGTGACTGAAGTCCCAGTCTGGGGAACAAACCACAGCCAATCCTCCAGGCACATGCAGACAGCTAGGGGACAGCAAGGAATAAGTGGACCACCACAATAACCAAAGTGCCAGAGCACCCCAAACAGATCACGGTGTTTGTTTTCACCAGCTTTCCAGCTCGGCTGATGCTACTGTCATATCCTAACTGCTACATCATTCTAGTTCCACCAAAGCCAGCCTAACACGTCTGAGATACGATCAGTGGTGGCAAATCGAAGAACCAGTCCCAGTTTCAGATTCACGGTTCATGGCAACCAGGAGGCGTGAGTAGGAAGAAATAAAGAGAACTGGACAAACGGCCCCAACCCACAACAGCCACACTTCTCCAGACAGTGCCCACTGCTAAAGAGGACAGAGCTGTCCTGCGTGCTATCCAGCACAAGGGCACAGGGCCAGGGGGTGGGGTGGGGGTGGGGGGCTCCTAGAGACCTACCTTGCAGAAGGGCTCCATTTCTCTTGAAGAAGGTACTGCCCGGCCAGATGGGTGGACCTGATGTGCTGAAACAGAAGAGACATCAGTGTCAGCACAGCTCGTCTACGCTCACTCCCTGCACTTAGCACAGCCAGCTCTCCAAACATGCCACTCAGAAGGCCTCCACACGCCTTCCCAATCACACATTATCTATGCCCTCCGAAAACACGTCTTTAAAAACCACAAGGCTCGTTTTAAGGGGAATGGGCTTCGTGTTTTACAGCACAGACCCTACCTGTGTGGGTATCCTGCTTCCTGTCCTGACCCTTTACCTTCTTGGGCACTGAAGTCATTTGCAGGTAAACGAAATGGCCAAGTCACATAGTTCACCATCACAACCTAGAACTCACGAGTGGCTGCTAACTTATTCCCAGTTTTATGAATTTACTACGTGGCACACCTGCCTGTGATAAACACAAACTTGCCTTTTCTGGGCCTTTTTCCCTCAGCATATGCAGAAAAGGCTTTGATTGACTCCTTCCCTCCCCCATCCTCTTGTTTTGTATCCTGTTTTTAAGGTTTTTGCTTAAAACGTTGCACTCCATATTCTATAAAAAACATTTAGTAGATGTGCTACTGCCCATTGTCTGGTAGTAGGAGAGGCATGAAAGTACGATCAGTACACACAAAGACACTTTACTACACATAGAGAGGAGCATTTTCACTGTTTCAAGATGCCAGGTGAGAAACTTCATAACCAAGCCAGTCTCAGAAAAATGTCCTTGGAGTGGGAAGTGGGTTCTAGTAAATCAAGGATTGGTTTAGGTTAATGTTAGAAAGCACTTAGTCAAAAATGTTACTATATCCAACCCAAGAGGCAGTATAGATTACCTTTACGAAGACAGCCCATGGCAAGTGATACTGGCTAAGGTGCTGTCAATCACAATAGAAAAATTTAAAGTTGGTCTGATAACAGAGTTGTAAATTTGGTGGGCAGGCGCACACAGAACAGGCTATCTGAACCCTTTGCCAGTCAACCAGGGCCTCTGCTAGGACAGGACAGCAATTGATAGCGTTAACAAGGAGACACGCCAGTGACAGGTTCTGCTGACCAAAGTTCCATTACTAGACAGGTACAGATGGCACAACAGGTATGGGGACGTGGTACATGATTGGTGAGGTGCAGACGGGGAGAGAGAAAAGAGTGATCGCATGTAAAAATACTGTTAAATGTCAAAATAATGCCAAATGTGCTAGAAAACACACTATGAGCCCTGACATAAGTGAACCTTTTTGTTTTATTTTGCTTGGGATTGCCTATACTCAAAGTAAGCAAGAAGAACGCATCAAGGCTATAGCTTTTCCTGCAGTCCTCTCAGCTCTGTAGTTGTGGCCTCCAAGTGGCCAGGTTGCACAGGGCACCAGATCTGGCTGGGGTTTCAGGGCCACGGGATGTCGGCAAGCGGATTTTCTCTTCCATCTGATTCCTGTCCTATTCCATGGAGGCTTTTAAGGCTCAAAGATGCATGAAAAATAATGTGCATTAAAATGCTCCAGATGATCTTTTAACAACTTCCTGCCAACTCCCTGGGATTTTACCATCTTATTTTTATAAGAAAGCAGGAAACAGCAAGCTGGCTGTTGCCAATCCTGCATCACCTGATTTCTAAAGATATTTAAAAACTGAGGACTTCATTATAGAGGAGTTGGTGCTTTGAGAGAATTCAATAATTGAGTCTTACTGCAGGAACCTGAATATCCAGCTTACTTCCATCCAAATCTCCTCTTTATCCCGACCTTGATTTGGCTGAACGCTGAGCAGACGCCAGGCATGGAGTAAATGTAGGGAACTGAGGTCAGGTAAATCCAGTGGTTTAAGATAAGGAAAATTCTCTGCATGATAGAAATCTACTCGGCAATTTCTACAACATCCTTTTAATGTACCTAAGTCACTGATCACTATTCTGGTCCTTCTGTCGCAGTGCCCACATAATGGATACTTCCAGTCGTGGAGAGAGGTTTGGGCTGGCCCACCCACTTGCTCTTACCCGGGCCCACTGTCAGTGATGAATTCACCTACGGTCTCTTATGAGCTCAAGTTAAGCTGTTCCCTATCAGGCTAATTGCAAAGCTTTGGAGGTCATTGGCCAGATAGTCTGCAGGCTTCTCTTGGATGGTCCCTCGAAATGGCTATTTCTAATTGTTAGGGGACTCAAGGATTCATTAAGTACCTATTGAGAACCATCCCTGGGGTTGAGAGGGACACAGGGGAAATACTAAAAGCCATATTTTATGGCCTCTAGGAATTCACCTAGCACCAACCTCCTGTGACTGTGTTTAAAGAGACATAAATGAATACAGAAAGGCCAGTGGATACAGCTCAAGTGGTTGCAAGTTGGGGAGGCAGCAACATGATTTCCCTGCCCTCCATCTGGTCATATTCCCAGCTTGTTGGCCTTTAAGGCTCAAAGTTGGGTTTTTAAAAACTATATGAAATTACCAAAATAGTGTTTATAAACCATAGGAATTTAGAGAAGAAGCTAATTGAAGTCTTCATAGGAGTTGCTGGAGCCACCTTGGAAACCATTCGTTCATGTGGCAAATGAAGAGGGCAGTGTGGGTGTAGGCGGCTCTCTACACTCCATCACTTAAGTGTTGGTTGACTTGTAGGTGGTCACCGCCATGAGAACTGGCCAACAGGGCCCCCTTAAACCCAGCAGAGTGGGTTTTAATCACCTCACCCATGTGCTCACACACAGGGTAGGATGCCGAGATAGCAAATTACCATTTACAAAGTACAACAATCAACATTTTTCCAATGGGATCCTCCATGCAGTGAGTGGGCAGGGCAGAAGGAGGATCTGAAGAGATGGAGGCCCCAAGAGGTGAAGGGACTTGTCCAAGCATCACAAGCCTGGTAAATGATCAGTCCAAGACCAGGCAGGGGCTTCCAGCGCCAGCCCACTGTGCCAAAATGTACACATCAGTGGGCCCAACCGCATCTCATCTTCCAGTCTGTTGGCACTGAACTCTTGTCTATCCTTCTCCATGGAAGGAAGCTGCGGATGGTATTTCACAAAGAATCTCAAGGTAAATGGCTAAAATCATCAACACAGGAAACAACAGGTGTTGGCAAGGATGCAGGAAAAGGGCAACCCTCTTACACTGTTGGTGTGAATGCAAACTGGTACAGCCATTCTGGAGAACAGCATAGAGGTTCCTCAAAAAGTTAAAAATAAAACTATGATCCAGCAATTGCACTACTAGGTATTTATCCAAAGGATACAAAAATATGGATTAGAAGGGATACATGCACCCTGATGTTTATAGCAGCATCATCAACAATAGCCCAGTTATGGAAAGAGCTCAAATGTCCATCAACTGATGAATGGATAAAGAAGATGTGGGGTGTATACACACACACACACACACACACACACACACACACACACCGGAATATATCTCAGCTATAAAAAAGAATGAAATCTTGCCATTTGCAATGATGCAGACGGGGCTAGAGTGTATTATGCTAAGAGAAATAAATCAGTCAGAAAAAGATAAGGATCATAGGAGTTCATTCATATGTGGAATTTAAGAAATAAAACAGATGAGTATGGGTGGGAAGAGGGGGGGCAAACTGTAAAACAGACTCTTAACTAGAGAGAACATACTGAGGGTCACTGGAGGAGAGATGGGTGGGGGGATGGGGTCAATGGGTGACAGGCATCAAGTAGGGCACCTGGGATAAGCACTGGGTGTTCAATGCAACTGATGAATCACTAAATTCTACACCTGAAATTAATATTATACTCCGTAACAACTAACTAGAATTTAAATAAAAACGTGAAGCAAGCAAACAAGAAGAATCTCAAGGCAAAAATCCCAGGCTAGAAAAAGCAATCAGGCTTATCACATGTGAAAGACAGACACATGGGCTCATAATTAGCAGAAACAGCACAATTCAGGCGTCACAAATGTTTCATCTCAACGCTTTAACAAAATTCCGTGACCTTCAGCACTAGATGGCAGACCCACTCAGGACAAAGGAAGCTGACCAACAGGGTAAGAGGGCTCTGTCTGCCAGAAAACCAGTTTGCAAACTGGCATTTGAGCCCACAGCTCTGGGCTGATCATTGGAACTAGAGCTAAGCCAGCAAAAATCTCAAGGGAGGAATGATACCATCTCGAACAGCATACCCAGCGTTTGCAGATCTCAGCCCCCAGTCGCTTCCTGGGCTGGACCCTCGAAGCTGCATTACTTGGAACTCCCAAGGGGACACCCATTGAGCCAACAGGTCATACAGCCCGAAGGTGGCTCTTGGCATAAAGATGCATCCTGTCATGGTTTTTCCCCTTCACTCATGAGCTTTCATCATTGTGAGAACCAGACAGACTGTGACCAAGACCCTGGGAGCTTCTGCCAAGATCCATACACAGGCCTGGACCTTCTGTGAGTCTAATGAAAAGCAGAATAAGAAATGTACTTTTTTTTCTAAGTACTTAAAAAAAAAAAAAAAAGGTACTTTTCTCTAAGAACTCAGGTCTGGAATGTGAACCGGGGTATCTAAAAGAGAGTACAGGATGCTACAACATGAGTGCACCTTGAGGACATTATACTAAGTGAAATAAGCCGGAGACAAAGGGACAAATACTGTGCTAGACTCTAGTGGTCAAAATTCACAAAAACAGAAAGGAGAATGGAGGTTGCCAGGGGCGGAGGGGAGGGGTAAGAGTTGTTTAATGGGTACTCAGGTTTTCTAAGATAGAGTTCCAGAGACTGGTTACACATCAATGCAAGTGTACATACACCCCCCCCAAAAAATACTTAAGATGGTTAATATTTAATGCTAAATATATTTTTACCACAATTACATTTTTTAAAATGTAAAACGAGAGACAGAGGGGAAGAGAGTGCATGAGTGAAGGAACATGTGCAAGAAAGACTCTAAGAAATAAATCAAAGTCTAAAGAGTTTTGGTCAGTGAAGGACCAACCTATGTGCTGTGTCTCTGAAGGGACAATTAGCATCTCTTCTAGAATGGTCCACAACACACTTAAGAAAGCAGAAAGCCTGAACAAGGAAAAGGAAAAGAAAAAGGATATAGTGAGAACCAGTCTATCCAAATCTAGTATTTACAGAGGCCAGGGCTTGACGGATACTTTGTAGGCAACTGAACAGCCTCCTGTCATAGTCTTAGCCCCGGAAACAGAGGGTGAAGGCAATGCTTGGACATCTACCACCAGACTGTGTTCACCCCAAAATAAAACACTCAAAGCACTTGTGATAGCAGGGGAATCCCTCCCCCCAAATATCTGAAATTCTATTGTTTTAAGTCTGTGTATTCATCACCAGGAAATAACAGAAAAACAAATGTGACTGACACCACACACTGACACAACCTCCCTGGGGGAAGGAGGCCAGTCACTGAGGTTTGGCATGAAGGCATCAGAGCAGGCTGGACTGAGAGAGGCAAGTAAGAAGGTATAAAGTTTTGCAAAATATCACTCCTAATTTGAGAAGCACCCTGAAAGAGCTCAAAGTTCAGCATCCTTGGTTGGGGCCATTCTTGATACTTTTATGACCTTCCAAATAAAACAGGGCATGACGACATTTCAAGGGCATCTCCAGTGGCCCCCTGGTCCCAACTGAGATGTGGCGGGGACAGCACAAGATGTGGACACTGGAGTTTGTGCAAAACACCGCCTGAGTGGCTTTTCACTTGGCCACGTGTCAACGGCACGGGGACAATGACAGCAGCCGGAGCTCGGGGGATGAGACATGAAAACGCACATCAAAGGGACACGGGCAAACTGTGAGAACCCCCTGGTGATCCTGATGACTAGGACCCTGTGCCTGGTGCCAGCACTTCCTCTACACCCTGTGCCATCCCCCAGTTTGGCTCTCTATTCCTGTGATGGGCACGGCAGCCCCGCCTTCATCCTCCTCTTTTCTTCCCAGATGCTTGGAAGTCATCTCATCGTGAATGTTCCAGTCCCGGGCAGCCACGAACAGTTTATAAAAATCAACAGGCTGCAAGAAGCAGCTTCACAGAGGCCACCTCCTTTAAAGAAAGCTAAGAACAAAAAAGAGAGAACCCTGGGCGCCTGGGTGGCTGTCAGTTAAGTGTCTGACTCTCAGTTTCGGCTCAGTCATGATCTCAGGGTCATGAGATCGAGCCCCGAGTTGGGCTCCCCGCTCAGCAAGGAGCCTGCCTGGGATTCGTTTCTTCTCCCTCTCCCTCTGCCCCTCCCCTTGCTCATAGGCCTGTGTGCATGCTCTCTCTTTCTCAAATAAATAAAATCTTTAAAAAATAATAAAATAAAATAAAGAGATAACTCTGACTAGAATCCTGCAGAGATCCAAACTGGCGAGCACAGCTGCCCATAGTGACCTTCCAAGGTCTGGTGGAAACAGACCAGGACAGGTGGATTCTCGAGAAGGCATTACTAAAACGTATAGACGAAAATGATCCGGGACCACAAGAGCCAGAACTGAGAGCCAGGCAAGATCACCCTGAGGGCAAAACACAGACCGTGGTAAGAAATGCAGTTACTTTGTTACCTCAGCCAAGTAAGAAAAACTATAGAGACTGCAAATGGATCGCCCTATAAAGAGCTCTTGGGGGCCCATCACGGCCAAGACCCCGGATGTGTTGGGGGCTGAAAGGCCTGTGAGAACCAGACAGAGGCGGGTGGCTGTTGTGGGGCACGAGCTCCTGTGTTATTTTAAATGAATCAGTGTTTCAAAAACGGTCCCCCAAGCACAGCCTGGAGTTTAGGCTTCCCTCCTTGGGCATGTCCGTGAACTTCTGTTGACCCGTGTGGCAGGGTTTCTTAATAACCTCGGCACTACTGACCGTTGGGGCCAGAGAATTCTTTGTCACGGGGGCTTGCCCTGGGCCTCGGAGGGTGTCCGGCAGCCTCCCCAGCCTCTACCCGCGGGGTCCCGCGGCAACCCCTCCCCTGCGTCACAACTACAGATGTCTCCAGACACCGCCCGCACCCACTGGCCCGGCTGCCCGACTAGGCCGGCCCCAACCATCAACCACTTGCCAAATCCCAAACCTTTCCCTCCACGTCTCCATCCGGCAACATCACCTCCTCTTTTCCCAAACCAAGGCCATTCGGCAGAAGCTCGTTCGCCCTCCGTTACCTCCACCTGCGCCTGTACCTGCTTCCTCTCAGAGTGGCCTCTGGGGCCTATGCTCCCTCCACTGCCCCCCGCACTCCTCCGAGTCTCCCCCGGCCCCTCCCTCCAGAGGGCTCAGCACTTCTCTCATCTCGTCCATTTCCAAACCCCGACGAGCAGCTCCCAGAGCCCCACCACGCACGAGCAGGGCCCCCGAGCCGGCCTGGCCTCCACCCCGTCGCCTGGCTGCCTCCGGGGACTGGCCGCAGGCCCCTCGCGTGGACGTCAGCAGGGGCCTCCCGGTCCCCCGGCCGTTCAGGGCAGAGGGCCCTTGCGCCTGCGGCCTCCTGCCCTCCTCCAGGAACTCGCCAGAGGCTTGCCTTTACGCTCCGGCTGACATAAATTCCCTGACTTCCGACGTGACCCCTTAGAATCCTTTCCAATTTTAATCTCAGAACACCCACCCTCCTAGCCCGGTTCTCGTCGTCCTCCCCTCCTTTCCACGCACCCTGCCAGCTCTCCGCCCAGCCTCGGCCCCGCAACGATGCGCGTTCCGAGAATGTCAGCCCTCGCTCTTCCCACCTCCTACTCCTTTCCTGGAAGAGTTTATGGAACCACGGGAAACCCGGCTTTTCCAATTCTGTATCTCCAGCTGACCTTGGCGGTCGCCTCTGGAATGTACCTCTGGCTGCGCCCTGACATGATCCTCAGCTCCCGCCCCACCGATCCTGTCAACGAAGGGTCAGGCTTCCCGCCTCTGCCTCCCCTGGCGATGGTCCCCACGGGCATTTCCTCACTGCCCCGGGTCTCTCATGGTCTCTGAGTCCCCTAGGGCTGCCACAACAAACTACCATAGTTGAGTGGCAGTTGAGTTGAGAAATTTCTTGTCTCACAGTCCTGGAGGCTGTAAGTCCAAGGTCAACGTTGGATCCATCTAAGGGCTATACGTGAGAATCAGTTCCATGGCTCTTCCGGAGTTTCTGGATTTGATGGCAATCTTTGGTTTTCCTTGGCGTTTGCATGCAACACCCTGTCTCTACCTTCATGTTTACACGGCCTGGTGTGTACTTGTCTGTGTCCAAATCTCCCCTTTTCATACTGGCTTAGGAGCCCACCCTAGGGCAGTGTGATCTAACTGTAACTAGTTACACCTACAATGACCTTATTTCCACATCAGGTCATAGTCTAAGGTACTAGGTGTTAGGACATCGACATAGGTATCTGGGGGGGGGAGGGGACACTCAAACCCTAACAGTGTCCACGGCGGTCTCTCTTCTCACATGGTGCACTCACTCTCCACAACACCTAGACACCTTTGTCTTTTCCTTCCTTAAATCTCTGCCACCTACTGCAGTGCTTGGAACTTGGCTACCACCTATCAAGTATTTGTTGAGGGAATAGAAGTTTACAATGTAACTCAGCATTCCTCACAAAAACAAAGCAGGGGAAAAAAAAATCACTCATCCTTCAGTGATCACCTGTAAAATTCTCAAGTTCAAAATTTGGGAGTGTCCAACACCTGCCTCTCCCACACTCCTGTCTGCGGTCACCCAGTGCTGCCCAGACTTTCTTTCTAAGGATCAACAGCGTCAACCTATATGCGGGTGTTCTTACCGGTGCCTTAACAAATCTCCCCTGACCTGAGGGCTCCCTGCCTAAGACCCTTAGTAGCCTTCTTCAAGCACAGCCCAGCATGGGCATCTCCATTTGCTGTGCCCTTGCTTTGCAAACTGCTCCTCAGGAAACCCCCAGGAGCTGCCCCTGGTGCTGCCTCTGGTGGGGCTGGGGGTGGGTGTCTTGGTGTGGTCCTGAGCCAGTGTCAACAAAGCAGTGATTCTTTCTTGTGCCTTATGTATTGAGTTCCTACATAATTTCTCATTTGAAGAGTTTGGTGATTACAAAAATGTGGGGAAAACCAATAGTTTGTAGGGCAGAGTCAAAGCCAACAGGTTCCCTGCCCTCGGAAGTCTCGATAGTCTTCCCCAGAGTGTTCTCCTTGTTACCCAGGATGCAACCCTGACAGGGTCTCTGGAGCACATGTGGACCCCATAGTGCTGTTCCCCTCTGCCTGAAATGCCCCGGTTCCTGTGTTCTCTCTGCCTGTTGAGGTGCCATCTGTCCAGCATTTCACAACTCAAATCCCAGGTCCCAAGGAGAACGGATGCTCCCGGCCACTCCTAACCCTGGGACCTCTCCCCTCCGCTGAACTGGTTTAGTAATTACGACCTTGGGAACTGATCCTACTCTGCAATGTTGTCTGATCTGATGACTTCTTACACCTTTAATTCACTTTCCATAGGTCTGTGTCTTGACTTCCAAAGAGCAGAAATGCCATGTGGGCAGAGACCAAAGGTGACTTCCCTCCTAGAACGTGGCCAAGGTTGCTGCACACACAAGATGGGCGTCCTTACTCTACTAAGTGATTTTATAAAACAGCAGAAACGCTACCTCAGAATTACTTCAAACACTAAGGATTAAAAAAAAAAAAATCTCTGAAACAGAATTAAGTCTCTTAGCAAGGAACTAGCCTGTATAGTAACATTCCTTCTCTGTCATCATTTCAGATAAAAAACTTAAAAATCTTTAAAAATGGAAACGAAATGATAAATCTCATCACTGATGGTTAAGTAATAGGTTAGGCAATTTAGATTACTCTTTTCTGTGATTTCTTGATTACTTAGGAATATATAAATAACTAGATAAGTACATGTATATTTCTGATAATATGGAATGCACGTTTGGGTCCACTGAAGAAATGCTGCTTGAAACCCCAGCTATGATTTTAGATGCATCCAGCTCATGATACATTTTATGAACAGATGCAAAGGTGTTTATCATTATCTCCGTGCCACACAGTTTCTAATTTTACATATGAAAACCAAGGCATCATTCAGCATAAAGTACATTATTTGCATGATATATTTGCATTTGTAAAACACCCACATTTACTTTTACTGCTTAATGGGCCTGGTTAAAATAGGCCACTCTATATAAATGGAGCACACTGGTTCCCAACTCAATGGTGCTGATAAGAAAACGACTCCTTTTAGATGCAAATGAACTTACTAATCACAATTAAAATGGTGGAGTTGAGGGAAGCTGAGCAGCTGTTCTAAGAGCTACAAGTCTAGGGCCAGTTTGGTTCTAGCTTAATCTTCAGAGCTGCCTGGGACTCCCCAGAGGACATCTGCCTGGAATGGGGTAGGGGGAGGGATTCACCAATGGGATAAACTTTCTAAAGGTGGATGGGAGAGAGCCACAGCCTGACTGCAGGTGTGGCCCATCCAGCCAGGTTAACCCAAACCTATCTGTAGGGCCAGATTTCACTCAGTTTGGTTCAAAGGACAAAGCTGAGCAGAAAGGAGGAGGCATTTGTAAAACTCACAGAGGAAAAGCAAGCCACATCCAGGAAGAGTCAAATAACTGGAAACATGCCCTTAAAATGGTGCAGTCACTATGGAAAACAGTAGGGTGGTTCCTCAAAAAAAATTACACATAGAATTAACCATATGATCCAGTAGTTCCTCTTCTCGATACACACAAAAAGAACCGAAAGAACTCAAAGACATACTTGTACACCCTTGTTTATAGTGGCACTATTCACAACAGGCAAAAAGTGGAAGCAACCCAAGTGTCCATCAATGGATGAATAGACAAAGACTACGGTATACACACGCAATGGTCCTGAGCCTCAGAAGAAGGAAATTCTGGCACAGGCTATCACATGGCCGAGCCGTGAGGCCTTAACCTGTGAGATACACCAATCACAAAAAGACCAACAGAGTCTGCTGCCGCTTACGTGAGGTGCCCAGGGCAGTCAAAATCATGAGACAGGAAGCAGAATGGTGGTTGCCAGGGGTTGTGGAGAGGATCGCGCGAGTGCTGCTTCATAGGTACAGAGTTCCAGTTTCGGAGAAGATGAAAAAGTTCTGGAGATGGATGATGCCAATGGCTGCAGCACAACAAGTGAATGTACTTAATGGTATCAAACTGTACACTTAAAAATGATTAAGATAATGAGTTTCTATTACATGTATTTTACTACAACTTCAAAATAAATAATAGATTAGATAATCAAATAGGCAGACATTCCCTAGTGACTGGCCAGACACCGGTGGGGCAGGTGGTGCTGCTCTGTTTCCTCTGTCCTGAGGGTCTGGAAAGGGGAGCAGGTATGCCCATCTTTTCTTGCTTATCTGCTCATTGAATAAACGCGCTTGGGCAGCCCGGGTGGCTCAGCGGTTTAGCGCCGCCTTCAGCCCAGGGTGTGATCCTGGAGACCCGGGATCGAGTCCCACGTCGGGCTCTCTGCATGGAGCCTGCTTCTCCTTCTGCCTGTGTCTCTGCCTCTCTCTCTTTCTGTGTCTCTCATGAATAAATAAATAAAAATATTTTTTTAAAAAAATCTTTAAACACACTTTTACATGTGCTATGGGGACATGGCAGTAAAGAAACCATACTGCTCTCTGAGAGGCAGGGACATGAATGGGTAAATAGACAAAGGATTTGGGGTGGCACAGAGAATGACACACAGGTCTGGACACATAGCAGTGAGACCACTGCCCTTGGGTCCCTTCACTATTATGCCAGGAATCCATGAATAAAACTAGACACAACCCCTTCTTGTTGGACAGAAACCACCAACAATCTTCTCTCTTCCATGAAGACCAATCTGACATGAGTTTTACTTGCTTCTTTGCAATCTGATTAGCATTGGCCTCGACACATGGACTTCAGCACCAACTGTCTTGCTAGTTCCCTAGCTGCCTTCCCTGGGACACTGCAGATTCCCCCAAAGGTGTCATCCACTGAGCTGGATGCTCAGCATGCGGCCTGTACTAAGTGCTCCCTAAACACTGACCACCATCAGAGCCCTAGGAGCAGTCGCTTCAGAGACTCTTGGGTGCATTCCTGGAGAGTTGAAACCTGGAGGAGTTCCCATGGAATTTCCCTGTCTCAGCATCGCTGCCCCAGGAATAGGGACATGAAGCCCCCTCAGGGAATAGTTTGTCTGCTGATGGCAGTTCTCTGCGATGGAGCAGCTGCTGATGGCACAGGGACAGCTCCTGGCTTTCCTCTCTGGCTGTGCAGGCTCCGCAACTGACTGACCACATCCAGATCTTTCCTCCCTGGGCAGCAGTTCTGCGGACACCTTGACAGAGTACCAGGAACTCCGCTGAATATGTGGAACCAGTTGGGGACTGTAGACAGAACTGGTATAGCTGGAGACAGGTGACAGTAGGGAAACCTTTATCTAAAAATCTAAGAATGGACTCCCTTCAGAAGAAATGCCTCTTAAGTGAAAATATTATTTTGTCGTGAACTCAATGACAAGCATCACTTACATCCTTGGGTCCTGTCCCCTAACCCAGAAGCAGGAAGGGCGGCACGTGGGTACCTTCTGTCCCAGGATGGCAGGCTCATTCTGAGGCCATGACACACAACCACACGCTGCCCAACACAGGTAATGTGAAGAACAACCTTACCTCTCATTATTCCACTGAACTATTACAACCTTCAGAGAAAAACCTCACGAATAAATATTAAAGTCACTATGATCTCTTCATCCTTTAGGCCTGTGGAGATCAAGAGATGTAGGCCCAAGGCTGCGCCCAAATTTTTGATGCAGTCTGATTCCCGCTCCTTCCTACAATGCTGAACACCAGTCACAGACAGGAAAATGACCTATTTTTGGGAAAATTGTGATTTACCTTGATTACTCATTTCCTCCCCATGAGAGCCAGTCCCATCCCACGCCCCACCACAAAGATGAGAGATACGAATGCTGATTGCGGAAGGCCAAGGGCTGGGCACCTCTGCCTGAATGTTACAGCAAGGGTCCCACATCCAGGCACCCAATTAAACACTGAAGTTGCATGTAACAGCGCAGAAGTTTATGAAACATTTTCCCTACAGTCCATTGGATCTATTTGCGGTGGACTTTGAAGCAACAAAAAAAAGCAAATCTCCATTCCCAAAAAAGTCATCTCTTCTGTCTGCCAAGGCAGCAATATTATGATGGGCATTAGTACCTGAACTGTGCCTTTGTCCCGATACTTCCAACTGAGCATAGAGAGCTGGCTGCCTCATCAAAGATGTTCCCTCCATTCCTTCCTCACATGGGCTCCGAGGCCACCTCCCCACCCACCTGTACCAAGTCACTGCTTACTTGTAACTTTCTCCTATTCTCAAACATGGGGTTCTCACGTGTGCCCCAAGCCTTGCTCAGGGAAGCCAACTACATGGTTGGAAACCCAACTGCACCAGTGCTCTTTCCACATCATGGGGCGAGGGCCTACGCGATGGACTCGTATAACTCCTGGAAAATGGAATGCCCATTTGATTCTTCTAGAAGACTTACAGAAACACTCATTCTTTCCCTCAAAGGAAAATGAAGCAAAGAATGTTGCTAAGCTTCCTTCACCGTATATTAAATTCAAAGAGAAAAAGAGAAGACAGTTTCAAAAAAATAATGGTACATCTTGGCCATGGTTACAGATAAGGGAGACTGTGCTTTACAAAACTTGGTGGTATGTGGTGACTTCCGAATATTCCTTCCCGCACAAACATTATGTGTAGCTTTGTGTGAGGTTTTTCTTTTTTTTTCCTTTTTCTTTTTTTTTTTTTTTTTTTTTTGCTGTTGTTTTGCTTTGTTTTGTTCTGCACTTCCCTCTTCTTTGAATTGCCATGGCATATAAAAGTTACCACGTAATTGAAGCCTTAAGCATATTCAGGAAAACCTTAACTTCCTGAAACCTTTGGGGGAACTCAACTCCTACATACAGATGCCTGGTGCTTGGTCATTACAGTCACCTTTGAGTGTCCACTGACCACACAAAGCACACACTTCATGCCTCGGGGCGCACACCCTCTCCCCTCAACTCCCCTGTAGAGAGCCCAGCTCTCAATCAGGCCCTAAAAGGCCTTCCCAGCACACTTATTCTGTGCCTTTTACTTGCTCCTCCTCTTCAAAAGCAACGCCCAACAGAGTTACTTGGCATCTGGTTTTGGACTGCGGCCCCCACCCTCGCCTCTCCCAGGTGACAATTTCTGTTGAGGGCACACTTATGACGTGAACTGCTACCACTTCGTATCTGCAGGTGCACAAGCTTTCCCTGGTAGTGGTGGCAATTTAACTTTTGTATAATCCAGCCCATCATGTTTTCAAAACCCTCCCAGGCTCCCTGTAGCCTGGTGTCACTTCCAAGTACCTTAGCTGTATGTGACTGGCTCAACTTGCTCATCTGCTGCCATCCTTTGTCTTTTTTTTTTTTCTTCTGTCTGTTGTTGCTCTGGCAACACCCAGTTGTGCAAGGGCACCCCCGGCACCCCAGAAAGCTCACTTCTGTCTCTGCTCCACTCAGCTGCCCCTGCTTGAAATATCCCTCCCTCTGTGATCCTCTCTGCAAACTCTTTGGCTCTTTTTTTTTTTTTTTTTTAATTCTGCTCCTTGTCTTATTTCCGCCTCTCCCTTTGCCCAATAAGAAACCAGCCACTCCCATGCTGTTCCCTTTATGTGTATCACACTGTCATCTATTTGTTTATACGGCTCGACTATGAAGTCTCTGGAGAACAGCGACTGTTCTATTGGTCTGAGGTTCTCTGAGGCTGACGGTGTGGAGTAGGTATTCAATAAACATCTGCTGCAAAGGCTAGCCTTAAAAAGTATACAGAGCTGGGATCATGATCCTCATCTTGCAGCTAAGAAAATTTCATGCTGAAAGGTGCAGTCAGAAGGGTCCTGCCACTAGTCAGTGACTCATGCTCTTTCCACTAGAGTAGGATGTTTATATAACCCACCTCGCATTTCCTGTTGTCTCTTGAGTTTTGTGATCTACAGGAAATAAAAGTTTCCTGGATGTCTCAGAGCATCTATACATTGCCTTTCCGAATGGACACCTAGGAATGACACTCCAGTAATTCACTATTCATTGGTGCATCTGGTTGGGACTTGGGAGCCCGGGCAGCCGAGCGCTAAATTAACATTACTCTTCTGGGCAGAGGGGACAGGGCTCTAAACAGGCGCAGGATGCCAGCGTAACTTTGAAGAAGAGATTTACACACCCCTTTGTCTCCTATATAAATGGACTTGAGAGCTGCAGCGGCGCAGAAGCGATCCTTTCCACTGTTTATAGTTGAAAGCAGACGTTTTCAGCTTCTTCCCGGTGATCACTCCACTAAAAATAGCTTTGATGCTGTCACATGCAAACTTGAGCAGAACCTGAAAGCAGTTCCCCTTTTAGTTCTGAGCCAGTTCAACTTTGAAAGAGAAGCAGCTGTTAACAGACTCCAACATGTTTACATGATGCCGAAGTAGTTCAGCTGATAGTAAAAAAAAGAAAAAAAAACACACACACACATTGAAAAGGGACAGAAATGGGTTTGCAGCTCTGGTGACGACACTTCTTTCCGCTGAGCTCTAGCCTGGGAGGAACAGTGAGGCTGGCAGGGAAAATCCAAAATGGCCAGGTTTCAGGGAAAAGCTGTAAGCGGCAACTTGGGTGAAAACACAGGGCAGGGATATTTTCTGCCTCTGCTTGGGGTAGGGGGGCAGGGGAGGTAGCAAAGAATACGGTCATATAGAGAAGAGGATTTGTAAACATGGGTCCTTTTAAAAATCTTGTTACAAGCACCTAAGCTGTTTTTTTTGGTTTTGTTTTTGTTTTTAAGAAATTGAGAAAATAAAGAAGGAAGTACTTTCAACATCTTGGCCATTTCTTTGATGCCTTATTCTGGTTTACTGGGCAACTGGATCTTTCTGGATACGGGACCCAAAGTGAGGGGACATCAGAGCGCTAGCTTGGAAACCAGAGGAAACATGAACTTTCATTCCAGCTCCTCTCCTGGTGGCCCATCAGGACCTGCGGTGTCTCCCCCACCTGCCACCATGGGTATGAGTGGAA
The DNA here is from genome assembly GCF_003254725.2 of Canis lupus dingo. Lineage (NCBI taxonomy): Eukaryota > Metazoa > Chordata > Mammalia > Carnivora > Canidae > Canis > Canis lupus. Next base: position 60,593,757 of record NC_064250.1, read on the forward strand.
CAGGCAGACATGTACCTGATGGAACATGTGACCCCTGAGAGATGATCAACTATGTCTTTTTTTTTTTTTTTAAGATTTTATTTATTTATTCATGAGAGACACAGAGAGAGGCAGAGACATAGGCAGAGGGAGAGGCAGGCTCCATGCAGGAGCCCGATGTGGGACTCGATCCCAGAACTCCAGGACCATGCCTGAGCCAAAGGCAGATGCTCAACTGCTTGAGCCACCCAGATGTCCCGATCAACTATGTCTTTTAGAAACTTGTAAGCAGAAGAGAGAGTGCCAACAATGGTCTGGGGTCTTTTCTGGGGGTATAGTGCAGTTTTCTTTTCTTTTTTCTTTTATTTTCTCTTTCCTTTCCTTTCTTTTTTTTTTTTTTTTCCACAGAAGCACCAATGAAATAGTAGTGGTTTTTTTTTTCTCTCTCCTTTCTTCATCCCGTGTGTCCAAAGGATGATTCACACTATGTTTGCTTATGAAGTGAGAATTATTTTTATGAGGTTTTGTCCTAGTAAACTTGCCCCAGGTCTGGCTGAACTGAGTTGCAGGGGGACAAGGGCCCTGGCTGCCACCAGATTTGCCACATGTGCTTGGTGCTCACCGGGGGGAAGGGATACAGAAGTCGGTGACAGAGAACTGGAGATACCTGCTCATGAACCAGAGTCCTCACTTGGGACGTTGATGCTAGAAGTTCGTGTGTACTTCTGAATCCACATTTTAACAAAAAACCTCGGGTTCTTTTTAGGAGACCTTAAGAAAACAATACCTCTATCACACCCCTGTCCCCTTCTATGAGTTTTAGAGTGATGAGAGGATACACTTGACTCAAGCACAAGAATGAATGGGTACTCTCAATCCACTATAAATTTTAGCAGCACACTGAGGTTACATTAGCTCAGGAATTTATCGCCTAAGTTATATATATTTGAACAACAGAACAGACTTTATATACTGCTGTATCTTTAACACTCATTTTTTTTGTTAACAAGACAAAAGAATTTACTGTTACTGCCAACAGCTTGCTGGCAGCTAATACCGCGATTAGCTGTTGCCTGGCAACAGTCAAGCATGCTTCCTCCCAAATCAGGAAGAGCCGCAGCTAAATCTAGACTAATTACAAAATGGGACAAATATTTAAAAGCTTTATATTTATTAAGGATTTGGGGAGAGCATCCTAATAAGAATGATTCCTTATTAAACAGATTTAGCTAAATACAATGCATATCTGCCTTTGTTTCACTGTCCCACGTCCTGCAGATCGTTTCAGGGAAACTGGATGTTTTTGCGACTTTCCTAATTTCCTTAAATATTGTACTAAAGCAAAACCATATGCTTACATTTTGTAGAAGCATGTCTTTTGCCTACTTCTCTAAGAATAAGGATGAGAAGAAACACCACAGACACCTAAATCTTTTAAAATAGATACGCTTGCAAACAAATTAGGAGGATACCACCACCATTTTTACTATTTTTACAAAGCTATCGGGACGGAAGACTCAACAGCCTGTGACTCTCAGAGTTACTAGAGTTACTACCTTTGTCTGTGTTCTCACTCAATTCCTTCTGTTCCAAGAGTCACTCAGAATTCTCGGGGGTTGGGGTGGGGGGAGAACGAGTCTAGAGTTATTTCAGAGTCCACAGAGCTGGCCTTCCTGCCATCAGGGCTATACTGCTGGTGGCATAGTCTTGAGCAATCAAAATTCTCAAGTCTAGAGACCTTACTTCATCCCCTAGAGGGGAGGCTGGAGGAGTAAAGGACACGCACACGCACATACAGTGTGGGTCCCTATCATATGCAGAGTATGGGAATATTCTCCCAAAAAGACAAGATACCAGTTACAAAGATAGAGCAGAAACCAGAGATTTTGTACTGTTCTACAGCTAAGAATGGTGTTTACATTTTTAAGTGGTTGAAATAAAAAAAAATATATATATATATATCAAAAGACTATTTTATGACACGTGAAAATTACATGAAATCCCAATTCCAGTGTCCATAAATAATATTTTATTAAGACACAACACACGCCTTCATTTATATACATGCTGATTTTGTGCTAAATATTCAGTATTTGGCCCTTTACAACAAAAGTTTGCAGACCTCTGAAGAGGAATAACAGTGACGTTTTAGTTCTTGAAAAAGAAACGGATTTCGGATTAACTTTAAACACGATCAAAACCATGCAAATAAGCCAATTCCCACTGAAAGGAATTGGGTCTGGGCTGCTTAGTGAATCCACAACATCAAAATTTCCAGAAAATAGTCCCCATGGAATGCTAATTAAATTAGTATTAAGTTTAAGAATCATTACTTGGAATCTTCAAAAATTTTTTCTTAGATTATTTCTCCTCTTGAGTAACTCATCAGATGATCTATGTAAATCTACACCGTTTCCTAAACTTGAGTAATTTTGTTATTAAAAACAAACATGCATACTGTTTTTAGGTCTGAGAGAAATATGGAATCAATTATATTTTGTGTGTAAATAAGCCCACCCACTGGATAATGCTGTATGTCCATAAACTCTCCTAGGGAAGCACTGATCCAGATTAAAATTTGGATGTGCTCTTGCTGAAGTCTGACACAGCCAAAGGTCTCTGCTTCTGCTACCCTCTCCCTGGGGCTCTCCATTTACCCAGACTCAGTATCTCCTTGAAGCTCACTGGCAGGCTGCACTGCTGCTTATCCTTTCAGACACATGTTTCGCATCATATTACAGTCTATGGTTTGTGCATAACCATGGCCCTCATCATCTGACCATCCTTCCCAATTCCACTGCCAGTGAAAGCTGAGAAAAAGTGCAATTTTTCAAGCCTTGCAGAATCACTGACAATAAATCCTAAAGGAATCTCATTAATCAAAACCCCAGGATGTGCCAGAGATAAGTAACTTTGGGACACTCTTGCACCTGACAGGAGAAAGAGAAAAGGGCCTAAAGATCTTCACGTTTTGTCAGTATTTAAGATTGTGACAATTCTGGACGAAGAGCAGGAGAGTAATTAACATCAAAACTTAAAAAATCCCATTTACCCCTGCTGGGTAGCGATGAGCTCTCCTAGAAATGACTTTGAATCTTCTGGAATCCCCCCAGGAGGTCCTACTCCATTCTCTGCAGATGAACACAAGGTGCCCGGGCCACCATAGCCCCACTCTTCTCTAAATGAAATCCTAGTATTTTCAGGCTGAAGTGGGAAAACAGTATTTGACAATCAACGACATACCCAGTGAGCTTGATACCTGCTGAACTCACTGTTTCTGATGCTGCTGTCCATGCCTGCTTCAGAAAAATACCTCTCTACCACAAGCTGAGGCACACCATCATGTTCTGCATGCAGCCCATGAGCCCATAGCAGTGACCGCAGTTGACGGGGCCAGGGCATAGCCTTGAACCACGATGGACACCAGCTTCAGGTCACCTTCAACCTCCTTGGCCTACGTTGAGAGCAGGAGTTGAGCCATTCCGTGTCCTCAAATAGACTCAAGGAAGACCTATAGAAGCAGAAGCTACCAGAAGACCAGGAGGCAGGTAGACCACATGGGACTTCATGGGCTCAATTCAGTATGAAGGGGCTGGAGGGAGAGCAGAGCAGCCTGGTTTGTAGAGAAGTGGGGGGAGGGGGGGAGCCGCTATGGGCCTAGAGGCCTGAGGAGCGGGAACCTGAAACCCAGGAGAGCGTGCAGGAGCTTGGGGTATTCCCTGGAGGACTGTGCATTGTGGGCATGTCAGGTGTATGGGATTACCTTGATGGCTACAAAAATTCTTTTCCACCCCCTCGTGGAGTAGTGTAAATTATATTTATAAGTCTGTCAATGACACTGATTTCTAAATGTTGAGCCTGGGGTGCCTGGGTAGCTCAGATGGTTAAGCATTGGACTGCTGACTCTTGATTTTTGGCTCATGTCATGATCTCAGGTCCTGAAGTGCAGTTCTGCATCAGGCTCCACACTCAGTGTAGAGTCTGCTTGTCTCGCTCCCTCTGTTCCTCCTGCTGTTCACACAGAGAGAGCACATGCTCTCTCTCTCTCGAATAAATAAATAAAATCTTAAAAAAAAAAAAAAAGTAGAACTAGCCTAGCAAACCTGGGATAAACTCCACTTGGTCATAGTGTATTAGTCTATGCTGAACCTAACGTTGTAAGATTTAATTTGCTTATATTTTGTCCAGGACTTTTGCAACTATGTTCATGAGTGATACAGCTCTGTAGTTTCTTGTGATGTCTTCATCTGGTTTTGGTATTAGGGTGATGCTGGCCCCCAAATAAATTAGGAAATGTCCCCTCTGCTTCTGAAAGAGATGGTAGAGGATTGGTATAATTTCTTCCTTAAATGTTTGGTGAAATTCACCAGTGAGCCCATCTGGGCCTGGTGCTTGCTGTTTTGGAAGGTTAATTATTGACTTGATTTCTTTACAAGAAACAAGAACATTCAGATCGTCTATTTCTTCTTGTGTGAGTTTTGGTAAACTGTATCTTTCAAGGAATGGATCCATTTCATGTAAGTTATCAAACTTGTGGGCACAGAATTATTCATAGTATTCCTTTATTATTATTAAAATGTCCATGGGATGGATGTGCAGTGATGTCCTCTCTTCCATTTCTAGTATTAGTAATTTGGGTCTTCTTTCCTTTTATCTTAATTAGACTGGCTTTTATTGACCTTTTCAAAGAACCAGCTTTTGGTTTCACTGACTTTCTCTATTGATTTTCTGTTTTCAATGTCATTGATTTTTGCTGTAATATTATTTCTTTTCTTCTGCTTAACTCTGGATTTAATTTGTCCGTCTTTTTTCTAGCTTCCTAAGGCAGGAACATAGGTTATGGATTTTAGATCTTTCTAACTTTTCTAACATATGCATTCAATGCTATAAATTTCCCTCTAAGCTTTGCTTTTGCTGCATCCTACACATTTTGATAAGGTGTTTTTATTTTCACTTAGTTCACAATACTTTAAATTTTAATTTAAGTACACAATACTTTAAATTTTAATTTAAGTAATTTAAAATTTTAAATACTTTACATTTCTCCTGAGGTTCTTCTTTGATCCATGTGTTATTTATAAGTATGTTTTTAATCTCCATGTATGTTGGCATTTCTATTTACCTGTCTGTTCAATGATTTCCAAATTGAATTCCACTGTTTTCTGGGAGCAGACATTGTAGAATTTTTGTTCTTTTAAATTTGTTAAGGTGTTTTATGACTTGGAATGTGGTCTATCTTGGTGAATGCTCCATGTAACCTTGAGAGGAACGTGTAATCTGCTGTTGTTGAAGTAGTCTATAGAAGTCCACTATATCCAGTAGGTTGATGGTATTATTGTTTCCACGATATCCTTACTGATTTTCTGCCTCCTGGATCTGTTCATCCCCAATACAGGCATGATGAACTCTCCAACTGCAATAATAGATGGATTCATCTATTTCTCTCTGCAATTCTATTAGTTTTTGCCTCATGTAGTTTGACATTCTATTGTTACAAACATACATGTTAAGAATTGTCATAACTTTTTGAAGAACTGGCTCCTTGATCATTATGCAATTTCCCTCTTTATCCTTGATAACTTTCCTTGCTCTGAACTCTGTCTGAAAATAATACAAGCTACTGATGCTTCCTTTTGGTTAGTTTTAGCATGCTGTATTTTCCTCCATTTGTCCACTTTTAATCTATATGAGTCTTTATATTTATAGTGGGTAGACAACATGTAGTTGGGTCTTGTTTCTTGATCCACTCTGACAACCTCTTTTAATTGGTTCGTTTAGGCCACTGCCATTCAGAGTGGTTACTGATACAGTTGTATTAATATCTACTACATGCATTGTTGTTTTCTATTCCTTGTCTTATTTTTTTTAAGATTTTATTTATGATTTTATTTATTTATTCATGAGAGATACAGAGAGAGAGACATAAAGCAGACAGACAAGCGGGCTCCCTGCAGGGATCCCGATGTGGGACTCAATCCCAGAACTCCAGGATCACACTCTGAGACGAAGGCAGAGACTCAACCGCTGAGCCACCCAGGTGTCCCTCTGTTCATTGTTCTTAGTTTTGTCTTCCATTCTTTTTCTGCATTTTGGGGCTTTAACTAAGCATTTCATGTGACTCCATTTTCTCTCCTAATATATCAATTTGATTTCTTTTTTACTGGTTGTCCTTGCTTTTTATTAATCCGACAGCCCAAACTAAAACACAAGGGCTGAGGCTCTCTCTCTCTAGCATCATCCCTTATGTGCCCTTGAACCTCCCTAGGCCACCAACCACTGCTATTTTCACTATGCAGGTTGCTTCTGGTATTAGACTCTCGAGTTTATTTTAAAAAGGGGTGGAAGGATGGATTTCAAGAAGAAGCTGTGTTTTAAGCAAAGAAAAAGAAATTTAAGTAAAACTTTCATTATCTGGGCATATCTAATCATTTAAGTAACAACAAAACCCAAATAAGAGGCTGAGGAGGAAATGTACTATGGCCAACGAGAAGTCTCTCTCTAGCGTCTACATGCTCGGTTTAACCCCATTGCAGCCAGCTGAGGTCTACTGTCTAAAAGCAAGTCCTGTGGTACTACTGAGAAGCCATTTCCTGGTTAAATAATGAAATGGCAGGCTTGAGCCTTGCTCTCCTCATTAAAAAGATGAGAACCTCATTAAGCTCTGCGAATAATCACTTTAGGCCTCAGCATCCCTAGGCTCCCAAGATGGTCCAGGCTCAGAATCACTTGAAAGGGGGATTCCTTTGTCTATAAGACACCAGACGCAGGGCAAACCCCCATTCTCTTTCTGAGTCTGACATTACAAACTTTTCCCATCATGAAAATAAAACACCATTAAGGCGCATTCTACCAATGTGAACATAGAGGGCATTTACTGATGTCCTGGCCAGCTAGCAGCCATTCTCTATTCTTCTAGTAACAGCTCTCCAAGTTCACTTGGGCACCAGGCATAGGTCAAAAAGCATACACAGTCCTCTGTAATGGCTACTGGTGTTCAGGCCCAGATCTGGGGGTAGGAGATCCAGTCTTTTACCAGTGGACTTGACCTTCAAAGACTCAGTTGGACTGGGCAGCCATCCTGCCTCTAGGAGGCAAAAGCTTGCCTGAGAATGGAGCCAACACAGAAGGAATGCCAAAGGACAGACAGGGAGACGCTAATGACTGAGCCATGGATTAAGATCTGCCTGAAGTTAGACCCACTTTTGGACTTTCTAGTTAAAGCTACCAGACATTCACTTACACCTAAGCCACTCTGAGTTGAATTTTCTCTCAATTGCAAATTCAGTCCTAGCTGCTACATTGATAATTCAAAGAACGACTAAGTTCAAGGTTACCTCTACCACTCTCCTTTAGGGAAAGGGACTGCCATGCAAATGGAAGTATTACAGACAAAGCTGGAAAGAAAAATGTGCCTTCACTAAAGAAAAGTAGCTACCGGGATCCCTAGGTGGCGCAGCGGTTTGGCGCCTGCCTTCGGCCTAGGGCGCGATCCTGGAGACCCGGGATCGAATCCCACATCGGGCTCCCAGTGCATGGAGCCTGCTTCTCCCTCTGCCTGTGTCTCTGCCTCTCTCTCTCTCTCTCTCTCTCTCTGTGACTATCATAAATAAAAAAAAAAAAAAAAAAAATTAAAAAAAAAGAAAAGTAGCTACCAGCATATACTGTTATTAACTGCTTAAAAAAAAAGAGGTTTGTCTCTCATTTGGGGCCGGAGGGCCCATAAATGACCCAGACTTGGCAACCCTTCAGTTCACATGGAGCTGACAACAAAAATCCTACAAGTTTTTATCTTTTAAAATAAGCTGTACAATAATTAAAAGAGTATGATCCTAGCAAAAGTCAGACCAAGAACTCGGTGAAAGTCTAAAAATAGAATGAAGCACTGGCTCGAAACAAGTGCACTATAAATGTAGCATTTCAAATCCCTGCGGGGTATCTGGAAGATTCCAACGCTCATGTAAAGGACCATCAAAAATGAGCAAAAGGCCTTAACCAAAAACTGGGCCTTGAGAAAAAAGATCCAGCTAGTTCATAAACATGGGGAAGGGTGTCAATCTCAGCAGTAATAAAAGAAAGGAAAATCATGGCAAAACTTTCTATCAATTGGATTAGCAGATATTTAAAAGACTGACAAGACCCAGGGATGGCACGAGAACAGTGTTAGAACGAATATAAATCGATACAACTTGGGAAGCGGGTAGAGAGAGAAAGTTGGATATGGATGTATATCTGAAATGTCTATCTTTTTGGTCTAGTAATTCCACTTCTGGAAGTTAATTACTAGGTTCTGCAGCCTATGGATAAAGAACTTGGGGTCTGGTGAAGGACAGAAGTGCACCTTCTAACGCCACCCACCCCTTTAGTAGCTGTGGGACACTTGGTTACTTATCTTCTCTCAGTATCAGCTCTTCATCTGTCAACTAGAGATAATATAAGCACCCAGACCACAAGACTATGAAATATGCATTGCTGTACTTAGCACCATCAAGGGCATACAGAAATGTTATTAGCACGGGTGGTGATGTCCCACCCACCCACACCAGATGGGCTGCACCACGCCCCCAGCTGTGAGAGCTGCACTAACTGCTCAGGCTCAGTACCTCCTCAGAAAACTGCTCTTGGTGAAGGGCCCCAAGAGGCCTGTGAGTCACAAGATAAGTGGCTAACAGTCCCTGTTGACTCAAAGGGGACAACCCTGCCAGTGTGATTAGGCTCCAATCAGACCCAGACTTTTGGACTTCTCTACTCGGTCCCTTTCCCCATCCTGCCTCCCTTGTGCCTCTTCTTCAGAGAACACGCTCTCAGGAAATCATTCACACCCAAATCCTCAGCCTCTGCTTCTGCATGATCCAGCCTGAGATGCAACCACTACAATTTTTATTACTAGGCAAAGAAGCAAAGGTATACATTTTGCGTGGCTACCAAGGCACAGTTATAATATCCAGAAATAAAAAACAATCTCAACATGCAACCACAATTAGATAAATCCATACAAGGGCACACATGTTACACACCATTGTAAGAGTACCTCATATTGTTATTAGCTGACAAGGGAAGGAGCACACAGCGCAGTGCAAAGTAAAAATACACATTACAAAGCTACACATATGGTCATATGACATGATCTCATGTAGAGTTTGTGGGCGTAAAGGAACATGTGAAAACATGTTCAACGCCCATGTTCACAGCAGCATTTTCAACTCAAGTGTCCACTGACAGAGGAATGGATAAACAAAATGTATGTACCCCCACAATGGAATATCACCCCAAAGGAAATCTGACCCATGCTACAACCCAAATGAAACTCGAAGACATTATATGCTGAGGGAAATAAGGCAGAGACCAAAAAAAAAAAAAAAAAAAAAAAAAGATAAATTTTAGAATACTCAAAATTCATAGAAACAAAAAGTAGAATGGGGTTGCCAGGGGCTGAGGAGAGGGTGAAACACAAAGCTGCTGGTCACAGAGTGTCAGTCTTACAAGACGAAAAAGTCCTGGAGACTGGTTTCACAACAACGTGAATGCATTTACTGACATTGAACTCAACACTTGAAAAGTGGTTAGGACAGTAAATTTTATGTATATTTCATCACAATTTAAAAAATTTTTTTCTTTCTTGTTAATGACATGAAAATAAGGGTATTTTATTGAATTCTTTACACTGCTACTGTTGTCCATTCTACATATATATTAATTTATTCATCAGAAAATACAATAAAGCTGTTTTAATTCTGGAAAAATATAAATATACTATAAAATGAGAGTATACTTCAACACTGGGCTGGTAATCTGTATCACTTAGCTTTTTGGGTTTTTACGTTAGTGCATGTTTGTTTTTAATAGTCTATAAATTTAACTCTAGCCACTTGTTTTGTCAGCTTCTTTTTATTTCTTATCTCACTGCCACCAAAAGAGCTTAAGAGATATCAACAGTCATTGTTCTGCCACTGATTAAAATGTCTAAGTTCATTCTTTAAAAACTGCCACCTTAACGCTTTTTAAAAAAAATCCCTTCCAGCCTTTCTTGATTCGTTTATTCAATAAATATTAAGTGTTTAATAGGTGCCTGGCAACACTCAAAACCTTGGGGACACAATGGTGGCCAGGATGAGCTCAGTTCCTGACTCTCAGACCACGACAGGAAGATTGACATGACATGGACAGGTTGGTATGGAGCCCCACATGTGCTCCCATCCCAGGCTACACGTACTCATGTGCACACATCCTTACACACACACACACACATGCATGCACACACACAGGTAGTCACTCTGGCCACCTTTCATTTGCAACAATGTTGATGTCAGAACCAGCCTAGAACCTTCACGGTTCCCACCTGTGATGGCTCCTGACTTCCAGTGACCATGGCAGTTGAATTTGATCAACCTGAGATGCAGTCGTAATCTTGAACGGAAAATTCATTCTTGCTCAAATTTAATTCTTCCTGGCTTGCAGCAACGGGGTCTTCTCGCCCATCACCATGCCTCAGAAGCCTCGTCCCATCCTTGGTTTACTACCCAAACCCACTTGGTAGAAGTTCTCTGGCCCTGAATGGTCCTATGCCTCTCCCCCAGCTCAGCTCACCAGGAGCAGGGGATTAGGTGCCTCTGATGCATGGGGTCCAAAGGACTTGAAGCCCACCCACCCTTTTCTCCCTTCCCTCACTCGTGCCAGACTCTGCCTCAAAACATGTCTCTGATCTCAAAACCATTCCGTCAATTCTTGTCTCTTGGCCCATCATCAAGAGGCAACACTTCAATAATATTTCGTAACTGTAATCTTCACCAGTATAATCCTCTAAAGATAAACAAGTTAAAATCAGATTATTTGAACGGGAATGAATCAATCATCAAGTGCACCAGCCCTCCTTCCCTGCACGCCAGGGGTCAGTCACCTGGTGGCAACCCTGCTGAGGATCTGGGTGTTCCAGGCCTGTCTCCCTCCTTCTCATGCCCCAGACTCTCCTCCGTTGTTCTGCTGTCCCCAGAGTGTCATCTGGCCACTGGCTGAGGCAGAGGATGGCCACAAGCATTGCCTCAGAGGTGGGAACCAGGCTCAGAACAGGCTGAAGGCACGGCAGGGGATTTTCGATGTCATTTTGCCACAACTGTCTGCGTGGGCTGGGTCAACTTGGAGTTCCTTTCCTAGCATTAACGTCAGATTTGTGTTGATCTGGCCACGTTCTCCTGGTGGGCCCTCTGGGACTAGGAGTGCCCGTCAATCTGTGAGCCAGATGGCTGAAAGTCTCCGTGCTGTCGCTGGTCCTAGAGAGAAGGAGGGCTAAGGGGGCCCAGGTGGACCAGTGAGTGGAGCGTCTAATCCACTGATTGTGCCCACTGTGGACGACCGTCTGGGGGAGAACAGCCAAGACAGCTGGCAACGACACCACTGTTTCCGTTTCTGGCAGGACCCTACACTAAGTGACGTCAAGTGCTGCAGAAATAGCCCTACACCCTTAGGTGGGCCCTGCCAACAATGATTCTGGCTTGGCCCCGTGGCTTGCTGTGGCCAACAGGGCATTAGGAAATAGGGCATAGGCAGAAACTGGACGAGTGCTTGAGTACTGGTGATTGTTTTCTCTCATTGCCGGGAATCCTTCTGCCACCACGTGAAAGAGCTTGGAACAACTTCCGAAAGAACTTGAGACCCCACAGAGACAGATGCCAGCTCTCCCCATCATCCCAGCTGAGGCCCAAATATGCAAGTGAGCCCAACCATTGCTTCCAGGAACAGAGACAGGCCATCCCGGCAGGGTCCAGCCCACGCCACCAACATACAGAATTTTGAGAAAAGAGATGCTTATTCTTAGAGTCACTTTGTTATGTAGCAGAAGCTGAACGATACAAAGCTCTGTATACGAGAACCTGCCCAACGAGCCATGATCCCAGAACTGCAATGCAGCTTCAGGATGGTGAACGAGCCATGGTCCCAGAACTGCAATGCAGCTTCAGGATGGTGAACGAGCCATGGTCCCAGAACTGCAATGCAGCTTCAGGATGGTGACTCCCGGGGGTGCCTAATGCAGAAAAGTAAAACAGCATCAGCAATTTCTAAAAGATTTTATTTATTTATTAAGATTTTATTTATTTATCTGAGAAAGAGAGAGTACAAGCAGAAGGAGGGGCAGAGGGAGAGGGAGAGGGAGAAGCAGACTCCCCACTGGGCAGGGAGCCAGGCGCGGGGCTCCATCCCAGGACCCTGGGATCATGACCTGAGCCAAAGGCAGACGCTTCACCAACCGAGTCACTCAGGGGCCCCTTTAAAGATTTTATTTTTCAGTAATCTCTCCGTCCAACACGGGGCTCAAATGTACAACCCTGAGATCCAGAGTCACATGCTCCACTGACTTGAGCCAGCCAGGCACCCCAGCAATCTTGGTAACACCTTCTGTAACCTGCCTCTAGCCGTTGCCGAGGAAGCGGACAGGACAAAACTGTCTTCACCTGATGTGGGTCTATTACCAACAGCAACTGACTGGTGCCGACCCTTCCTACCAATCCAGTGATGCAACACTCGGTGACGGCCAGCACTTCCCCCAACATGCTTTCGGAGGCAAGCATCCTTCCTGGGCGTTTGTTCTGGAGCTGATATATTAGTTTCCTCTCTCCAAGAGTGCCTTTTACCCGCTAGAGAGCCAGGAGGAGATGTAGATACTCTGGAGACAATCCTTCAGAAATCATCCTACGGTGACTTCTCGGAAGTACGCACACCCCGTTAAGTAGCTCACAATGTCACCCCAGAGAAAGACAAGTTTCAGCAGGGGTAGAGTCAAAGGGTCCCTCAGGAAGATTTCACTTTTATGATTGTTTCTTAGAAGCACACCAAGTCCTGACACTTCTCTGCCTCTCTCTGTGGGATCTGAAACGATGGCAAAGCACCAGTTCCGTAACTTTGCTTAAACTTTTCGGTTTGCTTCTTTCCAACCCTACACAGACCCCTCCGTTCTATGAATCCTTTTACAGCATGTCACGGGTTGACCCATATTCCTTTCATACTGTTAGTTTAATCTCTTAGGGCATCTTACATCCCCAACTAGCAGGTTTCCAGAGAGCAAAAGCCATGTTTTAACTGACCCTCCTTTCCTCATTCTCCCTCCCTTTCTCTTTCTCATTCATTCATTCATTTTTAAGAAGCAAGAGCCAGAGACAGCAGCATACAGCCGAGAGAGGAGAATACTGAGTGATAACCATAAAAATAGGCACAGCTAATAGTTACTGAGCATCTTTTAGGTTCCAGGTACTGTTCTGAGGATTTTAGACATGTGCTCATTTCATTCTTGCACCAAGACTAGGAGGATGGTACTGTCTGAAATCTCATAAACAGGAAAGGATGCTGATGTACTGAGGAGTTATAACTGGCCTGTGGTAGCAGCTACTGGGTGGTGGAGTGGACAACCCAAAGCAGAGCCCAAACCACTGGGCCACACCGCCACCAGATGAAGCTGTACAAGAACCCTGGGAGGCCAAGTTGAGGCATCTGTGTTTCATTCCATTGGTAATGGCAGCTCCACCCGGGTTTTGGAGTAAGGTAACGTGATGGGGTGAGCAGAGAATCGAGGCAGAAAAACCAGGTAGGGACGTGGTTGTGGAAAGTCCAGGGAGAGATAGGTGGGGTAGAGGGTGGTGGTGTCCAGACCATGACAGCAGCAAGGGCTACGGGAAGGATGGACTCAAGAGACATTTCTAAGGCAAAATCAATAGGATTGGGCACCTGAATCAGAGAAAAATCAAAGATGATTCTGAGGTTTTGGACTTTGGATACTGGGTTGAAGGGAAAAAAACTGCCAGACAGAAAAACTCAAGAGGTAGAGCAGGTTTAGAAGGTTGTGTCAGGAGCCACCCGCCCCCTCCCTCCCCCCGACCACCCCCAGGTCGGGGGAGCCCCTAGGAGAATTCACAGGGCTCAGCACAGAGCATATTATGTTCATGGTTATGACTGATTTCAGCAAAAGGACACAAAGTGCAATCAGCAAAGGGAAAAGGCACAAGGGACAAAGCCTAGAGGATACCAGGTAAAAGCTTCCAAGAGCGCCCCCGGAGGAGAGTCATATGGGATGTGCTAATCCCTCTGGCGATGGGTCATGATATGGCACACGAAGTGTTGCCTACAAAGGAAGCTCATTAGAGACCCGGGCCCAAGGTCTCCACTGGGGACTGCCCACATAGGCACCCTCTGCCTAGCGCATTCCAAAATTCCAGATTTCTTCCATCCCTTGCGTTGCTTACATTATTCAGGCACAGGGAACGATCAGTTCTAGGAATGGTGAGGAACCTCTCAAAAACCATATCTCCAGAAACCAGCCAACGGTCAAACTTGCAAGGCAAGACTTTCTAAGGGGAGCAGGCTCAGGCTCTGTTAGCTCTTTGCTGCACACAAGGACAGCGAGTATTTGAGTTTTGTACAGGGGTGATGTTTTACGTCCAACATACAAGGGCACAAATTGAGCCATGAGGGCAATTCTTGCGTGATGTTCACATTATAAAGCTTAGGTCGGCACTCTTCTCAGATCTGAATATAACACCAAAACAAACAGCTAATACAAGTTACCAGGGAGGGTTGGCAGGACTCCAGGTTGCTTCTATTCCCCTTGCCATCCAGTAAGAGAGTGAGCTTCAAGACGACACCTTGCATTTCATTACTAAGGTAGGTAAACATTAGGTTTGCTGCAGAATCAAACACAATTAAAACTTTAATTAACTGAAACCTGGCTAGCCCCCATCTTCAAATAAAGAACATCTGCAGGGGGTAGAGGCTCTGATGATGGAGATTCTTTCCCTTTGAAGAGAAAGGGGCAAGTCAGAAGCTTCCTCAGTCACCTATTCAAAATAGGCGCTTCCTGCGACCTCTGGAGAGTGGGCACGTACGTGACATCCACATAACTACGAACTGAACACCGCCAGGAGCAGAATGCAATATCCCCCCAACGCTCAAGCGTTCATTCAGCACATTCTTACTCTTGGCAGCAAACAGATCCATGGGTTCAGAACTGTGAGAAGTTTTGTAGTCGGCGTGCTCTGGTTTTCTAAACTGGCTGGCGCGAGGGTTCCACACTATGAAGCATCTCTCAGGCGTTTCCTGCAGGATCCCCCATGCACCGCTCCCCGTGCTGAAGATGGACTCAATCTACAATCCTGTAAGTTGGGTCTCAGATGACCCAGCATCCTCTTGCATACCTCACTGAGTGGGCTAATCGCCCATGGTCATGACAGAATCAAACCCATGTATCAGTGGTGGGAGACAAATCCCTTGTGGGTCCATCTCCCTCAAACCTGGAAGGGAGAAAAGTATACTTCTCATCGGCAAAAAGCCACTCCGTGTCAGCAGAAGAGAAGGCAGGGAGGCCAACAGTGTGGGGAAGAGGAAGGACGCCAATGAGGATTTAGGGTGAAGAGGCACCTGAGCCAAAGGCCCAATGAAATATGCCTCCAGGAAGCATCTGAAGTGAAAAAGACTTTGGGTAGAACATTAAGACAACTGTTAGGACGGCTGCAAAACTCAGGGCACGCTGGCTCGATTCTCGCTCAGCCCCTGCCAAACCTGCAGGGTTTCTATGAAGGATCTTACAGGTAGGGAGCTGGGGTCGAGGGAAATGACCTTCCTTCTCAGAGTTCAAAATAAACAGCCCTCTGATCACACTACCCATTGGCTTGACTTTGGCTGGCAGGCACACCGACCAAGTAAGATGTTCTTTAAACGGAGGCTGTCTTTGTTCGCTCTTAAAAGATCCTGTGTTCAATTTTTTTTGTTCTGAGGACTTTTAGGAGCTTTCCTCTTTCCATTCCTGTTGTGTTTTTTTTTCTTCCTTCCTTGATTTTTAACAAGAAGCCCAATAAGCGCCACTCTAGATATCAACTTATTTTTAAGTATCTCAAGAGCCCCCACGACATTGATCTATCACTCCCATCCCTAAACTGGATTGTCTCGCTGCCTTGAAGAAAATGGGTAAATTATTTCCTGAATAAAAAAGCAAGGAGCTTTTAGGGCCCATAATCTCATTTCAAATCCTTTTACCCACTCTCTACTCCTTTGGCCCCAAGACTACAATCCTCTTTGGGTAATCTGAGGGCTTACGGGTGCCAGGGGGGTAGGGGCCTTTACTGTTCCTCCCTGCTCCACAACGTTGTTCGCTGCTGGAAGGGGGGCAGCATGCCAGGGTTCAGGGCCCCATAATGGCTCTGTTCTTACAGGGCAACTGTTAATAATTAGCAGGAAGCATTTTGTCTCTAAATCTCACAGCTTGAACAGTAAGACCTCGTAGTGCCAAAGAAACACTTAATTCTAGAGAAGTGAGACTTGGTTCCAACAAATCCTGTGTGGATCAACCCGTAGGATGAAATGGCCCCATCCACCCTCCGCTACTATTATGGGGTGCTTTAGTGAGAGCAGGGGGCTCAGCCTGGAGGTGGGTGAGTGCAGGGGAACAAGACACAGAGGACTCCTACCCTCTGAACACTTCGAGTCTACTGAGCCATATGTGGCCCTGAAGCTGTAAATGCCAGACAGACAAGCTCCAGCCAGTAGGAGGACCCAGGGCCCGGGGCGGCAGGGGTCGAGGAGGGACAGGAGGTGTAAGAGCACGATCCAAAAACAAGGGCATGGCGGTACAGCAGAGGACAAGGGGCCGCAGAGGCAGTCAGGAGTCAGAAAACCAGGAACTGTCTGGAAGGAATTGTCAGGGGCAAGTAGAAGTTCCAGAAGGATCTCTCAGGTCAGCAAGGGGAACACCCCAAGGAAGAAGCAAGAAAGAGACCATGTGCAGGATGACAGCAGCTTCTCAGGTTAGAGACCCATTCCTTCCTTCCTTCATGCATTCATTCATGCATCAGTTTATTCAAAAATATTTATCTGGTGCTCTTAAGGGCTGGACACTGTTCTAGACTTGGAGGATCCAGCAATGAGCAAAACTAAGTCCCTGCTCTCAAGGGACATATATACAAATAAATATATAAGAAAAGGGTGATTGTGAGGACTAAGGAGAGAAAGAAGGGCAGTGGGAATAAAGAATGATGGTGGGTGTGCACACGCGGGCTGTTTTTGGGGGGTGGCTAGGGAAGGTGTCCTTGACAAGGTGACATGTGAGGGAGATCTGAAAGAGGAGGGGAAGCGGTGACAGTGACAGCTCGGACAGGGAGGGGCAGGTACCAGGGAAATCAGAGGGAGCCCATCCCTGGGGCTCGGGGCGGGTGGGGGAAGCGGGCACACTTGGGAACCAAACTTCGAGGGGCTCGATTTTGGCGCTGTCATTTACTGGCGCTGTGACCCTGTTTTAGAGACACGTTCTAGGGACATGGGATGCCGGGGTGGGGCTCTTTTTTTAGCACGCTGCCCTTCAGCCTCAGTTTCCTTGTGGTACCCCTGACCACTCTCCAGATGTCAACTCTCAACGCCTTCCAACCTGCTGTCAACATGATACAGGCACACGGTAGTACAGAGTCATCGGCTCCTGGTATCTGTGAGCCGAGACATGAAAAGGGCAACGTGAAGTTTCCACTACAACGAACACAGAGCTCTTCAACTTTGGCTGGCATCAGTACCCATGCAATACCCATGGTAGCCAAAGCGATTCAACTGGTGGATGGCAAAGAAATTCTAGAAATTTCGTTACTTCGATTGGTGAAATCGGCCCCATTACAGAAATTACCAGTATTTCCAGAGACATGGGGGACATACCTCTGAATTTGCTTGAAGAGTAAATGCTATTTATCCTTTTGAAATATTTATCACCAGCCGGGGTGAGCTGGAAGCATTAAGGTAACCACAGCCTGAATGTACTGATTTGGTTTGAAACATCTAAAAGGTGTGTGTGTGTGTGTGTGTGTGTGTGCACGCGCGTGAGCACATTCCCAAACCTTTACTTCATTAAGGCAAAGTAGTAGGAAAAAGAAAGCTATAAAGTAGTGAATGGGAAGGTAAAAGGGGAGCTATCTTTTGGGGAGAAAACACGAGAATACGGAAATTAACAAGGTTCCGGAGGACGAATTAAGCAAAACAGCATTTAGTACTGAGCTAATAGCCTACATAACCTTCTTGTTTGATGTCTGAACCACAGGGACGCACACAGCCACATGCACGGGTCCCCTGAAAACCACAGTAGGGCGTGTGAGCGGCCGACAAGGCAGAGGGATGACAGAAAGAACCCGGAGGCCCCGGGCCTGCATCCTGCACGCGCACTGCAACAGCACTTGGGTTTATAGTTCAAACACCCCGTTTCCTAAACTCAACCGTGCACAAGAACCACCTGGGGACCTTGTTAAAAAAGCAGGTTCTTTTTGCAGCGTCTGGGTGGTGGAGTCGGTTAAGCATCCGGCTCTCGGTTTCAGCTCTGCTCCCAATCTCAGGGGTGGAGAGGTGGAGTCCACACCTGGCTCTCTGCTCAGTGGGAAGTCGGCTTCGAATTCTCTCTCTTCCTCTCCCGTCCCCGCCCCCCTCCTCATGCACCCTCTCTAAAAAAAGATTTTATTTTCATATAATCTCTACACCCAACATGGGGCTCTCGACCCCACAACTCCAAGACGAAGAACCATGTGCTCTTACTGACTGAGCCGGCCAGGTGCACCCACAAGTGGGTTCTGATCCAGGTGATCTGAGGTGATGTCTGAGATTCTGCGTTTCTCACAAGACCCTGGGAAAAGCAGACCACTGGGCCCTAGAGCCCTGCTCTCCAAGGCGCTAGTTGTTTGTCGAATGTGATTAGTTCACTCGGATGAAAATGAAATGAAATTAAAAATTCAGCTCCCCGGTCAAACTGGCCACATGTCAAGTGCTCAGTGGCCACGTGTGGCCGGTGGCTGTGCAGGTGACAGTGCAGAGGGAGAACATCTCCACCATCACAAGGAGTTCTACTGGTCAGTCCTGCTCCCGGAGCTCTTGTTCCCTAATTTACCCCAACACACACCCACACACGAGCACCACACCACAGAGGAGGAGTTCCTTCTGCACTCACGCTTTGGCTTCTGACTGCACCGTATCAAAGATTCCTTGAGTTACCAAGGAACTCAGGCTCCCGGGCCCTTTCTCTCATACTCCTCATTTCATACAAGAGCAAGAGGTAAACCATTCAGTACAGAGCACAGTTGGAAACCACTACGTCCATAAGAGGCCCATAAGAGGCCCGTGCTGCTGGAACGTAAAGGAATCACAAATGGACACAGTTACTGAGTATCTTTCTATAAGGGATGTTACCTGCTATCTCACTTCAGACCCACCACCCATTCAGGACAGGAGGTCTTACTGGCTCGGCCTTATAGACGGGTGAACACGCAACAGAAGAGGTTTTGCTACTTGCCCCAATGTCGCAGAGCCAGCAATGGTGGCAGACTGCTTTGTGCGAGGTATGTGTGGCGGCCAAGGCCACACTCTGCCCTCGGGGGCTGTGTAGACCAGGCTGGGCATTATTTACGACTCTTGAGGACCAGGCCCAGCGCCCTGCCCTGCCCTGCCAAGTTAGACACTGTAGCCATAGCTCCCAAAGACAGGCGTGGTAGTATTTCCCAAGGCTGAAAAACATCCAAGACATGATTCACGGAGATTTAGAGACATGGTCACAGAGAACCTTTAATCCAGAAAGCACTGTAATCGATGATCAAAAGCAAAACAAGCTATTTATCTCATGGAGTCTCATTCAGCAAGTATTTACTGAACAGCTGTGCCAGGCATTGTGTGGGCCCTGGAGATACAGAAAGAACAAAACTATAGACCCCTCTGCCTTCCTGAACACACACCTTCATTTACAGATACTACCAAAGAAAATAGCTTTCCTAATCCAGAACCCTGAACCCAATTTCAACTCTCTAGATACTTAAATATAAAACAATAAGGCGCATGTCTACTTTCAGTCTCATGAGCCGTCCAGAATTTTCATTTTGCTTCCTGTGCTGCCCTGAGAAGGCCAATGGCCAAATCAAAACTCCTCTTGGCTCAAAAAGATCCTTTCTCTTAAAAGTCACTTGAGTACTTGCCTGTTTCACAATCTACAAGCCTCCAACTGCCTGAGACGTCACCAGGAGTGGGGCATACCCTCACAGGCACGCTGGACTTGAGTCAAAAGTAATGAATTTTGTGATAGCAAATTGATCTCTCCTGTTCCCATAACGCAGGCTCTTGTAGAGAGAGCAAACAAACAGGGCCGTAACAATTAATTGAAAAGAAAGGGTCTAATTAAATTTTTATATGAGTGTGCATAATAGCCAGAAATAGTAAATATTGTTTAAAAAAAAGAAAAGAAAGAATCAGAACTGTACAACAGCTAAAAGCTCTACAAGCTCTTCAGACAACCAGTGACCACTTTTACTCTTTAGGTGCCTCCACAGCTTCATCTTATTTTCTAACCCTCAGTAAGTGGCATAAAGTAGGAAGACTAGAGAACTGTGAAATATTTAACCGCTTACAATTCAGTCCAATTCTACAACTATTTATTGAGTGCTTCCCAGCGCCTGACACTGTGATCCATCAATTCATTCCCCCAACATTAACCAGGTATCCAATACACACGCGTGCACGCACAGCCTGACCCGGGTCGTGGGGTCTTTCCAGGTGGTTAAATACAATCACAGCTCTAGGAGATGATTACAGTCTTGTAAGAGAAATGGCACACGTACACGCAGGACCACGGTATAAGGCAATATCTGCCAAGTATCATCCAGGTGATTGAGGAAATTTTTTTCTGATGGGCTGTGAGAGATCACATGATGGTTTCTTGATGGTTGAGATTTATCTGCAAGACCATCCCTGAAATATTAATAAGTATGCTAAGTGTCTTGAAATAAGAGAGGAGTGCTCCAAATATTTCTCTCCTGTTGTTACACAACAGACCTATGACTACGGACCTTATCCCCGATGGAGCATCCCTTACCATGAGCCTGCCTATAGCCATCCCAGAGATCACCAGCCCTGGTAACCTGGGGATGGCGCTTACAGGATCCAGAAGTTACAGAGGGGAAGACAAGGTTTAAAATTCAAGTGCAGAGGGCACCTGGGTGGCTCAGTGGTTGAGCGTCTGCCTTTGGCTCAGAGAGTGACCCCGGGGTCCTGGGATCGAGTCTCGCATCGGGCTCCCCACAGGGAGCCTGCTTCTCCCTCTGCCTCTCTCTGTGTCTCTCATGAATAAATAAATAAAAATTTAAAAAACAATCAAATGCAGAAGGAACGAATAACCTCTAATGAGTTTATGTGATTCTGGAGGTAAACAGAAGGATACAGGTAAAAGGCATCTACCCCCCAAAAGGCTCTCTACCTTACCTCTCCAAAAGCTTTGTGCAAAGAAGCCCTCTGAGGTTGATGAGTATATTCAGATTTCATATGGAACTTCAGGGAAGCACATGGGTTTCAATCTTTCAGACTACTGATTTACCCCTTAAATGGGGCCTCAAACCTTACCAGAGATGTCCAAGTCTCCCCACCAGGCACAAGTGAGCAGGAACCCATTTAAAAACTTACAATAGGGATCCCTGGGTGGTGCAGTGGTTTGGCGCCTGCCTTTGGCCCAGGGCGCGATCCTGGGGACCCGGGATTGAATCCCATGTCGGGCTCCCGGTGCATGGAGCCTGCTTCTCCCTCTGCCTATGTCTCTGCCTCTCTCTCTCACTGTGTGCCTATCATAAAAAAAAACAAAAAACAAAACAAAACAAAAAAAACAACCTTACAATAAATCCTCCTTACAAAGACCGGCTAATTGTGAGATTCCTAGCTCTGAAATATATCATAATGGTATTTAATAATTATAATGTGATGATGATGATGATTATATTTTAGACTGCTGGAGTCAGAAGGGACCTCTGAGATGATGATTTTACAAACCAGGAAGATAAAGTGACATGGATAAGGGCCCACAGCTCATCAGGGCCAGTGTCAACATAAAAAATCCTATGTTTTCAGGCTCCCAGAGTAGTGCTTTCCCAGGCTACATACCAACACCTTCCAAAATCGTCATTAATCAAGACACCTGGATAGTTCAGCAATTGAGCATCTGCCTTTGGCTCAGGTCATGATCCCGGAGTCCTGGGATCAGGTCCCACATCAGGATTCCTGCATGGAGCCTGCTTCTCCCTCTGCCTGTGTCTCTGTCTCTCTCTGTGTGTCTATTTTATTTACTTATTCTTGAGAGACACAGAGAGAGAGAGAGGCAGAGACACAGGAGAGGAAGAAGCAGGCTCCATGCAGGGAGCCTGATGTTGGACTCGATCCCTGGTCTCCAGGATCACACCCTGGGCTGAAGGCGGTGCTAACCCACTGAGCCACCGAGGCTGCCCATGAATAAATAAATAAAATCTTTAAAAAATAATAGTCATTAACCATGGTTGTTTCTGCAGACTTAGAAAGAGCTTCAAAATATACATGAAGTGAAGATTAAACCATAGCAGTTTGTATAGGTGACAGGAAACAATCCTCATGTTATATTAGATTTATTTGTAAGTCCGTCTTTCTAACTAGAGTGTGACAGGCGTCCTGGCTTAGTCACCTAAGTGTCCTAAGTGACTTACATGAAGCACGGCACACGGGAACTCCAGCAACACTAGATAAGTGAATAAAGAAATACCCAGCTAATCCGGCTTAGGGGAAGAAAATGGATATTTTGAGGTTTGGAAGATGGAACTTGGGAATCCGTTTGGGGCTCTGTAACAAGCAAGGAAAGCATAAAGAATCCCATGGTCTCAAACAAATCTGACTACTAGAGGAGGGGAGCTCAACAGATGAAGTGACCATGTCAGGGTCATGTAATAGGATGAAGAGCAGGTGTCATCCTCCACTTAGAGGCAGGAGACAGAGATACAGGAATTAAATTGCTTACATTGTCCAGCCATGCTCGTGGCAGAGGCAGCAAAAACAGAAGCAGCATTCCCAGGTGCTACCAATGCAGGCCTCATCAGGTTCTCCTTGCTGGTTCCTGTTTACTCCATAACCATGCAGGAGGCCCAGACCCTCCCCATAATGCAGATCTCCAGCAGACACTACACTTGAAACCCTAACAGCCATCACGGAACTACCCTGTTCCACGGCTAACAGATTAATTCTGATACCAGCACCAGGTGTTGCTTTCTTCCAGCTGACGATTTTTTGCACACACTTCAAAGATCTGAGTTGTGCACTAACAAAGCAAGACTCAAACAGACAAACAAAAACTCCAAGCACTTTTCCATTATCTCCAGAATAACAACTGACAATGTCCTCGACAGCTAAAACTTAGAAACACAGCAGAAGGTATTTGGAGCTTGCTACTGGCTCCCAGCCAGGGGTGGTTTTGCCCTCCAGGGGATGTTTCTGATTATTACAAGTTGGGGGAGGGGGGGCAGTATTGGCATCTGATGGGTAGAGGTCAGAGACATTGCTACACATCCCACAAGGCACAGGAGAGCCCCCACAATAAAGAATTACCTTGCCCCAAATGTCAGCAGTGACAACACAGGAACACCCTGAGTTATGCGTCCAACTCACAAGATTATGCTGAGTGTTTGTTTTTTTTTAAGATTTTATTTATTTATTCATGAGATACACAGAAAGAGAGGCAGAAGCAGGCTCCCTGAGGGGAGCGTGATGTGGAACTCGATCCCAGGACCCCAGGATCATGTCCTGAGCCCAAGGCAGACACTCTCCACTAAGCCACCCAGGCGTCCCTGTGGCTCGGTTCTTTTAAACATTATTATTGGGATAAAATACTCCTAACATAAAAGTGGCCATTTTAACCATTTTTTGAGTGTACAATTCAGTGGCCATGGGTATAATCAGTGTGTGCAGCCATGGGCACCATGGGTCTCCAGAACCTTCTCATCATTCCAAATCGGAACTCTGTCCCCACAAAATGCTGACTCCTGGTTCTCCTCTCCTCAGGCCCTGACAACCTCCAATCTACTTTCCGTCTATGAGTTTACCTATTCAGAGGACCTCACCCAAGTGGAGTCCCACAACACTTCCCCTTTTGTGTCTGACTTAGGCCACTGAGCATGATGTCAAGGCCCATCCACGTTGCAGCGGGTTTCAGAATTCCATTTCTGGTTAAGGCTGAATAGTATTCCACAGTACATACAAACTAGATTTTATTTATCCAGCCATCTGCTGATGAATAATTGCATTATTTCCATCAATGCTGCTTTTTAAAAGGGATGATGGGTGGATTTGGCAGCACCCTGGCGTAGGTGGGAGAGGATAAAGAGTAGACCTAGACTCTGTCCCTGACTCCCACATGACCCTGACACCCATTTCAGCATCTTCACTTATAAAAATGAGGAACTGTTACATCGGTGTTTTCCAAAAATATCTGTGGTCATCAGCTTTAGAAAAATCTAAGAAATAGATTTTTCATTATGACTAAGTACATATAAACTCACGTGTATAACTGAAGCAAAGTTTCACAAAATGACAGTAGCCCTCCTAAATGCAAAGCATTCTGGTATTTTCTATGCTATTCTATTATTTTTTGTTTAAAAAAAAAAAAAAAAAAAACAAAAAAAGGATGGCTGCAACCCCTGAACTGATTTCCTAACCCATTATCGAGTGGCTACTTTTATAACAACCTTATTTTAAGTTATTTGTTCCCAAATTGGCATTCTTGGACTGTGCTGATAAGTGTGTTCCCCCTTCAAAAACGTCTGTTTAATACAGTGTGGGAAACATCTGAATCAGCTCACCGCAAAAAAGTTATACTTTCCCAAAGTTACATTTCCCAAACTTACTGGTCATGGAAAACTTCATGTATTACCCCAAAAAAGTGAAGTCCTAACATCTCTGGAAACTGTTCACTGTTGTACCCAACTGGGGAACACTAAACTGGGTGATTTTTGGTTCTTTTCTGTTCCAGCATCCTACGATGTAGGACAGTAATTCTCAACATGATTTTCCCATTCATGCTACTGCGGGAGGCAAATATCCCCACGGTAACTACAGCTCGCTAAGGCAGTGATGTTTAAATATTACATCCGACTCTCCAGGGTCAGATATATATATCAGATACATAAATATATAAATTTAAAAGAAAACCATCAACTTCATTTTTCAGAGAACTTAGGTGCACAGCAAGTTGAATGGAAGGTTCCCCCAACACACACAGCCCCTCCCACCATCAACATCCTGCATAATTTTTTAAGAGCTCCTCTCGTGATTCTGATACACTACCCCTTGGGCCCTTAATGTTGATCTGGAGACTTTATTAGAACCAAATTTTCCAAGATTAATGGCAAAACAGCTCAGTAGCATAGCACGTTGATTTCAGTTGATTCTCTCAAATTTAGCATCATTCCTACACCTTTTTAGATTATCAAAAACATCCTCCCATGTGCCATTTTGCCACCATGCAGTCTACCCGGCCTGGCACAAATAAACCAAAATAACCAGCAGGGCTTATCATCTCCTACCACCTAAGTCTTGCCTTAGCAAATACGCAGTTTCAGAGCACTATCCTAATAGTTGTTTACAGCTTAATTTTATATGCTTGGGTCAACCAGAAAGGGTCAGTATTTTGGGGAAGAATCTTCATTGCTTACTCCTTGACAAAATAAAATGAATCCTGTGTCTTTAGCCCATTTTATAACTTCAATGTCAAATACAAGATGATAATTAAAATGACAAAATAAAATGAATCCTGTGTCTTTAGCCCATTTTATAACTTCAATGTCAAATACAAGATGATAATTACGTGCATTCATTTTATTTCACAAATATTTACTGAGTCCATACATATTAAAGGTTCAGGCCAGTGGTTGGGTTTTTTTTAAAGAACCTTAACAAAATATATTGCTTGAACAACAATGACCAAACTAACAACAAAACAAAATACTCAAACCTGAAAGGTGGTTAGCCCCTGTCAGATCTCCTCACAGACATAGTTTTTAAAAATTACACATAAAAAATGATTAGAAAGATAGTTCTATGACTAACAAATAGATTCTTTTTTTAAAGATTTTATTTATTTATTCATGAGAGAGAGAGAGAGAGAGAGAGAAAGAGAAGCAGGCAGAGACACAGGCAGAGGAGCCCAGTGCAGGACTCGATCCCAAGTTTCTTGGGAAGTGATCCCCGGGATCATGCCCCAAGCCAAAGGCAGACACTCAACCACTGAGCCACCCAGGTGCCCCAAAAACTTAATAAAATTGTTTAAAAAGGTAGTTGTATGGTCATTTACTCCCAAGGATGACTGAGTAAGCAGGCCTCGAGGAAAAAGGAAAACAAAATCCTAATTATCTTTAAGAGGGGACCACACGGACACGGCAAGCACTGATCTCGTGAACTCTGGATTTCTTTTCTCTTAGTTAATAGTCAGCATAAATAATCTCCAAAACCATGAGGCGCTCTCCAAATCCGAGGTTGGAGAAATGCTGTATGATACTCCCCCACCCCGCATTTCCTTGTCTATTTTTGTTTAAAACAGAAGCGATCGTCATGCACGTGTGTGCGCACGGGCGTGTCCCGTGGTCCTCTTGGGCACCTCTCTCCCCCTCTCCCCCAACAGTGCCGTCCTCCAGCCACGCAGGTCAGAACCTCTCAGCTGGCTCCGTCCCTCCCCATCCAGCCCCCGGAGCTCCTGCCAGGTGCTTTACTCCCTCCTGTCCACCCCACTACGGAGGCCTCCTACCCCTCGCCCCCATCTGTCCTACCCTCTTTATAAAAACCTACAATGCTGTTGAGAAGGTGATATGCCATTTCTTCTTTCCCAGGCTCACCTCTTCAAAAATTAGATACTGAAGAATATTTCCTTAGAAGACAGTGACCAGGGATCCCTGGGTGGCGCAGCGGTTTGGCGCCTGCCTTTGGCCCAGGGCGCGATCCTGGAGACCCAGGATCGAATCCCACATCAGGCTCCCGGTGCATGGAGCCTGCTTCTCCCTCTGCCTGTGTCTCTGCCTCTCTCTCTCTCTCTCTGTGACTATCATAAATAAATAAAAATTAAAAAAAAAAAAAAAAAAAAAGAAGACAGTGACCACAAGATGCTGCATTACAATGGGAAGAGCTGGGACGCCTGGGTGGCTCAGGGCTTGAGCATCTGCCCTGGGCTCAGGGCGTGATCCCGGGGTCCTGGGATCGAATCCTGCATCGAGCTCCCCGCAGGGAGCCTGCTTCTCCCTCTGCCTGTGTCTCTGCCTCTCTCTCTGTATCTCTCATGAATACATAAAATCTTAAAAACAATAATAATAAGGTGGGAAGAGCTGAGTCTTTGCAGTCAGAGTAAGAAGACTCTGCAGGCTCAGGTCCTCCCTCAACCAACAAGAGGCACAGGAGACCTTGCTCAGACCTGGTTCTCTCCAATGTCGAACAGTAGAAAAATCCACCTCAATGGACCATTTAAGGGTTTAGACAAACTGCATACGTGATGCCTGTTACACCAAGCCTGGCGCATCGTAGGTGTTTAACCAACGCTTGGTTTTCTGCCTCTCATCCATAGTCCAGAATCAAACCCGTTTAGGGTTCAAAACTGGAGGGACTAACTGAATTTAAAATTCTTTCTAATCCTGTACTGCAAAAAAGCTGACGTTCAGAGTTTGTGTCTTGTAAGTCTAGACTATTCGATGGAAATAGGTTTTTGCTTTACTCTGCATCAAAGAGCTGTTTTACAGAAATTCAGGCTGCTTTTCCTAGAACTTTGACTTCCACAACCCTGATGAACAGAACAGCCACATCTAAGGGGGGAGGGCATGAGGGGCTGGTGTCAGAAAGAGGGAACTTCAAAGGGATTTAATAAGAATAAAATGCCACTGGAGTTACCGGAGGTCCAAGCCTTCCTTTCTCTAGAAACAGTCCATTAAAGAGCCGGAAGCAGGAACTGCTCAAGCAAGGGGTCCCGAGCTGGTCAGGACACGAGGTACATCGCCAGCGCAACCTCCGTGGAAGCCACAGCATATTTGTGAGTTCTGAACACAGACTTCAAAGTGCAGAGAAACAAGATCTTCATCTTTTTAGCAGGTAGAGAAGGGTAACATTTTGGGTGACTTTCTTCCTAAGGGATGTAAGTAAAGCAGTGAGGTTTCCAGGGATAGAGAGAGAGAGAGAGAGAGAGAGAGAGAGAGAGAGAAAGAAGGGCAAGATCTGGCACAGGGGAGACAGGCTTTGTTCTCATCAAAGAGGAAAAGAATGTGGGGGGTGGGGGGAGCCTAATGAGTTACTGCCAAGAGATTTAAACACGGATTATGTATCTGGTAAAGAATGAGCACAATTGACTGTTTTGGCCGGCCTGTGGTGAAAACTTCTCCCATTATGATCAGGGGAGGCAGAGCCGGAGCCCCTCACCTTTCAAGGGCTGGGTTTTGCAGGAAGTATACAGAGGAGGCTTCTTTTCACTAAGGGATAATGAATGAGACAAAGCTGGACCAACTCCTGGCCAGCACCATCTTAGGCACATTTGCATTTTCTACACCAGCTGCAAAATGTTTAGTCCTCTGACAAGTATCTGGTGCCTTGGAGTCAACAGCTTGGAAGTGATAACTGGGGGTAGCCTGAGGCTCTCTCTTAGGCTTCTGGAATGACCTGGCTTGAATCCTCAGGCTTCGTGATACCCAGAGGTAGGCCAGGGCCTTGGCAGACAGATGGAGAAGATAAGGGGAAAAGCCAGAAGCACCAACACTGCAAAAATCGCTGAATTATCTTTTCGAGGGAAGGGGTTTGGAGCAGAGCATCTCCTTCCCTCTCCACCCATCTCTTACTTTGTGACAGCAAAGGCGAGGAGGGTGGCCAATTTACTTGGGCATCCCTGACCAGCTGGAAGAAATGTCCTGCACTATTCTATAATTTGCGCTCTGCTCTCTAAGAGAAATCACCAATAAATATCTTTTGAGCAACATCTGTAGGCCAGTGCTGTTTAGAGAACCAGGAGAGAGTACTCCGAGAGAGTCCTGTTGTTCATAGGTCCTAAATCCTGTAGAAACTACAGAGCACAACGTACAGAAAGATACTTTACAATGCAAACCCCATCTCTCCAAGGGCTAAACCGGTGTGCAGCTGGGACACAAGCAAGACGACACAATCATCAAAAGGAAAAGTCTGGCAATGGTGAGGAAGGAGAAGTTAAAACACATGGATTTTCTGTGGGCCAGGCTCAAGTGCTAAGCATCTGACATGTCCTTTTACTTCATTTAATGCTTCCGGCACTCCTTTGAGGTCAGAATCATGGCCCAGATCCTCAGGGAAGCTGGGTAACTTGTCCAAGGTGGCACAGCCAGTGGATCGCCCAGGCAAGGTTCAAACGTGCAAGGCTTCCTGAGACTTGGTGGGATTTGCTCGGAGCCTGGTTCCACAGTGTATGGTCTGCAGGAGCCGGGGGGCAGCAGGGGGGCTCCAGTCCTGGTCTGTGCCAAATGTGTGGGGCTCTCAAGTCTGGCTTCGTCAGTGTCCTCTTGCACGTGGTAGAAGGCCCTGCCCCAGGCACCAAGCTCATCAGGCACAGGCCCCGAGCAGAGCCCATTGTCTGACCTCTAGTCTACCAAAGGGGCACAACTCGGACAGATGGGGAGGTGGGGGAGAGCTGGGGAGCCAGCACTACTCTTAAGAGTTTGGGATCTCTAGATCTTTGTCACTTTTCTGCAGCTCCACTGCTTCCCAGACTTCTCTCTTCCTCCTGCAGTCATAGCGGCTGCACCCAATAGTCTGCCTGTGGGACCAGCGGAGGGCAGGGGGGGGCACCCCACAGCAGGTGCAGGAAGGCACAAGGCTGGGCAGGGGGCTGGGGGCCTGAGGAACTCTCCAAACTGGCCGGAATACCCACCTCCAGTGGGTGACTTTGCTGGAAAGTTTAGAAGGGGGAAAGTCTCTCTATGTGCCTCGGTTTCCCTAGAAGCTGAAAAAGGGGTGTGTGTGTCAATTTCTAGCCCCAAAGAATCCTAATATAGGAAACTCTGCTCTCCTTATAGTTAAAAAAAAAAGCCCAGCACTCCCGAGCTCCACCAATGACAGAAGGAAGGGAGTCAGGGAGAGAAGGAGAGGGAAGGAGATAGAGAAAACTGGTAAAAATCTTCTCGTTGTTTGCTTCTGAATGGGTCCCCCACCCCCCACTTTGACTCCTGCCAAACTCGAGGGGGGAATGTGTGCCAGGGGGTGAGGAGTACTCAGTTTGTCACAGGGATACAGGCGGAATAAGCAGCTGGTTAGCAGACTTTGACCAAAACTTTCCATTCAAAAGTAGATAAATACACAGGGAACATGTCTCAACTTGGACTCTTGTGATTAAGCAAGTCCATCGAGAAAGATAAGGATTAAGAAATGTGTCTAAATGGTTTATGGATGTTTTTTTTTCTACGTGGCTTAAAAAAGCAGCCAGAGTTAGCAATTAACTAAATTTCTGACACTTCGCACCCTCTTTCTGCACCTTTCGCATGTAGGCATGGTCTCAAAGATGGTTTGACAAATAATATGACGTGGACCTTACATAAGAAAAACAAAAGGTTCAGAATGTGATCAGAGGCTCTGGCCAAAAACATGTGGTTCTACAGAACAAGGACAGCGGTTTGGCTCTTGCGTGGAGATTCACACAAAGAGTGGGTGTCGCTCTCATTAATTCAGTGGGTAAACAATAGGGGGAAGGTCCGGATGATTTGATGGACAGCTTTTGGAAATGATCTTCTGCTTGGCAAAACACTGCAGTGATAATTTTATTCACACGGAAGGAAATGCAAGGAAGTGTCACTAAAACAAGGGAGGTAATTATAGGGCATGAATCCAAAGGCTGGGTGACACAGAATAAAGAGTAACTAAATTAGTCCCATCATGGTCTTGAAATCTGGACTTAACAATTTCATGAGAAGAATCTGACCTCTCATTTCTGAGTAAGAAAGCCAGGCACGTTTTTCCTCATGGTTTGTTTCCAGCATAGCCCTGTAGGCTTGGAGAACTGCAGACACTCTGCCGTAGAGGGGGTGCCCTCTCGGTACCTGCCAGAGCAGCTCAACAGACTCAGAGACACAACATCTCAAGAGTTGGAAGGGAGAACCCTGCAATTCTCCCAGTGGTAATTAAATCTTTCCAAAGGACCCTCCCTGGCAACTAACTGGTTGTCTAGTCTTGACAAGGATCCCCAGGGGTAGCTCGTTCACCAATCAACCCAAACATTTACCCATCAACCCCAACACTGGTCCAGCTCCTGTTCTGTGTCTGGCAGAGGGTTAGATGCTATTCCAGGGGAGATACCTTCTTTAATTGAGCCCCAACCTTTCTCCCTGTAACTTTGACCCAGTGGCTCCAGTTCCTCCTGGGGGAAGCTCAAGATGGCAGGCGCGATGACCTCCTGAAGGTGTTCTCCTCCAGGTGACACATTCCCAACTCTTTCTGGACCTGCAGAGCCAGGCTGGCTGCTTTCCGCATCATCTCCAAGCGCCCTCCCAGCTGGACAGAAACTTCCCAGTGAGGTCTGATCCACACTGAAAGCGGGAATTACTGGCCATCCCATCAGTTGTTCAAACACTCATCATTTATTAATATTATTGAAGACTACTTACGGCGCCCTTCTGACCAACATTCACTGTTGACACACTTAGAGTGAACGAATCCTTGCCCCATTCTATCTCCCTCACATCTTTTATGAATGATGGGTCCCACTATTGCTAAATCTAATTATATTACACCTCTCTGTTTAATCCCCCTCCCTTTCTAATCTGTAAAATCTATAAGTTTTTAGCTCTGATTGGGAAGATGAGGAAAGAGCAGGCTTACACATGGCACTGGTGGGTTTTTAGTTTCTATTGTGATGAAAAATTTGCCAATTTTACACTGCTGCAAGACAAAAAGCACATGTTGCTTTGCATGGTACAGCATTGATTGTAGACATTTTTGACAGTTCTTTCATATTTCGAACACAGAGCTCAATTTCTCCCCCTCTGGGAAGATGAGGAGTTTGACAAATATGCAGAACGCAGGTCATCCCCCGCTTTGCGGACACTGCCTAATGATGCCTAAGGTGCTCTGATCAGGAATCCACTGGGTTCCCCAGTCCTGGTCCTCTGCTGCTCATGGAAGAGCAAATAACAGGAAGAGAATACAGACCCCAACTCCTGGTGGGTCCGCCGACACCGTTACCTTCTAACCAGAGGGATTAGGGATACAGAACTTCCTCATTACCTGTCATCTCGGGATATTTATCGGTGGATTTTAAGAGCTCCTAACACGTTTGCTGTTAGACTACAAACCAGGGACTGAGGGCACCCAAAGAGATCGGGGACCAAATGGTAAGTCTGTGTGGCTCTCCTGGCATCTGAGTAAAATGGATGTGATCAGCCCTGCTGCTTGAACATTCAACTTTCAAAGTGCGTGTGAAAAGAGAGTGAAATTGGACAAGTGGGTACAATATTCACATGCTACGCCTCGTACCTAAGTGCTCAAAGATAACGGGCTGTTTGCCATTTAAATAAGATAATGTAGGACTGAAGGAGAAGGAAATGTACAATGAACAGCGTAATGAAGGCAAAAGACGAGATTAAAAATACTCTGTGACTAACTCAGAAAATATAATGGAAGCCAACAGATAGTATGATTTGAGATGCAAATAAAATTATAGCCAACCAGTGGATTTTTAAAGCTCACGCTGTAAATGAGCACTGTTTTATTTTTTAGTATGCAAGAGTGAAACCCTACAATCTTCAGCCTTTTGTACTGTCTTGCCAATTTTTTTAACAAAATAAACTTTACATTTGGAAGTACTACCATTAGAAAACCTTGTCATTCACTCCCAGAGCTGTTTCACCACATGAATTTAGCATATCCTTCTACATATTAAGCACAGCGAGGCTTCATCTTGATTTTTTGTAATTCAGTATTTTTTTTAAAAATTACTATAAGCAAAAAGTTGTGGTTTTAGCATACTCTTTCAAAATACATCATACCTCGCTCACCCTTTTAAATTGAATGTACACAGATAAGTGTACTGAATATGAGAATTTAAAAAAACTATTCAGTTTCCAACAAATAGATTGTTTACAAGTAAATATTAGAAATGTAATTATGATGCAACTAATCTAAATCCTCACATTCTTTTTTCATGCTTTGCCGAATTAAAACTTGCAATGACACGACAGTCCAACAACAGAACTCCTTCAGTGCAAGTTAAAACCAATCTTATTGCGGTTTTACAGTTCTTCTGCCAACGATTAAATGCACACCACTCTGAATAACTGGAAAGAAAGATGTCTTATAAGTTAAAAAATTACTGGATGCTATCCAAGCAATGAATAAGCTCTTCCTCGCTGTGTGCAAATTCAGCATTTTAGTGGGGGAATTAACACAGTTATGTTAACAAGCTTAAGATTCTAAGGATTTTCTAATCTTCTAATTGTCTAAAAGGATGAGCTCCCCAAACACCTTCCTCCTTCTCACCTCCTCCCAATGCAATCCCCCATTGGCCATTACTAACTCACTCCTTCAGCCAAAGCTCACTTAACCTGGTAAGGACTCACTGATAATTTCATTAATTTGAATAAATACTGACCACTCTCTACAAGTTCTATATTCTTAGTGGCATTACTCTGCCAAATAGGCACTTTTAAAAAAATTACAAAGAACAAGCTCAAAGCACATGAATAGGGTAGCAGGCAGCACTCTGAGTCAGCACTAAAACCAGCCATTTTAGTGCAATTAAGACCCTCAATATCAAAAGGCCAAAATCTTTGGAAAGGCCATTAATGTATTTTTCGTGGCTCATTAAATGGTTCTGAAGAGGCAACAAGAAACATAAAGAGCTAAATGACAAGTGTGAATGTCCAGGGTTTTCTTCATTTTTTATTTACTTATTATTTGCTTAACTTATTTATTTTTTAAGTAGGCTCCAGGCCCAGTGTGGAGCCTAACGTGAGGGCTTGAACTCAACAAACCCTGAGATCAAGACTTGAGCTGAAATCAAGAGTCTGATGCTTAAACGAACCAAGCCACGCAGGTGCCCCCAGGATTTCCTTTATTTAAAAAAAAAAAAAAAAAAAAAGTGAGAATAACAGACACTTTAATGTCTTGACCCTGGAAACTTTAGATAAAATCATCCAAATAATAATTCTCTAGGCTTAGATCATCAAAGTCTTATGGATTTTTCTAACTTCACACATAGTAGGACTCAATATACAAAATATAAAATAGGCTATCATCATTTTTAGAGTGAAGATATTTACATGACAAATAGAAGAGGGGTTGTGAAACAGAAGTCCCCTCACTCGGGGCCATGTTCAGCTAGAGCCCCACTGTGGCCAACCTATCACATACACCAGAGGCATACAAGATGCTGAGATGGCCTTGCCCATATCAAGGAAGCATGAAACCATGCTGGGTCTAGCTCCTAAATTCATTTCACTTCATTAAATTTCCCTTCTCAGGATGTCTGGGTGCCACAGTCGGTTAAGCATCTGACTCTTGGTTTCATCTCAGGGTCATGGGACTGAACCGGCATCATGCTCCACGTTCAGTGTGGAGACACTCTCTCCCTCTGCCTCTGCCCCTAACTCATCATGTGCACTCTCTCTAAAATAAATAAATAGATCTCAAAAACAAATTCCCTTCTCTGAGAATGGATCAGCCAGGAAAAGCTCTACAAACCATACTTTTTGACTGATTCTAAAACTTGTTCCCACCTATGGTAAGAGATGACTAAAATGCTTCTTCTATAAACCAGTTTTGGATTGGCTGCTATACCAGAGAAGATGTTATGTAAGTTCCACCCACATACACACTTTTTAAAAACGGTCTGTTGTCATAAACACTGTACTGGGACATCCACTATTTACAGGGCACTAATCTATATTGTAAACTTTAAATGTTCCAGCTATAAAGTATCAAAATCGCAAAAGTGGAGGAACAGCTCCCCACTGGGGAGCTGTTTATTTAACCATCAGACATGGAGAAAGGTTAGAAAATGGGAAATTCCTAAAGAGCTGGTGGGAGTGTAGATGGGAACACAGTATAAAATTGGAAGGCAATCTGGCAATATCTATATGAAAAAACAATAAAATATGCATATCCTTCAACAAGAAACCCCATGTGTAGGATGGAGGGGGCATATGCAACATAACCATTAAAACAGACAACAGAATTTTTCTGAAAGACTGTGGGCAAGAAACCCAAATATACCATCCCTCCCACCTCTTCCCAGGCTGAGAATCTGAAAGCCACAGTGGCAATGGTTCAGAGTCCTATAGGAAGCCAGTTTAGCATGCTCAGTTGGAGTTCCCCGAGCCTGGCCTTGAGGACCTTACAAAGCAAAGTTGGGTGCCGTTTCATAAAAATAAAGCTCCATGAACTTTAACAGTCAAATAACAGGCATATCCCCTCATACGGCTCAGTAGATCCTATGAGATCTACTAGATCTAGAGAACCTAGAGACCTAGAGAACAAGGCAAAAGCAAGAGCTCCCAATAATCAACCCTTCAAATGTATTTCAATGACAAAAGAGGCCTAAAGGACATCAGGCAAAAAGGCTCACTGCTGTGACGATCTGACTTTTCATTGCACCAAAAATGATGTGGATATTTAAAATCGATAAACTCAACTGGTCTGTGTGTCGAAATCTTCTTTTTCTGCTTTGTAAAGTTACAAAGACAGCACAAGGTTCCCTTATACCCTTCACTCAGTTTCCCCAATGTTAAAAGCTTACATTATGAGGGACATTTGTCACAACCAAGGAACCAATGCTGGTACATGACCATCAACTAAACTATACCGCTTATTCACATTTCACTAGCTCTTCCCTAATGTCTTTTGGGTTCCAGGAACTCATCCAGGATATCACGTTTCCATTCAGTCCCTTGTGTGCCCCTAGCCTTCTCGGGTCTGTAACAGTTTTCCAGACTTTCCTTGCTCTTGATGACCTTGATAGCTTTGAAGAGCGCTGGTCAGGTATCTTGTAGAAGGCCCACCCCACCCCTGCCTTGGGGACAAAACTCCTGTCTGGTGTTTTTCCTGTAATTAGGCAGGGTTATGGATTTGGGGGCCCGGCGGAGACTGCAGAAGTGAACTGTCAGTTCCATGACATCATCTCAAAGGTGCCTACTGTCCCAATCTCACCATGGGCGTTAGCTCTGATCACCTGGCCAAGGTGGTGTGTACCAGGTTTTCCCGCTATAAACTTCCTCTTCTGCTCCGTCCATACTCACTTTGTGCAAGTAAGTCATTAAAAGTGTGGTCACCCAGGATGGGGAATTAAGCTCCAACTCGTGGAGTGGAGGAGGATCTCCCTAAATCGTCTGGAAGTCTTCTGTATGGGAGATTTGTCTCCCTACCCATTTACTTACTCCATCATTTATTTACCTCAGTGTGGACTCCCAGGTATTTACTTCACATTCGGGGTCATAACCCAACACTGTTATTTATTTTGCTCCTCAAATTGTCCCAGTTTTGGCCACGGGGAACAATTTCCGGTTGGCTCCAGTATCCCTCTGAGGTGCCCCATTGTTCTGTGTTTTGAATCACTCCTTATTTTCTGGTTCTCTGTATCTTTACCATCAAAAATGCCTTAGTAATAGGGCGCCTGGGTGGCTCAGTGGTTGAGCATCTGCCTTCGGCTCAGGCCGTGATCCTGGGATCGAATCCCACATCAGGGGTCATGGGATCAAGTCCCACATCAAGCTCCCCATGGGGAGCCTGCTTCTCCCTCTGCCTGTGTCTCTGCCTCCCTTTCTGTCTCTCATGAATAAATAAATAAAATCTTAAAAAAAAAAGCGCCTTGCTAAGGAAAGGGCTGTTATGAGTGAAATTGCTTGTGTCCCCTCCCACCAAAATTCATGGGAAAGTCCTGGCCACCAGTACCTCGGATGTGAACAGTAATTGGAGGTCTACTTAGTGAAAATGAGATCATACCAAAGGAGAGTAGGCCCTTCCACCAATATGACTCCCGTCCTTATACAAAGGGGGGATTGGGATATGGACAGCACACCAGGAGAGCACCACGTGGAGATGAAAGCAGAGCCGAGGTGATGCCTCTCCAACTCAAGGAACGCCACAGAACGCCAGCAGCCACCAGACACACCAGGACAGGGGCCTGGGAAGGATACTCTCTCACAGCCTCAGAAGGAATCAACCCTGCTGACAACTTGATCTCTGACTTCCAGCCTCCCAACAGTGAGAAAGTAAATTTCTGTTATTTCACTTGGTTCCTGCCCTGTTACCGCAGCTCCACGAAGCCAAGGGCTGAGGTCGCTGAGCTCTGCATTTCCATCGAAAACCATTCATGGTTGTGGCATCAAATGAAGCAGGTACAGGGCCTAACAAGCCTCCCAAAGGGCGTGCTGGAACCCAGGGGCCTGATCTACGGGCTGCCACAGTTAGCATCATAACTGGCCATGTTTTCAGAGGCCTCGTTTTCCCTGCAGTTTTCAGCCACCTGCAGCCCGGTGCAGAGCGCTACTTGCCAAGCACACCTGCAAGTCCTAGTGAAACCAGCCATCGAGTCTAATCACCGTCTTCAGCAGGCTAAGCACCAGCTCCTGATTGCTGAGCACTTCCCAGGTGCCCCGCATGCCAATGCTGCAAGGGGCTGACAAGTGATTCCCTGCAGCCCAGCAGACCTGCCACACCAGGTCAAGCTGGCATTTTTGGGTCCCTGTTCAATGACTTGTTTTGTTCCATGTCCATCTTCCCTCAGTCACACCAACAAGTGGCCCGATGGCTTAGCATTGACCGGGATGTCACTTCACTGTAAGCTACACAAATACCATAGTCATCCGGTATTTAGGATCTGTAGTACAAAGACACACACCAGAGGATCCTGGAACAAAATCTAGGCATGAGACGAAGGGACTGTCGTCTCCAGGAGAGAGAAAAGTGACTTGCCCTCAGACTGAAGACACGGAAGAGGCCAGCTAGAGAGAATCTGATATGCCATCTCACTCCACACATCCAGTGACCTTTACGGAGGTGAAATCTGAGTGCCTGCGTGGGTAGATACAGAAACTTTTTTTTCTTCAGTCACCTGGGAGAAGAGGAACTGGAGGTGACAGAGCGGGATCTGAAGTATTCGATCAGAAATTATTCTCATTACAAAAGCTCTGGTTTGTCTGCATTTTTATGCCTATATTAAAAAAAAATCAAATGAAGTCATTAAGCTTAGGCCAGCTCAGTAAGCCTCTGCCTGCGTCTGCAACCCCCAGAGCTCTGCCATAATCCTTCAAATTATTAAATAATTACTGTGTCTCCCTTGGGGTCGCATTTGGCAACAAAATACCATCTAAATGAACCAATGATATGACCCAGTGAGTAACACTTATGTTCTTAACTTCCTAGGAACAAAAGGATATGAAATACTTCCAAGACACAAACTGGGGAGGAGAGTGAGGGTTTTCTGTGGGGTCTGGAGGGATGGGTAGAGAGTAGAATGACAAAGGACCTGGAGAATCGGGGGGAGACTTCCAGTAAGTGTCACTGCCTCCCCCACCAACCTCAGCTATCAGTGAATCTCGCATCCCAGTTCCCTTCCATCTCAGGAGTAGCTACAGCCACAAGGAGAAAACCAAGCATATGGCTCTGTCCTTCTGGACATTTCTACAATGTAGGTTGGGTTGCTTTGGAAAATCCCATTTTATCTCCTACAGCTATATGACCTCAAGTTGTCATTTCCAATAAAGTATGCCTGCGCTGATTTTTATGAACATAGACAAAAGCCACTACAACCTTTTTTTTTTCCTCCCCCAAATCTTTCAAACCAACTGTAGTTGCTATGTAGGGTTATTTGTTTCTAAGGCAACAGCGTATATCTAAGTACTAATGGCCTGTCCTTTTGCCAGGCAACAAACAGCCTTGTGATGCAACTGCACCTGTCTCGGCTACGCGTTACTATGGAGATGCTCCAGTTGCTATGGCTACCATCACGCTAATCGCCTAGCAAAGGCAGACATACAGCAGTCTTCTCGGAGAGCCCAGCTGTTCCTCCGCGTCTCTTGCTGAAGACTGATTGTCTAGGGCCTGTGATGGAATGCTTCTCAACTAAGATACACAAGAACTTCATTAATGCGGTTTCAGAGGATCTCACTCCGTACTCCCCTCTGCAGAGCAAACACCAGACAAGGGAAAGAATGCAAAGAAGTGGACCATAAAACCACGGAAATCTACGAATCCATGCCATCCCTCACTGACATAAACTTGTAGCCCAAGGATGATTTCTCTCAACTGGGTGGTTACAATCGAAACACTTCTTTATATTAAAAAAAAAAATTTTTTTTTTTACCCCTTCAGGAGTAAAAGGATCCATTTCCAACTCTAGCGCTATGTGAGATAAAATCAATTTTAAAATTCGTATCTGTGTTATGGGGCTATTTTTTTGGAATCTAACAATAACACCTTCTTTTATCTTTTTTTTTTTTTTAAGTGACAGGCTTCCTACTCTCCCCTCCAATTACATCTTTGTAAAAATGGCACCCATGACCTCACTGTCTCAAAACAAATGGGCATGTGAGGAGGAATAAAAGTCTCCATTGTTCTCTGCTGTTCTCCTTGAAGAGCCAAACACCAAGTAACCACAACAAAATGATCGCTCTGGAGCACCATCTACATGGAGACCAGGAATGACAACAATCAAGTGAGTCCTTCAGCGAACACCTGTAGACATTCTGAGTCAGATGCTGGGAAGATGGAAGCGCTTACCTGACTCATGCCTGTACTTCTATCCCAACAAACCGTGACACATGGAGATGTTAAAGCTGTCAACTTTTCTTTGTAAATGTTTCTACCCAGGAAGACAGTATTTCGCCCACTGTGAAGCCTTCTGAGCACGTTCCTCCGAAGCAGCAGAAGCGGTAAGGTTGGCAGGAAACACAACAGTGGGTATGCCTCCAATAATACTGCATTTCTTTCTCATTTATCTACAGTTATTTTTAATATCATACAGCCTATTAAATTAGTTTCAGTGCCTGTCTCTGCCAAAATAATGCAACTTCAGTAGCCCAAAAAAAAAAAAAGAAGAAGAAGACGACTTCTGAATTGCTTACCTTTGATATGCCTGAGGAGAGGCAGGAGGTGTATTGAACACGTGTGAGTATGGGTGGTAAGGTGTCTTTTTCAAAGCCTGAATTAGATTTTGTCTATA
Source organism: Canis lupus dingo (assembly GCF_003254725.2). Lineage (NCBI taxonomy): Eukaryota > Metazoa > Chordata > Mammalia > Carnivora > Canidae > Canis > Canis lupus. The sequence goes on from NC_064250.1 coordinate 60,633,691, forward strand.
CTCTGGGTCTATGCACCACAATGACCCTTTCCCGATGCTCTGCAAAGAGAATTAAAACATAAAAATGATTAATAAAGAAACATTCAATATTCTGCAGTAAGTAGACAAAGAGCAATTACCACAGTTACTTATTTTTAAAAGCCTCTCACTTATTTGTCATTGTTCGCCAGCCAGAAATATGTAATACTGGACACTGATGGTACGGCACCGTAAAATGTGGGGCAGTCTTACCTGGATTAGGGCTGGCAGACGAAATGAGCGCGCTATTACCAGGTGATGCTGGGACAGTAATATTGTGATGTTCATATCCTGATGGCCCCCAAACCCAGATTCCTTTATTATTTTTCAGTGTCAACTCTGAAAGGATCCCCTTTCTAAAAAAGTGAGTCCTAACTTGGTCAGATTTCACATGTTGAAAGAAAAAGAGGGTGGGCTGTCTCCAAACTCCCATCTCCACTGTAAAAAAAAAAAAAAAAAAAAAAAAAATCTGAGAGTTGGGTTTGGAAAACCGGCTCATTTCGGGACCACTTCGCAAGAAAACGGAAAAGTAATCCGCTTGTTTTTTCCTACTTATTCACCAAAGAACACATTTAAGCTTCACATGGAATTCTGTAATTACCTTCCCCGAGAAACAAAAGAACTCAGGCAGCAGTGAGAAATCTAAGCCAGAGGCCGGTATTTATTTTCTGGACTCCCAGGTTCCCAGTACTCCACCCCCATGGGGCCTAAGGGCAGAGGAGTCCTTAGAAGTCAAACTTAAAAATGCAAATTTCCTAAAACTGGTTCCATGGAAAGATTTGCTTGGAGGCCCACTTTGGGTCTGTGGACAGCATTTTTATAATAATAATAATAATAATAATAATAATAATAATAATAATAATGTCAATCCTTCCTGTGAGGCCCACGGAACTGGCAGCAGGCCGGGCAGTCGCTACTCTCGCTGCACGCTTTCAAGTCACCGAATGTACCCAAGCTGTTTGATAAAAGGTCGTTTGTAAATATTTACTGATTTGGAGAGAAAAGAAGTCAAATTACATAAACCCCCACCCACCCCATGCTTGCAGCCAAGGGACTGGCTCTCTTCTTTTCAGAACTATTGTACTAGGGAAACATTGAGAAAGCAAACAATGAGACTGTTTAACTCTGGGAGGGAGGGGAGAGACTCCAAGAAAACCCCTTAGAAGGAAAACAAAAAAAATGAGTTATTCCTAAAATCTTTAAAGAGCCTTTTAAAACTCTGTATTTCAGTCAGGAGTTCAGCAAGTAGTTTACTTACAGACTTATTCACGGAACCCATTAAAATTCTTTACTATCACAACACCAAGGAAGCAGCAAAAACTGGAGTTAACTCTTTCTGGTGCAGTGAGAACAGAGAATGGCTCAGAAAGCCAAGATCAGCGTCCGGTCGGATCCACCCCAGCCTACCCGCCCCCCCAGTGTGGGGGGGCACAGGCCTGAGCCCAAACACACGTCTCAGGCAGGCCAACCGGCCTCAGCTGGACACCAACATCCCAGTGTAACCGTCTGGATGTTTAAAGACGTGAAAAATGTCAACTTGGAGAAATTCAATGTCCTTATGTAGCCTTTCCTTTCACGCATGCATTTTCAAGCCCAGAACAGTTCAGGGGCACGGATGAGGCTCTCCCAGCAAAGCAGGCAGGTCACCAAAGAGCTGCCGGGACCCACCTGTTCTTTCCTTTGGAAAAGAGATGCAAAGCGCATTTTCCAGAGAAGGGGTGGGGGAGGACCAGCCAGACCAGCAACTACAAATTTGGGTAATGTAAAGAACAAACCACAAAAGCTAGCAACTCCTTGGCAGGAGTGGGTCCTGGCCTGACTCCACCCAAAAGGCTCCCCATGGGATGGGACCTTTCTGCTTTGCTGGAACACAGGGCCCCTATTCTGCTACCTTGAGGGCCAGGGTCCACAGGCAACCCAGGCATTTCTGGCAACCCAGGCATTTCTGCAATGACATTTTTTCAGTTCTGGGAACCTAAGGGCTCTGTTGTCAAGGTGGCTTTCAGGGCGGGGCTGTTTAATCTTACAGGGAATAAAAATATGACAAAGAAATGAAGGACAATTGACCCTCTTAGGCAAATAACAGTAAGACAAGAATGTGGTTTCTTCTAATCCTGGCCTACGTCTCCTTTTTTGTTATACTACATTACTATTTATGAACTAAATGGGAAAAAACCCACACTTGGGGGGGATGGGTTGCAAATTAATGATCCAGGTGCAAGAAGCTGGGGGGTGGGGGTGGGGAGTGACAGTAGCAATCGGGAATTCTGGAGCCACAGAGAGGGTTCCTGTGTGGTCCTGGACAAATCAGGGTCCTCAAAAAGTCTTGGCTTCCTCGTTGGCCAAATAAAAAACCCCTTAGGAATGGGTGTGAGGCCCAGCCATAGCCTGATGTCAAACACCTGTAACCGTGATGGTGATGTCATGAACATCTCCTCTCTGGCAGAAAAACAGGAGCAGAGCTGGCTATCCAATGCCTTTCATTCAGTCAGATCTGATTTTCCCAGAGCCGTCCATCATAAAGAAGCACCAAGTACCAACAGAGGCAGTGGGAGGAGCCTCCAGCAACTCCCAGGTACTGCTGGGCCTGCGCTTGCTACGGTCAGTCACTTGTCCCTCACGCAGAAAACCAATTCTGACTCATGGCAGCCTGGAAGCTCAATCAATGCTCAAAGTTTTCTTTCACCCAGGTCTTCACACGGTGGTCATCAAGCCCATCAAGCTGAGGTCTGACCTCAAACTGGTCAGCATGCCATCTACAACAGTCATTCACCACAGACATTTGCCCAAGCTTCATTCAGGTCATGGCGACTCCTACCTGGATCAGTTCTGCATTTCACCAGGACCCCTGGAATTGCTGCTAGGTTTTCGCAGACCAGACACAAACTTCAAAATCTCATACTTGCCATTCCCAAAGAGAGAAAATTGAATAAAAACAGCATCTTCAGGACACACCCACGGGGACACAATCATCTGTCTACTCCCTCCAATGGCCATACAGAGCTTGAAAGGGACAGAAAGAGCCTGGCACTGCATCTCATCTGCAAGTGTCCTTCTTGGTCTCATGTAACGGCTCCGAGGAATAAAAAGGTCAGCTCGAAAAAATTTGTAATGGGAATACGCACAGAGAGAATATTCAAGTTTCTTAGGACAGGAAAAATTGGATTTAATGCCCCTAACAGGGGAAAGGCAGCTGTAATTTGATTATAGTTGTGTAATAAGTTTAGAGTCAGGGCTTTTACAGAAATTTCTGCATCTCATCTGAAGAACAGGGATTTTATTTTTTTAAACCGGGACAACTGGGGATCCCTGGGTGGCTCAGCGGTTGAGCATCTGCCTTCAGCCCAGGGTGTGATCCTAGAGTCCAGAGATCAAGTCCCACATGGGGATCAAGTCCCACATCGGGCTCCCAGCATGGAGCCTGCTTCTCCCTCTGCCTGTGTTTCTGTGTGTGTGTGTGTGTGTGTGTGTGTGTGTGTGTGTGTCTCATGAATAAATAAGATCTTTAAAAAAGTAAAAAATAAAAATATAACCCGGGACAACTGTGGGGGGCCATACATCAGGAAATATGACGGAATTCAAAATAATAAAGAGGAAAGATCTTCACTGAGAGATATTTTTCTGTATACCTATTCTTTCAGATGACATCTATCTATATACATGTTTACAAAGACGAAAATGTGTCTCTGAGTGAAGATCTTTCATACACGCCCATACAGTTGAAAAATACTAATGCGAAAAGTAGAGGGGGAAAATAAATCGAGTAAGAAGACACGGATGTGGCCCACTTTTGTTTTTTAATTAAAAAGCACCTGGGGAATAATAGACAGCTCCTTGTGAGCAATAAAAAACATGAGTAAGCAAGAGGAAGCCTATATTGGAGTAAGAACTGATTAGTTAGAAAGGTTAAAAAACAAAGGAGATAAAACAACAAAATTAAGTCTTAAATCTAACTTCTAACGGTAACATTTTTTCTGAGATGTCTCTAAGCAAGTCGTGAACCTCTCCCATCCCTTCACACAGCTCCACGGACCCGCACGCAGCACATCTTCCATCAGCCTGCCTTAGTACGTACGGGCCTTCATGTGGGGGCTCCAAGTTAGGCTGTCAATTCCTGAGATTAAGTACTAAATTTTAAACATGACTTTCAAACTGTGGGCTATCACACAAGTGGGTCATGAAATCCACATTACGGGTCACAACCAGCATGGTTTTTATGCAACAGAAGATAACCAAAGGGATGAGAACAGCATTAAGTGTGGGATGTAAGTAAGACAATCTGTGAAATGCAAAATGTACACAGGTGCGCCCTGGATGGCGAGGGAACAGGCACATCGTGCTCAGATTCTGGGTCAAAGAAGTGCGGCGGGGGGACATGCTGGTCTAGGACAATGGTATCCCCCTCACGCCCCTACCTTGTCATCACTTCTCAGGGAGAAAGCCTCCTTCCAGTAGTAATGGAAGATGATCTCAACATGACACCTAACACAGGGGAGGAGCCCCGCTGGGGGAAGAGGGAAGACGACACAGGGCCCAGGTCAAAATGGAGTGGGGAGCTGGGTATGTGTTCTCAGTGCATTTGAAAGGATTCTTCTTGATGTTTCCGATGCGCCATTTCTGAGGGTGCTTCCAACACCATCTACCCTGGTTCAATCCCTCGCCCATATGGTCCCCTCCGCATCCAGGCACCATGGGGGCCATGAGGGTGAATACAATACAAAAAGGCACTGCTCTCTTGGAAGCTCAGATTCTGGAGGGGGAAGAAGACAGGCAAGTAAGCAAAGAAATAAATAAGCAAGGTCACACCAGCTGGAATGCCTGCCATGAAGGAAATAATGAGTAAGGAGTTAGAAGACAGGAGCTTGCCACTGTAGGGATAAATGGGTTGGAAGGGGCAAGAGAACCCGTGGAGGCCTGTTAGGAGCTGATGCCACAGTCCAGGCTTGAGGGGACCAGGTGGCAGCAGGGAGGTGGAGGAAGGGCAGCTTCAGGATGTACTACTGGACCTGGCAACAGACTGGAAGCGGCAGGTAAAGGGGAATGATGAAGAATGGTCTGGTCTGAGCAACTAACCGCGTCAAAGATTGAGAGGGAGGGACGTCCGGCGCCCATCTGAACATAGAACCGTTGAGGTGTCTGATGCATTAAGAACTGCTGATCAAGGTACTTGAATGACCTGGCTGGACACAGGACATAGGCCACCTCTTCCTTCCGCTGTAGGCTCGCTGACCCCAACCCTCATGACAGGAGCTCAGGGATGAGCAAAGATGGATCCGAGGTGGGCTGGCTTTGGAGGTTTAACACTAATGGATTCTATAGGCGAGGCTGGGAAACCTCTGTCTAAAGGGTCAGAGTGGATATTTTAGTCGTCAAAAGGCCACCGGGTCTCTGTGGCGACTACTCAACGCTGCCACTAAGGAACCAGAGCAGCCACAGGCCTGAAGGACAGGCCAGGTTGTGGTTCCTTCCATAATCACTGATCAGAAACACAGCCCGTCGTCCGCTGCCCCCTGCCTCCCAGCTCCTATACTCAGACTCAAAGCTCCTGTAGTTCTGGGAACCTAAAGCCAGGTAAAGGGTCTTCGAAGGCTAAGAGAGTTGGGCTGGGTCCTGTGGGATTGGGGTGTGTGTGCCAATAATGGCCGAAATGGAGTGCTTCGAGGCAGAAAAGGGAGGAGTGGGGAAGGGGGGGGGGGCAGATGGGCTAAGTAAGCCTGTCGATATTCAGAACACAGACTCTGAACACAGACTCTGGACCTCTAGACTATGTAGGTCCAGTCCCTCTCCCTCTCTGGGTCTGTTTCCTCCTCTGTAAATCAGGTGGTCAGACTCCATCATCCCATGAACTTGTAACCATTTGCTCTGATGACGTGTTGCTAGGGATTCATTAATGTACATGGGCTTTCGTTTCCCCACTTCCTTCCTTCCTAGTGTCCCACTCCTTCTGCATCAAGACACTTGTAGTATTTATAGATGGGGGCCCCCAGACATGACATTTTTCATTAAGTTGCCATTCTAATCCAACAAATAGAAAGTTCTCTTGGGCTCTAGAGAGTGGGCTGAAAATCCACTGGAAAGAGCTCCTGCTACAGCCACCAGCCCCAACACACACACACAGGCTGGTCCCAGGAGGGGAGAATGCTTCCCAGGCCCCCAGCCCCACAGGTTCCTCCTCCACTCTGGAGCTGGCTCCTGCTCAGGCTCCTGGGGTCAAGCTGGCCTAAGGGAAGAAGAGAGGGAAGGGAGGCGGGGAGGGCTGGGGGGCTGTGGGGGCGGGGGGGGAGGTGCAGATACTCCCATAAATGGCTGCAGGCTCCCTCCTTCCCCAGAAAACCCACCCTTGGCCCCCAGACAAGGCTGAATCTGGACTTCAACAAGTCACAAACTTATTCTGACTTCCCTGGGCCTCACAAAAGAATGCCCCTTGGGTCTTGTTCTGAAGCAGGTCACTGAACACTTGTTACTAGGACACACCATGACACAGAGACAGGGTCCACTGTTTAGGGCACAGGACCTCCAGAGGAAGGCAAACAATAAACAACTCTGAAGGGCTGCAGAAGGGGACCAAAGGGCTACAGCCTAACAGAGGAGGACAAAGACGAACCCTGTGGGGGAGGAAGGTGTTAACACTGCGTGCATGCATGCGTGCACACACACACACGCACACATACACAGGGCCCTTGGCCAGCCCCTCCTGCAGACCCACGGGATGCCCACACCCCCTGTGCAGGGCAGCCCCCCGGATGGAACACGCAGCGTCTCAGACTTCTCACCGCCCCCTCTCCCCTTCCCACCGGGCCCCCCACATAGTCTCGCTCCCTCGTGTTCGCGCTTCCCGGCCCGTCAGGATGGTGAAAGGCAAATACGCCCATGTGCCCGTGACAGGGGCCAGAAGCAATGCCAGGGCTTTCCCGGGGAGCATTCCAGAATGCATCCCACACACGGCTCCCAGGCAACAAAGGGATCGACCTACGTGGTTCTTGTCTACACTGCTTCCCTGCTGTGTTACTGGAAATAAACCACTTGTCCGCCCAGACCGGCGCCGTATTAGACGTAATACTATCTTTTCTGAGTCACGTCGGGCTCTCAGGCTCAAACGGGGTCATGCACAGGATGCACCCTAACACTGAACCCGGCATGTAAAAGACGCTTAATCAATTCGATTTCTCCTTTCTGTCAAAAGAAGTCACAGAAGCTGGGTGACGCTAGGAAAAATAAAAAAGAGAGAGAGAGAGAAAGAGAAACAGAGAACAGAGAAAAGTTACGCTAACCGAAGACCACGACCTCAAACCTCACCAAAATGCTTGGCAAGTGAGGGATTCCTAAAGGCCCTTTTTGTTCTTAGACTCTGTCATTTATCATCTAAAGACATCAAGGGGGATTTCTGAATTTTAAATATTAAGAAAATGATCTGAGGAGCTAGCCAAGTCCATGAAAGACAGAGAGAAGGAGAAAGAACAAAAGTGATCACAAAGAGTCTTTATCTAAATAGATCGTCGTTCACTTCCCCAAAACAGACAATTACTCCAGAAGAAAGATTTTTTACAAAGAAGTTCCATGATCTGACGTGGAGTTCCCTAACACTTTACAGTGTGGCCCGGTTTGAAATGCCGCACTGTGCTCTCCCCACTCCTCTCGCATTGTTTTTTCCCCCAAGAGGAGGAGGGATGAGAAAAGAGAAACTACACCCAGACAGAAGTACGGAAGCTTCCCTCAAGGCCCCAGCCCCGTGTGCCTCAGTCTCCCTCCATCCCGGGGAGGCAGGACCCTCCCGGCCGCTGGCATCGGGAGCTGGAAACAGAGCCCGATAACCACAGCCACTGAGCAAGGTGTCCTCTGAACATCACATACACAAATCACCCCCAATTCTGCAACCGTCCTGCTGTTATTTTTACAGACGTGTTCCCAAAGCTACAAAGACGGAAATCACGATCAAGACGTCACCGGCACGATACTCGGATACACGAGCTGCAAGGCGGTGCTTGTGCACACCTGGGCTACCTCGGAACCCCCGCTCCCTTCACGAGCATCCGTGGACACGGGGGCAAAGGAACGAAGCGGGGACAGGTAGGCGAGAGCCGGCTGCAGGCACGCGGGACATGGTTCTCCTGCCGGGGAGACGCCGGGCGGGCTCTGTGCGTGCTAGTCACACTGCAGGATGATCGGTCACTTCCTCGCATCCACACCTAAACAAAACCAAAATCAACCCTAGAGATGCCTTAAAACTGTATTGATCTCTAGGAAAAGCCAGGCGTGGCTGAAAGGGCTGGGAGGTGTGAAAGGAGACCCGTTTGTCAGAGTTTACCAGGGCTTTGCTTGGCAGGAATCTGTCCTCAGTTCGTTCTCGATCTGGGCAGTCGGGTTTCTTCTCGGTCCTCCACTGCCCATTAGTACGGTTTCCCTGGAGCAGGGCCGGGGGCAGACCCGAGGCGTGTCAACTCACGAAGGCTGGCAGAGCTAGCGAGTGTCTGGGTTGAAATGAGTTATTTCTCGGACTCTCTAGGTGACTGTTTCCCAACTGCCAAGGCCAGGCAAGGGCCTGACGACAATCCATAATAACAATCAATGATAAAGTGATCACCAAGCATCCAAAATATGTATTTACTGACAAATACTGTCAAACTCTACACTGGTGATTTCTAATAGAGGAGGGAACACCAACACCCACACATACACCCGCACCTGCACACACACACACACACACACACACACATCCCCTTCATACTCTAAAATCAGAAGGCCAAAGAACTGGCATCCGTAAATTCACTGCTTTTATCCAACTGAATCTTGGGATTCTTCCAAATGAGTTTCACCAATCTGTCCTTTGGGGACCATTAGCAAATAAGGGTTAACGATCTGAAACCTCACAGTGTTACCTGGGCAGGCTGAGGAGGAGGAGGTGTGGACACAGACAGGTTTAAAAAGAACTCTCAGGCACTTGCAAAAACACACAGGAAATGTCCGAGGCTGCTTGTTTTATCCACTTCTAAAGATAGCCAGACTACAGCACTTCAGAGAGTTGAATTCAAATGAATTCCAGATATTGTGTGGCCCCCCTCATAGCCCCGCCACATACACACAATATACGGACAGATAAGTAAGTTCTTCGTGACCATTTAACTGCTGACAACTTTATTGCAGATACAAAGATATTCAGATGTAGGAGGTTTCGTCATCTGATATGAAACCGGAATGCACAGTGATGTGATAAAGTTGTCCAAGATGTGGATATATTCTTTCTTGTAATTTTTTAATAACAACGGTTTGTATCACACTCACAATCTTAAAATAAAAACTGCAAAAGCAAATTACCAGGAGGACACATGGTAGGATAAAAGACATAGATTGCTTTTTCATGCTTTTTTTTTTGTAAGTTTAAAAGGCAAACTCACCTAAAGCTAACAGATACAAAGGGAGGTAAATTTACCATTCGTTGCATTGACAGAAATAAAATCTTGGTTATTTTAAAAGTTCAAGACCCAGGAGGCGCCTGGGTGGCCCAGTCGGTCAAGAGTCCAAATCTTGATTTTGGCTTAGGGTGTGATCTCAAGGTTGTGGGATGGAGCCTCTCTCTCTCTGTGTCTCTCTCTGTCTCTGAAACAAATAAATAAAATCTTAAAAAAAAAAAAAGTTCAAAACCCAGCTGAAGTGAGGAGGGGAAAAGATGCCAGGCAGCTCCAGTTCTGGACTGAACTTGCACTCTTTCCAGTACCTCTACTTTCTTTAAAGTGATTCAGGTGCTGCAAATGATAATTAACACAATGTTTTATGGAGGGTGATAAAGGCACCTGTGGGTCTGACAAACAGAGATACCCTCGGCTGGATTACATCTGGCCCACGTAGTGCCACTTTATCTGCTGGTTGTCAGTAGTTACTCATCTATTTTTAAATGTTCCAATATGATCTTATCTAACTGGCACATATAATTTGATCACCTTATTTCCATAACTAAAGGTTGTTGAACGTATCTAGCCAGGTAAAAGTTACAGTTATGGGGTGTGTGCATGTAACTGGGTTGGAACATAACAGTTATTCCTTTTGTTTAAAAAAATAATAATAAAAACTCTCTCTCTCAGGAAAACACGCAATACTGGGTTGTTGGTTTGTTTGTATGTTTGCTTTATAAGGGGTGGCCACTGGCTAGGGGACCAACCTGTTACCAGTCTCCCTAGGGGTCCACGAGGGGCCTCCGCTGGGGTTCTGGGGCCAGGAATTCAGCTTTAGGCTGCGGCATCTTGCTACAACCAAGTCAGCCCGCAATGAAGGGAGAAACTTCCTTTCCAGCAGCAAAGTGGATCCTTTCAACAAACAGGGTTTGAGAACCAGCTGATGTTGTGACATCCGTCGCAAAGACAAATCTGAAACCAGCCCCAACCCAAGTGGGAGAAGCAACAAGGAGCAAATGACACGGTAAGTGTTGTGGATTCCTTTTCAAATCTTGTGGGTGCTGGTCAAGATATGGATAGATCCTGCGGGAGCAGAGGGTGAGGCCAAATCTGCTGAGGGAGGCGGTGGGGCTGTCCGGGAACCTGCAGGTCAGAAGAGGCAAATCCAGAACCCCAAAAGTAACTGAGGCCTCCCTGAGCACTGGGCAAAGGGAAGGGCGGTGTGGGAGATGGAGAAGGGATGCAGAGGGAGAATGAACCAATCCTGTGGCTAGCACTGAGGGAAACATTTACGTGACCAGCATCTACCCAAAAAGCCCAGCTGACCTGGACCCAGGGAACCACATGAAACCACACGAAACCTGTGGCGAGGCTGAGCGACCTGACCCAGTGGCCACCTGGAGTCAAGGCAGGGTGGGGTCTAAACCCTGTCCCCTCGTTGGCCTCACACAGAGTCCCCCTGAGGCCAGTTTCAAAGTCCTCACCCTCATCATCGCATCTTCCTGCGTCCCTGGGAGGTGCCACAGGAGGTGGGGGCGGCCAGCCTCCGAAGATGCATCGCTATGCAGGGTGCTAGGTTACAGTGAGGCTGGGATGTGTGTCGCCTGGAAGAGCTGGTGTCCACACGGAGCCACTCACGGCGGGGATTCACCTGGGCTACCAACACAGCGACCCACCAGATGGGTCCAGGGCCCTAAGGGGCACCTGCATCTGCGGGCTTCCCAGCTCACCTGAGGACCCACTATAACCCGAGGCACAGAACACACGCAGAAGGCCCTCCCGAGACGGAACCAGGAGCTCATGAGGTTAGTAACTGGCAATTACATGAGGTGACATGAGAGCAAACAAGAGAGGAAGTCGGCCGAGGGTTAGGAGTTACCTGATTATTATGCATAAGGGGAAAGTCTCCGGTTTAACACTCTACACGGCACATTTCACCTGATGGTGTAAAGTACTCTCTGCCCAGCATTTCAGGAGCCCTGAAAGGGACCTCAGGAAGGCCAACTGCAGCCGGTGTTCTGGACATCCCCACGGGGCGGGGGGCACCCCGAGAGCTGAGCACCTTGACGCCAGTCTCAGACCATGCCATGAAGATTTGTTGGGGTTCCCCAAAACAGCCACCCCCTTGAGGACCCGTGGAAATTACACACACCCAAAATTTTGTTTTGCTTGGTATATTGCTGAGTCATTTGGCCTAGATGCCGGTTGCCCCTGGAATTCGACGTGCACCCAAACATTTGAGTTAGCAGTGGTGGTGGCAGCAGTCGCAGCAGCGACAAGAATAACCAGTACCATGAACAGACCACCGACCACATGCCAAGCGCTATCCCGGGCACTTCTCAAGCATCTTTAATTTTCCCCACAAACCTAGGACAACAGAGGGAGTGGTGGGACCCCGCAGAGGATAACGTTAAAGCCCAGACAGGTGGTTAGCTGACCTGCCCCGGGTCCAATGCAAGCAAGGTGACTCAAGAACCCCGACGCGCGGGGATCTCTGGGCGGCTCAGCGGTTGGGCGCCTGCCTTCGGCCCAGGGCGTGATCCTGCAGTCCCGGGATCGAGTCCCACATCAGGCTCCCTGCATGGAGCCTGCTTCTCCCTCTGCCTGTGTCTCTGCCTCTCTCTCTCTCTTTCTCTCTGTGTCTCTCATGAATAAATGAATAAAATCTTTAAAAAAAAAAAAAAAAGAACCTGATGCCCTCCCCTCTAAAAGGTGAGTCTGCTACAAACATTGCAGCCAGTAGGCCGCAGTAAGACCTTCTAGCACGTTCCGGAGTGAAACCAAATGATCCGGGGGCCACGTACCGCAGTAAATATAACAGACATCCTTTCCCAGAAGGGCACATAGGCTTCCATCGTTTGCATCAGAGGAGAAACAGGGTCAAAAGTCCCCGCCACTATGAGGACGACGCAGGCACATGGCCACCAGCAGCCCACACATCACCTTTCCGTTTGTACCATGAACTGCAAAAGCAATCAATTGCTCCGGTGGCCCTCAGCCACTGCACGAAAGAATCCTGACATGAAGCCGGTTGACAGCCAAGGCAACAGGCTCCCAAAAGACAGGGGCTTGCCCCAGATCATAACCCGCAACGGGCAGAGCCAGGACCCACGTCTCAGGCCCCAGGGCCACCTCCGTGTTTCTAGCAAACCACGCTTCCCTGAGCAGAATCCAGCCTGCAGGCCGTGTTCTCACGTCTGTGTGTGCGCTCCAGGGAGCCCCTCACGTCTGTGTGTGCGCTCCAGGGAGCGCCGGCATCTTCACCAAGACAAACAGGCCCCCGCAAGGTGTGGGATGACTCGTGAGTGTGTCCGTGTGAATGCTTACATCCCCTCCCCCGGGTGGGACCCCCAGTCTTGGGATCCACCCGGCACGGAGGAGGTTCTCAGAACTGCGGCCTACAGTAGAGAAACTTGAAGGGAGTAAGGAGACAAGGGACTTTGCTTTGGCAGACACAGTCTAAAACGGGGGAGGGAGAGCCAAGCTCCCCAGCATCAGCCCACTGTTGAGCTATCAACACTGGATCTGTTTGGCAGAATGAACATAGCCTCGGTTACACTCAGCTTCGGGGGTCCAGGGTTACATGGCCTGTGGGATCTGCACACCCCACGGAGGACACGCCTCACATCGCTGGTGACTTATATCCTCATGTGTACATCATACGACACGACACTGTCAGCGACCTTCTGTTCACTGATTGATTTTGTCAAGTTGTGTTTATTTAAGGACTCTCTCTACCCCCACATGGGGCTCAAACCACGGCCCCGACATCAAGAGTCACATGCTCTCCTCTGACCCAGCCAGCCAGGCACCCAGGTCATCAATCTTTTAAGACAACGAAAAGAAGTTTTGCTTTTGGGGTGTTTCAACTGTGCAGCTCTTCCCCAAGACAAGGACGGCGATGGCAAAACAGTGCATGTGCTTCCGCAGCACTTCTGTGCCCCCCGGGTGGCAGCTCGCTGGGGGGCAGTCCTGGGCCGCAAGCTTGCTCCGACCGCCGGCCAGCGTGGCCACCCTGCTCGAGAAGCTTCCTGCAGGCCTGGGGCGCTCAGAAAGGCCGGCACCACCATCTGCACTCAGAGGGGGCGGGCGAGGAAGGCAGACTCTGCTTGGGCACAGAGGTGCTCGGATCCTGGGCCACCGCCTGGTGACGGGAAAGCAGTTACCCGATGCTGGAAAGCGAAGGCGATCAGAACCTAGCTGAGACCAGTCTGGGGCTCTATATAGGGAGTTTTTGTTTGTTTGGGGATTTTTTTTTTTAAGATTATATTTATTTCTTTGACAGAGAGAGCACACAAGCAGAGGGAGCATCAGAGGGAGAGGGAGAAGGAGAAGGAGGCCCCCCCCATGAGCAACAAGCCCAACATGGGGCTCGATCCCAGGACACTGAGATCCTCACCTGAGCCGAAGGCAGATGCTTCCCCGATGGAGCCACCCTGGTGCCCTCGTGTAGGTATTTTAAATTAAAGAAAGATCCTTAGATGCTAAAATATCTTTCACAGTGCCCTGCTGCTCGGGCACTGGCCAGGACAGAGCACGCACATGCACGAGGCATTCGGGGCGATGGCAGCTGGTCCTCCCCATCCTACATTCCTTCCCCAAGTGTGCTGGATGAACCTCAATGACCCCAGAGCCACTCATGCTGCTCCCAGCCGGAGGAGACCAACGTGTAGACTCACAGGGACAGGCTCCCCTGCCCACTGACTTCCGGTCTGCTGCCACCAAGAGGCGGCACGGGTAAGAGAAGTGAAGGGTGGAAGGAGGATGACAGCGGGATTTACTCCCCTGGCTCTAGGGAGTTACTTGGCTGCATCACGCCAGCGAAGGCCGTGCCCCTACCGAGGGCCTGTCACCCCAGCTCCTCTCTTGTCGGAGTCCAGACACCGGCCCCTTTCCTTCCTGCCTTCCGAACCAGGGGTGAGGGCAGCTCCCTAGAGGAGCCAGCCATCGGCCCTGCCTTGGGGGTGGCTGGGGTGGGCATGCACTACCCTCACCGGTTCCCAGTACCCCTGGGTCCAGCGCTGCAAATACCGGGTCCAGTATTTGCCTTTAGCAAATACTCCTCTGTTGCTTCGGCCAGAGTGTGCCAAGTGTCTCCTGCCGGGACAACGACTTGGCAAAATGAAAACCAAATCGATCACCCTAGAATTTCACTCTTGGAATCTACGTGCCACAACACGCGCAGAGTAATAACCCCCTGTAATTTCTCCAAATCACAGAGGATAGCCGGGGAGGAGGGTGGAGAAAATACCACCACCACTTCCCTGGGAACGTACTGCGTGCTGTACACCCTGAGAGACCAGAATTCGTCTTCCTAAAAAGTAGAATAAGCATCCAAATGGGAAAACGCGATCCTGGCGTCCAAAAAGTGTGCAGTTTCTAAAACTATTCTCTGCAGACTTCCTTTAAAAGTGCATCATCAGTGACGACTATTGTGTTTCCGTCACATCAACTGTGCATCCCAATTACAAACAGGACAACAGCGTGGATAAAGTTTCCAGTTTTAGAACAGCCGGGCGAAACTACATCTTACCTAAGACACTTCAGGGTGCGCGACAACCACGGGGGATGAATTCAATTATTATGACAATAACACTGAATCAAAATTTCTAAGAATTTAAGACCTAGCATCCCGAAGACTCTCAGTGTTTCATACCAGGTCAGGGTGACCTGCAGGAAATTAGAAACATAAACTGAAGTTTCAAATCTAAAAACTATGAGATGTCTCATGGGGAGGGGGGGTGGTGAGGGGATGGCCAGCAAACCTAAAAGATGTAATGAGGGGGGAAAAAAAACCCACTGATAACAAGCACTGACATTCTTTCACCGCTGAGGGATCATCAATATCTACAACGTTGAAAATGAAACAGAAAAGGGATTTTAACAAATTAAATGTGAACCATGTGTGACCAATATAGGTTTTTTAAAAAACAGCGAAGTGTGTTTCACCCAGGGATCTGAGAGGAACACGTCTACAGGACTTCATCTCAAGCCAAATAATCATGTGGAAGCTCCTGGTGGCGTTACCACGGACCTGGGTTCCAGCAGCAGGGTGCTCTTTACTTTCCCAGGCCTCAGCCTGTTGCTACAGGTCCCAGAGTTGCAGCACTTTCGAAATTTTGCAACACGTATGAGGCAGGGAGCAGGTAAACAGTGTCTTTTTCTTGGGAAACCGGGAGGGGATCCAGGTACAACAGCCTCAGGCTTCACCTGGTAGCTCTTCCTGCACATAGTGTGCAGCCAAGGGACGAGTTTACATTTATTGGTGAGGTTATCTGATTAATATCTAGTCATTTGCAACCACGACAAAGGTAGGGGCTATTCCCATCTTTGCTCATGACCTGGTGCTGACACCAACACGGGTACCCAAGAAACACATCCTCTCCTCATGCATGCCACACCTGCGATGGTACGATGGAGAGCGAAGAAGCATGAGGCTTCGCTGTGTATGTTTTTTCATAGAACACTGACTTGGGAACTAAAACATGTTTTACTATTCAAAGGAAAAAGTCAAGCAAAGGGAGAACAATACCAGTGAAAATCATGAGCTGTGACAATTTGTCCTTGGAACAGCTAAAAATTAAAAACACCGATGATACCAAGCGCGGGTCCAGATGTGAAGCTGCCGCAGTGTGGCAGATTGTGGGGACAGGTGCAAATGAGCCAAACACTTCAGAAAATAGTTGGGCCATTTTCATATAGAATTACATATACCCTTATCATGGGATCCTACCATGCCAGGCCTAGATGCTTACCCAAAAGAAATGAATTCCTATATCCACACAGAGACTTGTCCAAGAACGTTCAAAGAGGCTTTATTCATAATACCTTAAAAAATGCAAATTATCCAAAACCCACCGGTCACTGACTGGATAAACAAACTCTCTCTCTCCATAAAATGGAATACTACTTGGCAATCAAAAAGGAATGAATTACTGATACACACAACATTGATGATTCTCAAAAACATTACACTGAGTGAAAGAAGTCAGAAACAAAACTATACTCTTCTATGATTTTGTTACTAGGGAATTCTAGAAAAGGTAAACCTGAGAAAATACCTCAGTGGTTGCCTGAGGATTCGAGTGAAGAGAGAGAAGATGGATTCAAAGGGGCACAGGGAAACCGTGGTGATGAAGATGCCCTGGGGGCCGCTGCAGTAGCTGGTTACAGAAAGGTACACATATTAGTGCACACTTTGGATGGGTGCGGCTTATTATAAATTAAATTGTGCCTCAATCAAGTTGATTTCTTAGGAAAAAGCAAACTATAAATTTTAAAAATGCAAACAGAAGGGGTGCCTGGGTGGTAGCTCAGTGGGTTAAGTGTCTGGCTTTGGCTCAGGTCGTGATCCCCGAGGGATCAAGCTCAAGGTGGGCTCCTTACTTGTGCTCCCTCTCTCTCTCTCTCTCAAATAAATAAATAAAAAGAATTTCAAAAATTTAAAAAGCAAACAAAACAACCTAACTGGAAGAATAAATTGGCAACATAGCTTTACAGGGAAAAGGATTCTGTCACATGGCTTCTGAACGCAATACCAGCTGTCCATTCTAGTGGAATGTACACTAAAGACAAAAGGAAAGAGGGGGAAATACTATATTTCGATCTGACTTATTATATTAATAGTAACAGTATAATTTTGAAGTTATCTTATGTATCTTGCAGAATAGAGCAAAAGGTGAACAGTGTTACTAGAATTCACAGCATTGGAAGCCAAGCAAAGACCTACAAAAACAAAATCACAGACTTTAAGAAACCCCAAGTTCTAAGTTGATGTGACTTGGAAACATCAATGACCTTGTTATTCTGTTTTCTCTTAGTTCTGTCCACTGAAAGCCCTGAAGATAATTAACACCCCAGCCACAATGAACACACACCAGCATCCAGATTCGGCTTCTCAATACCATTCACCTCTAAAAGGAATCAGAGCTTTTTGGAGAAATGGATGAATCCGTGGCTAGAAATGAAAAATAGAAGCTAAACCTAGGACGCCTCTGTGCAAGAGAAAGCAAGAAGTCCTCAGAGACTAAAGGGGACATAGACAAAGGACAGGAAAGGCAGCCTAAAGGGGCCTTACTGGCCAAGTCTGG
Source organism: Canis lupus dingo (assembly GCF_003254725.2). NCBI lineage: Eukaryota > Metazoa > Chordata > Mammalia > Carnivora > Canidae > Canis > Canis lupus. The sequence goes on from NC_064250.1 coordinate 60,651,185, forward strand.
GATAATTTGAGCATCAAAACAATGACCGCCATTGATTATAAAACACTGAATAAAAACCTGAGTCCACAAGGATATTCACAGAGATTTACTTGCCACCATTAGAGGCGATTATACACCAATCCTTTTCTCTGCGAATCGGCCCTACAGTTCCTTTTTAAGAACTGTAATGCCAACTAATGACAGAATTAGAAAAATCACCATTTTGCAACCCCCCAGAGAAATGATTCAGGCAAGAATCATCAATGGATATGCACACGGTGCCAAATTATCTCCCCCTAGCTTACAGGTTAATCACAAAGGGAAAACCATACCCTGCAGTGGAGAGATGAGGCATCACCACCTTAGGCCAGGGTTCGAACTTAGCATCACCCACAACAGGACAACCTGGTAGTTCGGGCGGCCTAGGAAGCACCCAGCACCACCTGGCAACTGTTTCAACGAGCTTGAACCTAAACAAGCAGTTGGATTTGACTTCCAGGGATACAGGGCCAAGCTGAACAACATCACAAGGAAAGACTCAGCCAAGTTCAAGATGTGAGCCTCCCCTAAAACAACAGGCCTTGATCTTTTCAAAAAAAAGGGGCTTTGGAGGCTGGTAGGATCATTCCAGACTGTAAAGACAACAGAGATATTAAAAATCCAGTTGCAATGCCTGTACCTTCGCTACATCTTGGTTTTAAAAAGCCACAAAGTTATAAAAAAGAAAAAACACTTTGGGGTACAATTGGAGAATCTGAATACAGACTAACTAGATGCTGTGGGGAATTATTTTAGATTTTCTTAGGCGTGGTAACGTGCTGCGCTTATACAGGAGAGAATGTCTTTGTTCCCAAGAGATTCACGCTGATGGTTTAAAGGGTAAAGCGCCGTGATGCCTACAACTTTCTCTTAATGGGGTCTCATGATTTTTACATAAAGACGAACTTAACATGGTAATGACGACTGATTCTAGGTAGTGGGGTAGATAGGTAGTCTCTGTACTATTCTTGCATCTTTTCTGTATATTTGAGTTTTTCCATCAGAAAAATATGAGAAGAGGGGGAAGCAGCAGTGGTGACAGTCCTGCCGTTTGTAAAGTCGGTTATCCTGGGCAGAGCCAGTACCTCACCCATCTGCACCAGGTGTATTGAGCTGAACGGTGCCCTCATCTCAGTACCCTCAGAATGTGATGATATTTGGGAAACAGGGTCTCTAAAGAGGCAATTAAGCTAAAACGAGGCCATGAGGCTGGGCTCTGATATCCTAGAGAGGAGATTGGGACCCAGGTACCCACAGAGGGAAGACCATGTGAAGACACAAGGTGGCCACCTACCAGCCAAGGAGAGAAGCCTCTGAAGAAACCAGCCCAGCAGACACCTTTATCTCACATTTCTAGCCTCTAGAACTGTGCAAAAATACATTTGTTTCGTAAGGCCCCCCCTGCCACCGCCCCAGTCTATGATGCTTGTAATGCCAGCCCTAGCAAACTCATCTAATAGGGAGGATTTCCAGGAGAAGGACAAAGACTGTTCCTCTAATGTGCACAGAGGAACAGCCCGGCTTCTTTGTGCGTATTACCCATTTACTGACGGAGAAGACCATGAGCTCCCAGGATACCGCATCTGTGTGTGTGAGTGTGTGTGTGCGCGCACGCACGTGCGTGGGGGGGGGGGTTGGAGTGAAGACAGCTATTTGGGATGACTTAACGTCTGCTACATCAGCTGGGGAATACCCAGACATCCTGCCTCTCAGGTTCTCTTACACTCACAGGACGTCTCCCAGAGCCAGCGCTGTCTGGGGACCTCCTGGTAGCCTGGGTTTACCTCCGCAGAGACACTGAAAAGGCACACGTCTGTCTGCTGCCAAGGAATCAGACATCGAGCAGAAATGTGTCGAGGACATTAAAATCATCTCTCCTTGAAACAGAAGAAACCTTCTCATGTTTTGTCATCAGGGTTCTTACTGATTAAAAAGCGGGAGGGCGTTTAAGCATGAAATTAATGGTATGCAATTTTTAGCCTTTTTGGAAACCCCCACCCCCACCCCACCCCCAAAAAAAGCAAAGGCAAAACTGGTAGGAAAGGCAAGAGAATGAGGTCTCCTCAAATCTCTTTTGCCTCCATTACCTGAATCGTGCCTGGGGTTATGAGGACAAAAGGTCAGTTCTGGAATCTTGGGGTGTGGGAGCTGGAAAGGGCCTTAAATCTCCTGGTGGGCTTTCCTCACTCACCTAAACTCCAAAGGGCAGAGCCCACTGAGAGCACACAGCTGGTGGCCTGACCCCGGGCTCCTTGCCACAGCTACGCAGGCCTCTCCCCACCCTGCCCGTCACTTGGGGGCCTTCCCTAGCTGTGCTGGAACCCCATCCCACGGCCAGAACTCCGACTCTTCCCTGGGAGACAGCAGTGAGGACGGGAAAAGATTTTGCTGGCCACTACCCACAGTTTCTCAACCTTGGTTGGCCCTATCAGCACCTGGGGCATCCAGGGCAGGGTGCTCCTCTGTTGTGGGGGCCATTCTGTGTGTTGCAGAAGTTTAGCAGCATCTCTAGGCTCCAACCACTAGATAACCAGTAGGACCCCTCACCCAAGTGGTGACAACCATATCTGCAGACATTGCCACGTGTCTCCCGGTGGGGAGAACGAGGGGGGTGGAGGGAGATGACAAAAATCACCTCCAGTTAAGAACTACTGCCCTGAAGCAGGATAAACTACTAAGTTCTGACAGGTGGATCTCTAACTCCAAGCCCAATTTGAATGCAGGACAGCCCCGCACACATCACTGTCTTTACCCCCACACTTAGTCTGCACCCCGTAAAAACCCTGCCCACAAGCCAGGTGATCCCGGCTCCCCAGGCAGTGCTGAGGCCACGCGCTGGGTGCCTTGGTCCCCCTTCCTACCAAAAGCTGCAATAGTGACCCGCTGGCCCCATGAGGTCGGACAGTCCTGGGAGCCACCTCAGAACTGCCTGCAAAGACGCTCATCCACGGCGACTAAACACAAACCAGGCCCAAAACTCTCGATGCAACCCCCAAATCAAGCTCAGGGACCACAGGAGGAAAGCCCTCTTCTGGAAGGATCCTTGCAAAGACCGCAACAAGGTAACTCAACTGCATCTGCAAACATTACCGATAAACAGCCCAACAATTCTCTACCCTGGACTAGTTACTCCCCCTGTTCCTGAAGCGACTCACAGGGGGATTAGGGCTCAGAGGAGGCCTCGCCTGCAAAACCCCACGGATTACAGGTTTGTTCTTAATTTTCATAAAGCCTTCCCACATCTGGTGGTGAGAACAGCCCCTCCCCACCTGCTAACGGGAGCTACACCCCTGACTCCCCGGTTACGCCGAGCTTGCCCCCAAGGCCAGGCGGCCCAGTGCCCACAGTCCAGGGAGGGCTTTGCCACGTCTGCTTAAATGACAGTGAAGCTGCAAAGTGCGTGGTGCCTCCTGCTTGCAGGCAGGCTTACACCCGACCCCTGCTCCCCCCTGCTGCCATCAGAGCCCATGGAGTCCACCCCTAGGAGGGCGGCCCACCCCAACCAAGCCCCCAGCCTCTCCTGGGTGCTGACCCCCCACTCCGCTCCCTGCCGCCAGGCACTCCCTGCCCCAAACCCCCCGTCACAGTCTCCAGTCTCCCCACTCCCATTTTCCACAGCCCCCAAAGGATATGCATGGCACCCTACCTTCCAGGCCTGAGACACGCGCTGCACGGTCTTTACCGGCCCAGCATCCCAGCCTCCCCGCAGGGCCTGCCCCTTCCCTGTGCCTCAGGTTCCCCTAACTCACCTCTGTGCACCCCTGAGGTTGCTTAGGTTATGGTCCCCCCCTCACACACACACACACACCCTATGAAGTAGGCTGGGAGGATGTGGGAGTCTAGATCTTTGTTTCCCTGTCTGTGCAATGGGACAACAAACACCCACTTTGTTTTTTGGGTGTTTTTTTTTAAAGATCATATTTATTTATTCATGAGACCTAGGGAGAGGCAGTGACACAGGCAGAGAGAGAAACAGACTCCCTGCAGGGAGCCCGACGTGGGACTTGATCCCTGGACCCCAGGATCACGACCTGAGCCGAAGGGAGACGCTCAACTGCTGAGCCACGCACCCAGGTACCCCCAATCACTCACTCTGCAGAGTGCTGAGGTCACGCAGCAACACAAGAAAACCCTTGACAAAGAGGAGCTAGTGTCTGAAGCAGGAAGAAGACAGATGTCAGCTCGGAGGCTGCACTGAGCCGGACGTGCAAGAGGGACAGTGCCAGTCAGTCCCCCTGCCCAGAGGGACGGACTCCCGCGGGGGGCAGCCCCAGGCCAACATTGTTCCCTAGTGCTCAGAACACTTGAGTAGTTTTGTGTTTTCAACCCCCGTTCTTTTTCTTTTTTTTTTTTTCCCTGTCTTTTTCTTTTTTGGCTAGAGTCAGTACCATCTGTGAATTATACAGCAGAGGCCAGGTTTTCGATAATTTGAATAAGACCTCAGGGAGTCTGAACTAAACATATGTCCCACAAAAATATAAAGTAATTCATAGGCTTTCATCTATTAATTGGGAAAAGGGGCTTTTTATCAATGTCTAAATTTTTATGAACAGTCAAAGAAACGTCTGGTTCTTTCCACCACAGGCAACAGGGCAAAAAGACGTCTTCCAAAGTTGTTGGCCTCCTCCCCTAGATAGAGGCGAGGAGGGGCATATTAGCAATCAGAGAGAGTAAAGGCAACAGACGGTTTTTAAATAAAAATAAGAGGTGGGGCACTTGGGTGGCTCAGTTGGTTAAGCAGTTAAGCATCTGACTCCTGATTTGGGCTTAGGTCATGATCTCAGGATCCTGGGACTGAGCCCAGCCTTGGGCTCTGCACTCAGCAGGGAGTCTGCTTCTCCATCTCCCTCTGTTCCTCCCTTACCTCCACCCCCACACGTGCTCCAAATCTAAAATAAATAAAATCTTAAAAAAAAAAAAAAAAGGAAAAAAAGGAGGTGAGTGTATTGGTTTTTCAGAGCTGTCGTAACAAATACCACAAACTTGGTAGAAACAGGCCAGAATGCTGAAATCAAGGGGCCACCAGGACTGTGCTACCTCTGAATGCTCCAGGGAACAGCCCTCCTTGTCTCCTTCCAGGTCTGGGTGATCCTGGGAGCTCCTGGCCTGCAGCTGCTCCGGTCCCATCCCTGCCTCATCGTCACACAGTGCTCCTCCTCCCTGGATGTCTGTGTCCTCTCCACTTACACAAGTTATTGAATTTAGAGCCCACCCGAACCTAGTACAATGTCATTTTAACTACTCACATCTGCAAATAACTTATTTCCAAAGGAGGTCACCTTCTGAGATTCCAGGAGCAAATGAACTCTGGGAGAATATACCATTTATCCCGTTACCATGATGACAGAGGAAGATTGGAGAATTTTCTAGAATCATCAGAGCTAAAAAGAACATCAAAGATCCCACAGATGGTAAATGGGCTTCTTCTCTGATACCAACCCCAAAGAACTGGTGGTCTGGTGATGGCCTCCAGAAGTGACGCTCAGAGATGGAGCCCCGACCCTGCATCTGCTTGCCCCTGCGGCCCCTGAGGGATGCCCACCATGCCCACCGTGGGGGTGGAATGTGGGACTGATGATGAACTCCACGCTCTGTCCTCCCTGAACTGATTCAACATCCTCAACTTTGCAGAGGCAGAAACTGCGCCCATGGAATGTGTGAGTCACATCTTGGTGGAAGAAGCAGGACGAGAGGCAGTCACAACAGTGAGAGATACAAGCTCCCTGCATTACAGACGAGCTAGGTGCTCTGGGCAAACACTGGAAATCAGCGGATGGTCTTCACTGGCAGAAACTGGTTTCACCTACTTAATAAAGTGTTTTACTAATATAGGTCAGTAAACTTCCTTCCTTCAACAAACATCAGTGTGTGATTCTCACAACACCAGAAATGAGTCCTAAGAATACCTAGTTTAGTTGTAAGAGACCATATAAAGGAATATGGAGGTACCCTTCCCCCCCCCCAAAAAAAAAAACCAGCGCCCATAGTATTATGGTTCCACCGAGGGAAGAGAGACTCAGCCCAGGCTGGGCAGAGAACATCACAGAAGATTATTGGAGAAGGAGACCCCAAAGTTGAAAGGATGAACAGGAGTCATCCAGGGATTAGAGAAGAATAAGCCCCTAACTAAGAGCATGAGCGAAAGCCAGGATCAAACTTCATTAACCTTCTTAAACCAGTGCTCTGTTGTAAACTATGTGGTTTTATGTCCTTTGGAGAAAGGGCCCCACAACATGGTCTTTCTTGAAACGTGGCACCTGAGGTCTGCATGACTCTCCTAAATTGGCATTTTACCAGAAGCAGAATGATAAAACCAGCTGAGTTTCCATTTTTGCCTTGGCTGTCAGGGTACTCGACTGCAGCACATATAATCAGCTTAAGAATCTGGAATAATTGCTTTGCCCTCTCTCCACAGAGTAGGTCTATTTTGTACTTTTACACATTCAGCCTAACTGTAACACGTCTTACGTACCTTATGTTAACCTTATTAAAGGGAAGTGGGATATGAATTATAAGGATGCTGGTAATGAATATGTGCCCCTGTCTATGTAGACATGGACCTGGAAATCTAAAAGCTATCACCCATCATACCCCTAACCTTACATCAGACTCCACATGGCTAATCTTCTTCAAAAACCCAAACATACCACCCTTGCAGACTCACTTTACTCACTGAGAGAATAAAATGGAAGGGTCTGAGTTACAAAGGTTGAACGTCCAACCACCGAAGACCTCATTCTCCTTTACCTTCCGCAGCCCAGCAACCTCCTGGGCAGGCTTCTCCACCTCAACTGGCCCCATTGCCAGCAGACACTCAGGGGACCCACTCTGGGGACCCACTCTGGGGACCTGGGGTCGGGGCTGGTAATTTCACTCTTTGCCCAGATGTAGGCAATACAACTGTCTGGGGACAGTGAGCCAACCAGAAATTATTTTTTAATTGCTTGCTGCACACGGAGCACTTGCTAAGTGCCACTGGAGATAAAGCACAAGGCACCGCCTTGGACATCAAGGGATTCATCATCTGGGGCCTAGAGACACAGGGCCTGCCCCCAGGGTCCTCATACCGCACAACTCCAGAAGGTGCCATTTCAGAGGCTCCAGCTTTAGGCCGCCGTCCCAATGCTGGCTCTGCGAGACCATGGAGCCTGACCACCAAGCTACTGAACCAACCTCCTCAGTGGTTATGAGAATCGAGACATAAGACATGTGAGGTCAGGGACACCTGGGGGGCTCAGTGGTTGAGCGTCTGCCTTTGGCTCAGGTAGTGATCCTGGGGTCCTGGGATCAAGTCCCACACTGGGCTCCCCGCAAGAAGCCTGCTTCTCCCTGCCTGTGTCTCTGCTTCTCTCTGTGTGTCTCTCATGAATAAATAAAATCTTAAAAAAAAAAAAAAAAAAGACATGTGAGGTTAAACTAAAAAGTACCTAACACATAGTATGTGCTCAATTAACATCAGTTCAACAAATCGTTATCCAATCAGAGCAAAACCCAACCATATTAGGTAGCTCCAACTGCTTTCACGAAACACCACAGTAGGGATGGCTTAAACAACAGAAATTTCTTTCTTATAGTCTGGAGGCTACAAGATCAAGAGCGAAGGGCTACCTGATTGAGTCCTGGGGACACCTTTCTTCCCAGCTTACAGACAGCCACCTTCTTGCTGTGTCCTTGAGTGTCCTTTCTTGGTGTTTCCGTGTCCAGAGGGCTCTCTCTCTCTTCCTCTCCTTATGAAGCCATCAATCCTACAGGATCACACCCTGATGGCCTCATTTAACCTTCATGACTTTCTAAAAACTCTGTCCCCAAATACAGTCACATCAGGGTTAGGGCTGCAACATATGAATTTTAGGAGAGGGGGGCCCACAAATCAGTCTCCAGCACCGACACGGGGAAATGATCACCAGGATAATGTTCACTGAATGTCTACTATATTCCGGGAGCTGTGCCATCATTGTAGCATTTCATCTTTCAACCACCACGTGAGCAAGGCATTATTCTTCTCCCATCACCGATGAGGACACGAAGCTCATTAACAGTAATTAACTCGCTGAAGGACACACAGCCAGCAAATGGTCAAAGACTCATCCCCAGGTTTCTGATTCCAACCTCCACGCTCCTAAAAATCATCCGCACTGCTCCTGATTTCATCAGATGACAGACTCTGCTATAAAGTTTATTATAAACTGCATAGACAGACTATAAATGCCAAGGGCCAAAGGGAGATTAATAAAATGAGGAGGAGATGCCAGGAAGGAGATGGGATTTAAACAGAGTCCTCAGCAAAGAGCCAGGTCAGGGGATTCAGATGGCGGGGGGGGGGGGGGTGCAGGTAAAGATAGCACGAGCAGTAGACCATGCCTGGTGGGTCTCGTAGAGCAAGGCAGGGATCCGCCTGTCTCCAGCGGTGGGCATGCACAGGGAACAACGTGACATAAGGATACTAGAGGATGAACACAGACTCTAAAACGTCTAGAACATCAGGGAGGAGATGGGAACTTACTTCCATGGGGGCAGCGCCCCATAAGGAACCCCCTTGAGCAGGAGATACAGTGGTGACAGTGCTTGGGGTACAGAAGACAGAGCCTGGAGGCAAGAAATGGGGCGCTTACAGTTCAGGGGTGGAACGGGTGGGGCCACAAGCAGGTGTACATGGAGGGGTGTGTGGTGTAGACAGCCAGCTGCTGGGCTCTGCTCTTCATGAGTGCTCCATAAACCGGGGGCCGAGGAGATGAGAAATCAAAGATAACCACCCAGTTCAGATCTCAGAGAGCGGGAGATCTTCAGGAGCCCCCTGTGCAAGGCACTGCCTGACATTTTGAGGGGGAGACAGGTGGTAAACAAGCAACAAATGAATGTATAAACACACTTTGGGCTAAGTGCTCCTGGGGGAGAAGTGCAGAAGGAGCCCAGCAGGAGGGCTTAAGGAGGACCCCTCTCGGAAGAGGTGTCCCTAAAGCAAGATGCAGATGATGAGAAGGAGCCAGTGGGCAAGAAAAAGGAAAATCAGAAACTCGGTGCCTGAAGCCGACAGCAAAGGCTTTGGGGGGTGAGGGGTGCAGCCACAAGATGTGATAAAGCTGGATGCATTCCAGGCAGGACGGAACAGGGCTCTAAGGGCCACTCACCAGTGCTCACCAGTCCAAGCAGAGCAGTGGCCCAGGACCGCTCAGCCACTCCAAGCAGCATTCACAGAGGGAGCCTGGGGAAACCGGGCGGGGGGCGGGGGGAGTCCAACGTCAGGTGATCCAAAAACAGAAAATCCTGGGAACCTAGACATCCGAGGCAGTGGGGAGGGGACCCAGCAAACACCAGGAGACTGCTGACCTCCTGGTCAGCCTGCTGTCATGAAACATGCATCTGGAAAGGCCCCAGTGGGTAGAAGTGCAGCCCGAGGGGACGCCTGGGCAGATCTCTCTGGGCTTTCACAGCCATACTTTCTCCCCCACTGGGCGATGCTTTCCTGAAAATGGACTTTGCAAGTAAAACGTACGAAAGTCAAAAACGTAGCTTACAACCTCCACCTCACTCGTATGAAGCTGGTCCTTCTTGGCAGTGCTCAGCACAAACGCAAGCAAAGCAGCTCCTGAATACCTCACCTTCTGGACTCAAGCATCCACGATTCATTTGTTCGTGAGCAGTGTTGCACACGAGCCCTTACTTTTGCTTCTTTCCCTTGACGGCAGACCCCCCGCCGCCAAGCCCCCCCAACCATTAACCCAAAGGGTTCATAGCCAAAGGGTTCAGCTTCTGTAGAAACTGATGTATTAGCTGGCAGGCCAGTGGGATGGCTAAAAGCATCTGCTTGTTGATGACGTGTAGAAAGCCAGCTTCAGCAGACAGAGGGTGGTCTGCGGGCGTCCAGACAGGTCAGCAGGCTCCCTCCACCCCCCACCGTGGAAGCATCACAGAAATGACCCAGGCCGTTGCTTATGGCTGCAGAAGAGGCTCGTGCCCTTTGTCCCAAGGCAGAGGGTTGACCTAAGGAATAATAAGCTTCTTTTCAACTACACAATTTTATGAAACAAAGACTTTTCTTTTTTTTCCAGTTTTGTCAACCATCAAAAATCCTGCACTGGGAATGTTTTCAGCCATATGCCTCAACAGCAATATATATGTTTTAAAAGTAAGGAAAACTGTTACTTTAAGAAAATGATAAAGCCATGAAATCCACTAATATATTTTTCAATCAGAAGACTATGTTCAGGGATTTTCTCTAAGCTGCTTTTTTTTTTTTTTTTTAAAGAGGAAATCCCAACCCACAGAGCAGACAATTTGCTTTTTCTTCAAACTGACAAGTGGTATCACTTTTGTATTGGATGCTAGAGAATTCTTATTATGGAATGTGCCTTTATTCCGGGGGGGGGGGGTAGAGGGAAGCCAGAAAATAAAATAAAAGGTATTAAAGAAAATAAAAATGGTGCAAGGAAGCTCCAAAGTAATTGAATTCACTCTATGACCCAATCTCCAGAAAGCCTTTTGAAGTCCCTGCCAACCCCTGGCAATGCTGTGGGGGACGCCACTGCTGAAGCCTTCACGGATGTGAGGGGACCTTTTTCTCTCTGAGGCCGAGTCCATACTTAACACTCAGTCCCACTCCTCAAGAGTCCCTGCCCTCGTCAGTCACCCAGGAAAGAAGGTCACTGACAAAAGAAAAGAAGCTCAAAGCTTCTAGATGGATGAGCTGATGAAGCTGTGGGTAGAAGGTGGCTTTCCAGAAAGTTCTCTTTCCAGCTGCTGGACTGCAGAGTGGAGCCAGCCCACCCCAAGTCAGAGATGAAGTGGACTGGCGTGAGAGGACGGCACATACTTACTTGTATTTGGTCTCCTGGGACCAATTATGAAGGGTGAGACATTTGGAAGAGAGACTCACCTTGACCTCCAAGAATTAGTCTGACCTGCTCATCACCAGCACTGGACTGACTGACCTCAGCTCTCGAGGGCGGCAGGCAGGACGCCCTCCTTAAAAAGCAGCCAGGTTCAAGGGCACGACTGTTGCTCAGAAATAAAATGTTGGTACACTGGGCAGATTGAAGACGCTCGACAAAAGTGCCTTCAGATGCCTGGTAAAACTGAGGTCACGCAAACACTGAATCGTTGGGAACAAAGTAGCCAATACATTAAATAATTCTAAAGGGATTCTGACTCAGAGTTAGTCAGTCCCTCCGCTTCTGCACCAAGAACTCAACTGACGCGAGCATCCACAGTTGTGCAAACAGAGTCCCGTGATTTCGAGTTTCAAGCAAAAGGATTTGGGGTTGAAGAATATATTAACACAAACAGGAGTCCCCATGAACGTCCAAGGCCCTGAGTAAGAAACATTGAGCAGGTGTAGCAGCACTTAGTTGTACCAGTTCACATGGAGCACCCACCCCACCACTCTACAGGTTCAATGCATCGAACACCCTGCGTGGACATGGGGGTAAAGCGAGTGGGTCCCTGAGACAGGTGCCTGGGTGCAGAAGGCAGCCCGGGGTGGGGGCTTTAGTGTCTGAGGACCAGGAGGGGGGGCCCCAAGCCAGGCTCATAAATACCTCAACCCAAAGTAGGGAGCAGTGAGCCATGAGCGCCAGTGCTATAGGAAGAGTGCCTTCTGAATGATACATTGGGTTTTGAGAGGGTGGAATGAAGTATCATGAGTTTAAGACAGGAGGACATAGGGCACTTGGCTGCTGCAGCTAGAGGAGCAGGAGACTCTTGACCTCCGGGGTCATGGGTTCCAGCCCCATGCTGGGTGTAGAGATGGCTTAAATAAGAAAATAAAGACTTTAAAAATAGTAATAAGATAAAATAGGAGGATCTGCTTTAAGACTTTCAAATAAAGCTAGAAAAGAAAGCTAAGCCTTCCTCTGCTCCATCATCCCATACCACCTCCACCTGACAGAAACGGTGCAAAGGGATTTTTTTTTTTTAATAGAAGGCATTCACTTACAAGGAAAGGGGTCCACTGGCACTTAGCTATAAATCACTTCTGATAAAGAGAAGCAAGTTCAAGGGCATGACCAATATGTTACCACCCCAGAATAATGGGTCCCATTTGGGACCTGTGGCCTGTGCCCCTGTGCTCTTTGCCTGCAGTGTGCACAGCAAATACAACCAACACCCTATAAATCCTCCCCACTCTGTCGAAAAGATCTGTGCTCCCCTCACTTACCATCTAAATTGGAAAACACTTGCCCCCGAAGGTGGCTGCTTCTTGAATGTGAGCAAGGCTTCAAATGTACTTGAAAAGGCAATTGTCAGTGGGAGAAGTTCAAAGCTCTGGAGACATGGTTTCTGGAGCCAAGCTGATCACCAGCCCCCACTGTGTGGCCACACACCTCCCTGGCCTAAGCTCCCTCCTCTGTAAAGGACACAGTCCCACTGCATAATTCCTAGGCACCTATGCCTTTAGCATAGGCAGAAACTCATCACCGGGGGCCCCTGGGTGGCTCAGTCAGTTAGGCATCTGCTTTTAGCTCAGGTCATGATCTCAGGGTCCTGGGATTGAGCCCTGAATCCAACTCCCTGGTTCTGTGGGGAGTCTGCTTCTCCCTCTCCCCACGCCTGCCACTCCCCCTCCTTGTGCTCTCCCTCTCTGTCAAATAAATACAATCTTTAAAAAAAAAAAAAAAAAAGAAGAAAGAAACTCATCACTATTTCTTTTCATTGCTATGTTCACGTCCCAGGGCCACTAAAAAGAAGTGACACTAACTGGGTAGTTTAGAACCAGAGAAATGTATTCTCTCACAGTTCTGGCTTGAAATCCAAAATCCAGGTGTCAGCAGAGCTGGTTCCTTCTGGAAGTTCTGAAAGAGGATGTGTTCCACACCTCTCTCAAGCGTCTGCGGGATGTCAGCAAGCCTTAAGTTTCTTGGCTTGTAGATGGGTCACATCGACCTCCGCTTCCAGCCTCCCTAAATGCAGGCCTGCCTCTCTTCTCTTCTTATAAGGACATCAGTTGTACTAAAATGAAGGCCCAACCTAATCCAGTAATGCCTTCATCTTGACTTGATTGGGTCTGTAAAGACCCTACATCCAAGTAAAGCCACATTCATAGGTACCAAGGATTGGAGCTTTAACATACCTTTTCAGAGAGACAACTCAACCCACAATGCTTGCTTGGACAGGCAAATGCTGGGGGCCATGAGAAATCCAACAAGGACCCCATGTGAGTAAGCTGCCATTTCTGAACGGCTGATCTGAAAACCGTTGTGTGGTCCCCAAAGTACTGAGGGTAAAGCATTGCCCCCTGTCAGCCCCAGCCGGGTGACCACCATGAACACAGCTCCCCACCAAGCCTGGGGGTAAACCTCAACACTGGGCTAAACAAATGGCTCCAAGTGCGTAAGCCAAACATTTTACATGGGGGGGGCTACTAACTGGGATTACATTTCATAAAACTCAATCACTGTTAAGAAAATAACCATCTGGCAATAAATCACGCCTGCACAGACAGCAGGCTTGTCCAGGGAGACACAGAAGTGACTCAGTAACAGCAATGGAGAGGGGAGCGCACAGCCCAGAGGTAGCACTTGTCTGGGGCAGGGACCTGGGCACGTAAGACGAGCCCCATCACAAGTGCCCTTAACAGCTTCTGATTTCACTGGGAGTTTATTAAGTGCTTTTTGATAAAGGAGACATCATCATTAAGAGAAATGTACACAGGAAAAATAAAACAGAGAGAGAAAGAGTGAGTGAGTGAGAGAGAGAGAGAAATGTACAGAGAAAGAGAAAAACCAAAAACCCACCGTGGGCAGGGTAGCCTGACAGATCCGGACAGGTACACGTGTGTCAATGGTGCCAACAAGGCCATGCACACTCTAGAATTCCATTTCCGCAGGAATAGGATGCGTGGAGCAGATGTGCCCTAATCCTGGGGTGCCAGGATCCCTGGAAGGGTGCTCGGAAGAGCAGGGTCCCAACTGCTGGCTGCGACCTGCAGGGACCGACACAGCAGGGCCCAGGGAGACACAAGATCCAACGTAAGCAGCCAGCCAGTGAGTCCCCACTCACGCAGTTGCATACATTTTAATTACGGCGCAAGAACAGGCCTGCAGATCACACACATCCTGGTGCCACTTTCCCAAATGGAAAAGGTCTTCTGCAGAATCAGCAGCACGAGGACGAGGCTCCATCCCGATGCTCCCCCAAAACCGTTCAGAAATCATCAATGTCGCTCTGCAAGCAGCCGCCCAGAGGCCCTGTGCTGCTGGTAGAAATGTTCTTCCCCGTGGCACACCGTGCTGACCCCGGCGATCTACGGCAGATCTGACCCTGTGACTGCTGGTCATCCTAAGTGTCAAACAAAAGCATAGACCAGGGAGGATAATCAGAGTCCTCTGGGGCAACTAGTTTGGGAACCATGGATCAAAGCCAGCTCCACTCACACATGAGTTGCTGAATAAACACGCTGAGTAAGCACAGCAGGCTCACGAGAGAAGGCTTACTGAACTGAATGGAGAAATCCGAGATTCAGAGAGATGCAGGCACTTACCCCAGTCACAGGTCAGCGACCAAGTTAGCTCCAGAATCCTGACACCCTCTGCATCTACTTCAGCACCCTGTGCACCTCCCAAGCCTTCTCCCTATTGACCCTCCCTGTATAACGGAAACCTTGCTCATTGATTGATACAAAAACTGGGAGGTGGTCACCCCCTCACCCGCCCTCCCATAGCACCTTGTACAGATGTCATATGCCATGTTGCACGTGCACTTCTTAGACACTCATCTCTCCTACTGGACTGAAATCATCCTCATTTTCCCGATGCCTAGCACAAAGCCTCTTTCTAAGCATGAAATCAACATCTGTTGAATGAACGAGTTATGAGAATGTTTTAGGCACCATACAGGAGTGGTACCATGACCTTATTACTTGTTAATAGTATTTCAGAGAAACAACCCCCCTAGATATAAACTGAGCTATAAGGATGGGGGAAAGCCTTTAACATAAGTCAAGGGGTACCTGGGGTGGTTCAGGGGATTAAGCGTCCGATTCTTGGTGTTGACTCAGGTCATGATCTCAGGGTCGTGGGACAGAGCCCCGTGTCAGGTTCCGTGCTCAGTGGTAAGTCTGCTTTAAGATTCCCTCCTCCTGGGACGGCTGGGTGGCTCAGTGATTGAGTGTCTGCCTTTGGCTCAGTGTGATCCTGGATTCCTGGGATCAAGTCCTGCATCCGGCTCCTTGCATGAAGCCTGCTTCTCCTCCCTCTGCCTGTGTCTCTGCCTCTCTCTGTGTCTCTCATGAATAAATAAATAAAATCTTTATAAAAAAAAAATAATAAGATTCCCTCCTCCTGCCCCTCTCCCCATTCATGCATTCACAAGCTCTCTCTCTCTAAAATAAATAAATCTTTAAAAAAAAAAAAAAAAAAGGTCAAAAAAACCCCCAGAGATAATAGAGAGTTAATTAGGATAGACACTCAAGTCAAAAAATGTTCCAACAGTCCTTTGATTACACACTTGCCAGTGCTTCGGGGCAATCTGCATTCCCTACACATAGTATCTGTATCAACAAACAGGATCAGGTCCTTTGCTCACCGGGAAGGATCTGTGTGGAGAGGATGGATGGCTATAATATGAATTAGCAGGTAACTCAAAAGAGTGTCCAGAGATTCATTCAAAACCTAAAATTCAATGATATTCCTAGTAGTTAACCAAAAAAAAAAAAAAGTTTGATAGCTTTGAGCATATTTTCAAGGGTCACCAACAGAAATGACACATCATTGATTTAAAAAATTTAGTACACTCAGTGACTCAAAGGATGACACTTGAAGGAAAATACACCTCACATAAATGGCACGGGCTCATGTCCGTTTCCAATCGATCAGAATCTCAAGGAAGGAGGGAAGCTGTGAAACAATGCAGACAAGAACATCACACAAGAAGCAGGAGACCTGGGCTCTTCACCCAGATATACGGGTTTTTAGCTAAGTCACTGGCACCGGGTGGACCTCAGATTCTTCTATGAACCAACATGGCCTTCTGGGATCTCAGTGAAGAGATCTCTAAGATCTCTACCACCAGCAGGCTGTGCTCAGGTTCATTCTCACAAAAGTGACAGGCTGTTGGGTGTTATGTACAGTTAAGTGAATTTCCCAAGACAAGGGTCAATTCTCTTGCATGCCTTGAACCACCTCTTTCTCTCCCAACTGTAAAACACACTCCTCAGTCAGCACAGTGAAGCCAAGACGCTCTTCCTTTTATTAATTCTTGACAAGAGGATGGCAGTAATGGCCACAACGGTTGGTTCCTGAAGGGAGACAGAGGCAGTTATCTGGGCAAACCTAATCTTACAGTGGATTGAAAAAAAAAAAAAATTAGAAAGCAGTTTTCTTCCTAATTAAGAGAAAGCTACTCCTGCAGGTACCACAAACCATATGATGAGAGTCAACAGTCAAGTAACTTCCCAAAAGCTGAACCTAGGTTTATTATAAACACTTGAATTTGGTGTCTGATGGCTCATCCAATCTCTCAGAAGGTATTTCAAGTGTACCTACCACATGTCGGGCAACGTGCTGGCCCTCAGGGGTGCAAAAGTGAACCACGTAGTGTCCCTGCCCTGCACCTCAGGGTGGTGGGAGAGCTGAAAGGGGAACACTGGCAGGCGCAGAGTCTGAGGAGATCATCACACTGCGAAATACCAGGCAAAGTGGAGAACAAGAACCACAATGGGAAAGGTGGCTTCACAGAGGCCCGGCTCAGCTGGATCGTCCAAGTGGAGAATGCAGCACCCGGAGGGGAAGAAGGGAGGAAGAATATTTTGGGCAGAGAGAACAGCGTACGTGAGCAAAAGTCAGCATTGGAGCACACAGCCTTTGTGGGAACACGGCGCCTGGCAATATGATAAAAAAAAAAGACTGAACATCACAACAATGATGGAGAAGAGGATGAAAGGGAAAACGGTGTCCTTTAAATGGTGAGAAGGAAAGAAGAGGAAGGAGCACAGGTCAAAAAGAGATTTCAGAGCCACATCAATGAAATGCCATATATGCGCACCTGCTTTGGATTCTAATTTGAATAAACCACTGCTGATTTTTTTTTTTTTAAACAATCAGGTAAATCCTAAAATGGACCGGATTTTAGGTGACAGTATAGAATCGCAGTTAATTTGGTTTTAGGAGTGATGATGGTTTTGTAGGGCTGCGTGTGTGTCTGAGTTCTCACGTATAGAGAGACATTCCGAAATATGTGTAGACATCATGATACGATTTGGTGCTTGGGATTTGCTTTAAAGTAATCCAGCGAGGGAGCACTCTTGATTTCGGCTCAGGTCATGATCTTGGGGTCTTGGGATGGAGACCTGAGTCAGGTTCCATGCTCAAGCAGGGAGTCTGCTTTAGGATTCTCCCCTCTGCCCCCTTACCCCAGTCACGCATGCAGGCATGTGCACTCTCACATACATAAATTTTCAATCAATCAGTCAGTAAAGAGGGTGGGAAGGGGCAAGGGGAGGAAGGATGAAACAAGATGGGTCCCACACGGATGATATGTGTGATGTGTTGTCTCCCGTGAGAGCTACAATGGACTCTGAAGTCCGTTGTCATACAGTCTTGAAATCTGCCACCATGAAAAGTACTAGGAAGGCAGAGCTTCCAAGTTGTGCTGAAGGGTTTGAACCAAGTCCTCTCAACTCTGCTTCTCAAATACCCATGTAAAAAGGAATCATTTGAGAGCTGGTGAAAATGCAGATTCCCAGGCGGCCACACCACGAATTCTCAGTAAAGCTGAGCTTGGGCCCAGAAAGCTGCATTTCTAATAAATATTCTAGATTATTCTAAAGCTGGTGGTCAGAGCCACACTCTGTGACAAACCACTTGAGGTAACAGGAACCACCAAAAGGTGGTGGCCGAGTTCGCATTTGGGCATCGAAGCCTCCAGCAGCACTGCTATCACCTGGACTTGAGCAGAGACAGTAAGCAGGAGGAGGGGGCCCCTGTGTCGCTCTTCCAGACAATAGTTGAGATTGGAGAGAATGGGACAGCCAGATGGAGGGACATTTAGGAGACAGAATCAAGAGATCTTTGTAACTGATTGGGTATGAGGTTGAAGAAGACGGAAGCATCAGGGATGACCCCAAGGTGTCCACCAAGGACCCAGCCATACATCTCCCTGTGCCTCAGGTTCCACAGTAC
This sequence comes from Canis lupus dingo, assembly GCF_003254725.2. NCBI lineage: Eukaryota > Metazoa > Chordata > Mammalia > Carnivora > Canidae > Canis > Canis lupus. The sequence continues at coordinate 60,669,316 of NC_064250.1, forward strand.
CTAATGCAATGTCCTCCAAGTTCTGAGAGTTCAGAGGGTCAAATGAACAAAAGCATGAGTAAAATCACCCATTCGGCCCCTTTTCCCTACAGAGCTAAAAGATTAATACCACCACGCTTCCTTATAATGCTGAAGGGGCAAAGACGTTGCCATCTCAAACGGCAAGAGAGGAAAATCTACCCCAATGTCAAAAAAAAAAAAAACCCCAATCCCCAGAGAGGGGCTCACTCGTTTCATTCCCCTATGAACTGTATGAATTCCAGAAGGGTCAAGACATTAATAGAAGTGGTGGGGCCAACAAATAAAAGCAATAGTCAATGAAAACAGGATGCATTAAATAAAAATAAGAGTGAAACATTTAAAATGAAAAATAAGTTGCAGATTGGGGTGGGGTTTCTTTTGTTGTTGTTGTTTGTGGAAAAATCTGGTCTCTGTTAGTTAAGTCTGTAGAAAATCACTCCACGACCGCTGTGGCCTTCTGCGCTGAGAAGAGGGCTGCTGTGCAAACCTCTAAGGCATAAGCAGGAAGCACTTGCCTCCTTTCGTACCTTTGTATATGGGGCACCCATGCTCAGAAATACCTAAGGGTTGCCCACCACCTTCAGAGCAAAGTCCAGATTCCTGGGCGTGGCTCTCAAGAACTCCACAGTCAGCTCAACCTACCTTCCTAAATCTAGGTCCCTCTCTGTCCTATAGAAGCCCTCTGCTTCAGCCAGCTGGGGGAATGGCAAAGCAAAAAAGAATCTTGGTTCAACATCTGGTCATGCCATTTCAGCAAGCCACTGAATCTGAGTCTCAGTTTCCCTACCTGTAAAAAGAACATAACATCGACTCTGCAGTTGCTGGAAAGCTATCAGGTCATGGATACAAATGCTTCACGCAATTCCAAACAGCCCCCCATAGGCTCTGTGAAAATATCAGTTCCCATGTTGCACACTCAGCCTCCCACATGAGCCTTCCCACTCCATTCCCTGCCCACCCTCCACCTGTGTGCAAGCTACTAACCCTGGTAATTGGTGACCTCCTCTCTCCCTGCCATCAGCCCCTGTTGCCCCGGCCATCCTGAAGGGTTCAGCTAATGAAATTCCGTGTCATCTCCAGGCGTCCCACCATGGTTCTGCTAACCATTAGGGATCATCTTCTCCTGTGGATTTCCAAATCGTTTCATCTTGGCCATTGGTCAATCCCCTGGCAAATGGCAAATGCCACTTTTAACCTTCCCGGTCTCTTTTTATCTTTGGCCAGTCCACTACACCAAAGTTTGGTGATCTCTCTATGTCTACACCAGTGCTCGGTTTAGAATAATTACATTTTTTCCCCATGTTGAAAATCACAACGTGATGACATGGGCTGCTTAGCAAGAACCATTACCCAACCTCTTGATCTTGAAAATCAGGACAACTTGTGTTGGATAGCTGACATTTATTCCTGTCTAGAACAGGGGGCTAGAGTTCATAATTTTGGGTAATCACTCAACCCCGTGATTATAGGCAATTTGAGGGCAGCTGGCAGGAAGAAGTAGCCACCAAAGAAAAACTTTGCTAGTTTGGGAAATTTCAGCCCCAAATCTCTGGAAACAAAAGGCAAGAAAGATGAAGTCATCCCAGCAATGATAAAGAAGTGGCAGGGAGCCTTGGGGCAGTCCCAGAGTTCTCTGGTGTATCAGTCTCCAACACCTGTGACAGGTGTCCTGAGGAGCCACGAAGCGAAGCAGAAAGTACAAAATAGTCAAAAGCTCCTCTTATTTTTATTTTCATTATTGAGATGTTTTCGAAAGGCCAAAGGCCTCCCGGAGAATTTTTCACCACGGGAACGTTTCAAGCCCCAGCTCCAGCCCTCATGCAGAGGTGTCCCTGGATCCCGGACACTCTGGCCCTTTGTGACCAGGGCTGGACATCTAACCCCCAGGGAGACCAAGGCCATGTGTCTGGCACTGTGACAGAGACACTGGACAGAAACGATGGGGCCAATATCACTGGGCACGGGGACCATCACACTGAAGGGGCTGGTGCCAAACTTCCACTGGGGCAAGCCAACGGGGTTCAGAAGCAGAAACCAACAGCCACGCAGAGGAAGCGAGACTGCGAGGAACTCCGGGAACCCAACCCCAGAGAAAGGCAGGGATGAGCATCCCATGTGGCCACCGAGGGACGCAGGGAACGGTTCCAACGGCCCACGGACCCAAGATGCGCTCGGTTGTACATCACCCACCAGCCCTTTGGGAGCGATTATTGTGTCTCTGAGACACACACTCTTTTACTTATGCCAACCCGGGTGGTTTTCTTTTCTTTGCAACCAAATGTACCCTGACTACAACATTCCCCTTTAAGAGACGCTAAATAAATTCCACCGGGAAATCCCTCTTATAATCTATTTCAACTGACAGCAGCTACTTTTGTCTGATTTATTACCTCCGTGAGCCTTCCCGGGGGAAGAGGGAGGGGCTGCGTCGCTCCTAAGGCAGAGCTGATGCTACACTGGCAGGGCCCGCGTGCAGCCCTACATCACCCTGCCCTCTGCGATGCATCTAAACTAGTTTGGTCAGCTTATCCTGTTCCTGAAAGCCGAGGAGCCACCACATCAGCAACTCCGTTGCCAGGGCAACTGCTTACTTTCCATATCAACTGCAAACTCGTTGCTATGGAAACACATATACAAGAAAAATTCCTCTCTCTAGCCAGGGACCAGATGGCAGGGAACTCAGGGAGAAGTCATGGGTTAGGGGGGCTTTGCTAAATGGGATGTTTACTAGAGTGCATTCCTCTCATCATATCGCCATATCGAGGCGCCACCGGCCCCGAGCACATTTGGAAATTACAATCTCATTACAAAAAGCAACGGTTTGTTTTCTGCCTGCAAAACTACTGGCAGGAACTACAATAACTACAGGTTAAGTTATTTTTTGAAATAATTCTGAATTTCTCCCCCTAAATAGGAACCTCTTTTGTTTTTATGCACCATGCCAAAGCTACCCTAAAGTGAATTCTCTATTCAAAATAGCAATGGAAATATAATTTTTTATAAGAACTGAAATGGAGGTTTGATTTCTCCTCCTTTCCGATGGAGAGGTAATCCAGAAATCCGCTTTCATTTCCACCAACTAACCACTAATGCGCCCCAGATTTCTACCTCCGCTCTGACTTCTCTACTGAGCTTGGAATTCACATATCAAACCCCCAACCTGATAGCTCCGCTCAGATGTTCAAAAGCCACCCCAAATTTAACATCGCCAAAACAGAATGTTTGCTCTATCCCCCATCTGACTTCCCAACCCCCGTTTGCCCACAGGCCTTCATCTGCAAACCCCAGTCCTGATCTAAGCCCAGCATCATTTCTGACCTCTCTAACCTGCACCATCAGAGCCAGTCCCAGGTACATGGTTCTCCAGAACGGCTCTTTAAAACATTGCATCCTCTCTGGGAAACGAACAAGGGGTAGTGGAAAGGGAGGTAGGCGGGGGATGGGGTGACTGGGTGACGGGCACTGAGGGGGGCATTTAATGGGATGAGCACTGGGTGTTATGCTATATGTTGGCAAATTGAACTCCAATAAAAAAATATACAGAAAAAGGAAAAAATCAAAAAAAAATAAAACCTCACATTTTCTCTATATAATGTCCTTTCTACTGGCCTCCTTTCTGTCCCTTGGACATTTCCAGCTGCTGCCACCTCTGGGCCTTTGCACCTGCTGCTCTCTCTGTTCCAGGCCTTGCAGCATCCCTCTTGCCACTTAAGGCATGGCCCCATCAACACCTCCAGGAAGCCTCCCACCCTCCTCCTCACCCCTCTCCAGGGTTTTACCCTGTTTTGTCTTCTTCACCATGTGTATCACTATCTGCTCTATCACCTATGTGTTCACGTATGGCTCTAGTGTTCAACATGTGCCCCCGTCCCCTTCTCCCCGCCCTACCGATCGTCTGGAATAGCCAGGTAACTAACTACCACACATCACCGCTATATCCTCAGCACCCAAAACTGTGCTTGGCATTCCACATAGATGTGTGGCAGGAATGATCACTGCTAAAAATGCTTCTAAAATGACTGAACTTTTTTTTTTTTTTTTTTGTAAATGCCGAGTCTGATTTTTAGTTTGCAAACTAAGGCTTCTGCGGTCTGGAAATCATGGCTATGAACACAGGGTCTCACTTTACATGACCGCATTGTGGAAGACACTGGAAGGACCTGGGCATTTTATGCAGTATCCTGAGAGTACTTGGTGAGACCCTGCATCCAGGCTCCGGGCCACACTGTGGTGCTCTGATTCTGGGAGACCCTGGATTTTTTTTCCCCCTCCACTATCATAGCCACAATTAGAGCAGCGCTCGTGTGACTTGGCCTCTTTTTTTTCCCTAAAAACAAAGTGTACAAATGTCCTGCAAGCTGATGATTTTCTGTCTAATGACATCAGTTAAATCACTTATCGGTCCTGTATCCTGCACAGAGCTCTGGTAAATGGAAGGCAGCCCGGAACTCAACCCCGCTGGGAGCAGGGCAGATCCCCACTTCTCCCATGGGGACCAGGGGAGGAGACCCAGGGCAGGTAAGCACAGAGCCTCCTCCAGCCGCCAGCCGCCAGCCGCCGAGCAGCAACATGCTCGCCCCGCCTGGATTTTTCTGGTCCCCCGCCGAGTTCCCCGGTGCATGCGCAGGCGCACACAGCAAAGCCTGCATTCCGTTCTTGGAACGCTCTGCAACCTCACACAGCAGACTGGCAACTTATTATTCAGAAAACAACTTTACACCACTCTCTATCTCCCACCATACATTGCCTTGCTTCTCTTCTTATCATACTGGGCACAGGCTACATTAAGCTATTTGCTTTTCAAAATGTTAAATGCAATTTAACCAGAGTATCTTGAAGCAAAATCCTGGTTAACTGCCATGTTTAAAAAAAAAAAAAAATAGGTCAGCGTCTCTGCTTTAGTTAAGTTACCAGAGCAATTTATAGTCCCCTCCCCCTCCCTTGGCGTCCTAGCTCCCCCACCAACTCCTTACTTGTATTTACATAACCTTCCTAACCACCCATCTCTCTCCTTCCTCTTCTCTGACACTGTTCCAACATATCCCTCGGGTCCAGCAACATTTATCTCCTCTAGACCTCTTTGACAGAAAATCCCACACTTGCATAGTAACAAAACCAACGTTTTATTTGGGACTGCAATGGTCTCAGCTGAAAGACTCCATTTCTTAGCCTTCTTTGCAGCCATGTGACCAGAGTATAGCCAATGAGATGAAAGCAGAGTGTGGGATTTCTGAAAAAGCTCCTTAAAACTGCTAACTCAGTGGGACCCCGTTTGATCCTTCCCTGCACACCCCCTACCTACTTCCTAAATGGAGAGCATGCTAGCTGATGCCATCTTCAACCGTGAGAAGGCTCTGAGAATGGAAACCAGCAGTGCACTAGGAACAGCAGAGCAGAAGGAGAGGTGGAATGTGGGTCTCTGTCCAACTCCTCAAGACTTATTTTATGTCCGAGCAATCCACTTGTAACGTGTTTAACTCACTGTTGTTTGGATTTTCTCGAATAGTCAAATTTCATCCTAACTCATCCATTCTTGGAGGTCGCATGCTCATTCTCACACCAGAAGAATGCTTTGTGAATTTATTTGAGTGCTTTCCCCATGAAGAATATCCATATGCCCCATTTTAGGGAAGAGAAGCTTCTCTGACCTCAAATGACACCTATCACTTATTGATGTGGCACACTTCCCATACTTGTGGTGGTTTATTCTTTTTTCTATTTTTTATTTTGTCTCGTTTCCCTGCAATATAAGCTCCTAAAAGGCAAGAACCAAATCTCACTTTTTAACTTAACCTTTCAGATTACCAGATCTCTCTACTGAATAAACTAGTAAGCAGAGGGCCCCGGTGTCCCTGAAATCACAGGTAAAGAGATATTGATGGCCTACCAATACGGAAGCACTCCACAAGAACAACTTGGTAAGTTCTGACAGGAACATCAGGCCCCTGTTGAACCAAATGCAGCCAAAAGATAAACTCTCACCGGGCTAGTTAGATACATTCATCGAGACAAGCGACAAGGGTAGGGAATGGGAATAAGGTACTTTAATGGGACCATGGAACCAAAATACATAAACAAAGGTCTGCCTAATAAACTACAGTCTCATCAAATCAAACATTACATTAGCCTTTTTAAAATATATAATCATTTGTTTCAAGTGCAAAAATGTCCACCGGGCAGATGGTGGAATTTTCTACAAAATCTAAGACCTGCCATCACCTCGCCAAAACTTAAGGGCATTAAGATGACCAAGGGCTCTGTGAGAGAAGTATGGATTAATCCAAACAACTCATCACTATTTGTGAAAGAAGCAAAACCCATGACTTTCAAATAGGAGGTCAGTGTGCCAACTTCCCATATCATTTACTGCAGAGAATTATCCTGCAGCTAAAGTGATTTCAAAGGGAAATCCCAAAGCCTCTTCAGCTCAACAGGGGAGGTTCTGAGAGCAATTTCTTGCTGTTCGGAGATCCAGGCAGTACATCAATGAAGAAGCAACCCATAGACCTACCAGGTATCACAAAGCCCTGCCAAAGGAAATGCAACATTTTTGAACCGTTCATGGGGAGAGCTACTGGACAGATACACCAATGGGGCTCCCGAGTCCACAAGAACCAAGCTTTCTAGAAGACTCGTAGGGACCCTTCTCAAGGTCAACAATAGGAGTCACTGTAGGGACTTGAAAAAGCAGTGTTAACTTTGAAACAGAAGGGCCAGAAAAGAATGATGGGAGAAACAGGAAACAGATAAGCAAAAGGAGGAAAGTAGGCTGAAGGAAGGGCTTCTGCTGGTTAAGTTCTCAGAGCTGAGGCAAGTCTGTGGGCAGGGCTCACTGGACCACGGGCTAGGGCCCAGGCCACCACACATTCAACTTTGTATCCTTTCAGCATTTGGTGTAGTTGAGTAGAGTTGGTACTGACCATAACTACTTTACCAAGTCTTTGAATGAATGAATGAGCAGACAATCAACAGCTGGCAAGACCAGAACAGGAATGCACGACCCCCTCCCCCACCGCCAAGGCATCTAATACCTGAAGAATCAGCAAGAAGCAGAGTTGATAGGATCAGAGGGAGAGCATGGCCAAGGGTGGTGCAGACTCCTTGGGATGAAGGAGGATGCTGGTATGAAGTGCTTCCTATTCCAGGGCCTGCAACACAGGGTTATGTTTACTTCAGGCCCTTTGGAGACCCCAACCTCCTCAGGCAACAAAGTTTGCATTTAGCACCAACAACAGAAAGCGGTGCACTGGGTGGGGCGCCCTGGTGAAAAAAGGCAGCCCATACTCAGGGATGAATGGGATCGTCACCTGCCCCAGAGGCCTCAGAAGAAATTGATAAACCCCAACACATTTTTTGCATGCCTCACCACCCAACACTACCCTGACTTTTTAGGACCCTCCCCATCAAAACCAGGATGCGCAGTTCTTCAAAGAGCATTACTTATTCAAAATAAGTCACCTCTTCTTCTAAAATGACCATCAGTTAAATGGGTACATTGACTAGCATCATGGGAAAGGGGAATGCTCTTGACACTGTGTTGAACCACCAAGAGGAGGGAATTAGAGCCAACTGTGCATAATAGGGAGGTCCTGCCACGTAGGAGATGCCACCACAATTTCCAAAGTGCCTTTGAAAAAGAATCTCATAAAAAAAAAAAAAAAAGAAAAGAAAAAGAATCTCATCCACCAGGGTGGAAAAGCAAAACATCCAGGGGGCTGGGAATTGGGAGGGAGAGCTTGTATAAACGGTGTCTATGCAGAGGGAAGGGACTCTGAACTTGGGCCAAATCAGTGGAGGAGGCTCAGGATAGAGCCTGGCAGCCGGAAGCTGAGAGGGCATGGGTAGGCTTCATGCACATGCCCCATCTTTCCATTTGCTGATAAAGACAGAATTTGGCCCTATCCCAACAGCACAAAAAGACTCTCTATATTTACCTTTCTCTACCCTGCACCCCCACAGTAAATTCTGAGTTTACTGGTGTCATGTTAGTTCCCTATAACTCATGTTCATAGAATATTTTGAGGAAGAATGTAGAGATGATCTACAATAGCCTGTCTACTGAGGTATAACTAAACACCCGGGTTTATTTAAGGACAGGCCCTTCAAAACTGGAGGGAATTAGAGTGATTTACTGCTCTCCTACTTTACCAGCCATGTGATCTCCAGAAAGTTTCTTAACCACTCTGAGCTCAACTCAGCACCTATGTTAAGAAGGAAAATGGGACCTTCCTCACAGGATTGTAGTGAGGAAGTAGGATACTGCATATGGCAAGTTCGAAGAAGGTGTTTGCATATTTATGTCTGCTACTGTTATTATAAAACACAGGTGGTTCTTCACTTTTCCTGAGTCAGAGGTTCCATTAAAGAATCTAAAAACCGAACAAACAGAACTCTGGGATCCTCCAGAAAAATGCAACATGCATAGTCACGGGGTATGAAGTCAATAATTTCAGGCTGTCTGCAAAGCCTGTGATATCCAAAGACCCCCAATTAAGAAGCCCAGCAATTACGAATTGCTGCTTCTATACATGAGAAGACTGAGGGCCAACATAGCTACCAGCACCAGCATCAAAACTAGAACCAGGTATCTTGGCTTCTAATCCACTCCTCTTTCAACTTAGACAAGTTGCCCATATTAATAAGCTGAAACTGTGTTTAAAGCACTCAGCCTGGGGGTACCCAGCTGCCTCAGTCGGAAGAGTGTGTGACTCTCCATCTTGGGGTCGTGGGTTCAAGCCCTATGTTGCACATAAAGAGTATAATAAATAAATAAATAAATAAATAAATAAATAAAGCGCTCAGCCCCAGATATAATAAACATACTTTTGTACAGTGTTTCCTTTATAAACCTTTTGTGACAACAATGGTTTTTGTTAAATTGGTAAGAAAAAGCACAGAAATAAACACACACGCATGAACCATTACCATCCAGCCTATAAAAAGGAATTGCACTTTACTCCTCCTTTACAAGTACTCAGGTTAGCATGTGCTCCTCTTATAGTCTTAACTAAGATCTGTATTTAGGGGATATAAAACTTCTTCTCAGACTCTGAAACTCTACTTTGATTCAGGCAGAGGTCCGTCCACAGATGAAACTCTTAAGATGAAAAGCCGATGGAAAACCTTGCAGAGGTGGCTAGCAGCTGATCCCACATGAACCCATGGCTCAAGCTCAGCATCATCCCCCAGGAGGGGCCAACCAGCCTTCCTGATGTGAGAACACAGAAGAACTGTCTAAAAAACATTCTAGAGGGGGGTGAGGGGGAACTCAGAAGGTGATCCAGCCTTACTTCTATTTCATGCAAAATACAAGGGGACCGAAGAACACGCTAGATGAAATTCAAATGAAGCAGACAGAACGTGGGGGCACTCTAGAGCCCAACAGATGAGTGTCTTTGACAAGGAAGGGCATCAGAAAGTGGGGAGGCATAGGGCTGGCTGTCGATGAAAACAGACATCAGGGGCCTAACGGACAACTACACACCAAAACCATGCTGGGATCCTATTCCAACCGAACATTCTGTAAACCCTCAGGGATCTCTGAGTACGGACTTGGTATTAGGTGATACCAAGGAAGTGTTCACTTTGTTCAGGGGGACGCTGGCATTGAGGTGATGTAGGAACTGGAGCTTATTCTTCTGCACACGGAAGGCAAATCGACGTGAGATCTAGGATCTGCTTCCAAAGACTTATGCCAAAAGCCCTTGCTGACTACAGAATCTGGTGATGGGCAAAAGGGGGTGATAGGGATTCATCACGCTACTCTCGCTACACACGTATGTTTGAAATTCCCCAGGATTACAAAATAAAAATAAAACTCTATCTTTTACAGTCCGTTTTTTTTAAGTCCTTATGTTTCTAAGTCTTATGAGTGATAAAATGTTTAAAAAAAGAGAGACAGAGATAAAACGGAAGCAGAACTGTCTATTCTTTCCGACTTACTCATTCATGAGATGTTCCCGATGAAATCTCAGCTTTGGAAAGAACCCAAGAGGGCATCTAGTTCAGGGATTCTCAAATCTGGCTGCAAGTCAGAAACATCCATGGAGCTTATCAGAACCACCAATTGTCCCCAACCCACCTCAAACCAACTGAATCAGAATCTCCAGGAAGGAGCCAAGAAATGCTCATTGCTTTGAAGTGCCCGGGGTATTGCTAGTGCAATCCTGTAAGGTCCCTCTCCCACATCCCAGGCAGGCAGGTGTCCAACGGGGGACATGTTCCAAGCCCTTGGGGAACAAGGACCACATAAGATTCTGCATTCTCAGTCCCGTCAAGCTTAAAACCCTCTTCCAAGTTTTTAGAAGGGAAAAAATGTGAATGGGATGTGCAAGCCTTCCATTCTCTCCTTCAACTAACGTATCTGTCACCAACATTCGGGTGCACTTGACCAACTATGTTGGGGCCCAATCTCAGTGTGGGAGCTACCATAAAGTAAAATCCCCTGGGGGAAAAACAAGTTTACCCATACAGCCAAAGGGGCTTTCACTGGGCCAAGTAGCAGGGAGGATGCCTTCCCCTTTACTCAGGTGGCCAGAGAAGAAACCCCAAATGGATGGGCTACAGCATCAGTGTCTTGGAAGTACCTGGGAGTGCCAGGGAATCCATGCCTCTGAATGCAGCCACCAGTTGGCCCAAGCAAGGAAGAGAAATGAAGAAAACTGACACTCTAGGCTTTGTTCTCACAAAATCACAAACGATGGGAAACCAATCCCCAACCACAACACTGACTAGCATTTGATCAGAAACATGTCAATACAGGTGAGCATGGCTCGGAAGCCAGAACTGAACATTTCCTAAGATTAACAATCTCCAATCCCAAACGCCATTCCCTTACAACAGGCAGTAGTCAGGGAAACATGACTCCCAGAGTGGGGACTGGGGGCGCAAAAGGGGGGAGACGGCACACCTGCCAGTGTGCCTTAACACACACACCCCATCCAACACACCTGTCACTTGGAGGGCTGATGAATAATCCTCCCAAGTCTCTCCGCACACTTTACAGAGTTGTTCTTGTCAAACATTTCAGGGCAAGCACTTGCTAAATTACTTTTATATGTCCTGGCCTTGTGGCAAACACGGAGCCAGGCAGGCAGTAACATGCTGAACAGGTTCACACCAAACGAAGAGCGCTGTTCGTTGCTTTATCGGTGGTGACACATTGCTCGGGGGGACCTGAACAGCATTTTCTTCACTATATTCTAATCTTGGGATTGCTTTTCTAAGCTGTTCCCCTCCTAACCAACCACCAGGACCCACTGATACAGCAGCTTTTAATATCACAGACTTGGTCTTTACAGCAGAGCAGCAAATCCTCTTCAAGTTCAAAGAATGATGGTCAAGCGGGCGACAAGAGCGGAGTCCAGAGGTTGGTCTGGAGATGTGGAGGGGAAGAAGGAGAGCAGTGGGCACCCAGGACAACAGCAGCACCCTACAACTGTCAGTTATGCAAAAACCGGGACATGGGGACTACTGGCACTTGCACACTGGACGCAGCCCCTGCACACACCAGTGGCCAAAGGCAAAGCTCCTGAGTGTCCTCATTTTTCCTGGGGTTCCCAGGCAACCCCCTCAAGCCCTGCATGCCCACTGCCCATCTTGAGCATAAACTCCAGGTGAACAGCACTTGCAGACAAACGTGCCCAGCCGCAGCCAGGGGAAGCATGGCTTCGCCACATCCTTATGCAATAGGCCTCCGTGCCCGAGCCGAGCAGGGTTTTCTCAGGCTCGAGATTCTACTGGAAATGGGACCGTGTTTCTGGAGAGGAAGAGAGGCCCCAACAGCGACCCTACCCCTGAACTTTAGAAAGGGTAAAGAGCAGACTGCCAGCTCCCCACCGCAATGCTACCACCACGAAAAACGAAGCTGGAAAATGCAAGGACGGTGAGAAAAGGCTGTAGACACTGCTTCCCAGCTTCTGTTTGAGCTGCAGCGACGTCATGTTTGGGATCTCCAAAGTCCGAGCATGCTGCTCTGTGTTCCAGCCCTGCCCGTCCATCCTACTCCATCCTATTTCTACCACACCGACGATGACGTTCCTTCCCAGAAAGGGAAAGCAAATCACAGAAACCATCTCACTCCGGCAGGCCAGGAAACCTGGGCCTTAAGGCTTTACAGTCCAAATTCAATCTTTTTTGGAACCCTACCCTGAGTTTTCATACTCTGGGTGTCTTTCAAAGTGGCCGCTTACATAGACACCTGCTGTGATGAGAGTTACCTGGGCAATTCACGTCTTTGTCTGGTCCTCGAGTATACTGTTTGGTCACCTCCCAATGTCCATGACTGTCCATTTATTCCAGAATCCTAGAGACGTGGTCTCTCTCCAAGTCCACACTCAGGAAGAAAAGAAATGCCATCTTTCTCCCGCCCTGGGCGGTTAATTCTCCTCAAATGTATAGACACACACCTCATGGTTACCGGCTGCCCTGTGTTTGCACTGTAAACCCATAGTGTCCCACCCATGTCGAGGAACGATGCCGAGAACCAATCAAGTGTGCAAACTCCCGTTTTGTGATTATGTTCGGATACCACGGTGGGAAACCCTCAGTCCAGCACAACCACCAAAAACATTCTTTAACTGGGACGTTTAAGGGCAAGGGAAGTTCTTTGCAACCAAATGAATGAAATAAAATTACTCATTTATGACCACTCCTTCAGTGTGGTGAATTTACATGCCATAACATTCCCCCCCCCCCAAAAAAAAAAACAGGGAGAAATGACACATTTAAAAGAGAAAAATGTGAGCTCCAGACACAGAGGGCTTACCTGACTCCTCTCTTTGTCCACTTTCTTAAAACATTTATTCAAAGACAAATTATGTCTCACTGAGTTTTTCCACCCGGTAGGTGCATTTGCAAAATACGGAAAATGTTCCAAGATCCAGTTGTAGATATCCTTTACTGGCAGGCGCTTGGTTGGAGAGTCCTCGATGGCCATAAATATGAGGCAGCTGAAGGAGTAGGGGGGTTTGCAGTTGGGGTTCTGCCTGGCATCGTAGGGCATGTCCGAGTGGGCAGGGGATGGCGGGGTGTCATCGTCCAGGTCCTGCACGGGGCTGACACTCCTGAGGACCGACTCCCCAAAGCTCTTCAGCAAGTTCTTGCTCTCGTGTAGCCAGTTCAGATTGGTCAGCTCTTCATCTTCCATGGCCCCCTCTTCTAGTCGGATGTCAGGCAGAGAAAAGTCGAGGTCATCGTCCTCCTGCAGGGCCTTGGAGAAGCCACTGCCCCGGTAACACTGACTCAGCCCACTGGAGACACTAATTCCTGAGCTTTCTGGCTTCTTGCTGGGAGGCATGACTGGACCCATTTATGTGAAGGCTCCTGGTAAACACATCACAAAGAAGAGATGAGTTGGGGGGAACCCCTAAACGGAAAGGCAGCTGCGCCCTCCTACTTCTCCCGAGCCCGCTCCCCACCCCTGCCACTTGGATAGACACCCCTCCCCCTGGCCCACCCCACAGAAGCACCGTCTCATGGCTCCCACAACTGGGTAGCAACACAAACCCACCCCTCCACCACAAAGAAATGCTCTAAGAAGTAAAAATCGGTGCATTCAGCATGTAGCACAGTGACTGTCACTTCTTAAAGACGGTGAAAGTGGAAATATTTACAGTATCTCAATATGCAAATACAGTATGAAAAGAATGGGAAAATCCACAAAACCTTCTTCCCAGATGTATGAAGACTCTCACTGTGCCCCTGCTGATAATGATCATTTATGTCCTGGTGCCTCAGTTTCTCTACAAACAATGAGTATCTGCCCCGGTAAAATTCTTTCAAGCCTTCACGATAGACACTACAAAGTAAATGCACACGCACCACTCCTGTCACCTTGAGGTTTATCCTTGCCCCACAAAAAAGGAAATACCTGTAAGTTTAAGGCCCCGGGTTTCAGATTAAGTTCAGCTGTCTCCACACGAAAACCATGACAACTGCCCCAGAATTCAAACTGCGACCACGGCCCACACTGGTTGGCCGTGTTTTCTTTGACAGTATCTTTTCTGCATAAGCAGTGGCCCCAAACTCTGCAACTTCAATCACAGTTGGCAAGTGGCAAGAGTGGTCACAAGGAATTCTGCAGACTGGAACCGGAGGCAAAAGTGCATGCAACCGTCAGGACACTACACCCCACGTGAAAAAGTGGGTAACTCAGGGCACCGCACAAATAAATGCGAATGTGAAGACAAGCCATTAATTTGTCTAACTAATTCTAGTTTCAACTAGAAGTGGTGAAGAGCGTCAGCAGAGCAACTGGCCGCTTCAAGACTGCAAGGCAAATTCGACAGAAATGGCTACAGAGTTCTATTCTGCACCCCCAGGCCACCCCCCGTTTTTATCAATGACCTAGAACAGGGAGTACAACTTCTGACGAGAAAAGAAAATGAGGACGTGGCAAGTCCACAAACAGAATGACCCCGATAGATACAAAGCATATTCAACCCTCGAGTACTCAATGTGATAGAAAGAACAGTAAAGATAATGAAAGAGGTCTCCCACCGTCCGCTTGTAGCGCTCGCACAATGTGCTTGGCCTAAGAAGCAGGTCCGCTTTATTTTGTCCCCGAGTAAGAAGATCAAGCAAACTATCTAGAAAAAAAAAAGAATGGACACAAAAGCAGACATGATCATTCTCAGGCTCTGAATGCCCATTGACACTGTGTTGAAAGTAACTGCCACTTCAGCTACGGAAGCTCTAGAATGGGATTCTAGAAAGCATAATGCGAAGCACCCAACGGCCAGCCGAGGGTGCCTGAGAACTGCAGCACCCTCCCTCCCTCTGTCGAAAGGCAGACAGAACGTGCTGGCGGAAGGCATGAGAAAGCTTTCTGGGGTGGCTGAGCGATCCCCAGCTCCAAAGATAGAAAACTTCCATGGGCACCAAAGTCCGAGACAAGTGGGCCAGCTGACACATCTCAGGTTCAGCCACAGGGACTATTTCTCTGTCCAACAAGGAACCTCACCTGAGGACTACAGGACACTATTTATTATTTATTTATTTATTTATTTATTTATTTATTTATTTATTTATTTAAGATTTTATTTATTCATTCATGAGAGACACAGAGAGAGAGAGAGGCAGAGAGAGAAGCAGGCTCCATGCAGGGAGCCCGATGAGGGACCCGATCCCGGGACCCCAGGATCACGCCCTGGGCCAAAGGCAGGTGTCAAACCACTGAGCCATCCAGGGATTCCCTACAGGACACAGTTTAAAGAATAATCTTGTATCTTCAGGTTTGGGGCGGGGGGGAGGAGGGGGGAGGCCAGAGACCAACCTGATAATGTCTTTTACCTTCTTTATGAACAAATCAAAGCTCCGCTTGTCTCTCTCAAAGTTTTCCCACATCCCCATCGAAAAACCCTAAGTTTCCACGAACCAGGAATGTCCACGCGGAACACAAAGCAGAACGAATCCTCAGCCGCTGAAGTCAACTTCAGCTCCAGATGAAAGTTTTATGTCTCCTGAGCTTCCAAACAGGAAAATTATATCATGGCTGACAGTAAAGTAATTTAATTGCACTGTTGCTATGACAACATGCTGCTCTTTCTTTTCAATTTGCTTATTTGTCAGTAGCTTCCCAAAGGAACTAACACACTACACTCCATGTTTCCTTTTGTTTTAAACAAACATTGCCAGCAGTATGGTTTTATTAGAAAAATGGCACTGTCAAGAAAAGAGGGTGACGGGGCCCCGGCTACCCTTGCATCATCTGTCTGCTTTGTGTTTCTATCCCCCATGCTCTCCGACTGCTAACTGCAACCCTATAAATCCAGCATTTCATAGCAACCGTATCAAGAGCTGCTGATCACTACAGTTCCATTTAAAAAAAAAAAAAAAAAAACAGTTCCCAGAAACCACAGCTGAGGAGTTTTCCATTATTATACTCTAACTACATAATTTGCCAAATCTTTTTTTCCTCCTGTTTTAGAGGAGGAAAAAAAAAAGAGAGAGAGAGAGAGAGAGAGAGGACAGAGAGAGAGAGAGAGAGCGAGAATCCGGATCATGTGAGTCTGCAGTTAAGCAAACATTTTTAATCTGCTGCCAATAAGGCTGCTCCACCAGATACGCAAATAGTTATTCACTAGTGACCTCCTTACAACTTTTCGGTTTGCTGTTGGTCGCGTTCCATGCACACGCGCGCGCACACACCCACACACACACACACACACACATACACACACGCCCTCTTTTTGTTTTTACACGCCTTGCTGTGTTTTGTTATCTTGTTTACTTTTCAAAGGAGAAAATGCAGCAGGAGAGCGGGTCTCTTGCCCGCTATCAGAAGGTCTCCAAAGAACTGACAACCGCATTACTGGCCCGGCTTTGAACAGATGTTGGAAGTGAACTTCACGGAGTCAAGGCACCGTCCCCGGGCCGGGCCGGGCCGGGCCGGGCCACCCCCTTCCCCCTCCCCCGCCCCGCGCACACACGCACGCGCTCCACTCCCGTCTACTGTACTTGTCAAAAACATTTCAAGGGGACCTGCGGGAGCAGCGATTGGCTGCGGCCCGCGTCCATCAGCCGCGTTGCCCGGCAACGAGGAAACTGCTCCGCTCCCCGTCTACTGGGCAATTGGGAGCTCGCATACCTTCACTGCCGGTCAGATGTCATAAACCTTTTATTGGCCGCGCCGCGGCGAGCCTTAAGAACACATCAATAAAAGCCCGCCGTCCCCCCAACTTGTCCCGGGCGCTGGGAGGGTTTCCTAGAGCGCCGGGGCGCGGAGGGCTCGGGCTCGGGCTCGGGCTCGGGCTCGGGGGGTCTCGGGAGGCTCTCGGTGCCGGTGCCAAGCCCGCACGGCTTGGGGGGAGGGGACGGGGCATCTTTGTTAGGGGCCCGTTCCCCACCCTGGGGTCTCCCCCAGATCGGCACCCCCGCCCCGCCCCCGGGGCCCGGGACGGCGGGGATCCCGTCCTCGGCGGACAATGCCAACTCCGCTCCCTTCGGGCGTCTCTCGGAAATCGAGGCGCCGCGAAGCAGCCCGCACGTCGGGGCAGGAAACTCTTCGGACCGGGCAACTTCCCGGCTCCGGGGGCTCTGCCGTCTCCCCGCCGGGCCGCCCCCGCCGACCCCACCCCAGCCCGGGCCCTTCCCCCAGGAACTGCGGCGTCCCGGTCGGCCGAGGGCGGCGAGGTCGCCTGCACGATGGCCTCGGACGCGCGCCGCCGCCCGGGGCCGCCGAGTCCCCCCCGCGCGCCGGCGGCAGGGGGAGCGCACTCACCTGGCCGGCGCGGGGCGCGGGGCGCGGGGCGCGGGGCGCGGGGGCGCCGCAGCCCTTCAGCGGGAGCCGACAAAGTTTCGCGGGCGCCCAGCGGGCATCGCTCGGGGGCCCGGCTGAGGACGCGCGGGCGCGGCGCGGCGAGCCCGGGGCGGCGGGCGGCGGGCGGCGGGGGGCGGCCGCGGGCGCGGGCGCGGGCGCGGGCGCGGGCGGCAGGGGCGCGGGGGTCGCGGCGCGGCATGGGACCTGCGGCGTCCGCCGGGCGCGCCGCGCGTCCTCCCGCCGGCCCCGCCGCTCTCCCCGCCCCGTCCCGCCTCCCGCTCGCCTCCGCCGCGGCGCGTCGGGCCGGGGCGCGCCGAGCGGCGAGAAATTGTTTCCACTGCAAACAAAAAAAGGCGACACATGACCAAGGCAGGAGGAGGGGAAGCGCGGGGAGGGAGGGGCGCGGAGGGGAGGGACGGAGCGGAGGGGGCGGAGGGAGCCGGAGAGAGCGAAAACGTGGGCCGGGCCGCCGGCGGCGCAGGGTGCGGACCCGCCGGGGCGCCCCCGCCCGCGCCCCCGCCCGCGCCCCCGCCCGCGCCGCGCCCGAGCGCTCCCCGGGGGCGCAGCCGGGGCCCAGGCCGGCGGGGAGGGGGGCGGGGGGCGGGCTCCCCAGGCGCCGCGGGGATGGGGACGGGGACCGGGACCGGGATGGGGGGCGCAGCCGGCCCCTTCCCCAGGCTCGGGCCCCGCGGGCGGGCCGGCAGCGTGTCGCCGGAACGCTCCTGCCCCATCCGCACGCCTTACAAGGCTCGAAAGTAAAAATAAAAAGAATTATGATGCGGGCGAGGCTCTGCGAGGGGGAGCGGAGGTTCCGGCGTCCTGGCGGGGCTCCCGGGGCGGCCCCCGGCCTCCTCCAGCGCCCACCTCGAGCCCCGGGAGCCAAGGCACAAAGGCGCCGCCGCCTCCCGGCCCGCTGGCCGCTCCTGCTGTCGTCCGCCGGCGCGTGTCTGCCGGGGGGGGGGAGGCCATTACAGGCGGCCGAGCCGGAGGCCCGTGCTGGAGGCCACGCCGGGAGGGCCTCTCCAGCGGGGCCGGACCCGGCCTCCGCGCCCTCGCATTGTGACTTCTCCAGCACCCGACAGACAGTTCGCAGGGCCCCCCAGCGACCGCTCCAGGAGCTCGGGCTCCTCCAGAGAAGGGCCACCCACTGCCGAGGCCACCCCAGCCAGCTGCCTTTGGAGAGTCCGACAGGACACCCTGGTGGTGACACAGATAAAAATAGGACTGCACACCTCTCCCACGCAGCCACATCAGTAGGTTCCTCCACACAAGAGAAGCCCAGGTGAAAAGGCCCGTCCGTCCCCCCCCCCCACCCCACCACCACCACCACCTGAACCCACCTGAGCCAGGGGACTGGCCATTTTGAGCTCCCTGAAAACTGCAGGCAACCCAGGGAGAAGGCCCAGGGCGACCTCCCTCAGAAAGGCCTCTAGTTTGCCGCACCTTTGAACCTGGCCAGGTTCGAGAGACAAATCCACAAGGGCTTCTGGATATGATTTTGTTGTTGTTCCCCAAAAACAAAGAAACTCCAATGGATCTGGGAAGTCATTGCTTTCAACAGAGCTTCAGAGGGGTGGATGATGGTAAGTCTTCTCCAAGGACACTCGCCACAAGGCCTGACTGCTTAGCAGTTGTAAGGCAAATCCCACCCCAGGAGATGACTCCAAGGTGGAGGCCATCCAGCCCCACCCCTTTTAATTACTGAGCGCTGGATGTGACCTACCCAAACTTGCTAAGCAAAAGGGGTAAGGTGAGGGAGACGGATACCTCTGAAGCCTTAAGCCAGAGATTCTAAGCATCAGAACTGGTGACAAGGGGACAACCGGATACCAGTCAAGCATGTGGCACTCTCCTTCAGCATATCAGTCGTGTGGGCTGAATCTCCCATCAAAGGAACCAAGGCCAAGAGACCTTGGTCCAAGCGCCTTGCCCCACACCCCCACCCCCTGACCCAAAAGAGGAAGAGCAATACTCCCCCCTTCCATGACCAGCGCCCAACCCTCCGCATGGCCAACCACACTCACGCCATAGCTAGAAATCTCTTCGCAGTAAGAGAAGTGGCATGTTAATCTTCGCTCCAGTCCTCTGTCCTCAGAGTGTGTCGCTCTTAAAATTGTCCGTGCAAGCTGTGTTTAGCCTCCAGTGTGTGAACCAGCCATGTAGGCCGAACACCTTTAAGGCACACAAGCCTTGGGCCAGGGGAAGCCCTAAGTAGAGGGTGGAGTACGGTGAGGTAAGCTGTCTTTTATTAGCCTCTCTTTCCTTCTGCGTGTTTTTGGTTTCTTCCATCCTCAAACATATGGACCTTCCTCTATTTACGATGGGGTCATGTCCCAAGAAGCCCAGCATCAGAAGTCAAAAATATCTTGAGTCAAAATTGCATTTAATACACCTAACCCAGCATACACGACAGCTCAGCCTCGCTCACTTTGAACATGCTCAGAGCGCTCACATTGGCCTACAACCAGGCAAACATCATCTATCACAGGTGGTGAGTATCTCCTGTACCTAACTGACGACTGTACTCAAAGTGAAAAACGGAGTGGTTGTATCGAGTAGAGAATGGCTGGAGGCCTGGTGGCTGTCTCCCCCGACTGGCTGCAGCTGCCCGGCCTCCCCACAGGGGATCGGACAGTCTATCACTAGCCCAGGAAAAGATCCAGATTCCCCACCTGAAGTATGGTGTCTACTGGATGTGTATCGCTTGTCATACCATCACCAAGTCAAAAAATCGTATGTCGAACTATTGTTAAGTCAGGGACCGTCTGTATTCCTTAATTTCTTTCTCCCATGGGTATGGGGATGTGGCAAGAGACATCATCCTGAAGAGGAAGTGGTGGACCAGCACTGCCTGATGGGGAGGGGGGAGCACAAACATCTGCCTATCCGTCCCTCTGACGTGGGGCACTCAGACATTTGTTGAAAGCCAAAGGCAGCCTTTGGGGTGGCCTTTCCACCTTCTAATTCCACAGAACCCCAGCTCCGAAAGATGCTCCCTGATAAAAAGGAGGCAGGGCCCAAATTCTTTGGAAAAATTCCATTTTCAATTCCCCTCCTAAACATTTACAAATTACCCTTGTGCCTTCGCCCCTGAGAAGTCTTCAAAAAACAAGTGGAACTGTTTAGGGGCCCTTGGGTGGCTCGGTGGTGGAGCAGCCTTCGGCTGAGGGTGTAGGGTGTAATCCAGGGGTTGTTGGATCGGGTCCCACATAGGGCTTCCTGCAGGGAGCCTGCTTCTCCCTCTGCCTGTGTCTCTGCCTCTGTGTGTGTGTCTCTTGTGAATAAATAGATAAAATCTTTAAAAAAAAAAAAAAAAGCAAGTGGAACTATTTCAACAATTGTTCTATAAGCAGGTTTGACAACAAAATCCTATGCGTGCCCTGGAAGTCACTTTGGGCAACACTTATTCCCTGGCTGGGGAGCTGCTAAGACCCTTCCCCAGCTGCTCTGGGCAGGCACCCCCAGGGTATACAGGAGTCTGGGGGGAAGGGAAGGGAGACCTGGACTCTTCACCCAATAGGTCTCCTCAGGTTCCTCCTCCTCTGTACAGAAGAGTGCCTCTCCCCTTAATGGTTTCTTCCTTCTTCTCCAACGTGTTTCCCTGCCCTGCAACGTGCTTCCCTGCCCTTCCCATTTCTGGTTCTTTGGCCAACGTGATTATTTATGGACTAGTTCAGGGTAAAGCCTCCCAGTCCCCCTGACGCAGTAACACCTGAAGAGATGAGCAGTGAGAGGACCCCCGCAGGTGGGTGGACTGGGGACTTGCACAGCCGGGAAGGAATCTGAGGCAGGCCTGCAGAGATGGTCTTCTGGTCAGGGATCCTGCAAGCTGGCTCCAGTGACTAAAGGGGTCACATGAGCGGGAACCCAGGTGCCCCGCCGTGCTTCTCAGAACTGGGACGTCATCAAGCAGTTTCTTGCTCTCTACCTCCCCTTCCCTCTGAGACCACAGTCTTTCCTACTTCCCTCTACATATTTATTCCACTCGCCTCCCAAGAGGTTGGCTCTCTCTGCTCACTTATGACCGTGTGTGGCTGCCAGCACCACGTCCAAACCTCCTGACTTGCAGCACCCGCCACCCTCGGACTGCCTCTGCCTTCCATGACATGGTTTATATTCTCAGGGAAATCACCTGATTGGCTTAGCCTGACTTAGGTGACTGTTCCTTTCTGCCCACACCCTCCTATCAGCTGAGGCCAGGGCCATGGTGGAACCATCAGGCATGACAGGCCTGGGAATGACTTTAGAAGGAGGATATCCAATAAAGATGGGTTAGAGTTTGACCTGCAGAAATGAGGAAGGCATGTTATAGACCTGAGCTTATGTATTTTAGGAAGCCTCACATAATGGATCAGAATCTTCTACAATGGGCCCCAGGCCTGTGCATTTTGAGAAGGCAGTGCAGCAGGAGCTACTGTTCTGGGTTGGAGAAATGAATAGCACATGCAGATTTATCAACTATGATCTGACCGTATTAGAAGATGCATTCGTTCCTCGAACAAATATTTACTGAGTGCCCACCAAGTACGTAACATTCTATTAGGTGCCAGAGACAAAAGGGGGTTTGTTCCTTATGGAGTATGTGTATTGGTGGATAAGAGGGGAAACATTCTATGACAAAACTCTTTAAATGCTAAAATGAACAGTTTATACGCACTCATTCAAATGGCAAGAGGAACCCACTGAATATTTTTGAGCACGGAAGTGACACTATCAGAAATATGCTTGAAAAGAATGGCTTGGAACTAGTAGAAAAGTAAGTCCCAGAGACCATTTAATACACAGCACAGGGATCCCTGAGTGGCGCAGCGGTTTGGCGCCTGCCTTTGGCCCAGGGCGCGATCCTGGAGACCCGGGATCGAATCCCACGTCAGGCTCCCGGTGCATGGAGCCTGCTTCTCCCTCTGCCTCTCTCTCTCTCTCTCTCTCTCTCTGTATGGCTATCATAAATAAATAAAAATAAATTAATTAATTAAAAAAATACACAGCACAGTGATTATCAACAAGAAAACTGTATTGGAAACATTTAAACTAAGGGATTAGATTTTAATTGATAATTTTAATGCTAATAATGTGACACAGAGGTGTCAGCTAATGAGACACCAGTAATCACGTTGTAATTTAAATGTATCAAATCTCTATGTTATATACCTTAAACTCACACACAACGTTGTTATGTCAAGTATATCTCAATTAAAAAAAAAAAAAAAAAGGATTGTGAAGACACCTGGGGGGCGCTCAGTAGGTTAAGCATCTGACTCTTGGTTTCAGAAGCTTAGGTTATGACCTCAGGGTTGTGAGAAAGAGCCCTGCACTGGGAAAGTTGGCTTGCTATTCTCTCCCCCTGTTCCTCCCCACACCCAGCTCATGCACTCTCTCTCTCTCTGTAAAATAAATAAACAAAATCCTAAAGATTGATTTAAAAAAAAAAAAAAGACTGGAATTGTGGATTCAAGACAAGTTTGGGGAGAAGAAAGGGGGAAAAAATGAAAAACCCAAAGCAGGCAGAACTCCTGAGAAAGAAAGACCATAATCCACATAAAAGGGAATAAAGATTTTTTTATGTTTTCAAAAATTATAAAATACGCTAAAATATTAAAATAGTGATCCTCTCTGAGTGGCAGAGTTGGGGGATGATTTTTTTGGCCTGCTTCTTTCATTCATGTCTATTATGTTCTAAATTTTCTACCATGAGAGCTCATTTACGTTTACGATGTTCTATGATAAGTGCGGAGGATCCCATGGAGAACAGTGGTTGTCAGCCTTGAGTGTGCACCAAAATTACCTATAAGGTTTATTAATGTGCAGCTTGCTGGCCCTCACCCCCAGAGTTTGTGATTCAGTAGGTTGGGGCCGTGGCATGAATTCATGTTTCTAGCAAGCTCTCAGGGACACTGCTGCTGGTGGTTGAGGGATCAAACTTTGAAATCCACTGACTTACTGAAGAATAGTCTATGAGACTGGAAGGAAGGAATGTGTAAAAGCCTTCAAAGACAAAACCAAGAGGGATTGTCTAAAGTGAGAAAGGGGGAAGATTATGGTCAAAGAAAACTACTCAATCATGGGTTGACTGTCTCTCTTCAACTTTGATGAGAATGTTCTTGGTATTGGTAGAAAAGCTGCTCCATTTTTCCCTTAGCCTTGGACGTGGAAGTAAGAGAGACCCAGCGGCACGGCTGGAAGGCCCTCCAGTCTTAGAGCATTTCAAGACTTGGTCCAGCATCTTGGCACTTGTCATCCTCTCTTGCATTTCCCTCTCGTGCATTCTTGGTGTTTACACGACAGGTTTGGAAGGGTGTAGCCTGGGAAAAGGCTTCTTCAAGTTTCTCCAGCAGGGAACAGAGCCAGGAAGCTTATTTGAGGAGGGAAGGAGGGATGTGTGGTAAGGGAAAAGTACAGCCAAACCGGGGGAGTGAAGTTCATTAGCTCAGGTGCCCAAGCCAAACCCCAGCTTATCAAGTCTCCTGCTGGAGGCAACATGAAAACACAGGACCTGTCAACTCCTCTCTGAGCATAAGCACAAGTGTGAGCAAATGATCCAGAATCCAGATTTAGTTAATGCATTCAGTCAACAAGTATTTATGGAGCATCTAGCTACTCTATGCCTAGGACTGCGTGGAGGGGACCAGGAAGGAACCTGGAGAAATAATAAAAGGTGTAGCACTTGCCCTCAAGGATCTAGGAGACTAGGGGAGCATTTATGAAGTAACTACAGATAAACACACATACGGAGCAAAATACCACAGCCAGAGGTGGTATGGCCTGATGGCTAGCCTAAGAACCTGGGGCCAGGTTCATATTCTCACGTTACCACATACAAGAGGTGGGTAACCTTAGTCAAGGTACTTAACTTCTTTCTCCCCACCTAGTTTCCTCATCTTAAAAAAAAAAAAGGCGGGGGGTAGGGAGGGAGACTACCAGTAAGGCCCACTTCATAGGGTTCTGATGAAGATCAAATGAATTAATATTTGCAAAACACATACAACGGTGCCCTGGCACTTAGCACAGTTTTTGTTAAGTAAATAAATCCAAAGGAAAACATTAACAGATTTGACTGCCCACCAATTTAAAATTTGCGTGTCGTGCTGGGGTCATCAATCAAGCAAAAAGATAGATTAAAAAAATGAGGCAATATCTGCCACACATAGGAAAAAAGGGTTAATATTTAAACGTATAACCCTTACAACTCAATGAGGGGAGAAAAAAGGAAAAAAAAAAAAGTCATCACCCTAATGAGAAAAGGGGCCAATTCATCAAAAGAGAAACAAAAATGATTAAAACCCCCATGGAGAAAGGATCCACCTCAGTAAAAAAAAAAAAAAACAAACATAGAAATGCAAATGAAAGCGATCCTGACATCTCATTTCATCTACCAGACTGGCACAGGCCGAAAAGAAATTACCCAACCCGTGCTGGTGTGGGTGTCTGGAAGAATGTGACTGGGGACAACTGTTCAATGACAACCTAAGTGAGCCCAGCCAGGGACCCTAAATTTGCAACTTCTAGGAATTTATCCTAGGGAGGCACTCTAACAAGATCACTAAGTCGCCCACCTGACTACCTACCCCAGTGACCCAGCGGTTCTGGAAGGTCCACACACTCACCCTAGAGCCTGACACACATAAGCCACGCGGGCAGCACTTACTGGAAACATGCACTAGAATATGCAACACTGTATTTAGGAGGGTTTGCTGGGACATTGTTTAAAATCATGAAAACTCGGAAATTGCTGAAATAAGAGGCTGCAGGCATATTATTATATTCTGTGCCACCCCCCCACCCCCAGCCCCATGCTCCCTTTGTTTCCTGCCATTTGGATTTTCCGGTCATTTTCGGTGAAGGTTTCCTTTTTCACGATCATTTTCACGTTCCCTTGTAGGATATGGGTGAAACAATTTGCAAACATTTCAAAAAGTGAGAGCGTGGAGAAGCAAGTTAGAGTTTAATTTTGTGATCTTCTCAATCAGAAGGAACAAAGTGAGTCCTTTCTTTTGAAAAGGCTGGTGCTCTGAGCAAACAGGAGAACCACTAAGTATAACAAACATGGTCCCCCGTGTTGTGGTGTCTATTGTCTGGTTGTAGGAAGGCTTTTGATTTATAGGTTTCGAGTATCCAACTTCCCCTACAACCTCTTAACATAGGTCCAAAGATAAGGGAAAATACTCTTGAATTAGGAATCTGGGGGGGAGGGGGAAGATTTACTCTTAGTTTCAGATTGATCTTCTCTAACAGTTTGTGCTTATAAAAGACCAGATTGATTATATCTTTTTTTTTTTCTTTTTTCAAATCTGATAGGAAAATCTGTGCCCAGCTGAGGAACTCCACGTGGCCAGAATTACTTCCGCTTCTCCTGCCTTCTGAGGGATACTCTGGCAGTCAGAAGCTCGCCCTAGAAAAAGCTGCCACTCTGAGCTCTTGGACTCCATTTATCTACAGCCGAGGCTCATTATTTGTGGAAGTTATGTCCTATAAAGTTTCTACAAACAATGAATTAGCAAACACTGAACTACTGCTCCCAGGGGGAAACACACGGCCAGGTTCCTGTGAGCTGCTGGTGACAGCATTTTCGTGACCTGATGACTATGTAACCATGTTTAGATGCTTTTCCATCTAAACATACCTTACATTGTTGATTCCTTAACACTGAACTCTCAGCCAACAGCTCTATAACTCATGTCTGAATGAAGACCTCTCCAACAAGGCTTCTGTAAATTGTCCACGAGGCACTCAGCCTTCACACACCCAGGAACACTAAACCTCCAGCACTACGACTGGCTGCCATGTTAAACAGAAAAATCACCACCACCACCACCAAAAAAAGCACAAAAAGCAGAGCACAAAATAGACCACAGAACGAATGCTTGTTTACAGTATGAGAACTGAAAGAAGAAGCCAGAGCGTTGCTTTGTTAGACGTAGGCTGGCAATGTGTGCATTGGGGCAATTCAAAATTTTTGGCTACTCTGTGCATGTCCACAAATGACCATCAAAGCACCCCGAGTTATTCATTACTTTGGGGGTTACAGGTAATTTTTTGCAAGTGCATGAATCTGCAAATAGGAATAAATACATGAATAATGACCAACTGTATTTAACAAACACTTAGGTAGCACTTATTCGGTGCCAGGCAGGATTTCAAGGTTTGGCAAATATTGGCTCAATCCAGCCTCACATTAACCATGTGAGGAGGGTACTATATTATTGTGCCCATTTTATAAACAAGGAACGTGAGGCACAGAGAGGTTTAGTCACCTGCCCAAGGTCACACCTGCCTGGTAAGTGACAGGGCTGGGATTTGAACCCACAGACTCTAGCTCCAGAGTTTGGAGCCGGGTCCCAGGTAGGAACCAAGGGAAGCTTCAGATCCATGCAGAGCATCTGAATTCCTCTTGGAGAACCCCTGGGAGGGGCAGGGCAGGGGGAGGGGTGTGTGTGGCAAGGACACGAAGGATAGGAGTGGCGGGGTTCAAGAGAGAAAACACTGTGAGCAGGCTATAAAGGAGAAAGAAGGAAAAAGGGACTTTTAAACGGAATGAAAAGACACTACTTGCGAAAAGCTGAAGTTCCATGTTCCTGGGTCCTAATCAATATGGTATGGTGTATCTTTGTAATAAAAAAATATATATAACTAGATAGTGAGCATCAAACAAATTGTAAGTGCCTTGAGAGGCAAGGACCCCGCCTTGTACTTCTCTTCTGCTCATAGCACAGGTGGCACAGCAGTAATCAAAAATATCGATCACTTAACAGGAAAAAAAGAAAAAAAGCTTCTTTTTATTGCTCTCAAGCTGGTATCTAATAACTACACAGATGAGTCAAAGAAAAGTAGCACCATCAACCTTCTCCTCCTGCAAAGTTGTGAAGAGCTCTCATTGTTTCCCTCTATTCAAGTACACCAAGTACCATGGTCTCGGGGGCTGCAGTTGCTAAGTCTGCCAAGGCCTTAACCATGCCAAGGAATAAGGTCTCTTGTTTTACTTTCTCAGAAGGATGGGAAAGCAGACAGTCGGTTCCCCTCTTCAAGATGGCCTTTTTGAAACACAAGTAAAAACTACGCATTTGACAAGGTCTCTGGGACGCACGGCCTAGGTTAGGATATCACCAATATATTTATTTCCCTGCTGCGTAAAACTCTGGTTGGGGGATGAGCAACTTTCAGCTTATGATGACTGCAAACCCGGAGGCTGCTCTTCTCTATTAGGTCGTGCAGTTCACCAACGCTTTCTGCTTCGAATCCTCCCTCCTTCCCGAAACAGCCTCCTGCATGCCTTTACTGTTTTGGTTCAGGTGCAAGCAAAACATGCCCATCCACTGTGAGGCCCAAGTGCACGCTGAGCACTCAGTCTCATAAGGGGTGGGCGCTGGGAAGCAAGTGGCCAAGTGGACCGCCGTCTCTCTGTGGGTGCACCATGCACCTAATACCCCCCACACCCTGCAGTCCCCCCGTGCTCAAAGACATGTGACTATCGCTGGCTTCAAAGATTTGGCCCCCTTTGAACAACCAGGCATCCTTTTTAAGTTGGCATTTCTTCCAGAGAGGAATACTGAGCATCTTTCCTACATGCCTCACACGGTGCTAGGCCAGCTGTCTAACAATATGGATCCCGGAAGGGGGTGCGCTGCCCACGTTGGCGATGGCAGCCATTAGTGCCTGTTGCTCACAGCAAACGTCAACGAGACCTCAGAACAGAGGCCCAGGCCATTGGCTGAGACACCCCGGGCAAGTCTCCACACGGCCTGAGTGCCAGCAGAGGCTACCCGAGGCCCGAGGTGGGCATGCCACGGGGTCTTGGACTTCCGGATGGAGTCCAGTCCCAGAGAGTGGACGTCAGAGCGCTCCGGAGGTGGCCCAGGCCAGGTTCAAAGGGAGGGATGAACCTCACGACATCCGTTCCAAAGAAATCCCACCTGCTACTGGCATGCCCAGGCTCGTCTTCCTCACATACCAGCCTCCCAGGCAAGCCTCCAAAGGCACGGTGGGCAGGCAGCTGCAACAGTTTGCTTTCTCTCAATGATTTGCACGGGGAAGACGGAGAATTGAGGAAGACGTCATGGCCAGGCCCCACGATCTGGACCCCCAGCTGGCCGGGATCCTGAAGGGTCATCTTCTCTAGCCCTTTGCAGGAATAACATGGTTTTTGTTGGCCCTAGAAATCTGGCCTGGCAGTTTGTCTGGAGTTCCGTTTCTTCATCCCCACACACTCACCTCATATTGATTTTTCAGGACTGTCAAAATGCAAACCCGCTCTGAAACCTCCTTCCCAGCCTCTATACTCCAGGGACACCCCCTGGCCCGAAAGGCCTGCCACCCTGTGAGTGCCCGGCTCAGGCGCTGAGCAACGACTCCCCAGCTTGCTGCTTCTGAATAACTTGAATATCAAACCAAGCACAAAGAGAATAATACACAGCAGTTGCTGGAAAAAGCTCACTCCATCCACTTCATTCTCTGTGGCAGACGCAACTGAAAGATTTTTTTTTTTTAATCCATGAAAAACTTCTCCTTTAAGCTTGGGGTGCAAAAGGCATCTGAAATGTGAGAGTCCGTGGACCAGCCCCGGGATAGAAAGGAAAGGTTTCAATGAAATACAAAAGCAACACAGACCTGAAGGGGAGCAGGCTGCCCGACAACAAGGCAGCCAACTGCCAAACTGTCATTTTGCTCGGCGGCTGAACAGAAGGCTCGAGTAATGACAACCACAAAACTCATTTAAAGTCTGAAAAGGTGACTAATGAGCTCATTCATGCTGGCTATAAATTATTCACTACAACACTGATCCCACTCAAGACAAACAGTAAAGTAAACTTTAAACACAGACATCGCCAGCCTCCGAAGGAGAACGAGTTATGTCTGCAAAACTTTTCCCAATGAGAGGGATACTCGTCTCCCCCTTGTCTATTGTCACATTCATTCTTCTGTTTACTTTTTTTTACTGCCTTTAATCAAGTTTAAGCAGACACAGCTGTTACACATTTATTTCTCTGTTGAGGTTTTTTTTTTTTTTTCCATTAGTTATTACGAGCAATCATGAGGCCCTAAAAATAGCAGCAAATTATATTCTCTAGAAATTGAAGGCTGACCTTAAAATGAAGCCCAGGTCTTCAGAAAGAATATTCATATGCACATGTTGGGTGAGTGACAGCCCTGCACAAAGGCAGAACACAAGTGCAGAGCATTTTCCACTCTTGGAGAGGTTTTCAATTTGCTTCCAAATTTCCTTTGGCTCTGGTGGAAACGGGTTGCTTCAAAACTCTATAATACAGAACCTGCTTCCAGTGGCCACGTTCTGGGGAAGATTTTCATGGAAACTCACCATCAAAGTTCTCCTTGAGGCTTTTTGTTACGGACAAACCCGGCCACAGATTTGCTGAAAACCCACCATGTTGCTGCACACTCCCCTGGTCAGTTTCCTGTTTAATATTAAGTAATTTCGGCTCTTCTGTTTCCCTAGACTGTGCTCTTTGCTCCTAACTGTCGCTACGGAAAGCATTGTGACTGCAGAGGACTAGTCTCCTGTTTTTCAGACCCTTTTTTTAATCGGCGTGGCTACTTCCAAGACAGAGTCAGAGTTAAGAGTTTCAAACCTGCCCTAAGAGATCTTTTTAAAAATAGCCCCCAAATAAGTACTTACATTAGCTCTTGGTCAGATCGCTGAACATTCTGTATTTTTAAACTGCTTTGAATACTTTGAAAAGGAGCCACAGAAAAGCCACAGAAAACACTCATATTCAAATCCCGCCAGATAGGGGTTCCAACTAACCAAAAGTGAAAGCAGAAAGGTTTGAAGCTCCGTCGGACCCTGCGCACACCTCGAGATTACAGGAAAAATGAATGGTTTGGGGCCTGGGGGAGTCTTGCGTAACATATGAGAAATAATGCATGGAAGGCAAATCGAGACCGGGGCTTTGACTTAAACCCCATTTTAGGAAAATCTTTCATGTTGTTTTCACAGTTTCTTGCACACGAACCAAAGGCTTGTCCGGCCATTTCTGTCGTCTGAAATGCAAAGCAATTTTTCTTTTAAGTAGAGAAAGAGGAGTCCTGCAATATTTATAGCCAAGTACTTTGCCACCTACCGACGCAATCTGGTTGGTCTTCACGTGCTTGGCATGGTTGTTTTTTTTTTTTCCTCCACCCTTCTGTATCTGCTAAGAAGCCATTCCTTTGGTCCTCTGTGCAAGAGTTCTTGCAGTGTCGTCGTTGTTTTTTAATCACACCATGTGTGAAAACCCAGTTCCAACCAAAGAAATGGAAAAGCCTCAAATGGCATCCTATTGAAGACTTGGCTGCTCTAAGCCCTCCGCGAACTCGATTCCTGCCACCTCTCTGGGGAAAGGTGTGGACCAAACATGGCTTTGAAGTCAAGCCGCACGTTGATCACATGTCTGCCAGCAAGCTACCCTCTCCTTCCACGGGTGGGAAACCTGGCTGGTCCGCAGACACTCCTGACACGGCCCTACTCTTTATTTTCCTGAGGGAGGACCACCTGCCCAGCAATAGCCGGAACAATGAACACCAAGGGCCCAATTCCTGCAATCCAAAGATTCATAAAACATACACAACGCCAAAAGTTCTCCCCTGCTTCCTACTCGCCTGGAGCTCTGCCTGCATTATTTATTTCTTCCTTCCACTTACCTTGATGAGGGAGGTGCGGTCATCCTCTTACAGACGAGGATCCTGAGCTTCCAGAAATTAAGGCGTGTGCCAGTGGTGCTTGCTTGAAAAGGCAAGACCCCGTGTGTTTGGGGCCTGCAGAGCCCACACTCTTCACCGCTGCGTTCTCTAATCTCTGCATGCTCTCCATCCCTAGTTTTCAAGATCACAGAAATGTACCTTGCTGCTTGCAGTCTACATCCTGAGCTTCTTCGTTAGAGATTTTGGGGTGGGGGACTGTTTCATCTGTTTTTTTGCATCGCATATTGCAAAATGGGCCGCTAACCATGACATCCCTTCTGTCCTGCCAGGGGTAGCCCCTGAGGCTCGTACCAAATGCAGACACCATTCACTGAACAGACAAGCATAGGGACAAAAATACCCAAATACCCAGGGCAGTGGTGGTACACCAGCGCCGTGCTCCTACTGATCATAAAAGCATGACGATCATGAAAACAACAACAACAACAAAAAATAACTCATGATAGTGACAGCTCTAGAGGCCAGGCCCGAAACTCCAAGTCTATCCACATCTCCCATTCGGATGGACCCTCAGAAACAAACAAGGTGCCATGGAGGTGCCCGTTACGCAACTCACAGAACGATGTGCTCTCTCTTCAATCCATACTCTAACCTCCCCCACGCCAACAAATGAACCTTTTCTCCATCTGCTATGACCACTGAGATCAAGATCTGATAGCTTCCCTTCAAGCTAATGCTTCCATTTCACTAGAAACCATTTTCGAGCTCTGCACTTTTGTACTTTGCACACAAAGTCAGAGAATATTGCCTGCCAGTTTAGAAACAGTGCTGACCACCACCCCAGAACTATCTTCCAGAAGCTAAATTACAGAGAATTCGATCAAAGCACAGACCAACCTTTGGCAACTCTATCAATTCATTCAAAAATCAGCAAGTCGCAGTGGAAATAGACTGACTGCTCTACCAATCCGATTAACTTTTCCCCATAGGTCCTGGACAGATGGGCAAAACTACTGAGGCAGCCCTGGGCCCCACAGGTGTTCTGGAATCTTCTCCCAGCCCCGGGCACTGAAGACGTGGAGGAGAGCTGTTCCCAAAGCTCACTGCCATCTCTGGCACCTAGATTTGGGTACTGAGGCCGAGGAGTTCGTTTTGTCATGAACCACCTCCCTGTGCTTCCTTGAAAGCTCTCCTGCTGCCATGACTGGAATCTCATCTCAGGGCTAGCCAAAGGCTCTGTAAAAAGTGGATGGAGTAGAAAGCTGAGGTCTGTGGTTTCAGTCCCGAGAAACCCTCAGCTATCCACAGGGATCTGATTGCACTGCCATTTAGAGTCCTTCTGGCTTCTGCCAACACCAGCTCCCTCCGGATCCAAATGCAACCTTTCCTGGCTTCCTTGCGATACCAGCATCAGAGCAAAGCTCCAATGGTTATGGTAAGAAACAGGAGGCCTGCCCAGACCTTCCCTGATCTCCTGTGAAGGAACAACCAAGTCGCGTCTGCTGTGCAAAAGATACCCTTACGAAGTCAGGCGCTTACTAAGTCAGGGCAGTTTTTAGCAGCCATGCTCCAAGGCTCTTCCCTCACAGCCTCTATGGCCCATTTTTCTAGATCAAAATCTACAACTCATGAGTAGGAACAAAGTCACTAAGGCTGACTGCCCTGACTTATCATTTAATCTACACAGAGCTATTTATTTACTAATTACATTCTTGGCTTGACAGCAGTGGCCAGAAAAGATTTGTTTATTCATTACAAAAACCAATTAATGCAAACAGAAAATAAAATCTTAAAGGTTACTCTTGGGAAGGGCTTTACTAATGGTGTCGGACGAGCCCCTAATTGAATGAGGCAAATAAAGTCCAAAGGAGTGAAGTGATTTAGGGCCCACATGTCACAGAATGCACATGGGTAGTGTCCTTGCCAGTGTTCAACAGCACCCCAAACATCCAGTCCCATGGAATAAGTGGGACTGACCCCGCTGGTCGGCCCCTGGATGGGCATGAAAGAAAGAACGGGCAGGCCCAGCTGGGACCCAGTACACACGCTGGGTATTGAGACTCCCTCTGTCTTTTGGACGCTTAATGTGGCTTTGCTGTCATTTGCAACCAAAAGCACCCCAGCAGGTACCCATGCAGAGTTTGTGGCAACTCCAGCTTCTTGACTCCCTGTACACAGATATTTCTGCCACAGGAGAGTCTTTAACATTGCAAAATAGAAAACCATATTTTGACAACCTCTGTGGCTGAACCTGGTAAGAATCAAAAGATTTGGGGGAGACACAGCAAACTAAACATTATCATCAAGCTCTTTAAAAGTATGGCTTAATATGTAACTGTGGCTATGTTTATAGAGTATTATTGATGACTGAAGAATTCATGGATAGAGATTAACTGTAGAGAATTCATGGCTAATGAGGGAAGGCCATTGTATTTTTTAAATATTTTATTCTCTTTATTTGTTGGTTTATTTATTTTTGAGAGAGAGAGAGAGCAAGCGAGGAAGCAGGACACAGAGGAAGAGAGAATCTCAAGCAGGTTCCACATCCAGTACAGAGCCTGACATGGAGCTTGATGCCAGGACCCTGAGATTATGACCTGAGCCAAAATCAGGAGTTGGACATTTAACTGACCAAGCTACCCAGGTGCCCCGAGGACCATTCTATTTATAACTTGAGACAAACCCTGACTCCCACTTTGGTCTCGGAGCTGGACCCAAAATTAGGCCCATCTCTAACTCCTGGAGGGATAATATCCCACTTTCACATCTCCAAGCACCCAGTTCCAAATCAGGTGCCGATGAAGGGGTGATGCGAGCCTTAATGGCTGTTTATTGAACAGCTACTAGATGAAGACACTGAGCTGTGTCTTATCTGCTTTATGTCATCGAATGCTTCCCAGTGATCAACATGAGGTAGGCTGATCAGAGTAGGCAATTAACAAATGATACAGAAGGAGTGACCACTGCACATACCAAACTCATGTAAGATTATATTTATTGTCAATGAGAACACTTTCTCTAGTAATCCTAAAACTATGAAATTAAAAAGATGAGTGTCAATACATAAAATGATCACATAGGTTCTACGTAACATTTATATCGAGGAGGGTGATTTGCCACCAGATACTGGAGCTTAAGGCATCAGCACCCCTTGTTCACACGGCCCTGAAGGACCCCAGATGTGTGGAATGAGCACAGGCTTTGTCACCGCACAGAAGCACTTAAATGAAAAAACTAAAAATAAAAATTAAAAATAAAATTAAAAATAAAAATTTTTAAAAAAAGCACTTATATGTCCTGAAGTCTTATGGCTCATATAGGAAAAAAAAAAACAGAGAGAGATGCCCCCACATTTGACAATCATCCTAAAAATTTACATGGCATTACCAATAACCACTTGTGAAGCAAACAAGCTTTTTTCCCTAATCCATCAATAATAGAAAACAAGTCCCAATCACCCAAGCTAGAGAAAAGAGTGAATTACCCTTCTATTATCTGGAGGGAAATGGTATTCTGAAATCACTGTTGTAGGAAGAAGTGATCAAAGAGCATACAGCCCAAAAAATGTAGGTAAAAAAAAAAAAAAAAAAAAAAGGAAATGCAGACATATGTCAAACAGCCAATTAATAATCATGTGTTATTTTTCTGGATTTTGTGATGTTTGGGATGCCAGCTTTTTAAACATAGACTTGTTTACATTTTCTTTCAGCATCATCATTTCTTTCATCATTTGTAATTTTACATTTTTTTCTTAAACGAGGCTCCCGAATTGAATAGGGCTGGGGAGGAAGGGGCTATCTCCAGCCCACAGGGCAGACAAGAGCCCTATTTCAGTTCCCTGCGGGGTAGAGGGTTTAATCCTTGTCACTGGGAACAGTGGGACTCTGCAGTGGGTCACCCTGTGGCCCCGACCTCTTGGTCAGTGACCAGTCATCTGCTCTGATGTTATTCATGGTTCAGGTAATGCTGATGAGGCCATGGTGCGACAGGTGTGGTGACAGTGGGCCCACGCGCCCAGGTCTTGCTGAGAGCTGAAGGCTGACGGCTGGAGGGACACAAGGAGAAAAGAGGGAGTGTTGGGCTGACTGCAGAAAAGGAAGCCTTGAACAGCTGCGGCCTCAGCTGTCCTTCCTCCCCAGCCCTGGTGGCTCTTCCTCACGGGTCCCATCAGGTGGCTCTACCTCAGGGGTCCCATCCCAGCCTCCGGCTGCCTGTCTTCCCTTCAATTCAGAACAACTGTGGCATCTGCACAGTGCTTCCTGTCTGACGAACTCCCGCTGACTCTGTCTTGTGTCTGAAGAACCTGGGCCCTCCTGTGAGGCTCTGCTCCCCAGCGACCTGAACCCTCTGCATCAGCCCTCCCCACTCACAACAGGCCCCGCTATGTTTTGGTGCCACTCATTTAATGTCAAAAAATGATGACAGGAGCCCGCATGGCTCAGGTGGTTAAGCGTCCGGCTCTTGGTTTTAGCTCAGGTCTTGATTTCAGGGTTGGGAGAAGGCTCCACACTCAGTATAGAGTCTGCTTCAGATTCTCCTGCCCTCTCTCTCCCTCTCTCTCTCTCTCTCTCTCTCTCTCTCTCAAAAATAAATAAATAAATAAAAATTTTAAAAAATTTTTAAGATGATGAAAGTGGGGGCAACTGGATGGCTCAGTTAGTGGCACACATGACTCTTGATCTTGGGGTCATGCATTCAAGCCCCACGTTGAGTGTAGAGATTACTTAAAAAAAAAAAAAAAAAAAGATTAAATTGCAAGGCAGAGTGTGCTTTACCTTCTTGGAGCAGTGAGAAGCCCAGGGAATCCGTGGGACGCAAGACCTTGGACTTTACCATTAAAATAGTGTCAGTGGTCACTATTGTTGCTCACCTCAGGGTCTCTGCTTGGCCCTACTAGCCCCACCAGCTAGAATAGAAAGGGCCATCCTTCTGCAAGATTGGCATATACAGATGCAAAGTCCCAGAGAAGGAGCGACACCTACTTCCCAGCCTCAGGATGTACTGTGCTAACAAATCTAAAGAACTTAAGTGTCCTCCTGCAGAGGAGGGAGAGGTCGCTGTGGCCCACTGACTTTCCCAATGGCCCTGAGCATTTCAATCACCCAACCTTCCCTTCCCAATTCCCAAGTTCACCAAACCCCTTCAGTAGTCTCTCTCACTGCCGGTTAGCACACAGGCCTTCTGATTTACCACACCTGTCCTGTGAGCTTGGTTAACAGGTGCACCCTTGGGAAACAGGTGTGCCCCTCTGGGCTGAAGACGGTTCACAGAGGTGACATAACAGAGGGGACCTCCTTCACCTCACCCAAGACTGCTGGCAGCCACAATGACCCACTGGGACAGACACCATAACCTTCTGAGCAAAGCCATACAGGCAGAGTCCAGCCTGGCAGACAAGGGAAGGAATCTTTGCTGAGTAAGGAATAGAACGATGGGCTGGTCAGTCCACTCTGGAAGGAATGGATCCCTTAGAAGGAATACACTTGTGCTCTTGCCGGCCGCAACATCCATTTAAAAGATGAGAGGCAGGGCCCCTTTGGCAGCACAAACAAGAAAACTGGAACAATCCAGGCCAGATTAGCATGGCCCCTGAGCAAGGATGACAGGTGGATTCATGAAGCATGCCATGTTTTTTCTGTTAACTAACTGGAATGAAAATAAAAACTAACTAACCAGTAAATAAATAAATAAAAGTCAAGAGGCAGGCAGCAGGATGAGTAAGCGCACAGGCTGCTCCTGTCCTCGCCTGTAAAATGGGGATGTAATACCACTGACCTAGGGCTGCCAGGAGGATTAGATAGACCTATGTAAAGCATCTGCAGGCATGCAGGGCACAGGCTAAATGCCCTGCAAGTGTTTACTATTATTATGTTATTATGTGGAAAATAAAGAGAATTATAATAGAACAACAGGTAAGAGCCAACTTAAAGAATTACCTGCTCAGGATTTATGTGAACTGCCTAAAACCAGGGCGTTTTTCTCCTAAGCGTAAAGATCAAACATCTCTTCCTGTTCTTTCTTTGTAGTTGAAGCTACTAAGGAGCCACAGAAATTCTTCTACACTTGGGGTGAGCACAGCAAAACGTGGAATCACTATGCTGTACACCCGAAGCTTTGTTACACTGTGTGTCGACAATACTTCAATTCAGAAAAAAGTTTAAAAAAAAACATCAAAATCCTTTTCCGGGATTAATCAAGATTTCCTGATAACTTTCTACAACTCCTTGAAGATGGTGGGAAAACGTCTGTGTTCTCGGTCTTGGGCCTCGCATAGTCTCTGTTGAAATAAAAGGGCAAATAGCTCTCCCCGCTCAGAACCAGGATAAACTTGCCAACCCTAATGATAAAGCACTATTGGGGGTCGGGGGGGCTGCCCTTGGAGTGTGCATGTGTTCTCAGGAGGGAGTCTTGGGGCTACGCTAAGTCTTAGTTTTTAAGACTTTCTTCCCCCAAACCCACCTGTTCCTTTCAGGACAGGGGTATCAGTCATTCCTAGTAACAATTCCCTATGATACACCTTTATGTCCATGCAGATGGATCGCTCCACTCTGCCACCAATAAAAACAGTGGGTGATAATACGACCAGGGAGCTCACTGTAAGACATCTGTCATGACTGTGACTTTTCTTGGGGTCCACATTCAGATGGGAGCAATGGGACAGCCTGTGGGCTACAGGTGAAAGCTTTGGGCATGACGGAACAGTCTGGTTGTGTGGGGAGATGGTGCACCTCTATAGTGGAGAGCACCCCCATGCTGGTTAGCACAGCCCCGAATGCTGAGAGTTGTTCCCCCTTGAGACCAACACCCATGTTCCTGGAATGACCTACTGTCTACTGCTAGTTAGGTACACAGTCTTTCCCTTGAACATCTGCAACTTCCCAGTTTATCCCTAACCAGCCAGCCTTCCCAGTCACAGACATAATTTACGTATTGGCCTATACTTTATGGCCGGGCCTGCTCAGAATTCAAACTGAAATTTCCTTAATGCCTGAACTTGACTTTTCAGCCCAATATGAGGAACAGAGAGAAGAAAACCATCTCTCTAGCAGGGGGTCAGCAACCTATAACCCACAGGCCAAATCCAATCCACTGCCTGTTTTCGTAAATAAAATTTTATTGGAACACAGCCCCACCCGCTGGGTTACGCAGTGCCCATGGCTGCTTTCCCACCAGAGGGCCAGAGTTGAGGACTTGCAATAGAAACCACATAGCCTGCAGAGCCTAAAATGTTTACTATCTGGCTCTTTAGCGAGAAAAAGAGAGGATGACAAAAGCCATCAGAATATTTACAGAAGTTCCTGACGGCCTATGACTCATGGTTTAAAAGGAACAGTGGCCTCCTAAGTGAGCAGAAGGAAATGTGGGTTCAAGGGCTGGTTCTACTGACAGGCTCAGCTTTGTGAGGTCACACAAGTATTTTCACCTCTGGGCTTCCATCTCATTCATATAATAGGATTAGTCATGGGTGGCAAATGCATGACAAATAATTAGCTAATACCCCCCCAACATATGCATTTTGAACACACACACACACACATACACACACACGACAAGAAGAATTACTATTTGTTTTCAGAAGGGTAAGAGGTCCTGTCTTGGTGCAGCAGTATTTTGTGGCCGGGACAGGAAGCTTGTTAGCCAGCAGTTCAGTACATACTGTTTTCACTGGGTGCCCATGGGGCCCCTGTGACGGGCAGGGCGCTGAGCTGGTCTAGCCCCACAGGCCATGTGCCTCCAACTGCAGAGAATGAGTGATCTCGTACCTCGGGCCACCCCAGGCTGGGATGTTCAAGGAATGTTTACTCGTTTTTTTGTTGTTGTTGTTGTTTTTGTTTTAAAAAAAGGAAAATGTGACTAGTGCCTGAAAGAAAGGGGAAGACTTCAGAAAAAGGAAAAAGGAAAGGAGAACTTTCTACTAGGTTCTCTCTTGCACTGAGCAATAAAACAAATGCTCAAAGTGAGAAAGGCCAAGGGTATCTTCAGAGAGCCGTGCCGGAGACACCGGTTCGTGTGAGCAAGATCCCTCCTGGGAATAACTGGGAAGATGGCCCCGGAAACGCAAGGTTGCAGACTGATGAAGAAGGAACATGAGTTCAAAACCTACTAGTTGGAGGGATCCCTGGGTGGCTCAGCGGTTTAGCACCGCCTTCAGCCCAGGGCGTGATCCTGGAGACCCGGGATCGAGTCCCACCTCGGGCTCCCTGCATGGAGCCTGCTTCTCCCTCTGCCTGTGTCTCTGCCCCGACCCCCTCTCTCTGTGTCTCTCATGAATAAATAAAATCTTTAAAAAAGAAAAAAAAAACCTACAAGTTTGTATTTTATCCGAGACAATGGGGAGACACTGAATGTTCTAGGTGAAGGAGGAGATGATAACATGAAAGCCGTATTTTAGAGACACTGGTATATAGGATGAATCAGAAGAATCTGAGCTACAGAAGAACTGAAATTGAAACACAGGAAATAGTATCTATCATATCGATGGAAACATTGTTTCAATGGGGGAAAAGAAACAATTCTTTCTCTTCATTTTAACTTAAAGTTTCCAACCTGTGTGTCCCCCATACCTCCCGGATGTCTCATTTAAAAAAGAAAAAAAAAAAAAACTACTAAATAAGCAAAGCTGGAACCTGCAAGGAAACTATTTCAAGAATAACAGTCAAACAACAAAGGTCAGGACTTGATATAAGGTTTCACTCTTTGATGAGACACAGGTATATGATGAGGTTTTATTTTATTTTATTCTATTCTATTCTATTCTGTTCTATTCTATTCTATTCTATTTTTTATGATGAGGTTTTAATAGTTGGCTTCTGACTTCCAATCACAAAGCAGGAGGAAAGGTTACTACAGCTATCACAGGGAGGTTAGACTTTCTGAGTGTGTGTATGTGCGTGCATGGAACCCCAATTTCCTCGTTTATAACCCTCCCAGAAAAGGCAGCTAAGAATAGCCGGCTCTGCATCCGGTTGCAACAAAAATAGGACTGTGCCCAATCTGAGAGTCGGCCCCCCTGAGGCCACCAGCACCCTGCCCCTCACGCACCGCCTGGCTGTTGACACCTGCGGGTCCGCGACGATACAGCCCGCCTCTCGGAGCGGGAGGCACAACCCAGGGGAGGTTAGAGACGCCGCTTCAGAGCACAGAGAGCGGCACTGGATTCCCAGCCCCTTCTCCCAGAGTGGCCTGCTCAGGTTACCTGCTTTCTGAGTGGAAGGTCCCCACCTATAAAACAGGGGTGATGAGCCCACTTCAGGGGTGTCGCCAGGAGCCTCAACTAGGAAAATGTCCGCAAAATGCTTCGCACACCATAACTGGCCCCAGACACAGCTCGCTCAGTGGAGCTGCTGTCACCTGTTTTCTCGGGGTGCGGTAACATTTGGCTGAGATAATCCAAGTCGATGTTCATTTGCAGGGTTAGAGGCACTTCCTTAATTTAATTACATACGCCTAATACACAAACTCCTTTTCCTCCTCTGAACACACCCCAGATTCCTAGAGGACCAGAACCCAGGACATCCAAAAGGGTGCCCGGGGACTGGGGCATCAGCAGCCTGGCCGCAGTCCTGCCTCCTGGGAAAGCTCCCAGGCTGCCAACCGTGCGGCACAATCCCCCAGTGTCCTCAGAGGAGACGAGAGCTTGGGATCTGGGAACCGCAGGCTGCAAGCCTCAGAGGCCTCTCTCCCCAGACTGCGCCCCAGGCTTCTCTGGCTCCCTCAAGAGCTCACTGCATGTTTAAGGAAGAGCTGAATCTAGAATCCAGGTCTGCTCACTTCTTTTTCTCTATCGTCCAAGGCACATTAAAAGAAAAAATGTATAAAAATCATAATGGTCACTGTGGAAAACTTGCAAACTAGAGAAGAATTTGAAGGGGAAAAAATATGCATGGATATATGGCCATTGCCCAAAGCTTCTAGGCCTCTGTTCATTCAGACTGTCTTCCAGGTTTTTCTATTCATACAAGGGACGTGAGAGCACACTGTCAAAACACTTTGTGCCCGTTTTCTTTTTCTTTTTTTTTTTCTTTTTCCTTTTTCTGCTTCACGCTATATGAAATCTGTTGCTGCAACAAAATTTTGAGCTTCAGGTGGGCTGAAGCCGTGTCAGTCTTGACATCACCCCTTCTGTGGGCCTGGCACACAGGAGGTGCTTAATAAACAATGCAGAATGAGTGGATGCCTGGAGAGCCTTATGTGGGGTGACCAGGAACTCAGCCCCCGCTCATTCTGCTGGACACTCACAACATCTCCAGTGTTCTGCTACTGTGAACCGTGTCGGATGCACGGCCTCACTCCTGCATGGTGTAAAGTCCCAAAAGTGTAATCGCCGGGTCGGAGTACTCACATTGTAAGGCCTTGGATCCCTACTGCCCAACGGCTCTCCAGAAAGGAGATCCTAACTTATATCTTCAACCGATGACCAAGGAGATGGAAAAGCATGAGCTTTCTCCATGGCGTGAGCACGTGAGTCAGGGGGAAAAGGCAGAATCCCTCAAGTAGGTGTTTTAATGAGGAATTAAGGGGACTTGAAGCTCACGTGCTATCCAGCAACCCCACACAGTTCAGAGTATCTTTCTGAACTTTGAGCAGTCTCCCTCTGACATCCTCTCTGTTGAAAACGACAGCATGGTACCGAATACCGGCGAACTATCAACCCTCCCATTTCTACCTCCCAAACCAGGAAACATCCCCCATCACCCAGGACACAGCAAAAACCCAAACCAACTCTGTGTCCCTGGCACCACGTCTGTTTTGGTTGACTTGTCTATAAATATCCACAGTTTATTAAAAGTCCATAGTGCTTTCTAAAAAAAACATTTTTTTTCCAAAAAAATAAGTAAAAAATAAAATAAATGTTTTTTTCAGCTGCATATGCATTAAAGATTCACCTTTCACCTCCCAAACACACCTTTAACATACGTTTCTTAGGAAGAGGTTTGTTCTCTTCCTAATACACATCAGCACAACAAATTCCAAATGTGTACGTCCATCAGAGTGTTTCAGTCCATCATTCCCTCCACCCCAGAGGTCAAGGAGGTCACTTGTGAAAATGAAGACAGCTGTGTGTAGATCCTGATCCAGAAAGCCCCAGGCTCCTGCCTCCCGGGGCCAGTGGTCACCTGGAGTCTCGCAGAAGCCAGAATCTCGGCGATGAAGGGTGCTCAACACCTACACACACCCTTGCTCCATGAGGCCTTCCATGCTGCAGCCAGAGACGCAAGAAGCTCTGGATTCAAATTTCACCTCTGTCCCAGAATTCCTGCAGCAACATTACCTTCTGTGTCTTTATTTCTCCATCTTCAAGATGGGTTTTTTTCCTGCATCTCTCCTGTGTTGCATGAGAATACTACAAAGAACTGAAGCGTAAAAATCGTTCATATCTCCTAAGAGGCAAAGCACCTCTCCAAAGCATCACGCCTTCTGTTTTCTTAGCAATCGGACACAGCACTTCTATCCAAATCTTCCCTGCGCCTTGGTTTCTAACGACAATATTATCAACCTTCTAAATCATCTGTGAATTTTTTTTTTCAAATCCATATGGCTCTTTACCATCCAATAATATTAAGCTACTCTTTGCCTTATATCCTATTTTTATAAACACACACAAACATACACACGCAAAATACCGAAGTCCAAATACTTTTCTTTGACTCCAAATAAACCACAGGCCTCCAGTCCTCAACAGATAAAAATCTCAAAGCTCATGTTCACATTTATCCACGAAAGAAATGTAATAGTTCAACATGTCACCCAGCAAGTCAATCAGAGGACTGAGAAATAAACACAGAAGTTCTCAAGTCCATGTTTCCAGTTTCCTTGTGATACGAACAAGACAGAATTTATTTGAGAAGAAAATGCCAAGGTGACATTTGGAACCACGTTTTGGGGGGCAGGAGGCCAACTTATAGGACCTTTTGCGTTCTTTTTTGGAACTGTGGCTTTGCCAGACCTACAACCCCATATGCGTACGAGGCTCAGCCAATTCACCACGGGGATCGGATCGCTTTGCCCATGGACTTCTGCCTCCTTCAGCAACTCTAAGGGAGTTTGCCATCAGGAGGCCTCTTGGGGGAGACGGGATCATGGGGGGAGCCAGAAAGCCAGCCCTCTAAGAAAATCCAGTTGGCCTAAAAGTCAGATTTCTTGAGTTAAGGGGAATGGACTATGGGGGAAGGGGATCAAGGTGGGGGGTCCAGCAAGAGGACAGAGCAAAGGACTAATATGAGGGCATCCTGGCCACTAGAGGCACACTGGCCATGTCCCTTGTTCTTAAGCCAGTGATGGTGCCACTTTGACAGCAGGATCTGCTTGTTCCAAGGGCACAGAGCCATAGGCTGGGTCTACTCCACTTTCTGCCCTGTGTGGGAGACTGCTTGGGCCCCCAGCTGGCTAGAGGAGCCCTCCTGCAGCTCTGGACTCTCCCCACTGTTGCATCACTGAGCCAAGGGACAGCAGGAGAGGAGCAACCACTCCCGCATATGAGAGCCCCCGGATAGACTCAGCTCTGGCCCATTTCATGGCATTCTCACATTCTCCCAACCTCCACAGAGATGTTTCTAGACTTAATGAAATGCATTCTGCAAGATCTTACTGAGCTCCTGCTATCACAGCTTCATGGACGAGCAGGTCAGGCCAAGAGCATTATGAGTAAGGATGCCTCTAGCATCTGCCCACCGAGGGACAGATCTATAAAGGTCCCCTTGGCCTGTGGCTGCCATCTACGCCTTCTCTCCCGGGTGCCTTAGGGGCAGGACTCCCTTCTCTCATCCTTTTTCTTCTCTCTCCTCCTCCCTGGTTAACACCCCAGGCTGAAACTTCATCAATTCCCTGAAGCCCAACCCAACCCCACTCTAAGTCTGCCTCAAAACCCCATCCCCTTGGATGAACCCTGGAACCACTCTGGACTTCAGTATCTTTTTCTGACAGTGGAGGCAGGAGCAGCTCTTCTCCAATGTTCTTTTCAGCTAAGAAGATGAATATTGTATATTTTATCTTTTTAAAACTTTGTACCCCGTGCCTTTGACAGAAATAACTTTCCTGGGCTTGCCTGTTAAAGGAATCTGAACATGCAGCATGCCAGAAAAGTCCCTCAGGGCTAGCTTCTCCTTCCTTGGTATCTACGGGACATTGCATATGGCCCAGAGGCAACAACGGCTTAAGGAGGGATATCTCAGTTTTCCAATTTTGCAATTGGGGCAACTGGATGAATCCTAAGGTCTCTTTCATAATGAGAAGCCCAGGATTTTGCAAATAGAAAGCTCACGCTGACCAGCCAAGACAGAAGGAGGGAGAAAGCCACCGGTGATTGAATAATCCCCAAATAGATACCAACTTTACACAGGGTAGCTCTCACGTTGCCGTCAATGCCAGGATGCTGACGTCATCCACAGAAGTGCAGGGTGAGGCAGCCAGCTCTTGCCATCAACCCGACCCCTGGGAGCCATTCTATGGTGAAGCCCATCCTCTGTCGGGGAAGGTGAAGCCCATCACGTAACATGACGTTCTGAATATCCTGCCTCGTTGTCAGGAAATGTAATTCCTCACATCAGGGCCTTCACCCTAAAAATGACCACTGGGCCACCTGTGTCCTCTCCCTCAGCCGACAGTTCTGGAAACAGAGCTTCCAGACCACGTTCTAGTTTAACAAGGCTTCCCTTGAGCTGGCCTTTGGATTGATATGTTTTCAATTCATCGTGTTACCTGTCAGTGCTGTGTCACCACACAGGCGTCAGCCTGAGAACAGGCCAGGATATATATGGAATGACGCCAAGTCCTTGTGTGTGTTCTGGGGAATTACTGTAGCTTGAGGGGGACAGTCCCACAAGTGAAATCTTCACCACCCCTGCCTGCCTTAACACTTCAGATTCAGTTTTTTTGCTCCATTTTCACTACCCATTGGAAAAATTGTGAAGGCCTGTGGGTGTGGATATACTATACGGTTTAAATTAAAAG
The DNA here is from genome assembly GCF_003254725.2 of Canis lupus dingo. Taxonomy (NCBI): domain Eukaryota; kingdom Metazoa; phylum Chordata; class Mammalia; order Carnivora; family Canidae; genus Canis; species Canis lupus. The sequence goes on from NC_064250.1 coordinate 60,714,179, forward strand.
ACCATTTAAATACCTAAAAATATATTTTCGGAAGTCGCCCCTCGGGTATGGGCGGTTGGGGCCTGCAGAGTTTCCCAAATCATTTGGATTCCGGAGAATATGACTACTCCACCGTCTGCCTTGTCTGACCATCTCAGCACTCTGAAGGCGTTTGATACAAAAGAGAGGACTGTTTTGATGGAGTGATTTCAGAAAGCAAGAATGAACCACACCTTAAAAGCCTCAACCTGATGCTCAATCCTCACGTACTGCTGCCTCATATCTAAAATCAGGTGCCCTGCCTTCACACTAGTGTGTAAATGACTAATACCAAGGTCATTCCCTAGAACAGGCTGGAGAGAAGCAGGGATCCACATGCCCCTCAAGGAGGCATAAAGGGATGTTATCGGGGTGTGTCCCTAAGGGGCTGGGACACAGAAAGGCAGAAAGAACAGACTGAGAACACCCAGAACATGGTCACTGCACTATTTTTTCTAGAGATGATATTGCTTCTTCTTAATTTAGCTTTAAAAAGAGGGCATCCCAACAACACTGACCTTCCAAGGAAGGATCATTTATCCACCCTTGGCTTAACTGGTGCTTGAGCGGAGCCACCATGGAAAGGCTCCTTGGCCAAACCCATCTCCATCTCCCCAGCATTCCTGGGGGAAGGCGGAATGTGCACAGCTGAGACCATCAGCGCCATCACGGAAGCAGCACTAATACGGACACAGGGGGTGCCGGTTCATTCCCCCAGCCAGGTGTCCAGGCTGGCGAGGCCATCTGGGTTAGGAAATGTGTGCTCTAAAGCCTGCTGGGGGAAGCCCGCTTTAAGGGGGTGCTTAGCTTAAAAAAATCAGCCGGCTTCACCAAGTCTCTTCAGCCCTGGCCCTCATCAAGGTGTGGGGCCTTGGGGATGGGCTATGTCCCCCTATCAATAGCCCTGAGAAGACCAACGCCTCCACTTCAATAACAGCCTGTGGGCCAGGGGCCAGAGAACAAGGCCGCTCCAGCAGGGAACACAGGAAAAAAGATTGGGGAGAAACTAGATGTGGGCCTCAGGTTTCCAAAAATGAAACCCTTTAAAAGAAATGCCTGTCTTAAATGTAACCATACCTTTAAAGTCTTTGTGGGAGATAACAAAGAGAGATAACAAATGTGAAAAATGAACTTAAATTGTCCCGAATGATAACACTGTCTCTTTAAAAATATTTAGCTCCCAAATTTCAAAGCTTGGTGAAAACCCGGTGCAGATGAAGATGTAAAGAAAGAGGCACTCCCGTTCTATGTGGATGAGAGTGTCAGTAAGTCCTGTCATTCAAGAAGGAATGTTTAGCAATATTTATTTAAGTTCGAATAAATATTGCTAAATAAAATCCCTTCCCACGGGGATTTGTTGTCCAGAAACGCACAACTGTGCAAAAACATGCACGTGCGAGAACTATTGCAGCATCATCCGTGATAGAGGAAAACAGGAGAGAAGTCCATGTCCATCAAAAAGGGATCACTTAGTACATCCGGCTCGTTCATAGAACAGACACTTGCAGCTTTCAAAAGAAACAAGTAAACTGAGGTGTTTGTGAGAACAGATGCTTGGAGAGAATCGCACATTGCAGACTGAAGAACAAGCCTATTTTTTTTTAACGATAGTATCAGATGTGTTAATAGGCGCACAAAGAACATGTGTGATGGGTGGATCATGCAGGATTTTAAACTTTCCGTGAAAAGCATTTCTATGTTCGTCAGGATTTTAATGTTTTTATTTTTTTTAACATTAAACAATAATATGTAATCAGAGGTTAACAAGTGAATTCCTCCATCTTCACATTGTTTGATCATCTACGACACTGTCTGCGTCCCTCATCTCATGCTGGAGTGAGACTAAGGACTGGTTCTTGTATGTTCTAGAAGATAGTGGCTGTGAGCTATGTATTTTATCTTTGCAATTCCAGCATAGAGAGTTCAAAATTCCAGCGCCTCCAAAATCTTCCCACTACAGCTACTTTGAGCTTGAGAAGTAGCCAGGGTGACAGAGTGCGGGCAATGAGTCGGGAGTGTCCACTTGCACCAATTTTTTCCCCCGTGTTCCAGCTTTGTCATCCATGAGATGAAGGGCTTGCAGCGAACCATGTCTGATATTCTCTCTCACATAAAGATCTTGACCCCTCCCTGACCAGAGCCTTCATGAAAGGGGTACTTGATGGGCATTTGTGGAAATACCAGACAGACCCAGGGCCCGAAAACAGGACACCGTGGGAAAAGGAACAATCGAGGAAAGTCTGACTGGAGTCATCTGGAGGTCGTGTAGAGCCAGCCAAGGGAAGAGAGCAAAAGGGTACTAGTGTTGTGGGAAAAACCAGCACATTTTTAAGGTTCTCAACGGGAGAACTGAATGCTTGCAAATAGGTGAGGATGGTTTGTCACAACAATGGGGAGAAGGGAGATGCCATCAGCGTTGAACAGGTGGGCCAGAGATGCTGACCTTGAGCAGCACAAGAACCAGGATGACTCCGCACCAGTACCATCCATGCAGCCTGTGGAGTAACAGGGAGGGGTGCCAGCTGCATGAGTAGCCATCAGCCTCCTCACCTGTCCGGAGGACTGGGGCCAGGACTAGGTGCTGGGGGGTGGGGGTGGGAGGGCCCAGGAAAGCAAGACTACCAAGATGGCAGCTAGATGGCCCGCCCTCTGCAGGCTGTTCTCAAGTCAGCCCGGGGCTTACAACTGCAAGCTTGCCAACCCCAAAATGCCCATTCTGAATCTTCTAATTGTACTTTCCTTTAACCTACACTGATAAGTAATTAAACCTCCTTGGAGGACTCATATCTCTACAGTTACTTGCCTGATTAAACCCTAACTACAAAAAATAAAAAATAAAAATGAAAAAATAAACCCTAACTACAGAAGAGGCTTTGGGCCTTGTTGGTTCAAGGCCTTCGTATTATGTCTTGGATCCCATTCTCCCCACTTGCCTGTTTTACATAGGGGTCCCAGGCTCTGGAAGGCCACCACTGTCTCGTATAAGCCCCAAGAAACAAAGACCACATCTACCATATTCCCCATAGCATCCCCAGCACCAAGAAGAGCAGCTGGCACCTTAGTAGGTGGTCAGTAAAAAAAATAAATAAATAAAAATAAATAAATGTTAATGAACAAATAGGGGACTGGAAAGGCACGGTGTTAGGAGCAGCCGAGGCTGGGTTAGCGACTGATAAGCTGTATGGTCCTGGGCAAGTCACTTAACCTTCGTGAGCCCTTGGTTCTTCTGTAAAGCAGAAGAGCAACAACCACTTTCCAGGGCTTTGGGGAAGATGGGAATAATATATGGCAGATATCCAGCATGTCTGGTTCGCAGTCGGTCTCAGAAAATGGGAACTAATTGTATCACCAATATTAACACAGCCCCAACTCACTACGGCCCATGCATCTGTTACAACCATAATTATCAGAAAAGTTACACACAATTTAGTTCAACTCACCCCTTTGGAACTACTAGTTAATAACTGACACCAGCAATGGCCTCTTCTTTAACCACAGGGTTTCTCCTTCAAAGCAACTAACTCTATGCAGGTTTTCAGCTAGGCCGCTGTCTTCCAGACACCGACAAGGTGCCGGTAAAGATGTGTGCGCTAGGAAAACGTGAAGACCAGTCGCAGAGAACCAGCAGTGTCTGTGGGCAATTCTGGTTCAGCCCCAGCCCTACGAGTCAACATGTGACTCTGAGCTCGCCTCCAGACACCTGACAGCCTACTTGTGAGGGCCAATCCAACAAGGCACAGGGGTTGCAAGCATGGAATCTGGAGTGAGAGGCTGAGGTTCAAGCCCTGGTTCTACACTCTTCACTGTATGACCTTGGGCAAGTTACTTAACCCCTTGAAACCTCAGTGTTCTCATCTGGAAGATGGGGACAAGTAACAGTACTTACTTGAGAAAAGGGAGGAAGAGCTGAAGACTGTACTTCCTACTGGCGTGGTGGAAAAATCATGGAGATCAACCAGCCCATCGGCAGAAACCCTACTAACAGGAGTCCCTGCCACAGAGACTACCTTTCCCATGTTCGTTCATTTTTATTACTCATACGGCCCTCTCTAATCCTCGCTGAGAAATGGGGGAAAGGATTTGCGGTGATGCAGAACAAAAGCAGAGCGCTTTGACACACAGTAGGTCTTCAGGAAATCTCTGTTGAACTGAATGGCTGATTCGTAAGTCAAAAGACTGACAGTCCATCACACCTGTCTGACCCAACAAACTAAGTACGTACTAAGGTAGTGAAGATCTCAGTATCTCTGGAACCTGGGCCTGGAATCTGTATTAATAAAAATCTCTGTTGTGGTTGTTTTTTTTTTTTTTTTTTTTAGTGGGGACATGTCCCAGTTGAAGAATCTGGGCATTTAACTGTGGACAGGTGATCCGGAGACAGTCCCAGATGTTCACCCAGCCAGCACACACACACCATGGTGGTACCTGGCGTAGCCCTCCTTTGCCACGTCCACCGCCAGATCCTGAGCACCCACAGCACGCAGCAGACAGTACGTGCTCACTAAACACACACCGAGTCAAAGGATCACCTGAACAAACCAATGAAGGAAGACACAGAAGGAACAAGCAAAAGTGAGGCGGGGGCAGTTACTGCAGAGTCTCCACGGGCACCGAAGCCCCATCCCGCAGCCTTGCTGCCTCTGCGCACGGCGTGGCGTGTAGAGGAGGCCGGAGATGCGGATGCACAGAAGCACGGGCGACAGAGATCCGGGCAAAACCGAGGAGCAGGTGTGGGTGAGTTTACAGGGGGGTGGGAAGGGCAATCAGGGTGTCTGTCCTGCCTGCACGGGCACTCTGCTCAAAGCCAGAGCGACCAGGACATCTGGAGGAAGGCACGGTGCAGCGCGACATCGGATCAGACCACGGGAGCCCGCTGCTTCCACAACGCCGGCTCTCGGGGCTTTCTCCTTCCAGAGGCATCCGTTGTTCTCTATCTCTTGCCATCTGCATCTCTTCTCGTTGCCTTCACCCGGGCTGGCTCCCTGGGCCTTGGATGCTTCGCTCTGCTTGTCCCTGTGTTAGAAACGCACAAGGGACATTTGTGGAGACAGCCACCTGGGCTCTCTCTCTACTGAGGGACTTCCTCTCCTTCCGGGACAAGCCCATCGTTCTTTCCCCAAACTCAGCATGTAGGTCTGCCGTGGACACCGACTGCCTCTTTGATGCACTTTTAACAAGTGTTTTACAATGTGCGTCTCAGAAAATTGCCCCATTCCTTCTGCACTCAGCAGGAAGATACACCGTGAACTGAGAACTTGGCTATTATGCTTGTGAATAATTTGAGTTTCAAGTGCAGCCTTGGCACGCCTGAAAACAAATAATTACCAAAAAGTTATCCAGCTGCCCTCCCAATCTGCCAGCTACTTTGTCCTGGGTGTGGAGCTCTCTGGGTTCGCCGTGAGCCCCAGCCTTGAGCCCCACGAACAGAACCATTGAGACCCCTCCAGGCCCCAGTCAACGACAGCAGCACAAGATTTTGGCTGATCTGGCCCTGGAGAAGATAAAGCCCTTAAATAGAGATTAGCCACGCTCATTCCAGCCCCACTCACAGCCAAGAGTCAAACACGGTATTTGCTGAGTCGAAAAGGACAAAAGGAAACAAATTTCATTTGCAAGCTCTCCAAACGGGCCAGGAAAAGTAATTCTCTGCTGCTCACCCCGTCCGCCTCCTGTTGCAAGAAGGCCAAGCTAACGTGGCCCAACTTTGCGGAAGTCTCGACGTTGGGGTCTCTGCATCGTGAACTATCAGTGGGCCCTTTGAATGAGGGGGGGGTTCAGAAAAGAGTTGTGCGGGATGTGTCCTTCAAAAAAAGCAACAGGCCCATTTTATTTTTTTTTTAACTTTATTTACTTATTCATGACAGACTCAGAGAAAGAGGCAGAGACACAGGCAGAGGGAGAGGCAGGCTCCCAGCAAGGAGCCCGATGTGGGACCCGATCTCTTGCCCAGATCATGCCCTGAGCCAAAGGCGGATGCTCAACCACTGAGTCACCAGGTGTCCCATTGCAGGGCCATTTTAAATGACTTTACGGTGACAATGACACTGTAGCTACTGTAGAGCAGTAAAAGCTTGGGAAACCTGAGAAGAGGGACTCCCAAAAGGTCACGCTATTCCTTGAAAACCCCCTGATGAGCTGGATCGCCCCAAAACACCCTTTTCATCAGGGTGAATTTATTTATTTATTTTTTAAGATTTTATTCATTCATTCATGAGAAACACACACACACACACACACACACACACAGAGGCAGAGACACAGGCAGAGGGAGAAGCAGGCTCCATGCAGGGAGCCAGATGAGGGACTCGATCCCTGGACTCCAGGATCACACCCTGGGCCAAAGGCAGGTGCTCAACCGCTGAGCCACCCAGGGATCCCCCCCATCAGGGTGAATTTAAATCTGCACCCATACCATTAGCCTTTAGTGCACAATGACAGTATATTCATTTTGGGAGAAACCTTAGGATTGTCTAGTTGGCAATTGTGACTTTACAGGCAGGACAATGAAGTCCAGCCAGATTAAGAGACTTGCTCCAGGGGGCTCCTGGGTGGCTCAGTGGTTGAGCGTCTGCCTTGGGCTCAGGGCATGACCCCGGGGTCCTGGGATCAAGTTCCACAACGGGCTCCCCACAGGGATCCTGCTTCTCCCTCTGCCTATGTCTCTGCCTCTCTCTCTGTCTGTCTCTCATGAATGAATAAATAAAGTCTTTAAAGAGGGGGTGCTTACTCCAGGACACATGAGGCTGGGGCAGCAGTGAGATGGGGCTCGGGCCGCCTGGTCTAGCTCTCCCCCCTTAGGCCTCTGGCACCTGCTATACACTCAGGAGGCCGCGCAGTGCTGTCCAGGGGGCTGCGCAGAGTAAGCGCTTTTGGTCCCGGGGTCACTTCCCACTTGTGGCCCCAGCACCCTCGCAGGGCAGAGGGGAGCCCCTATACTACACAAGAGGGCACAAGCAGCCAGGTGCCCACCCAGCCTCCCCCATCAGCCACAGCTTTGGCTGCTTCTCCCGTCTGCACGAGGGCCCCTGGACTTAGAAGGTGGGCTCATCACGCGTATCACGAAACCCAGAACCTCTGGGAGGAAGGTAAGGGCCGGTGCGGCATCAGCGTCCCCACGCAGGGCCACATTCCGCAACCCGCGCCCACGGCCAGACAGCCAGCTCAAAGGGGACGGCGTGCTGAGCAAGCAAGGTGCCCATCCGCGTGGGATGACCTCAGGCCCAGGCCCGTCAGCCCCGCAGCAGGAGGGGGGGCGCCAAGCACCCTCGCAGGTGGCTGCTGAGGAGCACGGAGGGGACCCAGGCGGCCCAGTCGGTGCCAGAAGTCCCGAGAGCACTCAGCACACTGACCTGGAGTCCACCTTTGCTTCTCTCCTTCCTCTAGAAAGCCAAGCCACTGCTTGTTGGGGACATGGTGGCGTCGCTTCTTCCTCTTGCATTTTGTTCTAAAAGACTAGGACATCCTAGTTACACGTTTCCAGAGTGTTCCAGCGGAGCTGTGCAGGCAGGCTGAGTGTAACCGGGCTGCTGCCCCGAACGACACGCTCGAAAGGTCAGAGCCACATACTAAGTGCCCTGATTAGATTCGAACATTCCTTCTTCAGCGAATGGGCGCTGTTTAACCCGTGGGGATCCAGCAACCAACAGGCATCTCTCTCTCCCTCTTCAGAAACTTATAGGGAACGTCCAACTAGCGTCCCTACCTAGTTCCTTCATGTACAACAAAGGTCAATGATATGCAAACCCGTGCGCTTCTCAGCCGAATGCTGCTCCGTGAGAGTGGCTAGTGCGCTCTGCCTGGGAGAGGCCTCGTTGGGTGGCATCTGGGAGTCGCTCCCCGGTCAGCTCTGCACACAGTAAACCCTGCCTTTATTGCTCAAAAGGATGGAGCGGAGAGAAAATAAACTACTTAGGGTTGGCCGATGATCCCAATCATTCTCTGAGTCCCTACCTGGTGGGCCACTGGGGAATCCTCAGAGTAGCCGAGCCCCAAACCCCCAGCTTGGCACGCTGGAGCCTCGTACTCTAAACCTGCTGACTGTTCTGGACTGACCCTTCTTGCGTCTGGCGTGCCCAGGATGGGTCGTCCTTTCTCACATCCAGACCTTCTCACTGGGCCAACATCAGCACCTTTTCTGGAAAGCTTCCCTCAACCTTCACCGAGCTGCTGCCTCTATGGCCCCTGCTCGCCAAGGCATCAATCACCCTCACATCTCCAATACTCGACACAGGACTGACGCGTAGTAGGTGTCCAATTAACGTTTGCTGAATGAATAAGTCAGGCATTCCCAAAACCCACAGAGCAAACTGGGCTCAAAAGAGATGACAAGGGGGCACCCGGTGGCTCAGTCAAGTTGAGCGTCTGACTCTTGGTTTTGGCTTGGGTCATGATCTCGGGGTTGTGAGATCAAGTCCTGAGTTGGGCTCCGTGTTCAGCGCAGAGTCTACTTGTCCCTCCTCCCCTCCCCGGCCCTCTATGCCGCTTCCACACCCTCTCTCTCATTCTCTCTCAAATAAATCTTTTTTAAAAAGAGAGGTGAAGAAATGTAGACTTTAAAACATACACACACACACACACACACACACACACACACACAGGCAAGTCCTTTATATGCAATGAATACGTACAAAAACTGGTGAAGTCTCCTAAATAAGGTCTGTGGCCTACCTAAGAGTCATGTGCCATGTCAATCTCCTATTGCAATGAGATAGTCTAGTTTCGGAAGATGTTATCACGGGGGAAGCCAGAGGCAGGACATATGTCCCCTCTATAGTTTTTTTTTTTTTTTAATGCAACTTCTAAGTCTATGAGTATTTTAAAATAACAATGCAAAAAATATACCAAAGAAGGCAAGATGCTCCAGGCACCAAAAGAGGCTTTCAGTGTTCACACACCCGACAACTCCTGGGGTATGGATGATCCCCCAACCCTTGCTTTCCTTCTCTCTTCTCCTTGGGAATCAGCTGAGAAGCCCTCCCTTCTGAGATGTCTTCCTAAACCAGAGGCACCATGGCACTTCCCTACAGTTCGTTTTACTTTCTTCAGTGAGCGCACGGACTGTAATCAGCAATCTCTCATCTGTTTGTTGTCGGTCTTCCGCCTCCTGGTGTAGGTGCCACAAGAACAGGAGCCTCACCAGCATGTTTCTCTCCCTGTTTCCCCTGCACCAGGGCAGATCCTGGCCCACAACACTTAAGGACTATTTTTTTTTTTTTTTTGGAATGAATAATGAATATGGTAACTCACTCAGGAAGAAAAGTATGTATCAAAAACCGAAGCAGAGAGGGATGCTATTAGCCTTCAGGGATTTCGAATTTGACAAGATAAAAATTAAAAGCAAATCCCTGACAAATATAGCAGCACTTTAACCGGGATTCGCAGGAAATTACTCGAAACATATAATGTGACATCCGGAGCAGGTGCCAGAGGATGCAGACCCCTCTAGGACTGGTGTGGTCAGAAAAGGTGTTCAGTGGGCGACTCCCTGGACAGACATGGGAAGATGGACAGGATTCAAAGAGAGGTCAAACTAGGGAAGGGGAGGAAAGGGTGTTCAGAATCTGGAAGCCAGTACAAAAAAAGAAAGTCTTCGTGGCATCCAGGCCCATACCTGTCCTCTCAGGAAGTTAGTGACCTGTCATGAGCAGGGTTGGGGTCATGGCAGTGAACAAGAGAGACAGGCCCTGCCTGCATGAGCATCCCCTCCAGGTAATCAGCTTTTCATCTAGTAAAATGAGATTGGAAACATGGGATTTTTTCATTAAAGAATGTTTCCTGGGGATCCCTGGGTGGCGCAGCGGTTTGGCGCCTGCCTTTGGCCCAGGGCACGATCCTGGAGACCCGGGATAGAATCCCACGTCGGGCTCCCGGTGCATGGAGCCTGCTTCTCCCTCTGCCTGTGTCTCTGCCTCTCTCTCTCTCTCTCTCTCTCTCTCTCTCTCTGTGACTATCTTAAATAAATAAAGAAAAAAAATATTGAAAAAAAAAAAAAAAGAATGTTTCCTGATAGCACAGCAGGGAGCTCTCCTCTGGCATTTCGGAGTCCTCGCTGGCTAGAAGAAAGGCCGGAAGGCTATCTGAAATTGGACAGGGAGAAGCGGGAATCCTCGCCCATTAGGGGCAAACCCCTTCACTGTGGGAAGGGCAACTTTGGTGAACTCTCCCAACCATGAGACAGAAATCAAGGAAAAACTCTTCTTACTACTTAGGAAACTCCTGATATTGAAAAAGCCATTCAAGGTCAAAGGCCTACACGTTCCTACATCATTTCTTTTTTCTGTCATGCACACTAACCAGCTGGACCAGGACTGGTGGAAGAGAAGACAGTTGGAAAATTATTAGGAAATTCCAGGGGGAGAGGTTTAAAACTAAAAGTGCGCACTCTGCCCCTTACACTACAAGATGACAGGTTGGGCGGTTTTGAAGGGACCAGTTCTTACCCATCCTGAGCCCTCCTCAGCCAAGAGTTTTGCATTTTAGTTATTCCCATAGTGTCTGGTCCTTCTAGAACAGAGAGCGGATTTTGAAGAAGCCTTTAATTCACAGAGGCTCTCAGGTCTCTTCATTCTGGCCTCAGCCACTGGGGCCCAAACATGGTAGCACTGCTCCAGGGCCATAAGAAGCTGGGATCCCCTGATAATCTGGCTGTGGACCAACGTCTGGGGCATCGGAGACATGGGGGGTAGAAGTCTATTAGTCCACCGTCCCCGGCCTTGTGTAACGCAGATGGAACAGATGCCTGTCTTTGCCAGATGCCAGCAGCGGAATGGATATGGGGCACCAAAGAATAAGATAGTGTCCTGTATGGGGGAAGCTGTGAAATGTCTCTCTATCTTATTCCTGTTTCCCAGACCTGCCCCATTTCCCAGACTGGGGGGGGGGGGGGGGCGGCCTATACTAACTTGGACGTTTAGAGGCAGCTCTTCTCACACACCGCCCTCCCCAGAATCACAGCCAAGAGCTCTCATCCCTACAGCTCATGAAAAAGCAATCCTGGTGTCATCAACACAAGGCCATAGAGTCTACTACCCTTCCGGCAACACCTGTAAAACTTTTAAGTGACTTCCCCTCCCCAGAATCCTTGGCTGAGAAACCTTCCTTAACTTAGTCTATGAAGCGGGATCCACCTTCTTGCTTATTAACTCTTCGGTACTACACACCCCGGGAAGTTTTCAAGATGGCCTCACAAGATGGTGTGTTTTACGCCATTGACCACATGCAGAAGGGTCTCCCCGAAACTCACAGATTTAAACACTGCAAAGAATGGGAAGAGTGATCTGACACTTCCAACCTGAGCTGTTAATCACTTCAGATACGGAGAGGTCCTATTCCAGTCTCTCCAGAAGAGGAAGATTTGTTGGTGCCACTGACTGAGGTAGAAGGCGCTCTTGAAATGCCCCACTTGAATCTCAGCTCTGGAGCTGTCTACACGTGGTAGGCTTAGGACATCATTTCAGATGGTATCATAGAATTAATTTTATTTTTTTGTTTAAGATTTTATTTCTTTGAGACAGAGAGAGAGAGAGCACAAGCAGAGGGAGGGGCAGAGGGAGAAGCAAGCTCCCCGCTGAGCAGAGAGCCTGAGGCAGGGCTCGATCCCAGGACCCTGGGATCATGATCTGAGCTGAAAAAGATGCCCAACCGACTGAGCCACCCAGGCGCCCCACAAAATTAATTTTAAATGCTTATTCCCATATTTAGGTTTTGATGAACAGTGTTTGGTATTTTTTTGTTTTTGGATTTTTTTTTTTCCAGACTGATTACTGAGAGAGAATACTGAGGTGGCCCCCATCTCACTAGCTTCATTCATTTCTAGAAATAATGCATAAACATACAAAAAAAAAGACTTTCTCCCAGCTGCCCCCACATGAGGACAGCGTGAACACCACTGAGTGTGTGGGCAGGGAGAAGACAGCAAGCAAATGCAGGGCCCGTCCCCCTGGGAGCCTCCCTGGTTCTCCTGCCCCACCAGCTCCCAGGACCATTGGTCCATCGCTGCCACTTATTTTTTTCCTCCATTTCATCCCTCTTCCTTCCGTGTCTGCTCCTCCTAAATCATGACTCTGTTCACTGAAGCAGACAAGTGTCTCTGCTGAAAGCAAAGTGCCATGAGAGCAACCAATACATCCAGGGTCCCCAGGGGCAGCCATTCTGCTACCAAATAGAACTTTGCCAAACTAAGAGGACTCTCCACTTATTTGTCATCTCTCTTCTGATCGGAGGCCAGGGTAGCGGATATGTTTTTGTGCCACCTGGTTCCTTGTGCCTCTTGACTGCTCACCCAACCATTTTGCCCACAAACACTAACTCTACCCATGCTGGACAGGGTCCTGGAGACCTAAGTAAGACATGTGAATCAGCGAAATGAATCAGGACCCGGTCCACCAGGAACCCACAGCCTAGTGGGGGGCACAACCCACAACAGCAGTTGCTTTACAGCGTGGTAAATGCTGTAACAGAGGTGGGAACAGACTGTTACGAGGGATTACGAGACACAACTGCACCCCCCTCCCTATTAAACCAGACTCTTTACCATGAGATGGAAAATTATGGGGCACTCGGGACAACTGAACAAGCATCTTGGCCACTCTCTTTGAGTCCCTCCCTTCTCTTAAGGGTTTTCTCAGTCCAATTATTGTTCCGGCCCCCATGCTGATCACCCAGGGCATACAGCATGGGAGTAGGGGGAGAGGCACACCGCTTTCACCACTGAGAAACTGAGGCAGAGGCAAGGGGGCACAGGTGCATCGTCATTTATAAAAAGAGGAGAATAACAGTAACCAGAGCACTTGCTCGTAAAGAGATTATCACGGTGCCTGGCACAAATTTAAGTGCTAGCGTCCATTGTCCATGGTGGTTATAATCATGAACTCAGAAGGATCCAGGTCGGGCTGGAGCCTGCCCGGAGTCCCTGAACAGAGACAGCTACGTATCACTGGTTCCTTCTCTAAATGGCTTTCCCCACCCTCGATTCAGACACAGCTCTCTGCTAAGGAAGAAAACGAGTGCCCGCCCAGCAATACAAGCCAGTCTCCAGCAGGGAATGGTGGGATCCTGGAGGTTGACGCATCTCAGGCAGATATGTCCATCACTGTCCACCATGACCTGTGGGCAGGGAGCACGGTTCCATCACATGTGACATGAGGACAAGAGCCGGGTTCCTGCTCAACAAATGCATTTGGGATATTTCTAACCTGGAAGGGACTGTCAGAGAAGGTTATGTCCAAACTTTTCACTTAAAATTACGATTATTTGCTAGATAATTTTTAAATATAAAAATTTTCAATTTGGATTTTTTATTTTTCTTTTATTTGGGGGGGGGGCATTAAATGTTTATTAAATCAAGCCTTTAAATTATGTCCACCTACAGGCTGTAAACAGATACAGTACACATGTAAGTAAAAGGCTCTTAGATTAGAAGTGGTGGAAAAATGAAAGATCCCTCTGTACACGGGCACCTCACCTCATCACTCCACTGCTTGCCTCAGAATTTAGATTTTTTAATATAATTTTAAAATTTTTTAAAAATTTAAAAAAAAATTTTTTTTAAATTTAATTTTTAAATATAGAAAAAAATTAAAAACGTAAATACCCCTCGTTTAAATAACAATTTAAATTATCCTTCCTCCCACTGGATGGATTAGCCCTACGCAAACAGATTAGCCCTGTGCAAACATTAAAAAAATAAAAATCACAAACATACCCTTTTTTTTTTTTTTTTTATTTATGATAGTCACAGAGAGAGAGAGAGAGAGAGGCAGAGACACAGACAGAGGGAGAAGCAGGCTCCATGCACTGGGAGCCTGATGTGGGATTCGATCCCGGGTCTCCAGGATCACGCCCTGGGCCAAAGGCAGGCGCCAAACCGCTGCGCCACCCAGGGATCCCAACATACCCTTTTTTTAAAGACAAAATAGTACAGGAATGTATACAAAGTTTCCTTCTCTCCTACCTGAACCCTCAGTTCCCCCTACTTTCTTCCTGTATATCCTGCTCTAAAAATAATTGTGAAAGTATGAGCATATATACACACGCACATATATACACACACACATATATATATATGACTTGATTTTTTTACAGAAATAGGACCCCACTTTCCTGCAACTTGCTTTTTCTTTTACTTAGGAAGGTGCTATGGTCTGAATTTTGTGACCCCCAGCCCCACCACCACCCCCACCTAATTCATATGTTGAAATCCTAATCCCCAGTGTGATGGTGTTAGAAGATGGGGCCTTTTGGAAGCACTCCCCTCTCATGAACAGGATTAATACCTTAAAAAAAAAAAAGAGATGTCGCAGAGCTCCCTACCTGCTTCTATCACGTGAGGGCATGGAGAGGGGGTCTGAGACCCAGAGGAGTGTCTTCACTGGACCAGGCTGGCACCTGATCTCAAACTTCTAGCCTCCAGGACTGAGGGAAAAAAATTTCTGTTGTTTATGGGCCATCCAGGCTCCGGTATTTTGCTTAAATAAAGGAGCATGACAGGAAAACATGTTGAACTGTGCTCTTTCTGCCCAGATCGACGAAGGGAAGAAGGCAATGAACCCAGAATGGTAGCTTTGTACTCCTGTCACCACACTACTTTCTAGAGAGATTATAATCTCAAGTTGATTTAATCTCACTGTGCCTTCGCTTTTTCATCCGTAAAATGGGGAATAGTTGAGTTAATATGTGTGAACTTCTTAGAAAATGGATGACACTCAGAAATAGATATTATTATTACTTATTCCCATGATATCTTTGTGCCCTTTCCAACTCATCCTGTTCTTTATGTAAGTATAATTGGTACACGATATCCTATTAATTCCAGGTATACATCGCAGTGATCCAAAATTTTGATACATGATTAAATGATTCCAGCAATTAAGTTCAGTTACCATCTGTCACCCTACAAAGTTATTAAATATTATTGACTATATTCCCCGTGTCGTACATTACAACCTCATGACTCATTTATTTCTTAAGTGCAATGCTGACAACTGGGCCAAGGATTTACGCTCTTCCAATCCTCCAGTGATGGGTACTGAGGCTGTGTCCAACTTGGGGCTATTGCTATTATAAACAATATTAAGATACCCTCATTGACTAGTTTTTGACATTTCAGTGAGCAAATCCACAGGATCCATTTGTAAGGGCGAACCCGTGGGGTGTCTGCGTGTAACTTTTGCAGACGTTGCCCAATGCAGCCCCTAGGTTCTCTGCCTTTAAAACTGAGGGACAGTGCCTGTTTGCTGACCCCTCTCCAGAACTGGATATTCTGAAATTCTTAAATACTTGCCAGTCAGACAAATGGTATCTCCTTGTTGTTTCGATTTGAACCTCTTTAAATAATGAGTAAGGTTAGGAACTCTTTAATTTACAGATGAGAAAACTAGAGACCTGGTGGTCCTCTAATTGGCTGAAAGTCAAACCTGAGCTGGTTCTAGAGACTAGCCTGCACCAGATCTCAGGATGGTCCACCTGAGGGATGCCCTGAACCCTAGGACCAGCAAGAACATCTGATGACCTATGGGCACCCCCCTTCCTCTTCTCCGGCCAGGGCACAGCAGGGTTGGGCAGGTAGGTGGGGCTCTCTGCTGCCAGGGTTAAGGTCAGCACCCCCCTTGGGACCAGCAGTCCCAAGGCATGCGTTTCCCTGGCCAGACTGGGATGTCCCAGGGTCGTCCTCGGCCCAGGAAGCAGGGCTGTGGGGCTCTTCGGGCTGCAGGGTCACTGGCCGAGGCTGGCAAATGGAGATAGCTTTGTCCACACACTGCCTGAGGTTCCAAGGTGTTTTTCCTCCTCCTTAAGTCATCTTAAGTCATCTCTTCCATCTGAGAGCAAAGAGGTTCATGCTGTGACTGGACTTTTGCATTCCCTTTTCTCCTTCTCCATGAAACTGGCCTTTTTCAACTGGGAAGAAAGATTCTTGGAAGAAGGAAAGGATCTGCTTCTATTACCCTCTGGTGCCCTACCAGGCCAGGCAGGAAGAGCACAGGCGTTCAGAGCAGCTTCTCCCCAGCATTGAGGCCACGGGCACCTCCTTCCAAGCCTGCCTGTCCTCCCCTGGTTGACCAAAATGACACCAATGCCTGCTTGGCCTAACACACAGGACAGCTGTGAGCCAAGGAGATCGTATGCATGGCACTATTTGGAAAACCAAGGAGCTCAACACAAATGAAGGCTACTGGTGGAATGTCAACAAGCTCGTGGCCATTCGCTTCCATGCAGGGACTTCCGTGTATGAAGCAATCATCCTCAGTCATGTGGGAGAAGCCCATCTCCACGCTGAGATGTTCCAGAAGTGGTCCATCTCCTACCCAGGCTGATCATCATGACACTGAGTCCAGGCTTCATTCATCTTGACGATACAAAAAATATTTCACAAGCATCTATTTATACACCAGCTAAACTAGCTGTTCAGCAAAGGGAAGTCTAGTAACTTCACATTCATTTGGCAGAATCAGGAAGGACAGTTCCACCTGCTGGGATTTCTCAACCAGCTGATACTCCTCACACACTAGAATTAAAAAACAAAAGTGGCCATTTTGAAGGAAATCATCCTGCAATTACTATACATTTTTTCTGCTACGGTCTACACAAAAGAGCTAAACACAGTTCAACCCCTTTCCTTATCTTGCTGCCACCATCCGGGACATTCTCCTAAGTCTAGAATCATAAGAACTTGTTCTACCACTCATAGCTTGGAGAGTTTAGACAAATTACTTAGCCTTTTTGTGGTTCGGTTTTCTCATCTATAAAAGTAAAGGGAATCAGAAAGCCAAGTTAATTGGGAGTGTGGTCACACTAAGAAGACAAAACCAGCAAAGATCTACTTAAAGTTTAATGCTTGGATTTGGAGAAAGCTGTTTTGTCCTCTAAGATATTTTTTGTTTCTCCCTAACTCCTAGTTAAATTCCAGATAGCTGAATTTTGCTGGCTAAGGGAGTCCCTCCTGGGTGCAAATAAATTCCTTTTGGGGCCTTAAACAACATCACCAAGGCCATGTTGGAAATGCTGACACCCCAAGCCCAGACCCCGGGGCTTGTTCCAGGACAGGAGACTTCCAGCAAATGCCCTGGAGCAGCCTGGTGGAGACCAGCAGAAGCCACAGATAGGATGGAGGCAAGGACAACAGGAATTCCCCTGAGCCTGATGAGTGAAGAACACGTCCCTCCTGACAGCTGTACGCACAGATCTATGCCCCCACCCACCAGGCTCTGTCTTTGTTAAAAGAAACCTTTAGATGCGCACTTAGGAAAATGAAATCTGAAGGGTGATGTCAAACACTGGGACAGCCCACAATGAAGAGCCGAGAAGAGAAAACCAAGGAATCGTGGCCCTTCTGGAATGTCCAGGTAGGAAGAGCTTAGAGGGAGCATTGGTAGGTCGGGAAGGGGACAGGAGAGAACTTCACGTGATACTGTATCTGCATATGAACACAGTGAGCGTTTATCTACTTAGATGTGTGTGAGACAGAGAGTATGGGGGCACTAGAGCCCTGGCTACCCCTTGGTTCAGTCCCTGGAAAAGGATAATACTAAAGAAATAAGCCAATCCTACTTCAGGTAACTAGTCCATTTCTCTAAAGGATGTAAAGAATGTTGTTCAAAGCCAGTGGAGAAGACAATTGTTTTATTGATTTATTTTTTAAGATTTATTTATTTACTTGAGAAAGACAGAGTAAGTACAGGGAGTAGAGGGCTAGGGACAGAGGGAGAGAGACAGACAGACAGACAGAGTCTAAAGCAGACTCCATGCTGAGTGCAGAGCCCAATGTGGGGCTTGATCTCGAAACCCTGAGATCATGACCTGAGCCCAAACCAACAGTAGGGCTTACCTGACTGAGCCACCCGGGCGCCTTGACACTCTTTTTTATTTTTTTAAAAGATTTTATTTTATTTATTTATTTGACACAGAGAGAGAGAGAGAGAGAGAGAGAGAGAAAGCGTACAAGCAGGCAGAGCAGCAGAGGGAGAAACAGGCTCTCCTCTCCACTCAGCAGAGAACCCAATGTGGGACTTGATTCCAGGATCCCGAGATCATGACTGGAGCTGAAGGCAGACACCCAACCGACTGAGCCACCCAGGTGTCCTGAACAATCATTTTAATAAACTCCAATTACTGACGAGAAAAATTTCCTCCATGGTACTCTTGACCAACACATACATTCATCTTCCCAGACGTCAGGTGGGGGGCTGGCCACATGGGCATTCCTTTGTTGACTTTATTTTCCCTGTTGAATCCAGAGT
Source organism: Canis lupus dingo (assembly GCF_003254725.2). Classification (NCBI taxonomy): domain Eukaryota; kingdom Metazoa; phylum Chordata; class Mammalia; order Carnivora; family Canidae; genus Canis; species Canis lupus. The sequence goes on from NC_064250.1 coordinate 60,732,430, forward strand.
TTTAAAATACAGTTCCTTGAACATCACTATGGGTTGACACCCACCAAAGTCAGGTTCTCATGCCTCCAAAGGCATATTTCAAGTCATCATTTTATTTAATATATAAAGCGTGAGAAGATTTGGAGTACTCTCCTACACTAAAAAATCCACAAACTCAGTTTTTCTATAGCAAGATGTATCAAAACATATGTCCTACACAGTTGCAGTGCAATCTAGGAACGTCAGCTAAGCTGTGATCATAAAATCTTCCCATTTCTAAAGAATAGGCCCCACAGACACAGATTCTAAGTGAAGCCACCAAGTCAATCACTTTGGGTCAATATATTGTATCAATACCTTTCCACTTATAAATCAGTACCAATTCAGTCATTTTAGTGAGCAAGATAACTATGCCATGATCTTATTTCTGGGGTTGTTAAAATAACCAGATGAGAGTCACTGCTGGTCAATCAATAAAATGCTTGGAAATAAGGATGAGAGAAACTTATGGCCAATCAATTGGATGTCAGGGCCAAAGGACCTGCCTACTACCTATATCCCCAGCCCAAGCCTTATAATACTTACATTCTGATTTCCCAAGGTGCCCAGGGCTGGTCTCTAAGTACATTGATGTATGTGTCACAGAACCACTTGGATCTAATAGTCAATTAAATTATTAATGAAAGACCTATACAAATAAAAGCATCATGCTCTTTTATGTAGTAATAATTACTATTGTAAGCAATGCAAATTGAATAATAAGAATCATCAGGACAGTTCAGTGATAAGCTAACAATTTTCGGCAATCAAGCCAAACATCTCTGCTCGGGCTGTTTAAGAAAATAAATAGCAGCTTGTTGACATTTTTGTTCAGTTAAGTGCATATATATCCAGAGGCTACTTATGTGTCCCAGATAGAAGAGCTAAAAAAGGAGAGACTGAATGATAGAGAAGTGGGACCAGTTATGATGGTAGTAACTTAGATATTTCAACATCTTCAGAAAACAGTGAATCCTAGAATGTGTCCCATGACGTAATTTATTTACACACACACACATATTACATATACGTCTGCATTACATGAATATACAGATACGCACAACAATAGATTCTTGTAACTGCAACCTTTCAGTTACATCCACAGGAGGAATAAAGTTAAAAGCCATGATAAAAATAGCTCCATCACTGTTTCAAAGCATTTATCAAGCCCATAACTACCTAACACACAGCCACATGTCTGGAAAAGAGCAGGTCATTTCTTTAGCGGCGCCCGAGCGAACCCTCTAGAAATCACATAGTCCTTGAACAGAGCTTAGCATTGCCCAAATCTCTGCCAGTTCACCCCAGGCTGATTCAGGAGAGAGGGGATCCATTCACCAGATCAAACTAATCACAGGTAAAGGCTATTAGACTCTATTTGGGGAATAATTTGGACCTTCTGGTAGCTACTACAACCAATCTCCTGCTTCTTTTTGCTCACCTGGAGACTATGTATTATATGTGAGGGAATGCTATCCTCTGGTATTTAGGGAAGAGCAGTCAACGGCAATGAGGTCATCACAGCTTCTGGCAGGAATAAAGTCCTACTGGAGAGCGCACTTCCCCACCGGCTGTCAGGTAGGTTCAACTCACCAACACACCTTCTACGAGGCTTGGAGTGTCAGCGGTTAAAAGTTCACCTGCTCAGAGGCCATGTGCTTGGGCCTGGGGATGGCATTATGGCCTTTACAAAAGTGGGTTCCCCTCCTTTATTATGAGCTGTTATATTAATAAGGCCAATCTGGGTGCCACTGTCTTTCAAGGGGTACCAGCTTCAGAACAGCTCTTCTTCGGACTCCACGGGAGATGCCCCTGGTCTGAGTTTCAATTGTTCCTTTGGGGCTAATTCTATCTTATTAAACTCTAAAAGCTCTGTCTTCTGCTACGTTGCTACCGCCACTGATGGAGCTCCAAGCTTTAAGAATAGATAAGAGTTTGGGCCCAAACGACTCGATCCCTTGTCAACACCCAAGTATTCATTTTGGGAGTGCACATGCACATGCCAGAGTAAGAATAAAATAACTGTGGACACATGCATACATCCAAGTGTGAGGAAACAGCTAGCACACTATAGCATGTTCCTTGGAAAGTAACGGCTCACCCTCTGCCCTCTGCTGAGATGGGGTCGACCAGACTTCACCAGGAGATAGACGTGTGACTGGGGATTCTTAATTCAGAGTGCTATGGGCAGATGCCTACTCATCTTTTCAAATGCTTTTTTTCTCCTCCTTAAATCAGAAAGAAAGTCTTAATTGCTGGCATGTCTCTAACACTTGCTAATCTCCTCTCTAATAAGAAGGATAAGCCACAGGCTGGGGCCTCCTGTAAACAGTAGTGGGAGCCAGCAAGGAAAGTAGGGAGAGAGGTGAGAATAGCACCAAAGAGAAGCAAGAGAGCTCAAGTCAGGGAGGTTCCCAGATCGTGATTTTGCACCACAATAAGATTTCAAAAATAGTTTTGGGGACGAGCGTAGGTTGCCAACTTTTTATTTTGCCAAGTAAGGATACTGAACTCACTCTGTTGAGCTTATTTATCTCTTTGCCTCGGACGGGGGGAAAAGTTCATCTTTGAAGGCTTATTTATGCATATTCGTCTGCCCCCTGCCCCATCCCCACCATTAGACCATGGGCTCCAGGGGGGCACCTTAAGCATTCCCTCTGCCTTCCGCCTGGTGTCTAGGAACCACTGAAATAGACCAGAGCGGATCCGGAATCTGAGAATTATTACTTACTTTCTCATTTCGTCTGAGAAGGTTTCACATTTCCTTATCTTCCTTCAGAGAATTTCTGTGAAACACCTTCTCTAAGGTGATATAACTACGTAGCCGTCTCAAAAAAAAAAGTCAACACATTTTACATTGGATTCATTTCAACCCTTTGATAAGAAGGTAGTATATGTGCTTCTAATGGAAATGAATTCTAACAAAAGGGTGTATTCACACTTTCAGCCTTAGGGCCTGCCCTACAATGGCCAAGAACACATGTGCAAATAATGTGAATGGCTTCTTCTGCAGGCAGAAAGAGCAGAAGGAGCAAATGACCGAAGACTTTCCATCCATTTATCTTGACATAAACCTACTCTACAGCCAGCCAAGATGACTGTTCTAAAGGGAACCAACTTGCAGAGTCTGGACCAGAACCAGGGCTTTCAGCAACAGCTAAGGATTTAGATCAGCTTAATTCCTGAATTCTTGGAAGACAAACACCATCTATACTAATGTGGCCTGCACAGTGTCTACATCGAAAAACAAAAAAAACAAAAAAACAAAACAAAACCAAAAACCCTCCCTTATCCTTTGAGACCAGAATGCTGTATCTGGCCTCGCCAAGCCTCGAAAACAGTTTACAAAGGGCCTTCGACATTAAGAGCCATTTATTGAATGCACAAATGAATGGACTCCCATATTTACCTTGTTATCTTCTCATACACGGAAACAACTGACTTAGAAATCTTTTAGATGAATTTTCATTTAAATGAAAGATGGATTTTAATCTTATCTCCAATTGTCGGCCAGTACTGTACATTCTCAAGCAATAACAATTAGAATCATTTTAAGAGCTACCGTAAAATGAGTGTTTCCTATCTGCCAAACACTGTGCCCAGTATTTTATAAAAATTATTTTATTTAATTCTCATGCCATCTCTACCAGGTAGATACCATTATTCCCATTGCACAGTGGAGGAAATGGAGACTCAGGAAACTTACATTATTTTCAAGGAATCCACAGCTCAGAAATCACATCCAAAGCCATTCAGCCAGGAAGAGCGAAGACTGGAATCCAGAACCGTGGCCCTCATATCCATTGCTTGGCCCTGGGAATCTTGGGCCACTTCACCAAAACAAATCCTACCACCAGCCATCGCCTTTGAGGTAATGTACTTTAACGTTATGGTGCTGCTGAAACCCCAGGCCATCCCCTCTTTCCTTGAAATCAAGGTTATTTTCACTCTGTTTGGAAGTCCTGTTCAGGCTTTGTGCCTCTCTCCCCCAGAAGCTCTAACTTCAGCCCTCAGGCCTTGGCCACACTAACAGCTAATGGCCTGATTACAAAATCATTCTGTCCAATTAGACAAACCTATTTCTCTCAGGGTAGTTGGTGCAATTCAAAAATGGCTTATGAGAGAACCAAACTTGTTTTCATTAAATCAAGCTCTCCAGAATTCATAAATCTCTTTCATCTGCTTTCATCTGTGGTAACAACAGGACCAGCATTAGTGTGGAGGCTACCCGGCCACCCCCACCCTGTGATGTCTTGCTTTGTGACCTTGCTTTGCGACTTCTGTGGCTCTAAGTTTCCCTACAGAGAGAATACAAACTCTAGTTACCTCTCTCACAAAAATGATTGCAATAACCAAGGGGAGATGATAGTAAAAACACTTTGAGGGGGAAAAAAGAAATAAATGCCTTCTAAAAGTAAGGAGCTAATATCATACCTTTTCCAAATGATACAGGTTATGGCAAATTACACTGGGCGCTTAGGAGGCCAGAACATAGCGCCAGAAACTCTCACTCTGTTACATATATGGGGATTTCTATTTAATTAAAAATTTCTGGGGATCCCTGGGTGGTGCAGCAGTTTGGTGCCTCCCTTTGGCCCAGGGCGCGATCCTGGAGACCCGGGATCGAATCCTGCGTCGGGCTCCCGGTGCATGGAGCCTGCTTCTCCCTCTGCCTGTGTCTCTGCCTCTCTCTCTCTCTCTCTCTCTCTCTGTGTGACTATCATAAAAAAAAAAAAAAAATTCTGGAAAACACCTAGGGCCATTATCAAAGATACTAACTGGGCAGCCAATACGAAAATTCCCTGTAGGTCTGTGAATCAGTCCTTGGGAGGGTTTTTGTTTTGTTTATTAACATTTGGGCCCCATTTATGACTCAAGCATAACTCTCCTTGGTATTAAAGTAACTGGGAGTGGAGATTAATTGCCCAATTTTTAATTACATTTGGCCTCTTTATACCCCATGTTGTAAGCACCCTGCCTATGAGGACACCATGGGAACAAGTGATCTGTCATCGGCTATTCTGAAAGAGCTATGGTATCTGCAGAGTTTATGATCACTAAAATAAAGGGTTGTAGCCTTCTAAGAATCTAATGCATACACACTCTTTGTGTGACTTTAAAAATGGCTTAAATAATGGGAGCGTCATTGGAAAATATGTTGAACTGTTTGTTGACTATTTACACAGCCTCTAACCTGTCCAGTTATCTCTGCTTGCCAAGGCGTCAGACTCCATTTTGAACACGAATTTCTTTTTCCCTTTCTAGAGTCTCTCATTTTCTCCATTGTATTCATTCAGAGGAAAAAAAAGACCTCATAAATGTCATTTCATATTCCAAGCAATTTGCTATAGGCAACTACACCATTACTTTGTACAAATAAATTTACATAAATCATTATTAGAATGTTTTATCTTAGCAACATTATTTGGTTCCCAGAGCACAAATTAAATGCATGCTTAAAGCAGAATATTTTAAAGTTATTCCTATATTGTTTATGAGACAGGATTAGAAATTTCCATCTAATTTTTCTTTCATAATGGAATTCCTTTAGTTTTCTTTGTATGTTTTGAAACCACATGTATCATTTTCTGGGGGGTTTCTTGAAGCAAGCAATGCAATAGATGACTCTGCCACATTTGGTTCATTTTTCAGAAACTCTTCCCTTTGATTCCATGGGTTCAGTTCTGAACACTGATTAGGAAGGCCAGAAACTGGGGAAATTAATACCATCTCATGAATAAATGGGTTGTTGTTTGATATCATTCTGTAAGCAAACTGGTCGTTGGTGTGGTTCAGCTTTTTTTTTTTTTTTTTTCCAACAAACAAATTTGTAAATAAACTCCCTGAAAACAGAGCTCAGGTCCTCCTAGCTATTGGTATTGGGAAGGAGCCTGTTTGAATCAACTGCATTGCATATGGCAAGTCTTCACTGGTTAGAGTTCTCCTCCACCCTAGATTTCAAAATAAAACCTTTCTCCCTGTGTCAGATGTAGTGCCCAGTATTAACAAAAGCTGTGCTTGTTGATGCCAGGGTAGTGGGGGCGGGGGGGAAGGGACTCACGGGTCCTGCTACTTCCTGGCTGGCTCTGGAGAAATCACCTAGTGAGTCCATGTCTCATCTTCTCATCAAGGCCTGAAAGGGCTAGTCTCACCACTCAGGCCTTTAGCCCTCTACCAGTGTGTGGCCTGGGCACAGTTCCTAAGCCAGTGTCAGGGAAGTGGGGTCCCATGCTGTCCAGGGGGCAGTCCCCGAGAAGGGTAAATGAAGCAGTCCCATGGAAGACTTAAGAGCAGGATAGACCTGGATTCAAGGCAAACCTTTCTTCTTCGGCTACCTCAGATTAAGTGAGATTATGTGTACCTACTTTGCAAGTTGGTTTTGGAGATTAAATGAAACAAGGCAGGCAGGCAAAAGCTTAGAACAGTATGACTCAGAAAAGGCTCCTAAGCAGTAGCTAACATTAATCTTGAAGGACGACCAGTGGAGTCAAGCTGGGGTGATCATTTAATTTGTTGTCTATGCTAGGATATTTCTGGGTGTGAAGGGGAGGACTATATGATAATTACATTAGGTCAACTGGCAAATGCTAGGACAGTCTGAGGCATACTGGGGCGTAGGCAACTATCCTGACCCCAGTCTATCAGCATTCAACACCTTCCATAGAAATCAGGTAATGATTATATCTTACAAAATTCACAACTCATTCTACCACTTAAGGCTCTTTCATACATTGCATCTGACCCTTTCATAAACTATATGAAAAAACGTAGAGCTGGGTTAATTACCTTTTAATGATGAGCAAAGAAAAAGCATAGGGTTTCCCACAATGACCCAGTGTTGCAAGGCCAGAAGGTACCCCAAGCACCCTCATACTCCTCCCTATTTTCCAGCCTCCTGGCAACATGATGGGATCATGTGACTAATGCTGGCCAATGGACTATGGATGTGAAATTGCTCTGAGTCGCTTCTGGTCTAAAGCACTTGAGAGAGGGTGTGTGTTTTCAATTCTTCTTTTCACATGCTAGAGCAATCAGGAAGTCACATGTTGAGATGTCGGTGTCACAAGAGGGAGGAGGCCTGGAGCCTCAAAACTGGATGCGGGACAGCCACTCTGGTGCAATCCAATTCTGGCTGAGTGAGAGATAAACGTCTGTTGTACTAAGCCTGAGATGTGGGGAGTACATTTTACCCTGATATACCACAGCCTGCCCTGGCTCAGCTAGTTGGTAGGAGTAAGATCCCGCATCTCCAACTTTGACCACAGTTTGCACTCAACAATATCACAAAACCTCACCAGACTGGGAAAGTATTGCCAAGGTTAAATGGCATGACTTACTCCTAATAAGTCTTCACTGCTTGCTTGGTTTAAAACAAAATATGTATTTGGTTAAAGTAAGATAGCTCAAGGGTGCCTGGGTGGCTCAGGTGGGTAAGCACCCAACTCTTGGTTTTAGTCCAGGTCATGATCTTATAGGTTGTGAGATGGAGCCCTGTGGGGCTCCTCTGATCAGCGGGGAGTCTGCTTGGGGATTCTTGAGGATTCTCTCCTCTCCTATGCAAATTTTACTAATCTTTCATTCCATCTTATTTTCCTCATGGGGCAAAATATTCTGCATCTCAAATTTTCAAACACTTGTGTCACACAATTGCCTGGGCAACTTGCTAGGATGACAACTCCCCCCCCCCCACAAAAGGTCTGAAAGTAAATATAATTTTTGACACATCTTTTCAACTCTGCTCTTGTGCAAAAACTGTCATGGACAATCTGCAAATCAACAGGACTATGTTCCAGTATAACTTTTTTCAGGGACACCGCAATCTGAATTCCATTTGATTTTCATGCAACACAAAATATCCTTCTTTGAATTTTTCCCAACCATTTAAAAGTGTAGAAACCACTCTCAGCCTGTCCAAGGCACACAAAACAAGCAGCAGGCCACACCTGACTGATGGGCGCTGATTGATCCCTGGACTAGCCTCAGAAGACAAAGGCCCACAATTAGGCAAAGGCTTTAGTGGGAGGAGAACACAAAGACTTATTCTAGTACTTCTGCTTCCTGGTGGCTGGCGATCCAGGGCTCCCATTCCAGGAAGGCCTTAGCTCCTAGGTCAGCAAAGCAGGAGCACCGGAGCCTGCCAGTGGATCACAGCCAGGACAGGCCTGACAGGATGGGCAGGAGTCTGGGCAGGCAACTCTCAGTAGCATCTTTAAGACCCAAGGCAGCGAAAGCCACCACTGCTTTATCCAAAAGCAGCAGTGGAAAAGAGGTCGGCGTGGGCATGATTTGCTGGGCTATCCCAGAATTAATCAGCGCATTTGGCTCCCCATCCCTGACTGTGGGCTCAGCTCCAGCCCCAGGACCCTCACTGAATTCTGGCTTCCAGAACTCTCGGCATCGACTTACAAACTCACGTTCTTGGCTTCTGCCTACTACCCTTCAACTTCCCGACTCTGAATCGCGCCTTGTGAATCACCGAGCTACTGACCTCACACGGCCTCTGGTTTATCCCTGAGGCCTTGTCAAGCCACACCTGCCAAGCAGAGCTTGGGGGGGGGGGGGGTGCGGTGCAGGTGTGTAAGAGAAGAGTAAATAATCAGGTAGACAGGCAAAGGCCAGATGTGGATAAACCCGAAGAAGTAGAAAGGCCAGCTTGGTAGCAACCAAGCCAGGGGCGGGATGACAGTGACCACGGTCCCTTCATGAAGAAAGCTGCCAACCAAGCAAGGCGCCTCTGTAGCAGGGCAGCTGGGACTTCCCCAGGGAAACCTTCAGGCACCCAGGCTCTGAGGGGGAAGCTGGCTCTGGCTGGGACAGGGCATCAGGGTCCTCTCAACCCCATCTGCTCCACACACTTAGGGCTCTCACTGCCCAGGCTCCCAGTGGGCTCATTTCCACCATCTTATCCAGGCACCATGTTGCTCTTCTTTCCTCCACCCGGCCAAAACATCCACAGCAAAAAAAAAAAAATGGGGGGGCCTCCCCCACCCCCAGAGGCCCTCTCTCTTCCACAGATTCTTCCCTAACTATTTCAATACCAATCCTCAAAGTCTCTCAATTCCCTAAACCAGAGAGCTACCATTAATTAGTACACAGCCCTGGCCCTAAACTGACCACTACCATCTGCCATTTCCTTGAGTCATGGATTTTTGGCTAAGCCGTGACTCTATAAGGACAGATCTGCATCTTATATATATTTTTTTGATTCCCATCTGTCTCAAGAACATATAACAGACACTCAAAAATACTTACTGAATTCAATCAAAAGGTACAAGATTAGAAAGATTAATATAATTCAAGAAACACATGGTATTATGGGAAAGAAACTGATTTAGAGGAACTACGATAGAAGGTAGTTTCTAGATGACAATTCCCAGCAGTGTTTCTCTTGCTTTGTGTGTCTAGGACACACACCAAAATTTTAAATAAAGATGTGATTGAATGTTTTCATTATCTTAATGCCTAAATTGGATTGACCACATTGTCAGTCTGATCAGCTGCATAAATTAATCATTAAGAAGATTGGGGAGGATACCAATTGATGAAGAAAACAATCAATTTGGCATTTGCATTTAAATTCAGCTTTGGTATTTCACTTATTTGGTGCAATCTCCCCGAGGTGCAGGTGAGCAGGGGAAGACAGAGCCTGGGTACCTGAGTCGGAATGGGTCCAGGAAGCCGAGGTCAGCATTGCTCCAGTCACAGACAGGACAGACAGACCTCCATCATCACAAGAATGCTGGTCTTCTAAGAGATGATGCTTCTAGTGACTGCTGGAGAGGAAGAGAAGAGAGTCGGATTAGAGCAGAGGAGAGAGGACCCTCTCAAACACAATGGATGTCATCTCTGGCCTGACTCTAAAAGATGTTAAGACTTTAGGGGGAAAAAAAAATCAATTGCAACAGTTACCTCTTATTTCTTGGAAAGTGATCGAATCACTGGGTCTTTCAGGATGGAGTGTTCTTGAAACTGCCTCGTGGGGCATAAAAGGACCCAGAAATTTGAAAATACATGCCACTGATATGAGACTATCTTATTTTACTACAATGGTCATTGTGACATTTACGAGATTATTTTACTTCTCTACACCTGGCACAGAAACACTTGTCTATATAAAGGAACAACATCAGAGCACCAGCAAGCATTCAAGGCCAGCACTCCAACACGTGGACCAGCCTTGATCCGCTGGGCGGACCAGGTAAACGGGCTGCAAGGCAATGATGCTCTCTTCTGTTATCAAATAAAATTACTCTGGCTCTACTCCTTTTTTTTCTTTTAAGATTTTACTTATTTATTCATGAGAGATAGGCAAAGACACAGGCAGAGAGAGAAGCAGGCTCCCCATGGGGAGCCCGATGCGGGTCATACCCTGAGCCGAAGGCAGAAGCTCAACCGCTGAGCCACCCAGGAGTCCCTCTGGCTCTACTCCTGAGGGAAAAGATCCCATCAATCCCACTAAATGTTTAGGCTACCAATTACTGGGCCACCATTAGCCAATAATCTTACAAAATAGGAAAGCTGGTACAGGAGATAGGTTGCATAATAATTTCTGATGGAAGATATTTTCTTAGCCTACGCCTTGGAGAAGACAAATTAATAGACTCTCTCATGAAAAGAATGATGTTATCTTATGAACTTCGGCATTGAGAACACTAGGAAATAAATTCAGTAGATCGCCGATTCTCAACTATGGTCCCTGAAACAGCAGCAGAACATCCCCTGAGAGTTGTTCGAAAGACAAATTGTTGGGCCCCACTCAAGATCTACTGAATCTGAGTATTTGGAGGTGGGGCCCAGCAATCTGTTTTAATAAGACTTCCAAGTCATTCTTAGAAGCCTTTGATTATTAATTTATCCACCCATTCAAAGACACTTGTTCTGTCGTTGTCAAAGAAAACTATGCTACTCTACTGTGTGTTAACCTTTTTTTTTTTTTTTTAAGATTGTATTTATTCATTCATGATAGACCTAGAGAGAGAGAGAGAGAGGCAGAGACGCAGGCTCCATGCCAGGAGCCCGACACATGGATCAAGGATCAAGCCCTGGGCCAAAGGCAGGCGCTAAACTGCTGAGCCACCCAGGGATCCCCTGTGTTAACCTTTAATAACAGGCAAAGCATTAAACTAAGGATTGTAGAGGGACAAAGAGTCAGAGAGAGTGAGGATGACCAAATCCCTGCCTTAAGTATATCGTCCTTGGTGCACATGAGTGGTTTGGTAGGTTAAGCACCCGACTTTTGATTTTGGCTCAGGTCCTAATCTCAGGAGGTCATGAAATCGAGTCCCACCTAGGGCTCCATGCTCAGCATGGGGTCTGCTTGAGATTCTCTCTCTTCCTCGGCCACTCCCCTTGCTTGTGCACGCTCCTCTCATTCTCTCTAATAAATAAATTGATCTTTAAAAAAAAAGAAAAGAAAAGGAAATGTATCATCCACTATGGGAGATAAAACACATATGCAGACAACTACAGGCAGTGTGACTTCCTCTAATAAACAGCTGGTTTCTGAGGAGATGTTTCTTTCTGGTTGGGGTGGAGAAAGCAGGTAAGGAAATGTATCAAGACAGTCACAATAATAATGGGCCTTGAGATCTGGACAGAATTTTGACAGGTGGGAACAGGGAAAAGCTGAAGCAAAGGCCCAGAAGTGAGGAAGTGTGAGGGGCCAGGCAGGTGCATGGCACAACCAGGTCTGGCTGATACGTGAGAAACCTGAAGGCATTCTGGGTGAGACAAGGTGGCTTCCAAGTACAGACAGGTAAATGCTAGGGGCCTGCGGCTTCTCTTTCTTGTGTGAAGACCATCCCGTGGCACCTACTGCTTCTGTTTAGAAATTTATGTCTGATAAACTTGATGACTCAAAGATTTCTAAAGCCAGTTTGCTTTTCTGTACTTTTTTTTTTTCTCCCCACTACACTTTCTAGAAGGGTGCACTTCCACTGCTTCAAGAATTAACTGCTGCAGTTCTGCCTGGGAGGAAGACACAAAAGAAAATTTTAAAGTAGGCCCAAGAATCTAGATGTCACGGTAGCCTCGGGCCATTCTGCAAAGGGGCAAAATGTTACCATACCTAAAAAGCCCCTGAAGACATCTGTGGTTTTAGTTTTATAAAAAATAATTCATGTGGATGGCGGTGTGCCCTAATCACAGGAAAAAAAGTGAAGCCCCGCAGTAGGAAGAGGAAAGAAAGGGGCAAAGGGATCAAGAGCTACAGACTTCCAGTTACAACGTAAATAAGTCATGGGGATGAAGTGCGCAACATGGTGACTACAGTTCACCAGTAGACAATACTGCAGAATTGAAAGTCGCTAAGGGAATAGGTCTTAAAAGGGCTCATGAGAAGAAACAAAATTTTGTGTAACTGTGGAAGGTGAGGGATACTAACTAGACTTACATTGTGGTGATCATTTCACAATGTACACAAATATTGGATCACTCTGTTGTACATCTGAAGCTAATAGACTGTTATATGTCAATTATACCTCAATTTAAACAAATTAAGACACGTCGGGAGGAAAAACGTTAAACCAGCACTCGACATCTCCGATGAGAGAAGGAAAAAAAAAAACCTCTGCACAATCAAGAAGGTATGGCTTTTGCCTCCAGAAACCTGGCATAAATAGAATGTGTTAGTTCCTGACGCTGCTGGGCGAATGACCGGATACAGAAACGTCCTGACATCACACAAGATTGTGGCAGAATTGGAACAGGACTGGGAAGGGACTTGGAGTCGGCGATATCTGGTTGCTCATCCCAGTTCTGCCATTTAAGCCATGTGAGTCATTGGGAGTAAGGGACTTAACCCTCCAAACCTGTTTCCCACTGATTGAGAATTAGAGGCCGACTTGCCCCACCTTCACTGAGACTAAAGAAGAAAAGACACCCGAAGTTGCTATGACAATTCAAAGTGCAATGCTACTGTACGGTACAGAATTATCTGGCCCATCGAGACGTTTGGTACGAATTAATACTTACTGTATTGGCCTTTGAAAGTATAAAAGCAAAATGTTCCCTATGCCCTTGAGACTCACCTTTTAAATAGCTGCAGAAGCAGCAAGCCTAAGGAGCAAATTGGCATCCACCAAACCCTCCTCCCAAGAAACATTTCAAGGCAAATTTTTTTTTTTACTCGTTTTTTTTTTTTTTTTTTTTAATTTTATTCCTTCGACCACGATAGAGCATCCAGTTATCTTTCAGCAAGCTCCTGGTGAGCACAACTCAGTCTCCGGCAACAGTGACATATATGATGGCGATAATTTATCATCTCTGTAGGAGTTTAGTCCCAGATGGACCATTTACTAATTTATTTCCATATGTAACTGGCAGAGAGATTAATCAGGCTTCCAACTTGGAAACCCGAATTGCGCTTTATTCCCTTCCCAGGCCAGCTCTGGACAAGAGGAAGTAGACGTTTACACAGAAAGCCAGGAGTTCCTCTGAAAAAGCTTGTGGGCTTCAGACGCAGGGCTTTAAACACGCACACACACACGCACACATGCACACATGCACACACACAGCTTGCTCCTTATGTCAACTTGGCGGGCTGGCTCTTTCCTTAGGTACTCGTGGGCACCCCAGAGGGGCAGGGCCTGACAGGGCTACGGCAGAAGGCGGCTTAGAGACCCAATGCCAATCAGCTCCAGCTGCAGCCACGTTCCCCGCCCCGCCCTGCGTGCAAGCTCCGGGGTCTCGTGTTTCCGAAACTGAAGAGATCTTCTTGCCACGGGGCTGCGCCCAGCTGGCCCGGCTCTGCGGTGCCCAGGCCCTGGAAAGTATGTGCTTTCTTTTTTCCACTCTTTTTAAGGCTCTGAACCTGACCGAGTTCAGCAGCTGCCGTGTCCTCGGGGAGGCGATGGCTAATGAATTGTCAGCGCTGCTCCTGGGGCCCCGGAGTTAAAAACCTCAAGTCCACTTTTGTTTTTCATTCTATCCCAGCGGTATCAGCCCTGGGCAAGGAGTGGGTAACAGGACTGCCGTCCCAGGATGGTGCTTAAAGAGGGAAAGCCAGCCGATCTTAACACAGGGCAGAAAGCTCGAGCTGACTGGTGATGTCTTAAGTGAAACCCAAGGCCACGGCCAGGAAGGGTCCATAGATGGGATCGTGTAGAGAGATTAGTGGCCAGATCCACATGCCCGGGTCGCTAACCAACCATGTGGCTCTGGAAAAGGCCCTCACAGGTCAGACTCACAGTTCTCTCCTCTGTAATATGAGTTCAGTTCCTTAAGGTTCCTTCTGGTTGTAAAATCTTGTGATTCTCGAAATATGAAAACAGAAATCAGCCATTCACTTGGTTTCTGTGTTTAGATGATGCCCAACCGCCAGAAGTTTGGAAGCATCTGAAAGAGGCTGAACTGGTCTGGATGCCTGGTGCTGTGACAGACGCAGCCTTAGGAGCCTCAGGATCCCACAGACCCTCTTCGAGCAGAGAACACGAGCACTGGAGATGACTCAACGACATATATCTTTAGGAGGTGTTAAGGATTCAATGAAATAGGACAGCTTGAAGTACTGTTCAGGTGTGGCAAAAGCTACAAGAGTCCGTGAGTCATGGTCCTTTGTCTTTAATACACTTACATCTCACTTAAGGACAGACACAACTAGTCTTCATATTGTGCAATAAGGGCTATGATTGCAGACAAAGAAACTGTTATGGGAACATGAAGGATGGAGGAGTCATCCCACTGAGAGTGCAAGGGAGAGTTCTTTAAGGTTAAAGCTGGAAAGATGGGAGGAAAGGCATCTGGGCAAAGGTAGTGGCCAGAGCAAAAGCCCAGAAACTTCCCAGCATGGTCAAGACATGGTATTTAATGCCTTTGGGCAGCATCGTAAGATGGTCAAAGGAGAGAGGATTGAGAGAGCGAGAGAGAGAGAGAGAGAGTGAGCTCTGAAGAGGGACCAATGGGAAAGCCCTGGACGCCAGCCTTCCCCGTGATCACCAAGAACCTTCAGAAGTTTTGGGCAGTGGACACTCCAAATGAGCAACACTGCAGGAAGTTTATTCTGGAGATTTTATTACCATTTAAGATTGGCAATAAGATCAGCGTGTACCTTCATTTTTTCTCTTATTTATTCCATGCTGCCACTATCTGGGAATCCCTCAAATTTATTTTTTTCCAAATCAATTTCCTGGACCTTCAAATGGAAGCAACTGAGTTTCCTACAAGCACTGCCAGGATTTTACATTCGGATGACTGGTTCAGCCTAGGGCTCTACGTCTAGGTTCATGTGCTTTTCTATTCCTAAAAAAGAGTTAAAACAACATGGTATATAGACTGGTGGATGTGTTGTTGCTGTTGTTTTCCGTGTGGGGGTTTACACTGGAAAATATTTCTGGAGGACGATAAACAAAAACCAACCAACCAACAAACCAACCAACCAACCCAAACATCTCGATGGTTGGAAGGGCTTGCTCTAGTACTTCCAAGCAGATGGAAGTTGAGTCAGTCATCCCAAGTAGTTCATTGACGCTTTTTTTGATTTCTGGTTTCAGAACCCAAGGTTAATAAACCCAAAGTTTCCAGGGCCCCTCAAGTGTCATAGCAGATAATCATGTAAACCCTTATACAAATGAATCCATTAACCTTATACCAATGGCATCTGGTTCCTCTGCATAGGGGTGCGGAGGGGGACGGGCACAAGCACAGGTGGCTTTCTGCAGCTGTCATGGAGAGAAGCTGGGCATGGGGGTGGAGGTCTGTAAACCTGCCCTCCTGCCCGCCCCCTGCCAGTGTCCCACAACTGAAACAGAAATGAGCACGGTCTTAGGAAAGGGGGGGCTCATCCTCTGAGAAAGGAGCCGCCCTGGGCATGAGCCACCAAAACACAAACTCCCCATAGAAAACACATCCTTCCGTTCCCATGTCTGGGAGGCTCAGGCTACAGATGGGCATAGATAGAAGGCTTCAACCTTAATTTCATTTTGGACCACCTTATTTAGAAAGGCAAATCATACCTATCCACTGGGGTGTTTAATATTCTAGGGTTCAGGTCCCTGATTTAGAATTCAAAGTCGGTCCCAGCCCCCCACATACCCAGGTGTTGGGGAAGCTCCAGAGAGCACAGCCCCTTCTCCCCCTGCAATAGGTGCTCTCCTAACATCTAATCAAATAACTGCTGTGAAGAACAACATGCAGTGGGCACCGTAGATAGTTTCCTATGCACATAAAACAGTCTCGTACATACCGAAAGAGTTGCACGTCTCATGCCACTTTTTGTAAAAGTCCACCTATGGTCAGAAGATGAATCTTCCTCAAATGAATAGATTAGCTTAAATTACCATGCCATTTTACATTCTCTTCACTGATACATGAATAATAAAACTGTAAGGTAAATGTAGCTTAAACTGAATAATGGGCCTAAATAAAAATATTTTGACATTAAAGACTCAGTATAAATTGAACTACAACATACTTGAAAGCTCCTGCAATCATAACGTGCACATTGAAATCCATTAACCTAATACCTAGGCTGCTATTCAAAAGCAGAGGTCGAACGCGTAAATAAATACACATCTGAACACTTCTCCCAAATTACCGTACAATCTGAGTGCAAAGTCACACACTTACAAAGTCTATCATCCTTTACTTGGCTGCTCTCTAAGCAACACAGAGTCTTATCAGGCTACAATGTGGCAGCAAAACATAAACACACGAGAGCCCAGCAAATGGTACCAAAAAGTAGCGGCAAAATGTCAAAGACAAACCAGGGTCATCCCCACGAGAAGAGAGGTATTTACATAAGCATTCAGAAAAGACAATGGAGCCCCAAATTCCCTCTAACTGCACACCTAACCAACCTCTCTGCTCCTCACCTGATCGTTTTTATACGGAAGCGATGTCCACACTGATACATTCAAAGACCTTAGTTGCCATAAACTCAGCAGCAGTTAAGGATTGCTGCCCATTAGCTTTGCTTTCAGACTCAGCTATTTTCAACCAGAGCTTTCATTCCTTGCCCATCACTAACCCCCCTCCCCGAAAATTAGCTTCCCTGACCATCTCCTTCTTAAACCTGTCATCCGCCAAGGCCATTTCCTTACCTTTGCAACTCACTCACATTTGTTTCATTTGCTATTTACCCGAGCAAGGGCAATCGTTGCACTCGAATCTTGCAACTTTCAACTTTGCCCAGATTTTGCCGCCGTGAGGAAGGGGAATGTCGACACCCCCGACGCATGGCTCCGCTGAGCTCACAGACCTCGGAATCAGAGCTATATTTTAAATTCTTTTACACTTACTTAATATAGTGCGTGCTGCCTGTCCACTGATGCGATATCAGAAACCTGCAAGCTACTATTTCTGCAACTGTGTCACTGTAGATAGTCTGAAACATGTACGTAGCTGTTGCCATGGAAACAAACACAGCTAGGGTAGAGTGCCACGCTGTGTTAATTCCTTCACCCATGAACCCCAGGGGAATGCTAACATTCATCTTCTTTCTCCTTTAGTCTCACACTGCTTTAATATTTTTTAGCATTATCAAATGATGTACTAAATACGTACGGTACACCTGAAAATACGGATGGCTGAAATGAGCTGTGTGCCAACCCAGCCTGCTGGGTAGCCGCTTAAGGTAGTAGAGCAGGGCAACGGAGCCCCTCACTAACTTCTCCTGGGAGGAATCGACAACTTTGTTTCCTTCTTTTAATACGGGGTGGGTAGGACCCCCTCCAATAAATAAATAAATAAATAAATAAATAAATAAATAAATAAATAAATAAATTTGTTTTTAAATTTATTTCAAAAAAGCGAACATCTTGTCTCACACCAAAGAAGAAGTCACCATGGAGTGGCACCAAAAGAAAGATGCTTTGGGACATGTGCCTTATCAGTTCTGGGGGAGGCAGGGGGAGGTCTTGCAAAGTTTCTGAAGTGGATCCAAGCTAAGAGTTGTTCTTCCGGGATCCCTGGGTGGCGCAGCGGTTTGGCACCTGCCTTTGGCCCAGGGCGCGATCCTGGAGACCCGGGATCGAATCCCACGTCGGGCTCCCGGTGCATGGAGCCTGTTTCTCCCTCTGCCTATGCCTCTGCCTCTCTCTCTCTCTTATTCTGTGTGTGACTATCATAAATAAATAAAAATTACAAAAAAAAAAAAAAAGAGTTGTTCTTCCTTCGAACCAGAGCCTGCATGAGCAGGCTGTAAATCCAATAGCTTTAATTAGGCAAAAAGCATAAACCCTCAACAAGGGCTTCATCTGGCCCCGCTCGGTCTTTGTTCCTAAGCCCATGGAAAAAGGTATTAGAATGAGTGAATGGCTAACAAGATGGAAATCCGCCATCATTCAGAAAGAAATGTGATTTTCCTGGAATCGGAATATTCTCTTATTTGCCTCAAGTTCAAATCGCTGCCCTCATCAGATGTTTGGAACAGTGGCGAAAAGTCAAATATTCTTTTATTACACCTACGAGGCAAAATGTATACATATTGGGCACATCGGGCCATCTTCCTATTATTCCAACCAGTATGCCACTTTACATGTTGAGGTTACTCATGGCAGTAGACAAAAGTAAGCTGTTCAAAATCTTAATTACATCCTATCCCTTGGGCTAGTTAATAATATTCAATCTAGATGAAAATGGCCACACTTTAGATTTGCATGCTGATGTGCTTCACTTGAATACAATTTTCGCACTAAACAATCAATTGTAGGCTTGAAAAGTGCAGATCCGTGACTCCGAACTGGCACGTTTTAAAGAAACCACTACTGTATTCGTGGGGATTATGGCAAACACATCCTACCAACAATACGCAAAAATTTCCTGTCACTTCCCCAAATTGAATCATTCTTTTGGCTACATACTATGATAATAATCAACTCATCCCGAAGATAAAGCAAAACAGAAAAAAGATAAATACACCTTAGTAGTGAAAGGGATGTCACTTTTTAAAAGCATCTCAAGGGGCCCCTGAGTGGCTCAGTGGTTGAGCGTCTGCCTTCGGCTCAGGGCATGATCCCAGGGTCCTGGGATCAAGTCCCACATCGGGCTCCCCATGGGGAGCTTGCTTCTCCCTCTGCCTGTGTCTCTGCCTCTTTCTCTGTGTCTCTCATGAATAAATAAATAAAATCTTTAAAATAAAATAAAATAAAAGCATCTCAAGATGATGTTAGGGGGAGTATAAAGCCTAGCCTTTGGGTATTAGCAGGGCGGGTAAAGATGACCTATTTTAACTGATCATGAGCAGTACTTTACCAACGTAAGGAGCAGAGCCACAGCAATACAGCAGGGGCTCCTTACGTTTACTTTGCACTTCTCTATCTACATTTGTTGGGTATTACCAAGCATTTTCACACAGGTCATCCCATTTGACTATGACAAGACTATACTATGATAATATTAGCTGGGCAAGTGTCCTCAACCTCATCTCTCACTAGAGAGCACCGAGGTTCTCAAAATCAGTGATGGGCCCACGGTCAGACATCAAGCAGCAGAATCTTATCTTCTATTACCCGACGTAGTGGTCTCTCCATATGCCCCCGGGTATGCTCACAAATGAAGTTGGTTGTAAAGGACTTAAAATAACTGCAGTAACAACACTTATAAATAGAAAGACAGAAACAAACAAGCAAACAAGTGGTTCTCTTTCTCTAGACTAACACACCACCCTAAGGAAGTAAGCCACTCTGGACTCACAGCCACCATCATTTCATCATGATTTGGGCTATTCACAAGCCTCCTGAACACATTACCCTGAATGTCAAGAGTTAACCGGATTCAGTCATGCTACATATTTGGGGGAAAGAGGACTTCCTAGAAGTGAAATTTTTCCAGACCACTGAATTGTTGTAGTTTGGCCCGGGGTTGGGGGCGGGGGTGGAGTTTCAGAAAGCCCTGGAAGACATCCTATGGGCAGGTGTCCTGGGCAGTCTTCTCACGGAGGGCAGGGGGAAACTGGGCACCTTCAAATGGATGCCCCATCCAAGAGTACGATTTGGTTCCTTTGGATGAAAACACTTCTAAATTGGACTGTATAACCAAACAATGAATTGGGCAAAGCACAGAGCATGTGATTTAGCCTGTTATAAATATTTGTCATGATGTGACTGGCATCATGCACATTATGATACACAGGTGCTCTCAGAAGCCACAGAGGCATGGGCGGGCAGGGGAGGAGGTCACCCACATAGGAACAGGCCCCACACTACTGTGATTTGCTAATCCCTATATTTACATTTTAATTCTCTCTGGCCTCTGCTTCCCGCTCCTGGCTGTCAGGGTATCAGCTGGCCTTCTCACCAGGCAAAGTGGCCTGGCTCTCGCCACTCCCTCCCTGCTTGATTCACATCTAATATGCCAGAGGCTGGGAAACCAAATAAGAGAGCTGATTAGAATTTTGTCTGAAATAAGATGAATACAGGCCTGAGAGAGTGTCCCTGGGCACAAAAGTGTCAACTTTTGGATGCCATTGACTCCAGGTCAATTAGCCTAAAGCCAGTCACCTAATGAGCAATTTGCCTACCATTTAAAACCTTTTTGAGTGCTTTTACGCAGCAATGTCCTTTACTTCTTTGGCCATTTCTTTGGCATGATGAGGTTTATAAATCGAGCCCTCTCGGGGCACACCCAGCTTGTTTTTAAATTCTAGCTTACGTTTAATTTTCATTTTTAAATTAAATAACTTCTGGAGATACTAGCAATGAATGCCAAAACACTCAAAATAGAATGGAATTTCTGGGGAACCGATTACTCGGCAAATCGATGTGAGAACCGGGTTTAGGGGAATTTTTATTTCTAATTTTTTTTTTTTTTTAGAATCCGAAAAACTGTCCAAGGAAATGTGCAGTTCAATTAGGCAGAATGCAGAATTCTGACTTTCGCATGCTACCCTGGCCTTTTTTCCTTATTGTGCTGGACTCGGCGCTGCAGAATTTCCAGCCTCTGTGGAAGGAAGGAATTTTGTATCATTTGGCTGAGCTTTTTCCACCGTAAACTTAACTCATGGGCTGAATCTCTTAGAGCAGGGCTCACCTTCCTGTTCACTCTGGGGGACCCTGACATGTGTTTGGAAGCGGTCGGCACAACAGCATAGGGGACACCCATGATCTTTGCATCAGATCCATGTATGGCCTGCAGGAGTCTGAGAACTACTCACCTGA
The DNA here is from genome assembly GCF_003254725.2 of Canis lupus dingo. Classification (NCBI taxonomy): domain Eukaryota; kingdom Metazoa; phylum Chordata; class Mammalia; order Carnivora; family Canidae; genus Canis; species Canis lupus. Next base: position 60,753,540 of record NC_064250.1, read on the forward strand.
CAATCTTTTATTTTATTTATTTATTTATTTATTTATTTATTTATTTATTTATTGTTATAAAATTCTTTTTTTTTTAAAGATTTTATATATTTACTTATTCATGAGAGACAGAGAGAGAGAGAGACAGAGGCAGAGACACAGGCAGAGGGAGAAGCAGGCTCCATGCAGGGAGCCTGATGTGGGACTCGATTCCAGGTCTCCAGCATCACACCCTGGGCTGAAGGTGGCGCTAAACCGCTAGGTTTAAGAATCCAATTCATAAGGTAAAAGGGGGCAAAAGGCCCAACGTCAAGGTGTACCCCATATGACTGGCAGTGATAGCACCACCACCACTCAAAAGGAGAGGCCAGCTGCCTTGCAGCACTCAAAGCGCCCTTTGAGAGGGAAACCAATAAGCAGACTTGCCTCAAAGGCCAGAGTTCACACTGGCCAGAGAGAGTAGTGGCAGCCTGGTGGGTGTGCTCCCCTCAGGCACAATCAGGGCCACAAAGTGGCACAGGAAGGAACTGGTCCCTGTGCCCCCCTAGTATCCACCTATGGCTCTGAAACAGACACTGCGCCTCTGCGTGGAACCCCTAAGCCACCTCAGCACTCTGTAGGAAGCAAGCATTCCAATGAGCAAGGTGCCTGGGCACAGAGCTGCAAGGATGCCAGCCAGCTAATGAGGGCCCTGCTTTTCCTGGATTGTTCTACTCCGTCGTGCAGATGGCGGGGAGCTTTGGGGGCCAGGCTCCTGGAGAAAATGACCAGGAAGGCCCCAGTTTTACGATGCTCACATGGACACTCAGTCGTGTTGGGAAGAAAATCCTCCTGGGAATGGAAACTTTTCCCTTTCCGTTGTGACAATGGCTTTAGATGTCTCCAGTTGGGGACAGAGCAGCCAGCCAGCCCCAGTGTGTATGAACTTGCTCTAGCTCCATATGGAAGATAATCACTGCACTTAACTAATGTGCTCTCAACAGGGTTATGTCCACTCCAGGACTGGACACTAACAGAGATGGCCACTGGGGAAGCTAAAAAATGTATTGTTTTCCTTTTTAAATCTAAGGATGCAATGAATTAGATCAATTCGCTTTATCCTAATCCTACTAAGCAAAAGGAAGTTTTTAATACAATAGGTCACTAGTAATGTACATCATCAGAATGTAAACCACTTCTACTGGAACATTTTTGGATCTAATGGAGATCAAATCACACCAATGACTTAAATAAAAAGAAGTTTGTTTATCTCCCAGCCTAAGATGATAGACAATCTGGTGGTGGGACCAGGGAGGGTGGGATATGGTTAGGGAGCGGGCCTCGTTGAGGCAGGATTTTTCGACCTTGTAGCTCTATTACCTCCTGGTGTGTTTCCCACATTTGGATAGGCAGCTCACTACCACTACGAAGGGTTTTTTCCTTTCTTTTAAAGGCAAAACCCTAAAGTTGTATAGCCCTTGTCATGTTCATCTATTAGCCAGAACTTAGTCACTTAGCAATGGCTGGCAGGCAGCGTTCAGCTAAAGCTCTGGGGTTTGGGACGCCTGGGGGGGCTCAGCGGTTGAGCGTCCGCCTTTGACTCAGGTCATGACCCTGGGGTCCTGGAATTGAGTCCCACATCAAGTTCCCCACAGGGAGCCTGCTTCTCCCTCTGCCTGTGTCTCTGCCTCTCTCTCTGTCTCTCATGAATAAATAAATAAAATCTTTAAAAAATAATAAAATAAAGCTCCGAGGTTCTATGATTAAAAGGAAATGGATACTAGTAGACAACAAGCTGTGTTTTAAAAATGCTAAATGTATTTGTGGACACAAACCTGTTTACAAACACGCATGGGAATGATAAGCACCAAATCAGGATAGGGATTATATGGGTCATGAGGGAGAGAGGAGTCTTGAGATTAGAGCGTGAGGCACATAGGGGCTTGCAACTGTATCATCAATGTTTTATTTTTTATTTTTATTTTTTTTAAGATTTAATTTTTTTGAGATTTTATTTATTTATTTGAGAGAGAGAGAGGGAACACAAGCAGGGGAAGAGGCAGAGGGAGAGGGAGAAGCACACTCCCCATTGAGCAGGGAGCTTGACACAAGGCTCAATCCCAGGGCCCCCAGGATCATGACCAGAGGTGAAGGCAGATGCCCAACCAAATGAGCCAGCCTGGCGCATCAAGATCTTTATATTTATTTGCAAGAGAGCATGTACTCCTGTGAGGGGGGGCGGGCAGAGAGGGAGGGAGACTCTCAAGCAGACTCCACACGGAGTGTGAAGCCCAACACAGGGCTCAATCTCACAACCCCGAGATCATGACCTGAGCCAAAACCAAGAGTCGGAGGCTTAACCAAACCAGGCGCTCCAATGTTTCCTTTTTTAAAATATCTGAGTAAATGTGGCAAAATGTTCAGATCTGCCAAAGTTGGGTAATGGATACATGGGTGTTTTAGGTTTTTATATGTTAGAAATAAATCTCCATCAACATGTACAAAATTATAAAATTTAGCATTATCTCAACAACCCAACTGCAGCTCCACTCATAATTAAGTTACATTTCACCAATTCTAAAATGCACATTTTTCTGCATTTCAGCTCCCTGAAATGAGTGCATCTAATTATATTAGGCAGCATTTTTTTCTTAGCAGTACATAAAATAAGGTTTTCTTTGACAGTAAATGCTGACTTAGGTTTGAAGATGTACAATGCATAAATCGCACTTTGTGGTAATACGTTCGACGGTAGAGCTGGGGGAGGTTTCTACAAATGAGCACCTCAAAGCTCAGGAAGCTATTAGAACCCCGTCCCCGGATTCTATCAGACAGTTTTCTGACTTCACGCTAATGTTCTTTCCAGCAATAGTGTCTCTGACTGAGGTCATGCAAAATCCGCACATTCAGACTAATTTTCTCGCAACTGAGGAAAACATAGCAGATAAAAGCCCTCCTTTATTAGTTCTAAAGTGCTTGAGAATCTCTTCTCTGGTAAGTGACATGAATGGCACCTGCAAATGAAACTCAATTCCAAACGGGAAGAAAACAGAGTCGGATAATTACAGGACCAAAATTTTGGACAGATCGAGAAGACACAGCAGACACAGCTGTCTGAGGACAACCAAGGCTTCTCCATCCACCCAAAGCCTAGTCCATGTTCCTGGCCAGCAGAGATGACGGGAAAGAATGCCAGGGTCCGTGTTCCTTGGATGTTTGCTACGTGGTATTGTGGAACTCTCTTGTTAGAAAATTAACTAAGAATACATCAGCAATATTGTTCCCTCAATATTATCAAGATGCAAATGAAACAAAATGGGAAAAAAAAATCCATACAGCTGCTTTATCCAACTGCTGAAAAATAAATCACCATTTATTTAAAAAAAAAACATTTATGAAAGTTTTCTTCATTTCTCACATTCAGTTAGTATACAGTTGGCATTTTCAAAATTCAAACCTGATGTGGATTTGGAATTCAATGCAGCACATTGGAAGACATCTGAGTGAAAAAATAAAAGTTCTAGCCATATGCTACTGGTGCATGAATTTGAATATTTGAAAGGTAATCTAGAAATGCGAATGTTTCCAATTCTCCTTACCAACAACAGTAATTCATAGCAACCACACGTTTTATAGATTGAGCCACTTCACCATCTGAGAGACAATAGTAGGGCAGACGGAGTCAGGGGCTGGGCTGCTGTCCCAGCCTGGCTAGTGTGGGATTTTCACTAGGTCACGACCACGCTGGAGGTCTGCTTGGTCACTACTGAGGGTGCAGTAATGATTCTTGCCTCACTGGGCATCTTAACACATTCAGGAGTCTGGAAGTGTTTCAGGTTTGGTTAGCAATTGGATGCAAAACCTGAAGACCTCTTACAATGGCTGCTTCCCAAAGACATAGGTGACACGGTGACACAAGCTCTAATGTCGGGCCCGTTGGATTGTCTTCTTACTCCAGTCTATTTATCTACATGGCTAGGAGGGAAATGAGCCAGGGATTAAACCAATAGCAGGGACTGTCCCCCTGGCTCTGCTGCTTGTTTGCACTCTTGACTAGAATAGCACAAGCCCCTGGCCCCAGCTGGGAAGGTTCCCGGACAGTGCCCAACCAGCCCGGGCCAAGCCTCTAACTGGGTCACTCCGTCACGGAGCATACCAGCCAAGTGGTCACACACATTGCTAATCCACTCACGTGCATTTGGGAGACACGAACCCTGGCAGGAGACTAAAATCTATGGCAATAATTATGCTCCCTTGCTTTCCAAGCCACGTGTCAAGAATCCATCCCATGTGTTTGCAGGATGGCGACGCCATGGAGAGGTCCAAACACTCAACGCTATGATTCCTATGCACTTGGAGATGAGAAGTAGGTGGCAGGACTCGTGACAGAAGTGTGCCATCTTTTACCAACTCGGTAAGAAGTCGGGAGAACAGAAATGATAGCATTCTTTTGGATCTATCCTGGCAATAATTCACAATGGACTGGTCTTGGGACACCTGGATGGCTCAGTGGTTGAGGTTGAGTGTCTGCCTTCGGCTCAGGGCATGACCCCGGGGTCCTGGGATCGAGTCCCACATCGGGCTCCCCAGAGGGAGCCCGCTTCTCCCTCTGCCTGTGTCCCTGCCTCTCTCTCTGTGTCTCTCATGAATAAATAAATAAAATCTTAAAAACAAAACAAAACAAAACAATGGACTGGTCTTTCAGTCGGCCCCAGTTTATGAAGACTGGTGCTCTTCTCAGGGACATCAGAGAGCACAGCAAAGGGCAGGGAGCAGGGCAAAGAGCCACAGTTCAGTGCGAGGACGGTGTTGGTGTCCACGATAACATGGTCCAGCTGTTCAGGTCTCCAGCCTGCTCCCCGCTCCTCACCCCAATTCAAAGCCCCAGGGCTGGGGAAAATCCCTGAGGAGCGGCTTCATATTGCTTGGTAGAGATGCCCTTCTTGGTACGAACTTTTTATAAGATGACTTATTGCAATGTTACCAGACCAAACTCCCTGCAGAAGCAGTCACGGCCCATAGGACCAACAGCGATCACTTCTTCAATCCCAATTTGCCCTTCTAGAGACCTGAGACCCTGAGCTCTTGCATCCAATCCCCACTCGCCCCGCCGCCCCAGGAGCTTCCAAACCAGACATGAACTTGCCAGGAAGCACGTCCTTCTTCAACAGGCCTTCAAGTACCCTAGAAGGCAAATATGATCTCCATCCTGGGCAGTGAAACAGAATCCAAGGCAGAAGTGGGAAGGTCTGGATAACACAGGCGATCTGGGACTTGGCTCCCTCTGTGGGGTCTGCCAAGCTCAGCTGCAATGGTCTGACTTTATCTCTGCAGCCTAAACTTGATCAGAGACCCAGGGTGACCAAGGGAGTTCGGTGGTTGGGTGGTTGCTGTGGATGCTGTGTGGTTCGCTTGCTTGCCTTAACCTGGAGGGTGCCTAAGATTACACAGCTAATGAAATAGCGTCCCTGAGCCCAGCTGCTTTATGCAGCATGGACAGCAGCTGATTAAGTCGTCAGTCAGGCAAGCCCAGAAGGCCATGGATCGGCACAACAGCGAAGATCTGAAAACACCCAAGCCCAGCAAGCATGGGGCCGATCTGGAATTCCAAGGCGGTAAGGTAAGACGCGGGGCCACTGGAGCGATCGGGTTGCTCTACCAATGGAAAAATGTGGCCTGCTTTCTACTCCAGCCCTTAGCAGGCCAGGAAACACTTGAGAAACCTGAGAATTTGACCATGTCCAGAAACCAACGTTCAATAATAACTCCCTAGTTGAGCAAGTGCTATGCTGAAAAGGTCTTTCTATTTGATCGCGAGCCATACATCAGCTTGCCTTTAACTCTATTGTCAGGAGAAGCCCAGAACATTTTCCAAGAGAGATCAACCCTAACGTTATTTGGGTCATACTGCTGACATACACAAATAATGGGAAGTGTGTGACTAATTCAGAAACAGCCAGGGAAGGTCGACGTCTGGTTTGTTTCTTAACCCACGCTGATCCGCAAGTAACATTAATAGGCATTTGCCACTATCTGCTCGTCAATGCTGCAGTCGTTAAATGGACAGAAGGAGAGACAGGATTTCACACTCATTAAAATAAAAAAAAAGTAGGTTAGGATACCTAGTGACTTAGGCCCGGAAATCACACACTTAAGAAGCATTTATATAATGAAGCCTCAATAAACCTGCCTGTGAAGCAGAAATGATCGCAACCCCATTTTATCAATACGCAGCCTGATAGCCAGGCACGCGAAGTGATTCGCCCGAAGTTCCTCAGAAGTTAATAATAGCCAAGCCACAGTTAGGATGCCGAGACCCCGGGATTCGTACCCAGGCCACAGGGCCGTGCGCTGTCCCTCTCCAGGAGGGCAGGCTGAGGACGCGATGCCCAGTCCTCATGGGGACCAGCCGGCACGATGCAGAAGCACTGCTCCTCCCGGGACGCGCCATCTCCACGCACCCACAAAGGCAACCAGCCTTCCTGCACCTGCAACCCCGGGGCCCATTAAGAGACCCGGCGAAAGATGATGGGAAGGTGGTCTCTAGATGAGCCCCCGAGCCTTGCCCAAGTGGGCAGGGAGCCCGTGATGCGGGGAGGCCGCACGCAGACCTGGGCCATCGGTGACACTCTGCTAGGAGGAAAGGCCATCTCTGAGCCCACTGAAACACATCCTAGACATGCCACAAAAGCCAGCGGACCAGCATCCTGGAGCACCCCCGCACCCCACATGACCCCGGAGAGGGTGGTCCCGTGAATAAGGGGCAGGGTGCTAAGAGTGATGTGTGCCTGGAAAAGCAGAGGAGCAGGGCTGGGGCAGGGGCGTGTCCGTGTCACTGTCATCTCTTCCTTCCACAGAGGAAGAGGCTCAGGCGGACAGTACTGGCGGGCCTGCCCTAGATCGCCTGGGTCTTCAGGGGCCGCGCTTCAGACTCCCAGGCTTCTGATGCCCAAAGCCACAGATGGCTCTAGATGGTGCTTCTTAGTTGAATACATCCATAGATCACCTGCAGGCCCCACCAGAGGCAGGGTCTGCCTCAGTAGGTCCGGGATAGGGCCTGAGACTCTGTGTTTCTAACTAGCACACGGGGGATGGTGGAGCTCAACATGGACCACACGTTGAGTAGTGGGATCTAGAACATATTCTGTGACTGATGATTTTAGGCCTTTCTCCTGCTCCCAAAGAAAGGCTCTGCACATAGCCAAAAATCAAATCACTATCAAGTAGCTCTTATTTTTTTTAAAGATTTTGTTTATTTATTATTTGAGAGAGAGAGAAAGAGAGAGTGAAAGGGAGCAAGAGGAAGAGCAGAGGAAGAGGGACAAGCAGACTCTATGCCAGGCACAGCACCCAACACAGTTCCTTGTCCATCTCTCCACTAGCCAATTGGCCCCAAGAAGGCAAGGATTTTTTTCTGTTTTGTTCATTGCCATATCTATTCCAGGGTGTGGTGCATAATGGCATGATAGGCTCTTCAGTATTTGTAGAATGAAGGAAAAAAAATTAGTTTTTAATAAAACTGTTAAGGTACCAACCAGATTCATCCTCTCAGACTTCAGAGATCACCTGCTTATATCTAATATGCTATTTTCCAATCTGGGAAAACTACCTCTTCAATATTTCAAAAAGGTCCGTTGTTAGACTGGAGGAGATATTTTTATCTTGTCCTGCAAGTATGGGCTTCGTGGAGAAAGGCATCCCCCTGGTTTTCCAGCTCTCATTCACCATTCAGCCCAGATTCCTCCTCCTTCCTCCTCCTGGGGCCCCCACAGACAAGAGGCAGATCGCAACTGGCAAGCAGGCCTCCCCATGCGAGGGGCCTCCCACTCCTGCTTGCACATGGGGAGGATTCAAGAGAAGCCAGAAGGCAGGATGGTGATTCCTCCTCACACATGAGATAAGGTGGTGGCTCAGGGAGGCAAATGACTTGTGCAGGGTCTCACTGCTATCTGGTGGTGGGCCTGGGATGAGAACCCCAGCCGCCTAAACCCCCAATAACTCTCTGCCATCTGCTCCTCTTTATAACCAGAACGTGGGATCTGGTCTGACAGTGGCTTCAGTTCTAAGACCCAGGACAGGGATCCCAGAGGAGTCTCGTGACATCCGCAGAACCGGTAAAAGTCAGACCTTCCCTGGGACCAGTCCAGCATATCCCCCCCAAAGGCCCTAACCAAGCAGAGAGGGCTGTGTGTCCCGTGGAAGCCAGGATCCACGCTGCTGAGCACCTCACCAGCACACATCTCCAATCAGTGCGGAGCTGTGGGCAGCTCCCCCGAAGGGCCCAGAGGACCCGTGGTCATGGTCACCTTCAGAATGACAAGACATGTTTGGAGCTTGGAAGTTAGGACTTTGAAGTCATAGATTGAAATGACCAAGCTCACCCCTGCCTGCCTTTACCCCAAAGGCCACTTTCGACTCCTTTTCCATTCTAGATGTGCATACCTAGCCGGGGCTGGCCTAGGGGCATTCATGAGGGTCCGGACTCACTTGACTTGATCCAGATTCAGATCCCCAGGGGTTAGGGTTCTCAGAGGACCCACTTGAGTTATAACTCACATTACAATTCACATTCACTCACAGCTCAGTTTGCCCTGAGGCCTAGGGTCACCGCCTAAATATGCTGGACCTACACTAACCTAGGCTTAACGAGGTTTTGCAGTCCTAACAGCGCAGACTCTCTAGACACATGCTCCTGTTTGCCTGTAGCCATCTGCCTATGGCATCAAACTAACAATTACGTCTGCTTCCCTCCAGGGCAGGGCAGGAAGCCACGCACCTGGTGAGCTGTAGGACAGCTGCTCAGAACTCTAGGAGAGGAAAGACTTTCCTTCTACCCTCTTAGGTTCGGTACCTGGGGCCTGTAGGTTAAACCGACAAGAGAGAGATTAAAAGGGGGAGAAGCAAGCAAGCAAATTTTATGTGGTATTAACATTTTTATGTGTCACAGGGGGTCTCACAGAAAGAAGTACAAGCCCCAGGTGGTTAGACCCAGGGGTTTATATGCCATTTTAACAAAGAGGGATACATTGTGGAGATGTGACAAAGCAAAGGAACAAGGGATTTGTGGGAAGTGACAAGGAAATGTGTCAGGGAGATAAGTGCTACTGCAGTAAGTTTGCCTTGTACAGCCTCATCTGAGCTTCAGCTCCCCATCACCAGTGAGAACAATGCTCTCCTCTTCCTGGTCCTGGGAGGCCACCTTCCTCACAGGAAATGCATGTCCTTCTTAGGTACAGATGGGGTCAGCGGAGAGCCCCTCCGGTAACAGCTGTCTTTCAAGGGCCTTCGGCTCAAAATAATCAAGATGCCAAAGTGGCAGGTGTGGGGATCCCCTTTAGGACCGTGAAGCAAGGGCTGCTGGGTGGCACAGGGACCAACCTTCACACATCAAAAGCAGTAGGAGTGAAATACAAGAAAGAAAGTACGCAGGGATCCCTGAGTGGCTCAGCGCTTTAGTGCCTGCCTTTGGCCCAGGGTGTGTTCCTGGAGACCGGGGATCGAGTCCCATATCAGCCTTCCTGCATGGAGCCTGCTCCTCCTCTGTCTTTGTCTCTGCCTCTCTCTGTCTCTCGTGAATAAATAAATAAAATCTTAAAAAAAAAAAAAAAAAAAAAAGAAACTACGCATTTACAGCTTCCCCAAACCCTCCTTCCATGCTGTCTAACGCTGGCTCCCATACCACCGTTTTGAGTTTGTTTTTTATCTCAAAGCCCGATTCACTATTGCCCCAACTGTAACAATCTCCTACTCTTTCATTCCCTCCTCTCCTTCCCTCCCTCCCTCTCTACCTCTCTCTCTGTCTCACACACACACGCGCGCGCACACACACACACACCCTCCACTTAGAGAAAAGTTGGTAGCATTTCCAGATGAGCCAGAAGGGAGGGGACATGGCTTTATCTTTGTTTCCTCTAGCTACTGTGAAAGGGTGACCGGAGAACCAGGTGAGGGCTGCTGACCACGGAAGACAAGGTAACAACCAGCCAAGCCAGAACAGAGGAGAAGATGCCAGAAAAAGAGAAAAGCAGTGAGTGAGGGAAGAAGAGGAATGGAGAGAAGCCGTCCTAAGGGCCGGGTAAGCAAGCGCTCCACTCCCATCCCACAGGGCTGGAGCTTCGGGAAGAACGGGAAGAACGGAGCAACATTCTGCATCCCGCTGCGCTTTTCTGCTGCAGGTCCCAAAGGGAGCGGGCTATTGTAAACGGATTTGCCCTTGGCCTCCGCATCAATCGGACTGGAGACCTCAACATCTGCCAGTGCAAGCTCGGGCCGTCCTCACCTCCTCCCTGGGGTGAACCTCTGTGTGGATCACGGGCCAGGACAACAGCAACGTTACCCCAATTAAATGCAATTACACACCCAAAGAAAGGTTCCTTACTACACAGTCTTAGAGCCAGATGCCTACGCGCTGGACGTGCTGCGACCAGATCTCACGGCTACAAAACCAGAGGCCCAAAGAGGTTGGTCAAGGTCACGCACGTTGCTAGGAACAGAGCCTGCGCTGCCTGTCAGGACGGCCCTCTTTCCACTACTCACACTGCCGAAAACAACTACATTTAATTTTAGTTCATCACACATTCAGCTTGCGCTTTCGAAGAATTTTATAGTCCCCACTCCATCTGTGCATCTTGCCATTCTAGTAGCTTCCCTGTACTCAGCGCTTCCCGTGTGTCTATCTGTTGCGCTCTCCGCAAAAGAAGAGAGGTCCACGAGTTCAATCAATCGACATCTGTTTGTTGTTTCCACAGCACAGAGATGCCAAAACATTCGTGGTTGAGCGTTATTCCGCGTTATTCTGGAAAGGCCAGTTCCAGATCGCCAATCCACTCTGGAGAAGGGCAGAGAAAGATTGCGCCCAGGGCTTACGGCCACCAAGAAGGTCACCGTTGTCAACACATGGCACACACTGTCATTTAGGGAGGTATCAGGTTTTACTTTTCAGAAGTGCTTCAAATACCCTGAAGACCATGAGGTTGAAACCAACCAGGCCGAATGTGTGTGAACACGCGCGTAACTGTTCAAATGGCACACGGAGCGCAAAGTTAAAAGTTCGGTTTTGATACCGCCTGGGCATGAATGCCAAGGGTGCTGACGTGCAACAGAAGCCAATCTTGAGGCCCGTGGTACCTGAGGCGCATTTAGAGGCCGTAACTGTGATAGCCTGGTTGCCTCTGGGACCTAGGAGCAGGTGTGCTCATCTCCGCCAGAGCATCGGTCCAAAGCCACACCGCTGGAAACAGTCGCAGGGTTTCCAAAACACCACTGGGTGTGAACAAAAAAACAACATCCAAACAGTCCAAATTAAGCACCCGCTTGCTCCAGATTAATAGTTGATTTCATCCGCAAGTTGTGCATCTTGGGGAAGCAGAGTCCACAGCATTGTTTGTGAAGCACCTACACACAGAAGGGAATTTTATTTGTGTGCAGATACTATGCGTGCAGAGATGGCTATCTGTGCAGATAAATGCTTCAGGGACTTTGAGCTTTAGGAAAATGGAATCTGGCTACAGTTTCTTCTCTCTCTGCTCTCTCTGTTGCTTTAATCTTTTATATCCTTACAGCAGCCGGATGGAAATCCATGCTTCCACTCTTCTAAGGTGTAGAGGTAAATGAGCAAATGAAATTTCAAGGATGAGCACACACTTCGTATTCTACATGCAGTAGCTTGTCTTTCTGCTGTGATACACATTCTGACTTTGGTGACTAAAATCCTACTGAGGGTTCAGGAACATGCAACAATATTTAGTGGCTGTGCATGCAAAGCTCTGTGCTAAGCACCAAGTGTCAGGCTTCCAGTAGCTTTGCAAAGCAGACCTCCTGTAGAAAAGACACTGTGACCTAGCATCTACTGCTCCCAGTCTCAGCTCCGAACTGCTCACTGGTCCACAGGCCCTGGCCAGCTCTCCTCCACACTCTCCCCGGCACTGACTTTATCACGTGACCTTCTATTCGTGCTGGTTCTCCAAGATGAGTCATGTTTGGCCAACGCCAAGGTTCTCCTGAAACATGACTCAAGTTCCAGACTCTGCTCTTCCCATTCACGTGAGGGCTTGGTCGTCTGCTTGCAAGCACCCCAACCAGATGGGTTAGCGTTTCCCACTCCCTGGGCAAGGCACAACTCTAACAAGGTGAAAGATTAAAGAGATGCATGTCAGTGTCACGCCTTTGAGAAGTTTATGATCTCAGTAGGAGTGCAAACACAACCACAGAAGATGGCATGTATCAAAGGAGTAATACAGAGAAGCCCAGAAGAGGGGGGAAGAAATGAAGACCAGTAAGGGATATGCCTTTCTACAAGTAGACTGCATTTCAGAGAGAAAAAAAAGCATTCATTCATTCATTCATTCATTCAACAAATGGGATTTACCACATGTAAAAAAGTATAAGCTACTTTAACTGAAATCCAGGTGATATACCAATGAGCTTACAGGAGATGGTGAACACACCAACATCTATAACGCAGAGACAACTGGGACAAGAGCTGGAAACACAATGGTAGGAGCCTCTGCTTTCTTCAGAAACTGTCTCCTCCTCCTTTCAACTCTCCGCCCAAATACCATCATCAACAGAGATTAAGTTACACAAACTCTGGGTGTTACACAAATGAGCCAAAGATGACCCATGTGTTCTGGCCCTTTGATTGTTAATAATTTCTTCACTACACTCTGAGACCTGTTAGCTCGAAAGTCTGCTGGTGCCAAATTCAAATTTTCATACATCCCATTATTTTTTTAAATAGCCCAAACAAGCATATGTTTTGCTATTTAAAGCCTGTCTGTTTCATACACCTTACAAAACCACCTCCACTATCTGCTGGTCATTGATGCGAAAGAACCTTGTGGGGTATAAGTCCCTATGCTACTACTGCCCTCTGGAGCTTCCTGACCTAGACCCTCCCCCATGACCTGCAACATCATGGAGACACAGGTGTGAGACCCTCTCCAAGGATCCTCTCCCTGGAGTGACCCTGCCCTCCTCAACCCTCCAGCAGCAGTCTCTGAACTCCTGCTCTCAGGAGCAAGGGCCCCCCTCCTTGTAGCCCCAGGCAAACCGGCCTCAGTGTTGCCCAACAAAGCTTGTGTACACTACTGCCACCTAGTGGGCACCTCTCTTTCCTTGCTTGCCCCCCCCCCCCGCCCCCCAATGCTCTACACCAGGCTGCCATGTTTAAAACCATGTCACCTGGCTCCCTGGCCCCAGACAGATTAGAGAAAGGGTACAAAGCTGAGCCAAGCCTGACCAATTAGATAATCTTTTTCAGGATGAGAGAATCAGGATTCAGACAATGAAAAAAGGCAAGTCAGACACCCAGGTCTCCTTTGTTTGAAGGGGGGGGGGCCTCTGTTACTTGTAATGAAACCCTGTTAAAGAATTCAAAAATATCAAGAGAAAGGCCCAGCATAACTTTCAATCGTTGGAAATCGGGGAAGAGCTTGTGTAAGAAAAGAAACAGGAATTGGGATGAGTTCTTCACAAGCAGTCATCCACAGAGATGTGAACGAGCACGGTCGGCCTGCTCAAAGGGAAGGTGGGCCAAGCTAGAGGAACTGGTGAAGCTGGAGGAGTTCATTGAGGCCAGTCAGGTAGGCTGGGCCCAAATGGGGATGCATGTGTATGAGCAGGTTGCAAGCCACAGGATGCCAATACCTGAAGGAAAACCACATTTTCCTTTTTCCCTGAATTTCTGAGGTGTTTATGCTAATGCTAAGAGTGCAGTCCTAATTGTGCAGCTGAGATGACATGCTGCCACTCATTCTGCCTCCCTGCCCCTCAGGAAAGCTAGAAACTATGCAGAAAGGGGTGGGGAAAAATGCAAGGGCAGCCAGCTTCCAGAAGTACTGACATATCACCATCTATGGCTAAGGAGACCACCATCATGGGCAGCAGAGATCTGCTGAAGTGGTCTGAGCAAGGCAGAAACTGTGCAGTTGGTATTTAGGAAGTTCTGGCTGAAGATGTTGAAGATGGTTTGGAGGGGGAGAGCCTGGAGCCAGAAAATCAGGTGTAAAGATATAAAACCTGTCCTGAAATGATGGAGACACTAGAGTACACAATTCCTCAAGGAAGAGCAGGAATCAAGACTAGAACTGCCCAGGGTAGGAGGGAGGAGGCAATGTCTTCACTGTAGGGGGTGAAACCGAGGGAGATTTAAGAACCTAGAGCCAGGGATAGAGCTTTAAAAATTCAAGAAAGAGAAAGGTTTTGCTTTTCATAATAATGAAGTAGTTTCTAACAGACCAATTTCTTGAAAATAACAACTACCAACCTTAGTTTTAAATAACAAATCAATGAACAAAGAAACAAAAATAATACCTCAATGTAGTGGAAAGCAAAAACTATAGGGGAATCTACACTTGATAAAAAGGAAAGGTGATGGATGGACTTTGTTTTTTAAGAAAAAAGCAAGTCAGTGCCATATGGGCTCTTAAAACATAGCTGGAAACTCAAGGTGTTACCAGCTTGAAGCACCAGAAGGCAGAGTCCACAGCAAACACAGAAGCTATAAAGCAAGGGGCAAAATCCCAGGAAGGAGAGTCTGAGAGATGGAAGCCCTACATTTTGTGGAAAAACTCTGCCTCAATCTGTAACTATCCATGTGGGGAAGATAACAAGCATATAAGCTAAGGCTAAACGAAATATAAAGAGATTTAGCTGCTGCTCACCACAAAAAAAGACAAGGGTTGGAATTACAGTGAACTCTAGATAACTGCCTAATGACACAAAACAAGACAAATCAATATTTTTCAAGAAAAACAGAATCCAGGGGTGCCTGGGTGTCTAAGTCGGTTAAGTGTTTCACTCTTGGTTTCGGCTCAGGTTGTGATCTCAGGGTTGTGAGGTTGAGCCCTGTACCAGGCAGTCAGCACAGAGTCTGCTTGAAATTCTCCCTCTCTCTTTCCCTCTCCTTCTTCTTGTTTTTTTTTGTTTTTTTTTTTTTTTTTTATAATAGTCACAGAGAGAGAGAGAGAGAGAGAGGCAGAGACATAGGCAGAGGGAGAAGCAGGCTCCATGCACCGGGAGCCCAACGTGGGATTCGATCCCAGGTCTCCAGGATCGCGCCCTGGGCCAAAGGCAGGCACTAAACCGCTGCGCCACCCAGGGATCCCCTTTCCCTCTCCTTCTAACCCCCCCCTCCACTCATGCAATCTTGCTCTCTCTTTTTCTAATAAATAAATAAATCTTTAAAAAAGAATAACGGAGTCCAGAGTCTCTACAATATGTCATTCACAACATCTGTGTTATAATCTAAAATGTCTAGACATATGAAGAAACAAGAAAATATAACCTATACTCCAGAGAAAAGTCAAAAGCAATCAAAAAGACTGACCCCAAAATGACCCACATTAGAATTAACCGACAAGGATTTTAAAAGCCTATTAAAACTATGCACATACTATCTTAGCACAAAAATCAATATGCATGACAAACAAAACACACTTCATAGTAACAAGAACCAAATGAAAAATTAAAATCTGAAATGTAAAACAATCTCCTGAATGGGCTTAAGAGCAGAATAGAAAGAACATAAGAGAGTCTATAAACTCAAAGACAAAACAGACTTATTCAGTCTATAAACCAGAGAGAAATAAAGATGGAAAGCAATAAGAACCTCAGGGACCTATGAGACTATCTATCCATCTATCCAAGTTTAGCAATTGAAGTCTAAGAAGGAGAAGAGAGAACAGGAAAGATAAAGAACAAGGCATAAATATTATTTGAAGATACAATTTCCCAAATTTGTTTGAAGACCTAAGTTTTGAGGTGGGTGGAGGATGGTGAAATAGGGGAAGAGGATTAAAGAGCATGCTTATCATGATGAGCACTGAGTAATATACACAATTGCTAAATCACTATATTATGCACTGGAAACTAATATAACATTGTATGTTAACTATACTGCAATTAAAATTAAAAACTTGATTTAAAAAAAAGACATACATTTCATGTTTAAGAAGATCCATAAACACCAAGCAAGGGACATATAAAGAGAGCCACACCTCTTTGTGTCAAAAAGGGAAAAATAGAAAAAAGGGATTAAACAACAACAACAACAACCAAAACTCAGCAACAAAACATGGTGGAGGCACTCAGAAAGGGTGGAAAACCCATTAGGGACAGAAGATCAAAGATAAAGATGACAGTAGATTTCTCATCAGAAACAATGCAAGTCACAAAACAGTGGAGACACATCTTCAAAGTGCGAAAAGAAAAAAAAACCTGTCAAATTAGGATTTTATATCCAGTGAAAATAACTTTTAAAAACAAAGTGAACTAAATACTTTTTCAGACATGCAAAAACTAAAAGAATTCAATTCCAGCAGATCAGCACTGTAAGAAATGATAAAGGAAATCATTCAGGCCCAGGGAGAGTGATACAAGATAGAACTCTGGACATAAACAAAAGAATAAAAAGTACCGTACCAGAAACAATAACTATGGAGACTAATATAAAATACCTTTTTCTTATTATTTAAAAGGCAACTTTAAATGGCATCCAATTGTTTAAAACAAAAATACTAACAATGAACGGTGGGGTTTGTAACAAATATGGAAGTAATAAAAGATATGATAACCAGACTATAAAGGTCAGGAGTAAAGAAATAGCAATATACTCTTTGAAAGATTCTTATACAATAACTAGTGTAATAAAACTTGAAGGTTGACTGTGATGATGATATATACTACAAATGCTAAAGAAACTACTAAAATAATACAAAGAGGGCCTCCTGGGTGGCTCAGTGGTTGAGCGTCTGCCTTTGGCTCAGGGGGTGATACCAGTCTGGGGATCAAGTCCCACATTGGGTTCCCTGCAAGGATCCTGCTTCTCCCTCTGCCTATATCTCTGCCTCTCTCTGTGTCTCTTATGACTAAATAAATAAATTCTTTAAAAATAAATAAAATAAAATAAAATAAAATAAAATAAAATAAAATAAAATAAAATAATACAAAGAGATACAGCTATTAAGTAAATACAAACAATAAAATAGAATCAAAAAAGGATGATCCCTCCAAAGGGAGGCAGAAAAGCAGAAAAGAGTACTAAAGAACAGATTGGACAAACATAAAACAAATAACTAAGTGGTTGGTTTAAACTCTACTAAATCAATAACTATATTATATGTAAATAATCTAAATATCCCAATTAAAACACAGAGATTGTCAAATGAGAAAAAAACATAATATTAAACCACATGCTGCTTACAAGGAATCCACTTTAACTACAAAGTCACAAATATAAAGAAATCTACTATACTAGTATTAATCTAAAGACAGAATGGCTGTATTTTTTTTTTAAACTTTTATTTATTTATTTATTTATTTATTTATTTATTTATTTATTTATGATAGTCACACACAGAGAGAGGGGCAGAGACACAGGCAGAGGGAGAAGCAGGCTCCATGCACCGGGAGCCCAACGTGGGACTCGATCCCGGGTCCCCAGGATCGCGCCCTGGGCCAAAGGCAGGCGCCAAACCACTGCGCCACCCAGGGATCCCCCAGAATGGCTGTATTAATAGCAGACAAAGTAGATTTTAAACTACAGAATATTACCAAAGTAAAAGGAATAATTCATAAATACAGTGGTGTCAATTAACAAGAGAACAACACAACCCTATATATGTAGACACCTAACAACAGAATTTTAAAATACATGAAGAAAAGTGATAGAACTATAAGGAAAAATAAATCCATAATTATAGATCTCAGCAACCTTCTCTCAATAACTGAGAGAATAAGAAGGCAGAAAATCAGCAAAGAAAGGACACTTGAATGCTATCAACAAAACTGATATAATGTTAAGAATACCAAACCCAACAACAGAACACTACCCGTTCAAGTGCACAGGAAATGTTTACCAAGATAGACCATATTCAGGGCCATAAAACATATCAATAGATGTAAAGGGATTAAAGTTATACAAATGTGTTCTCTGACCATAATGGAATTAAACTAGAAATCAATAACAGAGGAACGCCTGGGTGGTTCAGCAGTTGAGCATCTGCCTTTGGCTCAGGGCACAATCCCGGTCCTGGGATTGAGTCCCACATTGGGCTCCCTGTGAGGAGCCTGCTTCTCCCTCTGCCTGTGTCTGTGCTTCTCTCTGTGTATCTCTCATGAATAAATAAATAAAATCTCAAAAAAAAAAGAAAAGAAATCAATAACTGAACAATATTTGAGAAATTCCCAAACAATTGAAAAATAAATAACATGTCTCTAAATAACCACAAGTCAAAGAATAAATCAAAAGGGAAATGACAAAGTATTTTAAACTGAATGAAAATGAAAACAACATATTACAATTTGTAGGGCACTGCTAAAGCAGAATAAGAGGAAAATTTATAACCCTAAGAGTCTATATAAACAAGGAGAAAGATCCCAAATCAGTAACTTCAGTGTCTTCCACCTCACAAACTAGAAAAATAACAGCACATGAAACCCAAAGCAAAGAGAAGAAAGGAAAGAATAGAGGGAAAAAATCAATTAAATAGAAAAAAATTAAAAAACAAGAAATAGGGGATTTTAATTAGACCAAAAGCTAGTTCTTTCAGAAGGTCAATAGAACTGATAAATCTCTAATCAGTATTATCAGGAAAAAAACATATTACCAATATCAGGAATAAGAAAGGTGATGCTACTATCATCTGTAGATATTAAAAGTATAATAGGTGGACAGTGGTAACAATTTTATGCCAATAAATTCAATAATTTAGTTGACAAATTCCCTAAAAGATACAAATTAACAGCAATCAACGGGAAAGAGATATATAGGGCAGCCTGGATGGCTCAGTGGTTTAGCACCACCTTCAGCCCAGGATGTGATCCTAGAGACCCAGGATCGAGTCCCACCTCATGCTCCTTGCAGGCAGTCTGTTTCTCCCTCTGCCTGTGTCTCTGCCTCTCTCTGTGTGTGTCTTCCATGAATAAATAAATAAAATCTTTAAAAAAAAGAGAGATTATATAATCTGAATAATCTTACATCTATTTGTAAACTTGAACTTATAGCTAAAAATCTCCCTTCAAAGACTTCAAGCCCAGATTAGTTTCAGTGGTGAATTCTACCAAACATTTCAAATAAAACTAATACTATAAACAAAACATCTGAGAAATTTAAGAGGGGAGAATTTTCTCCACTGATTATTATATGAGACCAACATCACTCCAGTAGAAAGACTAGACAAAGGTATACAAGGAAAGAAAACTAAAGACCAATATCTTTCAAGAATATACATGCAAAAATTATTAACAACAACAAAAAAAGGATGAACAAATCAAATCTAAGAATAAATGTAAAAGATAATACAGACCAAGTGGAGTTTATTCTAGGAGTGTGGGGTTGATTTAACATCAGAAAAAATCAATATAATTCACCATAGTAACAACTAAAAATGAAAAGTCATATGATCATCTCAGTAAACACAGTAACAACTAAAAAGGAAATCATATGATCATCTCAGTAAACAGAGAAAAAGCATTTGACAGAATCTGATATTTCTTCTTGGTAAAATCTATCTTCAGCTAACTAGGAATAGAAAGGAACTTCCCCAGCTTATTAAAGAGCATCTATTAGAAAAAAAAAAAAAAAAAGAGGAAAAAACAAAGCCAAATTCTATAGCGAATGTATCTATCATACTATCATACTTAAAAGAATGAATGCTTTTCTCCTAAGATCAGGAACAAGGCAAGATTTTCTCTCACCACTTCTACTTTTTTTAGAGTGAGGAGCAGGGGCAGAGGAGAGAGAGAATCTCAAGCAGGCTCTACACCCAGCGCGGAGCCCACCATGGGGCTTGATCTCACGACCCTGAGATCATGAACGGAGCAGAAATCAGGAGTTGGATGCTTAACTGACTGAGCCACCCAAGCACCCCATCCCATCACTTCTATTTAGTCTTGTACTAGAGGTCTAGCCAGAATTATCAGGCTAGCAAAAGAAGTAAAATGTAATCACTGGAAAGGAAGAAGTAAAATTGTATTTGCATAATATGATCATCTTGGTAGAAAATACCAAACAATTTACAAAAAAAAAAAAAGCCTTCAGAATAAGTGAATTCAGCAAGACAGCACACTACAACATGAATAAACAAAAAGCGGTTGTATTTCTTTATCTTAACAAACAATCAGAAATTAAAATTTAAAAAGCAGAATTCACGGTAACATAAAAACATGGACATACCAAGGGATAAATCTGACAAAAGATGTGCAAGACTCATATGGTAAGAAGTACAAAACATTGTTGAGAGAAATTAAAGACCTAAATAAATGGACATATAGACCATGTTCATGGATTAGAAGACTCAATTCTATTAAGATATTCTCTTTAAATTAATCTAAAAATTGAGCATCAGGGTTTTTTTGTAGCAGTTGCCAAGCTGATTACCAAATCACGTGTAAACACAAAGAACTGAGAACAGGTAAAACAACAGGCAGAAAACGAATTTGGAGGAATTTCACTACATGACCCTAAGACCCATTATAAAGCTACAATAATCAATATTGTGGGATTAGCATCAAGACAGGGCACCTGGCCAGCTCAGTGGGAAGAGTGTGCAACTCTTGATCACAGGGTCATGAGTTCAATCTCCATGTTGGGTGTAGAGATTACTTAAATAAATAAATAAGTACTTTATTTTTTTTTAAGATTTTATTTATTTATTCATGAGAGACACACACAGAAAGACAGAGACACAGGCAGAGGGAGAAGCAGGCTCCATGCAGGGAGCCTGATGTGGGATTCGATCTCAGGACTCGGGGATCACGCCCTGGGCCAAAGGCAGATGCTCAACTGCTGAGCCACCCAGGTGCCCCATAAATAAGTACTTTTTAAAAAAGGATAGACAAATAGATCAATGCAACAAAATAAAGAGTCTGGAAATAGACTCACACATACTTGGTCAATCAATTTTAAACAGGTATAAAAGTAATTTAGTAGAGAAATAAGTTTGTTTCAATGAATGGTTCTGGAACAATTTGAAATCCATATATTTAAAAAATGAAGCTCAATGCATATCTTGCATCACATATAAAAATTAATTCAAAATGGGCCACAGATCTAAATGTAAAACTATATAGCTTTTAGAGAAAAACGAAAGAGAAAATCATGTTAAGCCCATACCTCTTAGATGTAACACCAAAAGTGCAACCCATAAAAGCAATAATTGATAAACTGGATTTTAAAATGAAAAATATCTGTTCTGCCAAAGACATGGTCAAAAAATGAAAACACAAGTCAGAGTCTATGATAAAATATTTGCAGATCACATATCTGACAAAGAATTTATATCATAAATATATTTTTTAAAAGCTCAAAACTCAGTAGTAAGTAGATAACCAACCCAACAACAGAATGGGCAAAGACTTCAATGGACATTTCACTAAAGAAAATAAATTAATGGCAAAGAAGGACATGGGAAGATGCTCAACAATATGAGTCAGCAGGGAAATGCAAATGAAATCTATAACGAGATACTACCACCAAACACCTAGTAGAATGACTAAAACTTATAAAGATCATACCAAGTCTTAGCAAAGATATAAAGTCACTGGAGCTTTCACGTTTATATGAGAATATAAAATGGTACGAATAATCTGGGAAACATTTTGGCAGTTTCTTAAAAATTAAACAGTCCAAAAAAAATTAAACGTTCCGATCTTAGGCATTTACCCAAAAGAAACAAAGCATAGGACCATACGTGTGTTTGTACGCAAGTGTTCACGGCGGCTTTGTTTCTGATAGCCATAGACTGGCAACAACTTCAAAGTCCATCAAAAGGTGAACGGGAAAACAAAGGGCCATATATCCATTCAATGGGATACTACCCTCCGGATACTACCGGAGGGTTAAGTCATACTCTACATATGTATACATCTTGCATACGTGGATGGATCCTAAAACCATTATGCTGAATGAAAGAAGCCAGACACACTCCCTCCAAAAGTACATACTATATGATTGCCCTTATATAAAATTCTAGACAGTGCAAAGTAACCTGTAAGTGACAGATGGCAGATTAGAGGTCTCTTGCCTACTTGATGGAGGGTAGGGAGGGATGAAAGGGGAGATTACAAAGGAGACTGAAGAAGCTTTTGCAGGTGACAAGTATCTTCATTATCATGATTGTTAGGATGGATTCACAGGTGGATACACATATCAAAACTTATCAGACTGCACACTCTAAATGTGCAGCGGGTTACGTATCAAGTATGCCTCAATAAAGGTATTTTTAAAAAATGATTGCCTGAGGGCACCTGGGTGGCTCAGTCAGTTAAGTGTCTGCCTTTGGCTCAGGTCAGGATCTCAGGGTCCTGGGATCAAGCTCTGTATTGGGGATGGCGGAGGGTTCCCCAATCAGCAAGAAGTGTGCTTCTCCCTCTCACTCTACCCCTCCCCTCTCTCTGCTTCTCTCTCTCAAATAAACAAATAAAATCTTAAAAAAAAAAAAAGATTACCTGATATCTTAAGACATGCTTCTTAAAGTTTCCCACCAAAGAATCTGTATAGAAGAAAACAAATAAAACTCCAGGGATCTGGAGATGTAACCCCAACAGCAACCAGCCACAAAAACCAAATTTCTTTAAGTCTCACCCTGTATTGGGATGCCTGGATGGCTCAACGATTGAGCGTCTGCCTTTGGCTCAGGTCCTGATCCCATGATCCAGGTTCAAGTCCCACATCAGGCTCCCTGCATGGAGCCTGCTTCTCCCTCTACCTCTATCTCTGCCTCTGTCTCTGTGTTTCTCATGAATAAATAAATAAAATATTTTTTTAAAAAGTCTCACCTGTATCTTTTTTTTTTTTTTTTAAGGAAGAAAAGGATGGGCAGAGGGAGAGAGAGGTGAGACAGAATGTGAAGCAGGCTCCACACCCAGGGCAGAGCCTGATGACGGGCAAGATCTCACAACCCCGAGATCATGACCTGAGCAGAAACCAAGAGTCAGAGGCTTACCCGACCAAGCCACCCAGGCAACCTCCTCACACTGTATCTTAAAAATCTGTACATGTTACTTCCTAGTACATAAATGGTCTGTTTGAACATAAATATGATGTTTAATATTAATTACTAGCCAGATTGCATAACATTTCCTGCCACAATCCTTCATGTTAAATAGATACCACAGGAAGATGTACCCTGTTTTCTTAGTGTATTCTTTGCTTACAACTAAAGAATACAAAAATATTTTACAAAATTGCAAAGTCTAGATACTTTTATTATCTTTCCATACTGCTACTCTCTTCCTCAACTCCTCTTTTTTTCACTTATAATTACTGGAAAACTGGGACAAGAAAATATATATACATTTGCCAATGTCAGATACTACTTTCCTCTTAGAAGGAAGTAACACCTGAGAATTCCAAAGGTTTGTCATTTAATCAGATTGAAAGAAAAAAAAACACAGACTCTTTACTTATTCAGGAAGGGAGCATTTTTGGTTCTGAATAACTGACTATTCCAGAAAACCTTTTGTTGTTGCTGTTTACTTTCCACTGGATTAGCCAATATCTCGGGATTATAATTATGAACTTCAGGTTTTACTATATAGTCCTGTGGCTGTTGAGAAAGGTGGAGAAGAGGAGAATCTGGCTGACTCAGTCAGTACAAAGCATGCAACCTTTGATTTCAGGGTTATAAATTCAAGCCCCACGTTGGGTGTGGAAATTACTTAAAATTTTAAAAAATTTAAAAAGAAAGAAAGAAAGGTGGTGAAAAATCTGCCCCTAACAAATCTCCCAGATCTATGGGCCCATCTGTCTGCTACAATCTCTTGAGTATTTCCAAAATTTGTTGGCGGAACATGCAATGAATGAATCTGATTATTTGCACTTGCTTTTTTTTACAATAAGCAATTTGTAAATATGATGATTTTAAGTAAGTGGTTTCAAATAAATGCACACATAATTTTCCCTAGAATTAAAGGAATAATCAAACATTTCCTTCTGGAATGGTATAGAATCGAACTCCCCTAAGCAAACTCAACTATGGCCAGGTTGACCTCAGCCTGCCAGAGAAGATGCTGTGACTTCTTTTTTTCTCCCCATGCGTCGGTGGCTATATAATCTCAATGCTATAGGCAGAGCATTTCTGGTGTTCCAAGTTACTTTATGCAGGGCTTCTCAAACTTCAGTGTGCACACAAACTACATAGGACCTTGGGAAAAATGCAGACTCTGATTCAGCAAGTAAGTGCAGGCTGGAACCTAAGACTTTGTATTTCTGACAAGATCCCAGGTATGATAAGATACGCTGCTGGTTCCAGACAGCACTCCGCCAAGGCTTAACCTGCGGTGGTCCTCCAGGTGTGATGCGGGGGGGCGGGGGGGGGGGCAGCAGCGTCAGCATCACCTGGCCACATGGGAGAAATGCAAGTTCTCAGGTCCCACCTCACAGCTCCTGAATCAGAAACTCTGGAGATGGAGCCCAGCAGTCATGTGTTAATTAGGCTCTGCTGTGCAAGAATCATGGGCTTCGAGAATGGGGAACGACAGGTCAGAATCAGCCAAATTTCAAAAGGTCTGTGGTTCTGAGAGAAAGCCATGGAAACTTCAAGAAGAAGCCTAGTTATAGAGGACTCTTTTTTGTTTTTTAGATTGTATTTATTTATTTGAGAGAGATCACACAAGCACAAGCAGGGGGGGAGGCAGAGGGAGAGAGAAAGGGAGAAGCAGACTCCCCACTGAGTAGGGAGCCCAATGTGGGACTCAATCCCAGGCCCCTGGGATCATGACCTGAGCTGAAGGCAGACCTTTAACTAACTGAGCTACTCCGGCACCCCCATAGAGGACTATTTCAAACCAGAATGCATCTAAAATCTTCCCAGAAATGTCATCACTTCTAATTTTTTTTTAAAGAAAGAAAATACCACGTTAAATACACAAACATAAAAGCTCTCTGTTGACAAGGTACAATATGTACATACCACCAGCATAATCACTGGTTCCATTGTCACATGTTTATAATAAACATGTCACAACCATATTTTTTTAAAACCCTCCTCCCTTCCCAAACTCCATGTTCAAATTAGAACACATGAAATTACATCTATTCTTAAACTTTACAAACCTAAAAACAGTGTGTAAGAACATCATGAAGCGATCAGGGAAACACAACACAGCCCCCGACTTATAGCGGCAAAACAAAAGTCTATCAGTTGGGCAAAAAATATATAATTAGAGGATCTTATTTAGAACAGTGCTGGCAGGCTGATTTTACGCCACCATTTCCACTGATAGCCAATGAGGATGAGGTCAACCGGATGATTATTTTGAACAATTCTGGCATTTATCTATAGAATTTTAAAGAAATCGTTGTAGGTACCAGATAAAAGAAACTTTGCTCTGCATGTAGGGAACAAAGACTCAAGAGATAGGGTAGATTGAATCATAGAGAAAGATGGGAGGCCAAGACATGCCGGAATTCAATAAAAATGGAGGGAAAAATTAACGGGAAAAAAACTAAATTTTTATACTCAGGCTCTCCTGAGGGTCATATAGAAAATGGAACGTAGATAAAAATTAGCATCTATAAAAAGGGCCATCTCGAAGATAAATAGGCATTGATCACACCAAGGTGCCTGAACTCAAAGACACAAAATTATGCCCATATTTGTGCTTCACTGATCTGCTGCTTGGACAGCAACTACACAACACCAGCCTTCACAGGCCACAACTGATCTCTTCCAGCTGCCCTAAGGAAAGCATCCACCCCAGCACAGAGCTGTTCTGAACTGCCAGGCCACCAAAGTGTGACCCACAGATGGGCGTCATTGGCATCCCCTGGAAATGCTGTCTGTGGGAAACGCACTCTTCGGCCCCTCCCTGGACCTGTTGAATCAGAATCTGTGTTTTAACAGCATCTCAAGATTCGTGAGCACGTTCCACCTGAGGAGTACCACTCAAGCCTTCTCTGTCTCTTGGCTCCACCTGGACACCACTCCCCACCCCGAGACTTCCCAACGTTATTTCTGGCTGGTGATGAAGCAAAGGCTCTGGTTCTCAATCACTCCATGCTAAGGTACTGGCTCCGGAGGGAACTGCTTATAGGGAATTAAAAACCCTTTATCAAAGTGTGTCTGATTTTGGAGTAGAAGACAGAAGGGAAAGTATTACTCCCACTTTAGAAAATCCGTCTCAGGGATGCCAGCGATTGAGCATCTGCCTTCCGTTCAGGTCGTGATCCCGGGGTCCTGGGATCAAGACCCGCATCAGGCTCCCCACAGGGAGCCTGCTTCTCCCTCTTGCCTGGGTCTCTGCCTCTGTGTGTGTGTGTCTCTCAGGAATAAATAAAATCTTTTAAAAAAAGAAAAAAAGAAAACCTGTCTCATAAAAGTTAAATGAATTATTGAAGGTTAAAGCTTATCATTAGCAAAGTACTAAGTAAAAGCCACATTTCTTCTTATTTAGGTTTTACCATACTGTCTGGCATTCCCTAGAAATCCCAAAAAGAAAAGCTCTCACTTGAGTTGGGATCCGTGGTTCTGATCTGCTGACCTGTAATCAAGAATGAAGTTCTATTTCTTTTCTTCTTCTTCCTTCCTTTCTTCTTTTTTTTTTAAACGGCAGCAAATTAGGATCAAGACTCAATCCACCCCCCCCCATACCCTGGTCAACAACAATAGCTCCCCCATCTCTCCATTACTGTACTCGGAACTTTGCCTGCATCTGGATGTGCTCATTTTCTCTTTTTTCCTACGATGAAGTTCAGAGAGAACACACTTATACTTTCTCTGTGATGGAAAAAAAAATCTCAGGGCTCATTTTTCAAAAGAACATTGTAATGTTACTTTTTAGCCCCTTTACAGAGAGGAATCCATCAAACTGAAGACTTAGTGAAGTACTCTCTGAGTCCAGCTTTGAAGGTTTCAGCTCCCCACTCAGGACCAAGGCTTTCAAACCTATGTCCCTGGAGTACAGGGCCCTCGCTGCAAAGAACACAAGGGGACAAAGAAATTAGTCATCCTCTGGGCCAGTGGTCCTTAAACATTGCTGTGCATGAGTCTTTGGGGGAGCTTTTAAAAATCCCACACCTCAGAGCAATTAGACCAGAATCTCTGAGTATGGAATCGGGCATTATGTGTTCCCCCCCAAATTACCCAGGTGATTCCAAAGTACATCCAAGTTTGAGAAACAGTGAGCTGGGCAGTGACACCCCCTAAACCTCACACCGACGCCGTGAAGTCTGTTCTATCGACAGCTCTGTGCATCTTATATTTACTCCACTCTTCCCACATACCAGGCGGCAGGATCTTGGGAGATAGACTTTCACTCACATTCCAGAACCTGCTCTTCTAAAACAGCTGCTTCAGTTGGGGAGATATATATATTTATATATATATACACACACACACACATATATATATGTATATATATATATATATTTTGCAATGAGCTTCCATTTAATAAAGAAATTCTTTCTCATTCCCTTAATATTCCTTCCCATTAAAGCATAACCTACAAACAGCAGGTGAATTATACTTAAGTGGTGAGTATAAAAGACAGCTGTTTTATCTCAATGGAGCATTTTCTCTTTCTGATTCCATTATTTTACTCTGGCATGACATGCCTAATGTTTTAAGTAAGGCACAGCTTTGCTTTTCTTTCTTTCTTTTTCTTCTTCTTCTTTTTTTTTAGTTGAGGTGAAATTTCAGCTGAAAATCTACTCTAAAAGATCTTCAAGACACAGTCCAAATAAGAACACGGCAGTATTTATTTTTTATGAGCAGCTGAAGGCTGATCACAACGTTCCTCTCAGACCACAAAATGTGTAACCCTGGCATTTTTCAGGGCTATTTTTTTGGCACACTGAACACAGGTCAGGACATGGAACAGCATTTTATTTTAATTATTCTTCTTGAACCTCCTGAATCTTCGAGCACCAATACCTGAAGGCACTCATTCACAGTTAGCAGAAAATGCAGCCTTTTTTCACCCTGCAGTGACCTAGTATGGAGAAAATATAGTGAATAAACTTTTTACCAAAGAGGTGCTGTTAACTCGCCCTTGATTGCAACTGCCTGTGTGTGTGAATTCGGAGAACATTTTCCAGACTGTCTTTTCAACAAGCAGAGCTTGCTGACTTTGCCAAATCTACTTCCTTACCTTTGTCTGTTCTGTTCTTTGGCAACAACTCTTGACAAACTTACCCCATCCAAGGTCTTTCCCTTGCTCTAATCTGTCTCATTATGTCTCTTCAAATCTACTTTTACCTACTCATAATACGGATCTTCCAAAGAACTCCCCAAAAGGATGGAGTCAGAGTCATGATTGATTTTCTGTTAACACTGGAAGGAAGATTTATGACTTTGCCCTCAGAAACATACATTGTTTGTAACACCCAGTTAGTACAAAAGAATTAAAGTCACATAATTCTACTCCATAAATGTGGACCTATTTAATGATAAAAGACCATATTATCAGAGACAAAGATTAAATAGTAGAAAACAATGGCACATTTGTTTGGTGCTGATTTGAGTCTTTCCACTACATCAACTCTTTGCTAAAGTCACTGGAGGCAAAAACACAGCCACCAGGTAAGATGTTTCAGGTGAGCGATGAGGATGAAAGACTTGCCAGCACTTTAACAGCATGGGTAGCTCAGGGAACCGGGATTCCAGAATCTGGTAGACTTCAGTTCCAATCCTGACTGTGCCACTAGCACTAGGCTGTGTGTCCCTGGGTCCGTATTCCACCTCTGTGACCATCCCTAACTCTAGAACACATATAAGAGCAATACTGACCTTCACAGGGTTGCTCTGAGGAGCAAGTGCTCAGAAAGCAGTGAGTGCATATCAGCGGTTCTTACTGCCTTTCAAAGACAGAAACGCAACTCAACCCAACCCAACCAATGAGGCAAGAGAAGTGAGCCCATCTTACAGATAAAAAAAATGAGGCTCCCAGAGATGAAGTCAACTCATCTTCCACCCCTATATTTCTAAAGTGCAAAAATGACTGTATTGTTTCCTATTTAAAACTCTTCATTGGCTTCCATGATCAGAAAATTAATTGAGGCATCAAGTCCAAACTCTTTATCATGACACAATCCCTTGATAATCCCTTGATAATATTATTCTTTCCCCCAAAACTCAACCCCAAATCAGTACTGCCATCAAGCCTTTCTGTAGTGTCACAATGTTGTTCCTCCCTCCTCTGGGCTCCCACTCTACCTGCCCACACTTCTCACAAAACCGTGGCATTTTTCTGAACATGTTCCTTTATGGGTCTGAGTCTGCAGACTAAACAAGTTTGTTTGGAACAAGGCACTGCCCTACTCATCTGTGTAGTCTTTGCATCTAGCCAAGCACCGAACACCTGATGGGTATTCCATAAAATGCCTGATGAATAAATGAGTGAACGGTTCAAAGCCACCCAATAAGTAATGGCAGGGCCAAAGCAGACCCCACATCTTCCAACTTCCTGTAGGGCCATCATCCCCAGGTCCACACAGCCTTTGCCAATGTACAGGTGACCTCTCTCGGAGAACACTTGAAACTCAGACTCTGTATCCAGAATGGACTTGCCATGAAACCTCAGGCCATGTGTTAAAACAAACAAACAAACAAACAATAATAACAAAATTGTGTGCATCGATTTATATGTCTGTAAAAGAGGGCTCATACTTAATACTGGACATTAGGATACACCAGAGGTGGAGAAAAACTAATTAGATAACACTGACAAGTACCTTCTTGAAAAGTGTCTTAATCTAAAACCATCACAATAGTAAATATAATTAGATAACAATAATAATACAAAATACCACAGTTTATTACCATCCTTTCTTCTGGGGCTTTCAATTGGAACTGAAAACACAATTACTAATTAAATTAGACTACAGGAGGTATCATTTTCCAAATGGAACCCTAGTGATATAAATGAGTTACTGCAGCTTCTCAAATTTCTCACTGTCACTCAAAGAGAAGAGGGTTGTTTACTTGGCTAGAGTCAACTCAGAAAAACAGATCCATAGACTGCATTTGTTCTTTTATTCCTAAATGCAGCTAATTTCTCTATTTTCTACATAGTTACTAAGTCACCATCAAACCATAAAGATGCCATAGCCCAGTTCCTCCCCTCAAGGAGCTTACCATACACTGGTGGGTGCCGAGGGGCAGTGATTGCAAAACAAAAACAAAAACAAAAGAAACTAGTCATATATTAGGCAATATATATATATATATATATATATATATATATATATATATAAATATAAGTCTCAGGGTAGGTGATTAAGAGCAGGAGACTTGCATTTCTTGCCTTGGAGGAATCTGGGTAAAAATAAAACAGTTTTAAAGTGAACCGAGTGAAGCAGGAGGCTGTGATCTTCAGGGGGCCTTAGAGCATTCTGTTTTCTTCCACTTCTTTTACAAAACCTTCAATTGCATAGTCGGATGCACCAAGTTCATTATTTGTCTTTTCACTGAAGACTTTTCCAAATTGTGCTTTTAAAGGTGTTAGGAGGGAAAAAAAAGAATAAGAAGAAAAAGAAGAAGAGGTGTGCAGTCAAATGGAAATTTAGAAAAATTAAATAAAAATAAAATTTTTCAATTTTAAAAATAAAAAGACTTTTTTGCTGAAGGACCTCTCAGACCTCTTAATATGCAAAGTTGAATTCAGAATCTCCTAGAAGGGGATGTAATGTGCAGTTCTGACCAAATTAATTTAACGCAAGAGTCTTTTGTTTGTTTTTTTAGAAACATCTTATAGGCTAGTGTTCTGAAAAAAGCACACAGAAAATACTGGTCTAATGAAAATGATACACAAATCACCTCCCCCTTTGTATTTTAAGGATTCCATCACAGATTAAAAGAAAAAGGGGGATACCTAGAATGGAGAAAAGGGGGTGGATATTAGCTAGCATCAAGAGCAATAGAAAGATTTTTAAATTATATAAGTAATTAACTTTGGTTAAATTATATAAACAATAAGCTTTGGTCTGCCTCTCCACTTACACTGTGTGACTCTGGCTTAAAAATTGATTAAACTGGGCAGCCCGGGTAGCTCAGCGGTTTAGCGCCG
The DNA here is from genome assembly GCF_003254725.2 of Canis lupus dingo. NCBI lineage: Eukaryota > Metazoa > Chordata > Mammalia > Carnivora > Canidae > Canis > Canis lupus. The sequence continues at coordinate 60,784,506 of NC_064250.1, forward strand.
CCTTCAGCCCAGGATGTGATCCTGGAGACCCGGAATCAAGTCACACGTCAGGCTCCCTACAGGGAGCCCGCTTCTCCCTCTGCCTGTGTCTCTTGTTTCTCTCTGTGTGTCTCTCATGAATAAATAAATAAATAAAATCTTAAAAAATTGATTAAAGTTGGGATGGCTGGATGGCTCAGTGGGTAAGCGTCTGCCCACTGCGTCATGTTCAGGGCATGATCCCAGGGTCCTGGGATAGTCCCTCACTGGGCTCCCCACAGGAAGCCTGCTTCTCTGTCTGCCTGTGTCTCTGCCTGTCTCCCTCTCTGTGTCTCTCATGAATAAATAGATGAAATCTTTAAAAATAATGATTAAACTTTTGGGGCACCTGGGTGGCTCAGTCAGTTAAGCAAGTTAACCAAGTCGACTCTTGGTTTCAGCCCAGGTCATGATCTCAGGGTTGTGTGATTGAGCCCCGTGTTGGGCTCTGCAGCTAGCAGGAATCTGCTTGAGATTCTCTGCCTCTCCCTCCCTCTCTGTGACCCCACACCCAGCTCACAAGTGCACTTGCGCTCTCTCTCTCGAATAAATAAATAAAATCTTTTAAAAAAATTAATTAAGCTTTCTCAGCCTGTTTCCACATCAGCCAAATGGGAATAATGGCATTACCTGCCCCTAAGAGTGAGTGGAGGTATTTACTGAGTTAAATCATTCACAGAGCGCTTAGCACAAAGCAAACCTTCCATGTTTAGAAAATATCATAGTGGACTCAGAGAGAGGTGCATTAGGGGTCGCCCACCATGGCTGTGTCTTCTCAGGCTAAAATGAAACCCTATGGGGAAAGAAAAAAGCACACCAATATGGGAGAAAAGTCCGAAGAAAACTCTTCTCAAGACAGATTTTTAAGACAAATTTTTAAGGAAATGAAGTTAAAATGAAATTACAAAAACAAGTGCCCCCAGCTGTTTCTACTTGTCTATGAAATCTGATCTCCAGATATCATGATGCATCTGGAGAACAAAGAAAATGCAAAGAACAACGGGATAAACACTTTTAGTTGTGTTCTCACTTCATTTCTTCTAAGTGGTGTGTGCAGTACGAGAGTGGAGGGAAATGCAAAATCCATCCATCTATGGTAAATTTATAGCAGATTTTGGGATCCAGGATATTTCTGAGGAAGTATAGAGAGAGCGGTAATGTGGCACATGGTAAGATCAAGACTCTAAAAACAGATGCCTCCCTTGGCCAAGTAAATTAGTTTTTCCCAACTGCCCTTTAAAAAAACACGCTTAATACAGACCCAAACCCAAAGCAAAGCTTCACAATGGAGTTGCACAGTATTGCACCCTAAGAAAAAAAAATCTTGCATATAAAAGTGCCTGGGGCACTAAAGCAACCAATTTGAAAGAAAAAGAATGAGCTTTGTGACTTTAAAAATCAAACTTTTGGGATCCCTGTGTGGCGCAGTGGTTTGGCGTCTGCCTTTGGCCCAGGGCGCGATCCTGGAGACCCGGGATCGAGTCCCACGTCGGGCTCCCGGTGCATGGAGCCTGCTTCTCCCTCTGCCTGTGTCTCTGCCTCTCTCTCTCTCTCTCTCTCTCTCTGTGACTATCATAAATAAATAAAAATTTTAAAAAATCAAATTTTTTAGGATAAAATGTCCCAACACTGCAGCTAACAGAAGTTTGTATGGAATCGTCCTCGATAGAAGTGTGTCCACCTGGGTCTTGAAGATACTTTTGTTGCACAAAAAATTTCAAAGGTTCAGTTGAAAATGTCTAATATGTATTTATTGCTGAAGGAAGTGAATGAATGGATGGAGGGATGGATGGAGGGATGGATGGATGGATGGATGGACAAATGGCATGGTGGGGTCACAGTATTTATGACTGGAGGAAGAGCCCTAAGATAGTTACCAGCAGAGATCTTCTGCATACACCATGTCATGAGAGCTCACTATCTGGCCAGACAGCTCTCTCTGTTGTGATACGTTCATGTGTGACAATGAACACTTCCAGAGGTTCAAGTTTTATCCAATTCACTTTTCGGATGGTGGTAAGAATGGAAGTGTTCCCCGAGAGCAAAGTACTTTAAAAGATAAAATTTAAAGTACTTTAGGGATCCCTGGGTGGCGCAGTGGTTTGGCGCCTGCCTTTGGCCTGGGGCGCGATCCTGGAGACCCGGGATCGAATCCCACATCGGGTTCCCGGTGCATGGAGCCTGCTTCTCCCTCTGCCTGTGTCTCTGCCTCTCTCTCTCTCTCTGTGACTATCATAAAAATAAATAAATAAATAAATAAAGTACTTTAGACTTTGTTATCTGTCGCCTGTGTTCACCTTGTATGTTGGCTAAGTAGTTATCCCAGTATTTCTCTTACCTGCTTCATTGTCCACCATGGGATTTCCCTACCTCTAAATGTGACTGTGTGAAGGTAAAGATCTTGTCTTTCCGCAGCACCCAGCCTCAGACATGCACACACACACCACGTGCATTAATATCTGCAGGACGTATTAATGAAATGAGAACTATGTATACAGGCGCTTCTCCTCACTCATTTCATCTCAAATACATCATCTGGGCAGTATCATCATTAGGAGTCAATTGGCCAGGATTTAGTCCCTGCTCTTCATTCTCGACATAGCTATGCATCCCTGAGGGAACTTTTACACCTCACTACTTTCCTTTGTTTTGTTTTGGGTGGGGTTTGGGGTTTTGTTTTTTTTGTTTTTTGGGGTTTTTTTTTTTTTGTAGTTTTATGGTTTTATTAACACAAATACAACATGCACATAAGTTGTGTATTCACTTTCTTCACTGGGCAACGTGGCATTGGCAACTCCGAGGGCCAACGGGGCTGCTCTTTCCCCAGTGGTTTTGTGGTTTTTGGAGGAGACGCCATGAGCAATCTCTGCACAGTGAGACTTGTTGCACTTCAGCAGCACTTCAAGCTCCATGATGTTGTGGACTAGGAACTTCCAGAAGCCACTGAGCAGCATGGGCTTTGCTTCCTTGTTGCTCCCATAACTAATGCTGGGCATCAAGATCGAGCCCTTAAAATCTGAGCACCCTATTGCCAATGCATCTGGGTTTCTGCCAGTCGCACTTAATTTTGACATATGGGTCTGACTGGCCCCAGATGAACCCCTCGGTCCTCTCTTTAACGATCTTGGGCTCCGCTAGAGGTCTGAGGGTGGCCGTGATGCCAAGTAGGACATGGCTGCCACCTCCACAGGCAGTGCTGAGAAAGAGGCTCGCTGGTTGGTTTCCTTTTGTAAAACTGGGCACTTGAACTGTGCATTTGAAGTTCCCTTACTTACATCAGTCAGATTCTAAGATTACTTGGGAAACTATAAACCCAAATACCTGAGTTACTCATAACTAACATAAGTCTAGAATGATTGGAACAAATAAAGAAATGCGCTCCAAGACTATTTTACTGAGTTAGTCACAGTTTTATCAAGTTCACTCATTTCTCTGCCAAATCACAAACTGTACTTTCCTGCATCTGGCCCTTAAAAAGAGTGGGATTGATGAGGTGGCTAATGCCCACTCACGGAAAAAAAGGAACAACCCCCTCCTCTCCTATCCAGAGAATTTCTGCAGCCTGTTTGCAGGCATTCTCATTTGGGATGCAAGTGTGATTTCATTAAGGGCTTCCTGGTGACTTTGATTTCTCCTGCCTCCAATGGGTTAACGCTCTGAGAGCTTCCTTTGTTTTACAAAGGGGCAAGAAGACACATTGAGCTGATACAGGCCATTATTAAAATTGCATTTCGGCAGAGGCACATAACTCCAGCCACCAGACGCTGGGCTTCACCAACATCTTCCCTTGCTACAATCCAAAGCTATTACATTAAGAGCGTGAGCAAAACAATAGAGCTGACAGTAAAGCAAACTCCCCTGGTACATGGAAACCATCAATCCTGCTGGTGAAGTATTTAGCTACAAAAGGAGAAAAGACACTCTTTGATTGAAGGATAAAAGGAAGGAATACACAGCCGCTCTTCAATCAGAGCGAGATCGCGAATACTTGAAGAAATAACAGCTTCCAGAGCCAGAAGGTAAGTTTCTGAGAGTGGGAGCCGGCCAGGACACCTGGGGAGAACCTAGAAAAGTCTGGGGGCAAAGGAGGTCCTTCTCATCTGTTCCACATGCAGTGGGGAGGCTCCTGGTCCCACCCGTTCCCCGTGTGACACTTTCTGTAGAAGTCAAACGCTGCGCTTCCCGACGGGCCCAACAGGCACAGGACTGGCCTGCTCAGCTTCAGTAACGTTCAGCAATATTAATAAACTCTAAGCCTTTCTTTAGAAGTCAGTGGAATTAGCAATGGAGTTTAGAAGCTAGAAACATGATGTTTGGTTATCAAAAAAAAAAAAAAAAAGAAAAGAAAAAAAAGAAAGAAAACAAAAAACTCTGACCATTCCTTTCAGTTAAATTCCAGCTCCGGTTCTCTGGACCAGAATAGTAGTGTTAATAGATTCCACCTCGACTAAAAAGGGAGCCAGTGGCAGAAAATCTATTCCTCCGGCAAGGTTGCCGGGCAACGAGCAAGCTTTTGGCATGTGGCTGATGTCTCCAGGCAGCCTGGACTACACAAAGTGAGCTCTTCCATCACTTATAACTAACTTGATTTTGATGGATTAAAACTGAATCAAAATGTACTGTAACTCACTCGCTTCCAAACTCAGGAATCAGGGAAAGACAAAAAAAATATCCCAACACCCAACTAAAGCCTAATTTATCAGACAGTAGGACTGACTAAAGTTCATTCTACCGGGTGGTCAGGTCTGGGATACACAAGATTTTATTTTAAGACCAACAATATAATATAATATAAAAAAAAACTAAAAAAAAAAAAAAAAAAAAAAGACCAACAATATCCGGGGCCCCTGGGTGGCTCAGGGCGTGATCCCAGTGTCCTGGGATCGAGTCCTGTATCGGGCTCCCCGCAGGGAGCCTGCTTCTCCCTCTGCCTGTGTCTCTGCCTCTCTCTGTGTATCTCTCATGAATAAATAAATAAAATCTTAAAAAAAAAAAAGTTAGTCTGGCATCTATGGTGTTCACTTATGAAAGCCACCTCCAAGATACACTTGACTAGACTAACGAGACCAAAAATGGTCAGGGCTGATGGCTCAAAGGCCACGCGTGTCCTTTCCCAGGGTCTGGTGCAAAGCAGGCCCTCCCGCCTGGCCTCTGAATGCCCAAAACTTAGGCTCACACTTAGTAGCAAACTTTTCTTTCTCTTTTAGAAAAACACCCTTGGCAGCATTCCTAACGGATCACTTCTGACGCAGACCAGCAACTCTGCCCACACGTTGCAGACTCTGCTCATCGGCTCCTTCTAGCGCACAGGCCACCGTGACTGCAAGTGAAGCACTTTCACGGTCCAGCCACGGAAGGTCCCATTTGTGGCCTCGCCAGCTCCTCACCCATTATGGATCCATTACGCCTTTAGTCAGGTTCCATGTTTCTTGCAACACATTAAAATGCACTACAGGAGCTAAAAGCAGCCTCCTCCGTGACCATTAGGATGATAAAACACAACTTGATGGAAACTGATATATTATTATTGCTCCCTAACAAGACATATGCCCTCAGGAAACAAAGAGTTGTTAGTTTTAATGTGAAGAAGAGGCTTAGTAGGTGTTCCCAAGAGCTTGGGGAGGTGGCTGAGCAGGTGCATGGCACTGCCACTTTCTAGAAGTCTGATGCTTGGCCGTGCTTTAAGGTGCAGTTGGAAGGCCAACCCAGAGACTGTTTGCTGGACTCCCGCTCCCCAACCAGGCTCTCCCTCTGTTACCTGTAGCTTTGCTCCTGCACCAAACCCTTTCTACTCTATATTCAACCTTCATGTATCATTATCCTCTCTCCTGTCCTCCGAGTGCAAGCTTAGGGACTTATTCAGAAGAGATGTTCATCGTGTGTTAGATGATTTTGTTTTTTACTGGGAGAGAACAAAATAACATGTAAATATAACCTCAAAAGATTACAAAATCTTTCTTTGTTTTTTCTTTATTTTATTTTATTTATTTTATTTTATTTTATTATTTTATTTTATTTTTTAGTTTATGGATACTCTGGGATATCTGGTCAAACCACTAGTGCTATATGTCATGCAAAGAGTCCACAGTGCTCATGTTAAGTTGACCAACTGGCTCTACCCTTCCAACCGGAGTGACTTTTGCTCCCTGTAAGTCATCTACTAAATTGCGGCTTTGCATAAGAATTACTCAATAAGCAGATGCCATGAGAAAATTCAATTAGTGTTTTCTTTTCCTAATGGTTTCCTTTCTTAAAATAATGCTTTATGTTATAAATATATCATATACAAACATAGCATATAATCTTTGTCTTTTTCATATAAATATACATACACACACAATATTATCAGTGTCGAATTTTCTCTTTATCTGATTTATTTTGCAAGCCTGCTTTTTTCAAGTCTATCAATGATAGCACCCCATTTGTTTCCTATTCAGAATTAATCACTATGTCTATTAATTATTTGTTGTATCCTAGTTGGTCTGTCTTCCCAATAGACTATGAGCTCTCCAAAGGTAGATGCTATTTTATCTTGAGCTCTGTTAGTCTCTCCCCTGCCTAACACCAAGGCTGACATGGATGAGGCACCCAGTAAATATCTGTGTCTGAAGACTTTAGTTGACTAATTAATGCCTAATTCAAGTTCTTCCTTGGTAGAGGGTCTTCAAAAGGAAGACTGCAGACTTAACAACTAGGCTACAGGTCTTGAAATAGGTTTTACTTCAGAGAAACACCTGCAAACCAGAACGCTAATGCTAGCATCGTCCTTTAGGGAACCTGAGGGAGACTGTAATCCTAGGAGACCAAAGAAAAAGAAGCTGGCAAAGGGAAAATGCTGTATTATCTTGTTCAAAGAGAACATTCTAAATCAGAAACACCTATATCTTCAAATGTTCAAGACAGAGACACTTAAGAGGAAGTCAAAATATCTATTTGTTTTTAAATACAAGTTTGAGGGGCGCCTGGGTGGCTCAGTGTAAGCGTTCACCTCTTGGTTTCGGCTCAGATCATGACTCAGGGTCCTGAGATCGAGCCCTGCTTGGGGGCTCCATGCTTAGTGGGGAGACTGCTTGAGATTCTCTTTCTCCCTCTCTCTCTGCACCCCCCTCTGGCTCCTGCACATGCTCTCTCTCTTCAATCTTTAAAAAAATAAATAAATAAGTAACACAAACTTGAGACTAGAAACACCCCTACTCTGAGTAAAACTTCCCTCTTTTACTTGCCTGCCTTTTCTTCCTCCCTCCTCCTCTCACTTCCCCCTTAATCCCTGCCTCATGCACCCCTCAGATTTTCTCATACTGTATTTTAGATAATTTTATTATTCCCCACAAGTATATTTGTTTCTCAGAATATATGCCCTGATTTTCTATTTAGAAAGAACATCATACATGCATGTATCCAAGCAGGCTACACATATGGTTATGAAGATGTGTGCATATGCACATCACAGAATTATGTTTATTTATTCTTGCTAATACAGCAGGGTAACACAGATGCAGAAAAATCAAAGCAGTAGATAATTTTTAAAATTATTCATATTTGACTCTAGGACACTAACAATTTAAACACTAGATTTCCCTTCTAATTCTTAATTCTATTTAGCTCAGGCTATTAAGACTAATTTATGTTTAAGGGCATATGCTAACTGATCATATGGGATAATATATGTGAAAGTAATCCATAATTAAAAGTGTAATATAAATGTGTTATTAACATAATAATTATAATTTTTCTTTCAGGGTATGTATATGTGTATGTATGGATAGATGGGTGTCTTATATGGTACATAACCTACGTAACCTGATACAATTTTCAAATACCTAACACAGTTTCCAAATATCTCTTCACAGACCAATAGTGCTTAGTGACAAAGTTTTTACAGGCCAGAGGCAAAATGAGGAAAATTATAACAATATGTATTAAGGGTTTGTTTGTTATCATGCTAAATGCATAATATTTAAAAGACTGCTTTTGTTCTGAAACCAAATTCTTACCGAATTTTTGTTTGTTTGTTTGTTCAAAGGTCTGTGTGGTTTTATGAAATTATGGTGATAACGAATGGTAATTTTTAAAGCCCTTATTTCCAAAAAAAAAAAAAAAAGAAGAAGAAGATGATGATGAATAGAAATTTTCTCTTGAAATGTTACTAGTCTGTGGAATCTAAGCATCTAAAAAAGGCTGGCAACAGTTCCATATTCTGTGTGAGGAGCGATTTCTACCTTCAGTTCCTCCGTTCACCCCAGTCACAAAAGCATCTGGAACACCCCTAAAGATCCAGTGTCTGAGCGGAGCCCTCCCTGGCTCCCAGCACTCTAGCACCTACCCGGGCTTGTGTGTGTTCCCTTCGTTTTTCCCAAGAGCCCCAATGGGAGGAGAAACCCCCAATCTTAAACTAGTCCAAGGTGGGGGGCAGGGTGAGGAAGGCACTGAATCCAATTTATTAGAGGCAAAGAGACTTCAAAGTCTCCATCCAATGGCTCAAATATCCATAACAGAATTGGTATTTCTTCCTGGATTCAAGGCATGGCCAAGTCACACAGACTCTGTTCCAGAGTCCAGTTTTCATCTTGGAGGCCGCAAGCCAGGCAGGCTCTCTGCCCTTTGATCTGGTTGGAACCGGAGTGTTACAAATATGCTTGTATTAAGCTATCTCCAGTCTGCCTGAGGGCATCAGTCTGGAATGTGAAAATGGGCGCTTCAAACTGTGAGGTTCCCAAGTCCTCATTTACGTCACATTTTTTTCTGGCAGGCTGGCTAAGGCTCCTTCTATGGAAGGCAACAACGTGATGCCCCTGGACCAAGCAATGCACAGTGGCATCACTGGGCAGGACTAGAGAATTCTTTCTCTATCCTCAGGGCCAGGAAGTCAGGTGCAGGACAAGGGAAATACAAGCAATCATCAGAAACCTAAATCACACTTGCATTAAGCAACCCCTAGGCATGGGGTGGGGGAGCTCAGGGCTCCAAGTGCTGGGCCAGAGAGACGCAAAAGAAATGCCACCATCTTGGGCCATCAAAGCATCCATGTCCTACCCTCCACCTCGGGGGGTAATGAATCATTTCCAGGACTCCATCCCTTCTACTCCGAGGCCTCATCCTCTGAGACTTGACAGTGCAGACCTCCGTTTGCAAAGTCAAAACGTAGAAAAAAAATTATTATAACTGGGAGATGTTCTGCATGAAAGAATGTGCAGTGAACATCAAACATTTCCAGCAGCACAGCCAGTATTTCCTTATTTCCTGGACAATTGACTGAAAATCCTCCACCCCTGCTTTCACAGGTTGCGGGCATCTGCTGTGCCCAACTGTCTGCTGGTGAGAGAGAGAAACCAGCATATTCGGCGTGGCCCAGGGATAAAACTGAAAAAAAAGAGAGCGAAGTGTCCTGGATGAACAGCAGACTCTGAACTAAACCTGTACAACCTGTCAGCAACAGGCTTTCAATGGTGGATGACCAGAGACAGCGAGAAAGCAGCTTATTTTTCACCAGTTTATAGATCACACCGGTCATAATCCCCCAAAACATCAAGAACCCCCAGGTCCTTGGGTGACTGCTTCATACCAACATGGAAACGGGACAACACAGATCACTGCTCCTTTGATTCCTCCAGATGGAAAAGGTGCTGTTTTTAATATCATGCTTACTGGACATCCATCATCTAAAGCACAGTACGACCGTTGTAGGGAGCAAAGAAAGAAAATATATTCTGTGGGGTAGAGGAATGCACACAGGAGTCTCAACAGACATGTGGTGAAGAAACGGTCTTCTACTTCTCGTCAGAATCGTGGTGGGACGTGGTGCACACGGATGTTTCTGGCTGACCTTAAAAGAAAGGAACTCTTTCAGAGGGTAGTGACTTTAAACAGCTTATCAGCCTTTGAAGTTATGCACAATGACATCCTTTGGTTCCTTGCCCAGGGCAGAGGTTTAAGCTTTAAGATTCCATTTACTTACCAAAAATTAAAGAAATATTTTTACCACGGCACAAGGCAAAAGAGCCAATTTTTTTTTTTTTTTAATTACAAATGATAGGATGGTGAGGTAGGGGAAAACATCCTTTCTGTGAGGCACTCCACTGTGCTGAGGGATTCAAGAGCTGTAGGTCTAGCTTTCTGGGGTTCATCTCCTTTATTTTTAATCTTCTGTACTATTCAGATCACTTGTGTGGGACTCAAGTCAAAGCTATTGAGACAGAAATAGGTCCTGATACTTACCTTCTCCCTTGAACCCATCCCTTGTCCCACCTGCCCTAACGACACCTGTCCTTCCTACCGACACCACTATGTCTCTGCAATCATTCTCATCCCCTACAAAAAGCGGTACCCCCAGCTCTCTCCTATCCTCAAGCTGGAGTCCAAAGGGCAATATCGCCTTCTATAGAGGCATGAGGGAGACCCTTGTTAGCATTGCTGTCCCTACACAGCTTTCTAGAGCATCTAGTCTTGCGTTTATTCCTTAAGGTGGGTCATGTCTATCTGGTTGACTACGGGCCCAGCCAGTACAGTGTTGAGCATAGCGTAAATTCTCAGGACGTGCTCGTAGAACAACAGTCTGGATACCGCCACCCCCAGCATTCTTCCTTTCCTTTCTGCAAGATAGCTGCCTGTCTTGAGGTGTATGCTATTTTTAGGGCCTCACCCGTGACTCAGTCTTGGACATCAGAACCTTCTCTTGCTGGAGCTGTTTGGTTTATTTGTTTTTGTTTTAATCTCATGCCATGGCAAAAGTTCTTATGCAAGACCCCCAGAAGCCAGGAGCCCAGAGATTCTGAGAACCTCATAATTGTCACTTAAGAAAAGGTAATAATCCCGAATGCCATCATTTTCATGATTTGATGATCTCTGTATAACTAATTACTGAATTAGAGCCAAACACTTGAAGGAAAACAGAAGGAAATCTGTTGCCCCGAGATTTATCCTTCTTCTTCAAAGAACTGAGAGTTGCTTCTATAGTACACGATGTTAGGATAGGCCTTGGGCCAATCATTGTAAAGAGCATCTGAAAAAGCACTCAGAACTGCGTGCCTGGTTGTTCCGTGACGGATATCACTATTTGTTTGCTTAAGTGAGGCTGTAAGGATTGCTGGAAACGTCCTGGGAAAACATTAGCCAAACTCAAGTCCCTACCAGCAAATATAAGCACGCAGTTCACACATATATGTCACGACCATGCATGTCATCTCCGACTCACAGGTATGAATAATGGATAGCCGAGCTGAGCCCCGTCCAAACAAACAAGTGACTCTGGTTCACAATAGAAAAGTAAACACGGGCCTCCGTTGACGTTAGCCTTTAACTCCAAATTGCCTGTGTACACAATAAAACAAGCTCTTTACTGGAGCCTGGAGGGGGTCTCCACGTGGGCTGTGGTGAATTCTCCTAACGAAGGCGACAGACAGTAAGTCAACATGAAGGGGCTCTCTCAAACACCCCACTTGGCACTCATTCACACTGGGCCTCTTCATCTGAAAATTTTCAAAAGCCTGCGCGCCTGGTCTGGGGGGCTCCACTTGGCCTTCGCGGCAAAGAGGCCACCCAGCTCCCCATGTTACACAAAGGGGACGGGAAGGAAGAACTATAAAGTAGTGCTTATGGCTTAATTGAGTTAAAAGACCAGCCCCATGAAAGGAGCCCTTTGCCTAAACATGTGGCAAGTGAAGAAAGAATCAAGAAACCAGAACTCTGGAAGTATAACCCCCAAATACACAACTTGTAATTTCTAATAAAGCAAGGAGGTAGAACTTGAGGCATTTAAAAAAATGTTCGATACCCAATTAGGAGCCCCAGCCCCAGACAGCTAGCTCTCTGCCCATGGGATTAATCCTCTGGGCAGCAGGCCCCAAGGCTCCCTTCTCGCCAGCTCCACCACTCATGGGTAGGTCAGGGAAAATGAGTATCTAGGTTAGGTCTGCTGCTCACAATTTTTCAAGGGTTACTCAGATCTCAGAAATAATGACTGGCAGATCAAGGGAAAAGCACAGACAGGACCGTTTGGTTCATTAGAATCGTGGAAATAATGTCACTTTTTGCCGCTGTAAGGAGTCCATGCAAGCGAGTTTGCCCGCACCCAAAGAGTGAAAGGAAAATACTCTTCACTTTAACCAACAAAAAGGCATATGAAAGTCAAGCATGATAAAGGCAAACAAACAAACAAACAAACAAACCAAGAAGCCAGTAATTCCCTTTCCTTGACTTTCTTCCTCTCATTATTTTATTTTAAATGTTAATTTAGCCAGATGAAAATAAAAAAAAAAAATTGGGGGCTTTGGCCATATTTTTTGGTTGTTCACTTTGATCTTTTTTTACTTTTGATTTTTTTTTAATTTGGTAATATCTGCATATGGTATAAAATTCGAAAGGTTCAAAATACATCGAAAAGTAGAATAGTGATGTCTGGGTGGCTCAGTGGTTGAGTGTGTCTGCCTTCGGCTCAGGGTGTGATCCTGGAGACCCGGGATTGAGTCCCACATCGGGCTCCCTGCATGGAGCCTGCTCCTCCCTCTGCCTGTGTCTCTGTGTGTCTCACAAATAAATAAAATCTTTAAAAAAAAAAAAAAAAAGTAGAGTAAATTTTACCACCCCTGTCACCAGCCACCCAATTCCACCCCTTAGCAGAAAAACAAAAAACAAAAACAGAACCAATGCAAAACAGGAAATACTACCAAAGGGGGGGGGGGGGGGGAGAAAAATCAAATGTTTTTTTGTAAACTCCCATACTTAGCATTTTTCACTTAGCATACTTTGAGATCATTCATTCCCTATGGGTGGTACATATACAGCTGCCTTATTTTGTACAAGTGCAAGTACATCTAAAGGATAAATTTCAAGAAATGGATTTGCTTACCCACCAATATATTCATTTTCTGCTTCAATTAATATGACCAATGTGCTTTTCCTAGAGGCTGTATCAATTTATACTCCCATCGACAATTTAGCTCTGCTTCTCCTCACCCTGGCTAACAGAGCACCATCAACCACAGCTGACACCGGACCAAGGAGGAGGTTAGGGGTGCTGACAGGACACCCCTCACCCCACACAGTTCAAAATCCATATAGAACTTTTGACTCTCTAAAACTTAATTAACTAATAGCCTACTGGTGACCAGAAGCCTTACTGACAAGTCAGTTAACACATATTTTGTTTGTTCTAGGTACTATATACTGGACTCTTACAATAATCTAAAGAAAAGCTTATTAACAAAACCTTAAGGAAGAGAAAACACATTTTCAGCGCTGTAAGGGGACCCACACAGCTGAACTCCTGTTGTTCAAGGGCCAGCTGTATTTTGAACCTCAGTAATCTAACAGGTAAAAACTTGATCTTTAAAAGTTTTAGTTCATATTTCTCTTAGTAGCAGTGAGAAGATAAGCATCTTTCAACACGTTTAAGAGCCATTTATTTCCTTTTCTATCCACTGCACATTCTTTTTTTTTTTTTTTTTTAAGATTTATTTGAGAGAGAGAGAGAGCACAAGCAGGGGGAAGAGTAGAGGGAGAGAGAGAAGCAGGCTCTCCACTGAGCAGGGAGCCTGATGAGGGGCTCGATCACAGGACCCCAGGATCATGACCTGAGCCAAAGGTAGATGCTTAACTGACTGAGCCACCCAGGTGCCCCATCTGCACATTCCTGTCTTAGATGACTTTCTACTACTTTCTTTATCTTTATTAAAGGCAATCTCTCTACTAAATAATATCCAGACTGGTCTTTGAGTGTTTTATAGTGCCTTCAGCCCCTTCATAGAATTTTGTCTAATTTAATAACTGCAATAAGCTGGTAAGGAGGCATAAAAATTTTATTCCTATTTTAGAGCTCAGGAAGCTGAGCTTTAGATTGTTAGCAGATCTGGCCAAAGGACTCACAGTTAAGTCCCAGCCAGGCCTAGAATTCACATCCTTTACCTTCTAGTCTAATGATTTCTGCATGCCTATGTTTACTGCATCAAAATGCCTCTTAGATTGTAGAAAAAACAAGAAGTGTTTTCTCTCTCTCTCTTTTTTTCTTTTCTAGGGATGAATTTGCATTTTCTATTTACCTGGCCAGTTTTCATTGTATAACAGGCAAAAAAAGAATGGTAAAACTATATGATTCTCCTCCTGTTGTTTGGGCCAAAGCCTAGAGAAGCTTTGGCTCTCCATGTACATCACCAGCGTATGAGCCTGTCATCCCTGGGTGAGCAGGATGTTCAGGTGGAGGGGAGGTTAGAGGAGGATGGACATGCTCCCTTCTCCAGGAAGCACAGGCCTCCCCTACTGAAGTATTCAGAAGGAGAATGAATGCACCAACTCCCAGGATGGGGCAAAGGAGGAGCCCCCCTGGGGGTTGGGGTGGGGGTAGAGAGAAGAGAAGACAGTCACATCCCACAGGGGCCTGTCAATTTTTGCCTATTGACAAGGAATGCCTCTGGATCCAACCTAGGATTTTGATTCCTAAGTGGTCTCTGGTCCATTCTGGGGATGCGGTCTCTAGCTTGCCAGAAAGGGGTATGGGGATGGAAAGTATTGGTTGATTTGGGAAAAGGGCTAGAAAGAAGCTAGAAAATTGAAGACATGCATCCTGCCCCACGTTAGGGGGGAAGGAGGGGGCAAGAGGGCAAGGGATCTGGAGTTGCCAGCAATGGGGCAAAAGGAGAAAGACGCTAACACAATCAGAGCTGCCTCTGAGGGCCTGCATGCGACCCAGAACCTGATAGGCAGGAAAGGACTCGGTGGACGGGGGTTCAGGGATCTAAGCTGTGGTTTGGCAATCATCTGCCCAGCTGCATCGGGTGGGGCCTAGATCCAAAACCTTGCGACTATCACCAAAGGTCTTGAGTGTCAGCAAGGCCTGCTTGGCTGGACCACCGGATGAGTGATGGTCTACAAGTCTGACCTTACACCTGCAGCAAAGGCACCGATCACATCCTTTTAGTTACATCCATCTGTTGGTTTCCTTGGAGAGTAGTCCTTTCCATAAAAAGATGAAAAAAACTCTCCTCTCCATTCCTGCTCTTACTGGAGGGTCGGTCTTCACCTCACTGAAAAATCCTGAGCATGTACACATGGTAGGGTGGTCTGGAAACACCACTGCAGGCTGATGGAGCTCTACCCTGACACAAGGGAGCCACTGTAATTCAGCAATACAGCCAAAAGGTGGGCCGTTCTGTGGGAATCTAACCTAGTTCTGGGTGGTCCTGCTACTGGCTCCAACCAGCCAGCTCCATGCCCAGCCTGTGGCCTGTGCAATAACCTGACTTGTCTGGTGAGCTGCACAGAGGGGCTCCGGGCAGGGCTATGGCAGGGCTCCAGTCACTGGGCTGGGGCAGGTGCAGAGGGCAGAGATCCTATCACAGGCGCTAGGAGGATATCTTCAATGTCACACAAAACATGGCCTCATGTTGCATAGAAGTTAGGTCCCAGCACCAAAACATATGTAAGTGTAGACAAAATTGCTTTTAAAAATTAAGAATTAGGGGCGCCTGGGTGGCTCAGCAGTTGAGTATCTGCCTTTGGCTCAGGGCATGACCCCGGGGTCCTGGAATCAGGTCCCACATTGGGCTCCCCATAGGGAGCTTCTCCCTCTGCCTGTGTCTCTGCCTCTCTCTCTCTCTCTCTCATGAATAAATAAATAAAATCTTTTTAAAAAATTAAGAATTAGCTTAAGATAAAGAAACCTTATAGATGTAAAAATTCACAGCATATAGTTACTGACGGGACAATGAAAATGGGCACTGAAGGCTTGCTTCTACTTCTCCGGATAATATCTATCTATCTACGACCCACCTGGGCCAGGAGCATATGGTCAAAACCTGCATGAAGTATCCCCACTGTGTACCGAGGACAAACAAGTGGTAGGGCAGGAGAAAGGCAGTGTAAAGGCAGAAAACAGAACGCCCGACGTGGCGAGCGAAGCAGGTTAGGAGCAGCGCACACGCAAAGCTGACAGGCAGACAGTCTGGGGGCGGCGGGCAGGGCCCATCTGTCTGGCTGGTGGTGAGAGGCAGGCTCTACTCTGTGGACAGGTCAAGGCAGAGCACAAGCCCCCAGTCCCTGGGTCCCCAGCCAGGTACATAGACTGGAAGGTTGGGCTCAGAAACAGGGTGGGGATCTGAGGACCAATTTAGAGAACTGATAAAAAAAGAAAACAAACAAACAAACAAAAAAAACAGGGCTCAAGGTCAAAGTTGGACAAGGCAAGAAGGATTCTGGGATCGGGGCACCTGAGTGGCTCCGTGGTGGAGCATCTGCCTTGGGCCCAGGGCATGATCCCAGAGTCTTGGGATCGAGTCCCACGTCGGGTTCCCTGCATGGAGCCTGCTTCTCCCTCTGCCTGTGTCTCTGCCTCGGTCTCTCATGAATAAACAAAGTCTTTTTAAAACGTGAGGGGATTCTAGGATCAAGCTCCTTAAACACTGCTTCAGGTCAAGCCTCACACCAGGTAGGGGTGAGCCCCATCCCTCAGGGAAGGCTGAGCCGGCCTGGGAGTGCAGTGAGGAGAGACAGGTGCCTCCAGAGCTCAGGGCTTCGGCAGACCCAGTCCGGGGTAAGGGAAGAAGCAGGCGAGGTGGCACCATCACGGTGGCTCCAGGAGGCCTTGGGGCACCGGCTAGAAAGCCGGGGGGACAAGGGGGCAAGATGGGCCGCAGCTTGGTTTCATTACCTGCCTGAGATGCTTAACACATCTCGTGCCACCTGCTGGCACTGGAGCAGCCTGAGGCCTGTCTGAACGCGGAGCTCACTCAGCCCTTCATACCCTCGCCTACCTCCCCTGGAAGGCGCGGTGCTACCAAAAGGGGTAAGAAAAGCGCAACCAGTGCTCGCTTCGGCAGCACATATACTAGAAAAGCGCAACCACAAGCTCACAGGACGCGGAGTTTTGTGATGCCACATATCAGAACTTCTGCATACGTGCATGGCATCAGGGTGCCAAGGTCCTCCTAAGGCCCAGGGGAGGGTGCCAGTCCTGGGGACAGTTTCTCTCGGTAGCTCTGGGATGGGATGGGGTAGCAGCAGCCGTGGGGACAGAGACAACTGTATAGGCTCAAACTTGCACTTTGGGGGAAGGAGGGAGTCTTCCCAAAACGGTGAGGGTCTGCCGGCCTGCTCTCCTTGCACAAACCGGGAATGAGCCCAGGCCCAGCTGGCCTGGCTGTGGTCCCACACAGCCCCCGGACCTCTGGGGGAGGAACGTGGGACCCCTTACATAGCCTATCTTGGCTAGGAGCAAGGAGGCAGGGCTCTCCCCTGCCCCAAGGTGCCCACACCACTCAGTCCTGGCACAGACTTTGCGGACAGCAAAAATCTAGCCCTGGACTCCGCCGGCTTGATGAACGGTGGCAGATGTGGCCAGCAGTTTTAGAAGTGGCTCCAGAGCCAGTTTGCAAGTCTGAGTCCCATTGCTCTATAATGACCTATCCTTACGGACCCCAAATTACATCACCCAGTAGTGCCTGCTTTCAAGGGATTTACGTTTTTGCTATCTCGGAGGATTTGGATAACGTAAAACTGGCTATGCCACCCCCTGAATGGGTGCTGTAAGACCGTTTCGGAGACAGACGCTTTCCAAAGCCCTGTGTGGCTCTCGGGGGACAAAAGCAACTTTCTTGAGCCCACACAGCAGCCAAAGCCCGGAAAACAGGTCTGGCCCTCCTGACTCTGCCCTGCAGGCTCCGGACAGAGCTTCAGTTCTGGAATTTCCAAGGGAGGCGCTCCAGATCCCTTACAGCCCGTGACCCCTGCCATGCCCTGAGCCCAGGCCAACCGAGGGGCGCAGGCAGCGGGTGACAGATGAGAGTCTAGGCGCCTGGTGGCCGCACATGGGCACCTGGTGGAAGAGCCGGAGGGCAGCAGGTGTGGCCCTGCTGGGGTGGCTGGGAGGCAGAGCAACTGGAGCAAAAGGTGGGGGGTCTGCGTGGGCCGGGGACAGGGGGACAGGGGGGCAGGGGGACAGGGGGACAGGGAGGAAGGCACCAGGTCCTGGCCGGTAGGCCTCACCAGGAACTGGCTTCCACAGTGAGGGCCTGCCGCGTCCCCAGGAGGCCCTGTGAGATCAGAGTGAGGTCCCAACAAGGGGGCCTTCCCCGGGAGCATGTCACCTGTCAGGCAGCGTCCAGGAGGGAGGGGTGCAGATGCGAGCCCCCACAGGGAGGCCGCGCCCAGGGGCAGCAGGGGAGGGGACACCATGCCACAGGGCCAGAGGGGCACAGCATAGGATGGAGGGGCTGGGGTGGTATGGGGCACACCCGGAGGTGGGGAAGCGGAGCCTTCTGTTGGCAGGGAGGCCCAGCAAGGCAAGTACAAGGGGGGAGCAAGGGCAGGAAATGGGGTGCCCTTAGAGTCTGTGCAGAGCACCATAGGATCGGCCAAATTAAACTGGTTGGGCTTTCCAGAATGTGAATTTAGAAGAAAACTGAAGAGGGGATCTTCCCAAACTACCTACAGAAGAGTTGTCCGTGAATGATGCACAGTGGCATTTGCAAGAAAGGCTGTTTATTATCATTACTGCTGCTCTGGTTGGGTGGGTGCGATCCTGTAACAAGGCTCAGAAGGGAACATGTGTGTGTGAGTGTGAGTATGTGTGTATGTAGAGGTTCCAGCGTGATTATGATACTCATTCATAATCACATCAAAAGGACAAGATTTCTTTGGTCTCCTGGATCCCCCTGTAGCGGCTCCACTTGTCTTCCTGGACCTGTATCTACGCAGTCGGACTTGAACATTTTCCCAATCAGCTCCATGCAGGAAAACTCTTCCTAAATGAACATCACTACTTTTGCTACCACACCATGAATTCTTGACAAAATCACCCAAGTCCTATGTGCTAGAAAGAGTCTGTCTTATCAACAGACTTGGAGCATCAGCGCCCTTCAGGGCATCTGACGGATACATGGAGAAGACACACAGATCTGCTCATATTTTTGCCCAAAGGAATTTCTATTCCTATGGCCATGTAAAAAAGTAGGTATGGGTAGAATGGGATGCGTTGAGGAAAGTGTCTCCGTAAGATTCACACACAAGGAGGAGGGTCAAGAGGAATTCAAAAATCACACTAATATCAAAGAGCATGTAATTGGCAAATTTTGTATGTAAGGGAGCAAATTGTACCAGGAGTTTTTAGGCAACATATTAAAGTTTACCTCCAAGTAGTCACCTGCAAGGTTTTTCTCTCTACTCATCGACCCACACCCAGCTACCCTACACCACACAACGGACCAGAAATTTTCTGCCTCACCACTTTTTTAAAGATTTTATTTATTTATTCACGAGAGACACAGAGAGAGGCAGAGACACAGGCAGAGGGAGAAGCAGGCTCCCTCTGCCCCACTGTTCTGCAGCACGATTCCGTCCTCACAGGTGCGTTCAAAGGGTTACCACAGGGATATTACACCAACCTTGATGCTGTCAAAACCACATCCAATTAAACGAATCGAGGATATTCCATTTCAACACATGCCCGTGTTACATCCTGACGAGGAGGTATCAAAAGAAAATGAATTTGGACCACTTTTGAATGATGACATCCGCGTTACCACAGAGATTCACCTATCAAACTAATTTAGGCTTAGAGCCAAAATCAACACTGCTGTCAGAGAGTTGATTTCTATTCATTTAAAAACCTCCAGGCTAAAGAGTGATGAGGGGGGAGAGTGGGGAATTTGAATGTCCCAGGAAAAAGGAGACAGAGGAGGAGGGTGCAGGGACTGTACACAGCAAGATCGGGACCTTCTGTTTAGCCAGCAAATGTTTACTGATCATCCAGGGCAAGGCTCCATGCTCTGCATGGCGGGGATTCCAAAACACAACCTCAGTCCTAAAGAGGCACACAATCCTACCTGCAAAGATAGTGACAATGACGGGGAGGATGACAGCTAGGGCTGATGAATCACTGCAGGCCAGGTACTACCCTCTGTGCCTTACCAAATTAATCCCCCCGGGTATTCAGATTCACTGGTCCATTTTACAGGTAAGGATGCAGAGGCACATTATGTGAAAAATATTTGAATAGCACTTCTTGGAGAGGACTTTCAAGTGATTTTAATACTCTATGTCATCAGATTCTCAGAACCACAGAGAGGCAGGCAGGCCGTCTCGGAAGCATCCCACAGCCACACAAAGCGGGAAGGGCAGCATGAGTAGAAGTGGGCTCTTGTGGCTTGCCAGCCACTATTTTACAAAGAGATGGCACCACCGAGCAGTCCTGGGAGGCCCAAATGAGGTAGTGACAAGGAGGTGGGCCAGCCCTCACTCAGGAAGAGATCACTTCCTGTCTGAGTAGCATCCAGGAAGCTGAGGATGAGGGATGCAAGCCCTGGAGAGGGGTTGGGGATGGTGGCATGTTGCGGGGGGCAGCAGGGAAAGGGGACACCACAGCAGATGGCAAAGAGGAGCCAGAGCAGAGCACGGAGGTAGGGAGGTAGGAAGAACCCCAAGGAGGTCAGGGAGCAGATCCGTTTGGTGTGAGGGCCACGGCAGGCTGATAATGACAGTAGGAAATGGGGTGCCACCAGGGATGCTGTATGACAGGACTGAAGAAATTAAAAGTGGTCACTCTTTGCAGAAGGTGAAGTTAGACTGAGGGATGGTGGGAAAAATAAATAAATAAATAACAGTTAAGAAGAAAGACGGGATAATTGGGATTGCTTAAATTATAGGACAAATTGTTGTATATTCTAAATTATAAATACATACAAAACAAACATAGAAAATAAATAGGATGGACCCTCCAAACTGAAAGCCTTTTTGGAGACCGAAAAAAGAACCCAGAGAATCCCTACGAAAATATCTACAATGCAAATCTTGTCTCTGAATTGTTTTTAATGTCATCCTTTTTTTTTTTTTTTTTATGGCTAATCCTTGGGTTGACTCACATGCCTCCAGCTCCTTGCTAAAAAGTGAAAGCTACACATCATCATCATTAATAATAAATGGAAAGGACTCAGGTTCCTGCACTTGACAGGAAAAGCATAAAGACAGAACAAGCTCTGAAAGTACAGTTGAAGGTGATCGCGATTCATCACAGTTAAACGTCTCCAAAAACCCTCCCTGGAAAACCCAACCCCACGCCTCCTGCTGGGCACTGAATTGTGTCTCCCCCACCTCCGCCCCCCAAGTCCTAACTCCTAGAACCTCCCGACGTGACCTCATTCAGAAAAGGATCTTGCAGATGCAATGAGTGAAGACGGGGTTAGACTGGAATACGGTGCACCCCAAAACCAACTTGACTGGTGTCCTTCTAAGAGGAGAGACACAGAGACACACACAGCAAGAGAGCCATGCTTTGCTGGAGGTGGACACCGGAGCTCTGCGGGCATAGCCAAGGACTGCCAAGGATGGCCAGCAACACCAGAAGGGGGAGAAAGCCATCGAGCCTTCAGTCTGCAGGGCCCTGCCAACACCTTGACTTGAGATTTCTAACTTCCTCAACATGCAAGAAAATAAATTTCTGTGACTTTGAGCCACCCAGCATGTGGTACTTTGCTACAGCAGCCGTAGGACACGAAATCCACTGGCTCTCCTTCAGCCCCTGGAAAGGGAAACCCCGTTTTGCCCAGGGCTTGGGAGACTGGACTTGTAGGCTCCATTCTGCAACAGCCTCCCAGGCTGACCTCCCCTTCAAAGATCTTCATCTTCCAAACCAAGCGCTGGGGCCAGATGAGCAGTTTAGTCTGCTTGTAGGTTGGAAATTCCAATTCTATCACATTATGGCCTAGAAAGTCAGCTGTTCCCGTGAATCCGCTGAGGGTGAGAGTATATAATGGGGCTGCCACAAGGTAAACACTCCCCAATTCAAGAAGCCCTCCCATCACCCGTGGAAGCCAAGGAGAAAGTGAAAAGAAAGAGTAATTAGTGGTGGTTGTTGCATTTACTATATGCCACATAATCATTCCATCTCCCGTCAAATCTGGCCTCCAGCCCTCATGCCAGGGCGAGTTAATACAATGAGACGCTGGGAGCTGCCAGACGCAGAAAATTAATACACGGGATGCACGGAGGATCTCTGCAACCTACACTCCATTTCCCAAACCTGCCCGTGTCAAGGTCATTTAACCCCAGAAATACAAAACCCACTGCGCCGAGAAGAAAAGAGAGAAAGGCTGGCATCGAAATTGTCCCCCCCCCCCCAAGCCTCAACCCCCCGGAAGACTTTTCATCTCACATAATTCCTGCTTGGTGGGTTCCTCAGACCTGCAAGAAACTGGTGATTAGTAAAACAAACCCACTAGTAAAGACCAACAAGAAATTCCCGTAAAAACCTCACACGCACCCACTATTCTGTTACCTTTCTTTCAAGGGGAAATTACGGCTGTCAAATTGCACCCTTTCATTACTGTCACAGACTCTTTTAAGAACGGCTAATCAGAGAAGCCTACAGAGGTATTTAATCAGATTTTTTTTTCTTCTTCAAATGACCTAATGTTTTGGTACGAAACCGCTGCCAGCTCATGCTGGGTAGAAATTTAGCACTGTCAGCATTTAATTATTATTTTATCGCGGATTTCTTTACTTTCCTACAGGGAAAGGAATAACTTAAATTTTTTTTTTTTCGATGCAACAAATGCTCAGCTGCTAAAAATCGCAAGACACTGCCCTCATTATTTTGCATTGTCAAAAATTACTAGCTCGGGACATGGGACCTATCACAGAAATGCACTTTTAGGTGAATAAGTGGTACCACTATCACTAGCTTCAATCTTCCAGAATAGTGAAAACCGTGGAGCGAAAATAATGTTCATCGCGCTGGTTTTGAGAGATGAAATTACTCACGACTCATTCGTGTGTGTGTGTGTGTGTGTGTGTGACAGCAGCTCCGTATTCCAAATGACATCCCTCGCCCTACACCTGAATGAAGCCCACGGCTTGGCCCTCCCTCTTCCTCCTCTTCATCACTTTACCTTTTTTTCCCTCTTCTAAGGGGCCAATAAGAGAGCAAAGAGGAGGAAAAGAGGAAGAAATGAAAAGGAGACAGAAGACAGGTGTGCAGTGCGAGCCTGCTCCTGGCACAGCTGATCCGAGGTTCCAGGTACACAAGTGAAGACAGGTGCTGCGAAGGCTGGGCCTCTGGATGTGTTCCCGTTTCTTCATCATGTGTCCCAAGTCCCTTCTTAGAAAAATAGCCATTTTGTCACTGGACACCACAAAAGTCCCTCTTCCCTGGCATCGCTTCCCCCTCAACCAGTTTCTTTTTCTTGCTTTGGAACCGGGTTCTCTGAATGAGCTGGGGACGCTTGGTGCCTGAGCACCTACCACGCGCGGGCGATGGTGCTAACTACAAAGGTGCGACACGGCATATATCTGGGTTTGGAGGGGTGCCCAGGGGAGGTTCGTATGCAGGGGGAGGGCTAGTCATTCATCCGAGCACAGAGTGACTCACGAATGGCAGGGATAAGAACAGTTGCCCTGGTTCAAGTTTTCCCGGCCCCACAAGGTGCCCTGTGCCACCAACACACTTGACTTCAAAGCAGAACTTTAGACTTTCCCCCCCCACATCTGTCCTTCCACTCCCCTCAACTTCTCTCATCTCAAGAAATGCCACCTGCTAGATGTCAGCATCCCAGCACCTCCCCGCCCCTCCTTGACTTCTACATCAACCCACAAGAAAGTTCTCCTCACCTTCTCTACTCCAGAGCTTTAACTTAGTCTGGTCTGGGGCTATCACGTGCCTGGTCTCAGTGAGGACACTCCACACGGCAGCACAAGTGACACGCTCAGTACAGACCTGAATGCGTGAAACTGGTAAGGGGCTCTCACCATGGCAGCAACGATAACCACCACCACCACCCCCTCCCCGGCCCCGGGAGCAGCCTGCCCCTGCCCACCTCCTGGGCCTTCCACCCAGGCCACACATTCACCCTGTTGAGCTGGGCTCCATCAGCCTCAGGATCTTTGCACATGCTGTGCCCACCATCTGGAAGCTCTTTCTTCCCTCATCTGCATAATGAAGCTCCTTCTGGATTTTTAAGGCTCTTTGTAAACATTCCCTCTTGAGGGCTGGCTCCTAACATTTGTATCCTTCACTGTGTCTTATCACAATTTGCAACTGTTTCACGTGTTTACTTGTTAATCACATATGAATTCCACCCTGGCAAGGCCTCTTCTGTCCTTGTTACTGCTCTAACTCCAACAACTAGCAGAAGCCTGGCACATATCTGAGTCAATATTTTTTTTAATCTTTTTCTTTTAAAATTTTATTTAAAAAAATAAAAAATAAAAATAAATAAAATTTTATTTATTTATCCATGAGAGACACAGAAAGAGAGAAGCAGAGACACAGACAGAGGGAGAAGCAGGCTCCCTGCGGGAAGCCCGATGCAGGACTCGATCCCGGGACCCCAGGATCATGCCCTGAGCCAAAGGCAGGCGCTCAACCACTGAGCCACCCAGGTGGAGCAGGAACAGGGGCTTCACGGGGATCAAAGTCTCAGTTTCTCATGACCTGAGCCTACGACGCACTGCTCTGGTGAGGCTGACTCACCTGGCCACACGCAGGGGAGGATGCAGGGGGGAGACTGGAAGGCGCAGTGTCTTGCCCACGATGGCTTGGGGCTCATCTCATTTTCTATAACTTGGAGGATCAGTATCACAACCGGTCCACCCAAACGGCGGGAAGGGCGGCTGAAGGGTGATGCTGAAACACATGACATCCCTTGGGTCTCAGGTTGAGTTCATTGCCTTCCCAGGGAGCTTCCCCATGATGGTAAAGCCACACGCATGAGGTGGTATATGTACCCGTACAGGCAGCAGACTTTATGGCAAACCCAGAACCATCGGCAAAATTAAAGCAACGATTTCTAGAAATTTCCAGGGGTGGTAAGACTTCATCTCCACAGGATAACTATCAAGAATGATCCAGAAACATAAATAAGAAAAGCCAGGCTCTCTAAGCAGCTAAAGAGCCCAAGCACTTGGCACCTGCCCTGACCGTCCCCTTGAAGTTTTGTTAGAACCTATTGACTCTTTCTTTGAACTTAATTCTGGTTAGTTGTGTCGACTGGCATCTTAGCCTCTAGCCAGGTGGATTAGTAAATTAAAACTAAAATCCTGGAGGGAGATAGTGATTGCAATGAAAAGTAATAGACTGAAAGGGGGAAAATTTTTTTGTGTGTGATTATTATTTTTTTTTTTTTTAAAGAAGAAAGCAGAGATTGGCAAGCTTTTCCCATAAAGATCAGATAGCAAATGTTTTAGGCAGTGTGGCTGGCTCATACCTTCACGGCTGTGATTACTCGGTTCTCCAAAGAAGCTAGAGATGTAAGTGAATGAGTGTGGCTCTGTTCCAATAAAATTTTATTTACAAAAACAGGTGGTGGGTCGAATTTGGCCTGGAGGCTGTAGTTTACAACCCAGGGATTGGTGAAAAGCATCAAAGCCAACACAATATCTAGAAAATCTTAGCAATGTGGGACCATATCATAAAGAAACAAATAATCCTAAACTCAAAAGCCTTTAGGACAATTGACATTACAGCATACCCTGGCCCTTCATCATAAAATTATAAAATTTTAGAAATCTAAACAACCTTGGGAATGCAATGGTCCAAATTCCTCCATTTTTAGAGATGAAGAAATAAATTTTCAGAGAGAGGTTAAGGTAGTTGCTAAAGGTCAAACAGCTAATTAACGATTAAACATAGAACCAGAGTTTTGGCTCTAAGTTTAGGACTCTTTCCATTATTTCATGTCTACTATTTTAGCCTTTTTGGTAACAATGGGACAGAGGAAATGCTCATTTAATTAAAACACTACACCCCTGAGACTGTTATCACTAAAGTCCACAGTTGTAGGTATTTAGAAAGATGATTTTGAATCATCAAGACAAAGGGTAAATTAGGGTTAGTGTACTCAGAGAATATAATTTCAGAAGTAGTGTTAAAAACAATACATTTCAAATAATCTGAAGATTAATATATGCAAAAACTTTTGTTCTCCCTCGTGCATGGGAAAATGAAGTATCATCGTCTGTTAGTATCGGAAGAAAATCTTCTCACTGTATTTGATGGGTTTAGACCTGTTCATTAATTTTTTTTAAGATTTTATTGATTTGATTTATTCATGAGAGACCCAGAGAGAGAGAGGCAGAGACACAGGCAGAGGGAGAAGCAGGCTCCCTGCAGAGAGCCTGATGTGGGACTCGATCCCGGGACTGCAGGATCATGCCCTGAGCCAAAGGCAGGTGCTCTACCGCTGAGCCACCCAGGTGCCCCTGGACCTGTTCATAAGTCTGACCAGTTCCAGGACACCCCAAGAATGACCAAAGTACTGGCAAGCAAGCCCAAGAAATTGCTCGAATTGCTGGATGCCCATATTCACTCAATTGTCTTATCAAACTCAAAAACCGAAGCCCCCTCAGTTCTACGTGTCCTTTCTCTTTTCTATCATTAGCAACATCTTCTGCTCCTTTTCTGAATTAATTGGGAAATAAAAATAGAAACCCTGACATGTTTATAAAGATTCAAAGCGCTGGTTAAACATGAAAGAACAGAGGTTGGGAACACCGGGGTGACAAATTTTATTTCTGTGATGACAAGGTAGAGAGTCCTCCCGCCAGCTGGACCCTGCAGCAGCCAGAAGCATGCACCTGTCTGCAGAGAAGTCACACAGGAAGAGGGAGCTGAGAAAGATCTGAGGGCCCGGTGGCCTTCTCTGCCTTGCAAATGAGTTCTAATTGCTGGAGGGTCACTGAGCACCGTTCAGCGCAGAGAGGTTCCTGACAGCTCCCGACAGAAGGGAAAGCAGGGGGACCACTTCTGCTTCCCTGGCCGTGAAGGTGGTCCTGTCTCTGTTCACAGGCCCCGGAGCAGGGCCCTGGTTGGGGGAGTTCCCTCCTTCCAACCTTCCGCTGCAGAGGGAAAGGGCGAAGGGGGTGGGCCGCCCAGTACTTCTGAGTGTCCCTGAGATGCACTTCCCAGTTTGACAGACCTGCCAAAGGAAATGAGAAGCGATAAATGATTGGCCCCCGATTAGATCAGCCACCTTGGGAAAGGTGCTGAGACAGAGATATTTCACTGAAATAAGGAGAAACCTGGGAATAGATTTCTGGCAAGCAATCCCAAAGTAGATATGGTCTGAATTGGAAATGGATTCTGTGGGCAGATAAAGTCTAATAAATGGCAGGTCACTCAAAAATCATATATCATCAAGTCTCATACAGTGTCTGTGAAGTTTGTTATCAATAATTTAACACCAGAAGAACCTAGCCCTTAGCAAATATTTAATTTCAAAACATACCTGCTGATTTACTCAGATACAGCATACATAGTATATTAAAAATATATTACAAGAAGCCAGATGCCAATAAAGCTGCACTTGGAGAAGACCAGCTGTACTTGTTGCTTTCTGGGTATTTTTGCTGAAGATGCGACTGGGCCCTCCACCTGCTGAGCCGGTTCACTAGCCAATTCTCAGCAGTGCAAGAGAGGAAAGCTTGCACACGAGCTCCCCTTCACACAGTGTGGACCTCACCTGAGCTCCCCTAACCAGGCCAGGCAATGAGCCAGGCACTGTAATAAGTGCCGGAGTGAGGGGCGGGGGGCAAGAACTCAAGCACAGTTCTCCATCCCAGGCCTGAAGGTTAAAGGCAGAGGGCACATCCGTATAAAGCAAGGTCTCCTAGTGGCAAAGAGGAGTCATTTTTAAGGGGATTGGAGGCCGAGGGAATTATGTCCGAGGTCACGGTCTACACTTGTCGTTGATCTGAGCCGCTCCCTGCAGCCACTCACTCAGTCCCCCATGGAACAGACCCTCGACCACTTCCTGGCTGAAAAGTGTCACCCCTCGCTGTGATCTGAATGGTCATGTCCCCCCAAATTCACATGTGGGAATCCTAATACCCAATGTGAGGGTGTTAGGAGAGGGAGGGCCTTTTGGGGGGTTTGGTTTTTGTTTTTTTCCATTTTAAAAATTTATCAAGGGAATAATTGGAGTCTTTAGAGGTTTGGTTTAACACAATAG
The DNA here is from genome assembly GCF_003254725.2 of Canis lupus dingo. Taxonomy (NCBI): domain Eukaryota; kingdom Metazoa; phylum Chordata; class Mammalia; order Carnivora; family Canidae; genus Canis; species Canis lupus. The sequence continues at coordinate 60,812,447 of NC_064250.1, forward strand.
GAGACTAAAAATTATGAAAAAACACTTTACATTATTTTTTAACCTATCAAGCAGGATCTAAATTAAGTAAATCCTCTATGACTTTAGGAAAGAGACCACTTTCCTAAATCAGAAAAGTTGATTTCGAAATCAGACTCTCTTACCCCTACTGCCTTGCAACCCGGAGCCAAACCTGGAGCCACCTACCTCCCCAGGGGTGGCTCCTCTGGAGGTCAAGGTGGCAAGGACAGGCGGTCTGCCCCCACAGACGAGGTGGAGACTCTGAGCCAAAAGCTGAGTCTGTGATGTGCAGCATGATCATCTAACCTGGGTCCTTCTGAGAACGAAATGGGGTGCTGTTGATTACTTGAGAACCAAAAGCATAGGGAATGGGACATGTGGCCACCCGGCCACAGTGCAGTTTTGCCCTGCCCCCTTAAAGGTAAATAAAAGAGACCCCAGAGAGCTCCCCAGCCCCTTCTACCAGGGAAGGATTCAACAAGAAGTCTGCGACCTTCTGGAAGGGAGCCCTCCCCCAAGCATGCTGGCACCCTGATCCCAGACCTCCACTCCCGGGCTGTGAGAAACAAATGCCTGTCGTTTGTAAACCACCTGTCTGCGGTACTTTGTTATAGACTAAGACACCCGTGGGCAGCTGGTGCCGGCAGCAAGAGATCCAGAGAAATGGATATTTTCCGAGGGAATGGTAGTTCATTTAACTGAGTTAGAAACGCAGCCATGGCCTCAATACGGACAGATTAGTTCTGTGGTAAATACTTCCCTAATAAGATTTTAGGTCTTCTTTGGGGGTGATAAAGGCCTGGCAGGGATGCATTCGGTAGCTGGCAGGAAGAGAGCAGAGAGAGAACGTGCCAGGGGGTGCCTCTAGTCATCTTCCACTCAGAACACGTGGAAGACAATAACTGAACTGAGGTCTCAAGGGAGCTGGGTGTCAGCCCAAGTCCCCCTACCCCCACCCCGCCCCCCGACTCTGAACCTCCCACCTCGGGATTCAACTCCACATCCTCAAAGGGTGCTGGAACGTAGTTGGTTAGGGATGGCTACCACTTTGCATCCCACTGCACGGGCGACACAGGGAGAAGTTTCTCTGGTCATCCTGCAGGATGTGGCTGGAAGGAGGAAGGATGATTGGGCAGGTGTCCGGAGGCCCAGCTCCTTACCTCTCTGGGCTTATCTACACATGCAAAGGTGGCCCAGACCTCCAGGCCCCTTCCACCTCTCCAAATCTCTTCCCTAGGAAATCCAGAATTGCCCTGACAGCCAGAAAACTCTGACTCTCTTAGTCCTACATGTCATGCCTTTAAGAGGGTTGGAAGGATATACCAGAACTCTGGAACAAAACACGGTATCACGGCCACCAGAACGTACCCCCAAACGCAAACATACCTACCAGGGCTAGTCACAGGCTAAAGCCGATGAGATCAGTTAAGAAAAATTACAAAATCCTCAAAGCTACAGTAAAATGCTGAGAATGTGGTGGCCATTGAGCTGATGATGACGAAAGCCAGTACGGACGCCAAGTTTCTCCTTCATTAACTGCAACTGCTCTCCTCCTCCTCTTCCCTGATGAATTCCTACCTCTCAGGGATGACGTGAACTGGCCAGCCCACCCGAGACACTGCCAAGGAGACAAGGACTCCAGAAGATCATAGTTGAAATCACTCTAGTAACGCCCTAGAGGGACCTTGCCACGGCTGGTCACCAATCACTTGGCACTTCAAGAATCATGCTGAAGACAGCCTGGAGGGGCCCCGAGTGCATGTTTGGGGTCAGTGAACCCTGGCAGGGCTGGGGGTTGGGGGCCATGGGGAGTAGGGGTGAATACTAGAATGAAGATGCGTGGGGAAGGGAGGCTTGACAACGGCCCGCTCCCCACTTATGCCAAAGGCCAGGCCTTCTCCAGCACCGCTGAATTCTCTGTGGAACAAAAGCCCCGTCTGCAATCCATCCTTAGAGCCGCGCACAAACCCCAGCTCTAGAGCACACAAACCACAAAGTATGTAAAAGTCAGCATTTTGGAACCAAAAGAAAAAGAAACTGCCACGTTTGGTCCCTTGGATGCTGCTTACGGGTAAGTGCCCTTCGTCTCTGGGGGCAGCCTCGACCCCAAGCCACAGGTATTGATGGTATCCCAACAATCGTTGCTTGTTTAGGGCCAATAACCCCAAATCATGCCTTTGTTGACTGTTTTGTCAGCCTTAGCCACGCCGTGGCTGTGTGATCACTGGGTCAGAGAAATAATGGGGCGCCTGCCCTCGGATGGGGCGCCTCCTGCCTCGGCAGCAGGGCTGTGAACCCCTCATCCAGCTGAACTGCAAACTGCACGCAGACTGGTCCAACTGGTGACTCTCCGGCTCTGAAGTCACCGTAGGTGGGACAAGGATCAGGGGGTCTTGGGCCTTTACGCCGGGTCTCATGGAGGCAAATTCTCCCCCTCCTGACACCATCGTGTCTTACTTTTCCAGTTCTTTCTTTTCAGCCCTGACGGCTCCCAACTTAATTTTCCAGAGACACCAGTTTAGCCTGGAAGCCCCGGAGGAAAACACCTTAGAAATATCCAAACAGACACGTGCACCGGCCTTTGGGGCTTTGTTAGAACAATTTAAATTTGGTGCGTTTTAGACCATTGCATATTAACTAATTTAGAAAACTCCGCTTTAGCAGACTTAGCTGGCTGCTTTGCACTGCCAAACTACATACTCCGCTTGAAAACACGCCCCTGCGTACGCAAGTGATTTCTCCTTTTAGGCTAGGAATGTAATGTTGACATAAATGTCAAATAAAATTAATGAGAGAATGGGCACTCAGCTGGTACTCCCGTGAAGGGAGTTTGTTAGACTGGGACCTTTGAGCTCAAATGTATATATAATTATATAACACTCATATGGGGAAGGAATCTGAACGTTAAGCTTTAGCAAATTTATCACCTTTGTCAGAAATGCTGTTACCTACAGAAAGCAGGTTGCAAGTCCATTAAGATGAAAATACCATCGGATGAGAAGGGCGCGGTGTGTCACAGCAAAGTTACCGTGGAACGAGCAGGGTGGCCCGTCTACACAGAACAGGATCCTCCCCTTATCTGCACAGAACTCAGGTCACATCTGAGGCCCCACCTGATGACTTCCGCCCGGTGGCTTTGCAAATGGGACTTCCTCCTGCCCAACCCGGCTGCTTCTCCCCTACCCACCCCCCCAACTCCCCATCCCAACCGGCCACTTAGGAAGAGTAAAAATGGCAGTTAGAGCAATAACAGGTATTTTCACTTAATAGTCAAGGCACTGGATCCTAGCAGAGTGGCTGCCTCCATCAGTACAGTGATAGGACTACTCTGTCTTTTATTTGTAGGCTCAAAAATCTTTTCCAAGTATGGGAGAATCGTGGAAAATCACCCTCATCACTGAAAAGAGCCCTGCTCCCAGTAAAGCCACTAGTCTTCTCTTGTCAGAGTAAAAGGCAGGGAGTAAAATTTCCTATAAACACGGGGGAGATCAACATTTCCCCCATGCCAAGGAAAGCAGCGAGCAGGACTCACAAGGAGCCACACCAACATTTATTATGCACGATGCCTGCAGATGTCTGGGGTGGATGCCTCAGGGGGAGGAGCTTCCACGAAAATAGTTACTGGGTCTGGTCTCCTACACTTTAGAATTGAATTCTAACCACTTGACACCAACCATCACACGGTCCTTTTTCATATACGCTGATCTCAAAATACAATCACATAATGTTGAAAATCCATGACTTTTTCCCTAAATAAAATTAGAAGGAATAAGGGGGATGGGTTTCTGTTTCCTCTCAGTTACCTGGAGAGCTCTGTCTCCCAAAAGAACAGCACATGGAACTGTGAAGGTCCTAGGAGTGATTCCTCCAAACTTGGGAATCAGAGACAAATCACACAAAACCCACAAACTCCTTCGGATGTTGTCACCCATCTTTAAACAGGTCACAAAATCCATACATTCAGGGCAGTCGCAAAGAATCCCCAAATAATTTGCAGTGGGGGGGGGGGGAACGTTTAACTACCAACTTCAAACAACTCACCCTCTCTCTGTTTACTATAAAGTGATCCTTACTCTGGATATTTGAAATGTCTGCAATGGACCCAGGGAACATTCTCCATTTTTATTCTTCCTCTCCAGGCTATCAGTTCATAATGAACAAATATGGAAATTTTTCTGAAGGGGAAATCCAACTACCAAAATAACTCCTTCATAATTCATATGTGCAATCACAACAGTGATTAATAAAAACCTGAAACAGTTCCTAAAAGCCTAAAGCATTAATTACTCCGTTAGATACCAGGACTCCATGAAAACCTATGACAGCAGGTTACTCGGGCAAATTAAATCATGTGAACTTAAGGCAGAAAAAGAGAAATCTTCACTTGGTGGATCTGCAGGCAGGTAAATGTATGCTTTTGAAGAGGGGTGACCAACCCATGACTCTTGGGGCTCTATATTTCAACTTTGAGAGACATATGAAAGAGGGAAAAAAAATGCCACCGCAAATTGAATTTATGCTGGGATGAAAGGTAATATTCTATCTTTTGAGAGACCTAAAATAAATGAATGATAGTATTAACATGAAAGGGGACACTAACTCTCCTTGAGTGTCTACTGTGTGTCCCAGGCTGGCTGGCCAAAGCGATTCTTCTCTTGGCTTTTGTGGCACCACACGTCCAACTCCACATGCCCGTAGACTCCAGCTGCCTTTCCTAAAGTCCCCAACATGCTCTCAGGGGTAGGCTGTCCAAAACAGAAACCCCGGTCACCACCTCCCCGCCCTAAGTCTTTCCCCTCTCAGGAAAGGACATCACCATAAGAAATCCTAAAATAATCCTCTGTGGATCCTTTATCCTCCCCCCATTCTCCACTTCCAATCCATGGACTGTACTTCCAAAATGCATCCTGACTCTTTCTACTTCAGTGGAAGCTCCTCTCCCCTTCCAGATACTATCATACCTCTTGACTGGTCTCTCCACTTCCATCCTGCATACCGTAGCCAGAACGTTCTCTTAAAAAAATGCAGCAGACTCCGTGACTCCCTTCAAATTCTCTAGCGGGTTCCCATTACACCTACTAGAAAATCCAAGCTCCTCCTGCTATAAGACCTGACACGATGGAATCCTGCCATTTCATTCCCTCCTCACTCAACTCACCAATCTCCAGGCACACTGGGGAGATACCTGGTAACCTTTGCTCAGTAAGTACATAAACGAATAAGTAAATACATTTGCCTCTATTTTCCTATGTTTGTGAGATAGATTATTCCTACTTCAAAGAGGAGACAGTTGAGATTTCCAGGGATACGTCCAAGGTCATCCAAGTAATTGGAGGCAAAGCCAGAATTAGAACCCAAATCGAAGGCTCTGTGGCCCATCTTTCCCCACACCAGATTAGTACTGACCATCCACTCCTAAGATTTTCCAGAAACATATCACCTGGGAACTTGTTGTAGGAAGATCAGAATTTGTTCCTCTATCACGCTGTCATCTATAAAATAGGTGAAGAAAATGAGTTTCTCTTGGAGAAATCTTTTCCTTCCAGACTATAAAGAGTTTTGTAAACTCTCAGAGGACAATTGGGACTACCATGCTGTGTCATTTTAACTAGAATATGTTCTGTGCAGATACCACTGTGTGGGGTTTTCAAAGTGGGTAATCACATAGACACAAAAGGACCCCAGAATACTGCCAAACGTGGACCAACTTCCCCCAGACCCTTTATTTATTTTTTAAGATTCTATTTATTTATTCATGAGAGATGCGGAGACAGGCAGACCCAGGCAGAGGGAGAAGCAGGCTCCCTGTGGGGAGCCCAATGTGGGACTTGATCCCAGGACCCCAGGATCACGCCCTGGGCTGAAGGCAGACGCTCGACCTCTGAACCACCCTATACCCTTTAAGGACGATGTGATATCATCCCACTGAAAGATTTAGGCAAGGGAAGGGAAGAGGTGATCTCTAGAGGGTCCCACCCCTGCCCAGTCCTCATCTGTACGATTCCTTGTACCAACACCTAATGGCCTAATCAACTCTCCAGAAGAGGCTGATCTCCCCCGTAGCATGTGTTCCCCGTAGCATGTGTTCCCCGTAGCATGTGAAACCTGACCTGGTTTCACCTGCAATAGGCATCCGCATGCTCCATAATTGGTGCACACTGAGTACAAGGGATAGGATGGGACTCTCTTTCTTCCAAATCCAATTAAATCTGGATCTCAAGACATCCTTCGATGGAAATTATTTCTAAAGTGTTTTTAGGGACCTTCCCCCTTCCCCAGGGTTAGAGAAACACCTTGGAGGATTACCCAGGGCCCAAAGAAGGGGCGAAATGCTCTGTGGGGGTCAGTTCCTAGACCTGCCTCCAAGACGCCAATCAGCCACCCCCTTTCCCAGTACCTGTTCTTTACCCTTAAACCAATCGGGACCACAGGAGTCCTTGGTTGTGGCTCCAGGGGCCATGGTGCTTGATGTTAAGTCCTTCCAGCATCCACGTTCCACCCCATCATAGAACTCAGCACATTCTTGCATGCTCAAGGAAAGCAAGCATGGGCCTCTCCTTCCAGGCATTCCCCCTAACCCCCAGGCCCTCTCCTAAAGTTCCAGAAATCCACCAGCCGCCCCCCGCCCAGAACTCCCATCTTCAAAACCGAACTGTTCTTGTACCCTCACTTTCCATCACCTGCCTTCCCCACATCCGTGACTTCCATCTACTTTCCTCAAGAAAGTCTGGGTAGAGGTCAACTTCCAAATATCTGGAAACCCAACATTCAGCCCCAGGACACAAAGACGTTGCCACAACCCTCTGAGGCAAGGGAGTCTAGACTCAGAATACAAACATTTCACTGCTTTCTTGGGAAGGGTGCAAGACAAAGAACTCTTTCAGGTCTTCTGCCTCAGGGAGAATAAAACTAATATGCCCATCGGATTTCATGGCATGTGTTCTACATGCTGTACTTTTAATACACCTTATATCTCTTTATACCTCTGGGCTGCAGTAGTCCTCTCTCTGTGGGACGGATCTGAATCATTAGCTCTACCCCTCTCTCTTCCCAGGCAGGTCTCAATGTCTCCAACTGCCTGCCACACAGCTCGACTAGACTATTCCTCAGACACCCTGAGCTTGGCGTTTCCAGAATGAAACTCATCATTTACTTCCTACTTCCTTCTCCCATGTTCTCTATGAATGGCCACAAAGAATGTCTGGCATACCATCGGCATGTAATGATATTTTTTTTTAATCCAGATGAATAAATGAACAGCCCCAGGGAGGATACAAACACCTTGGCTTACCCATGATGACCTACGGTATACTAACTCCAGCCTCACCTCTGTAAACAGCTTTACTGGGATACAAGATATATTTAGAGAATACAGTTTGATGCGTTTTAACATTTGTCTACACCTGTGATACCATCATGACAGTCAAGCTAGTAATCATACTCATTACCTCCAAAAGTTTCCTCATGTCCCTCTGAAACCCCTCCTCCCTGCCATCACCAGGCAAGCCCTCAACTGCTTTCTGTCATTATAGATTGGTTTGCACCTTCTAGAAATATATATGTGCATATACAGAATCAGACAATACGTACTCTTTTTCTTTCACTAACAAAATTAAGACTCATTCACATTGTTGCATGTAGCAAGAATTCATTTATTTTTCTTGCTCAATAGTGTTCCATTGGATGAATGTACCATAATTTTTCCATTCACCTGTTGATAAACATTTAGGTTGGGGTAATTCCTTTCTCTTTTTTAAAAGATTTATTTATTTGAGAGAGAAAGAGAGAAAATGTGGGGGAGGGGGACCAAGGGAGAGGGGGACAAAGGGAGTCTAAGCAGACTCCATGCTCCATGGAGAGCCCAGCACGGGACTCAATCTCATGACCCTGAGATCACAACCTGAGCCCAAACCAAGAGTTGGATGCTTCATTGACTATGCCACCCAAGCACCCCTGGGTTGGGGTAATTCTAAACCCATTTTGGGGTTATTCTAAATAAAGCTGCTATGAAGATCTGTATACCCTGGGATCACACCCTGGGGTGTATGGCTGTATGCTTTCATTTCTCTTAGGTAAATACTTAGGACTGGAATGGCCAGATCCTATGGTCGGCTCATTTTTAACTTTTTAAGAAACTGCCAAACTGTCTTCAAACCAGTTATACAATTTTCTATTCCCACCAGCAACGTATGAGAGTTACAATTTCTTTGCTTCCTTGTCAGACTAAGTATGGTCAGTTTTTAAAATGTTATCCATTCAAATTGACGGTGCAGAACTGGGGATTTATTTTGCATTTCCCTAATAACCAATGACGGTGATCATATTTTCACGTACTTACTTGCAATCCACATAGTTCTTTGGTGAAGTATCTGTTCAAATCTTTTGTCCATTTTTTTAAATTGGCCAATCTCACTTTTTCTTCTGATTTTTCTAGTATTCTTCTTTATGCACCATTTGCTCCAGTCAAACTCAATTCATAAGGCCCTACACTCACATCTCATACTTCCGTCTAAATGTTTGCTTTTTTTTTTTTTTTAAAGTAATCCCTATACCCAATGTGGGGTTTGAACGCATGAGCCTGAGATCAAGTCACACACTCTCCCAACTGAGCCAACAAGGCACCTCCTAATTTTTGCTTATGTTGTCCTATTTGCTTTAAGTGATTTAATGGTTTTTTTTACCTACATTTCTGCCCATCAACTTCCATTTACCCTTCAGGTCCCAGTTGAGGTGTTACAACTTTCCTCAAGCCTACCTTGAGCCCAGTTTGAGTAATGGTTTCTTCATCTAAACTTCCCCAAAATTCTCTTTCTTCTGCCATTTCTAACTTTCTACTTTGAATTCTACTTATGTTGTTGTTATAGTTAAGTAAGAACATATGTCATTTAAAATAATGGTTCCCTCATTATATGCATATTAGAGAAATTCAGTCCTTTAAATCTTTGAGGTTTACCTTATTGAAATTCATTCAATAAACAAATACTTACTGAACATCTACTGTGGGTCAGGCACTACTGGAGACCCTTGGTATATACATCAGTGAGCAAAACCCATGAAAAAAAAAAAAGCCTGCCTTTGTAGGGCTGACATTCTAGCAGAGGGAGACACATAATATCAATAAATAAACAATATAAGCAACAAATAAGTAAACTATATATTATGCTGAAAGATGAAGAGTGCTTGGCATAAACAACAAGTAGAGCAGGGCAAGGGGGATTTGGGAATGCCAGGGATGGCAGGGATGGGGCAGGTTGCAATTTTGAATAGAGTGGTCCAGGTGGCTTTAAGTGAGAAGGACCATGTGCGGGAAAGCTTGAGTGAAATAAGAGGAGCCACAAGGCTGTTTCTCATGCCTGTAATATTTCCATAATCTTTTATTATTCTGCTTTGTATTTCTACTCTCAAATCACCCAGTCCCAGTGCCTAGCATGGAGAAGTGAGTCAAGAGTACTGTATGGTGCACAGACAAAAAAAATGAATGGTCAGGCTTCAAATCAGCTGGGAATATATCCAAATGTGAAAACCGAGACAAAAGCAGGGAAGTGAGAGAAGAGATGAGGTCAGTAGGAGAAAGTGCACTCCAAGAGCTGAGCTCAATGCCAAAAATAAAGAAAATACTACCAAAGCACCCTGCACAGTGGGACTCTTACTATGGACTCACAAAACCCAGGTCCGAAGATGACCTGGTCTACCTTGCTTGTGGTGCATTTGCGTAAGGCAGCTGAAGACTTTATATGGCCTCCGGAACAAAGCTAGTAAACTGCTCAGTTGAAACTGCTCTCTCTGATCATGACTCAAAAGTGTAAGGCTGTCTTGAAATAGATGGATGAAAAAAAGGTAGACTATCTTTTTGGTCGCATATGCCTCTGTCTTGTTCTAAAAATATTTAAAATGGCTTATTGTGACAGAGGGAATGTTTGTGCCCCCCTCCAAATTCATCAGTCGGCATGCTAGCTTCCCAATGTGAGAGTATTAGGAGGTAGGGCCTTTGGAGGGGGATTCAGTTCTGAAGGTGGAGCCCTTATGAAAAAGACCCCTTATAATCAGCACCCTTACAAATGAGACCCCAAAGCAATCCCTAGCCCCTTCTGCCATGTGATGTTGCGGCACAGCGTCAGTCATCTGAGAACCAAGAAGTGGGTCTTCATCAGACACCAAATCCACCAGTGCCAGGATCATGGACTTCCCAGCCAACCAGAACTGTGGCCAATACATTTGATGTTTCCTAAACCACCCGGCCTTTGTGTATTTTGTTACAGCACTTTGAAAGGACTGAGACACTTACCAAATGGAGGATGATGAAGAGGTGGGTTCAAATCAAATGCGCTAACCAAATAGCCTCCCAATACAACCTTAATATAGTATCCCCATCACCATTCTCTTGGTGAGTCTCCCTGCTTGTGGCGTGTGTAGTCCGTATCTATCAGTAGCTATTTGCTAAAGCAGCTACAGTTAAGACACAGATTTGGGGGACACCTGGGTGGCTCAGTGGTTGACTGTCTGCCTTCAACTCAGGTCGTGATCCCGGGATTGTGGGATCAAGTCCCACATCAGGTTCCCCACTAGGAGCCTGCTTCTCCCTCTGCCTGTGTCTCTGCCTCTCTCTGTGTGTCTCTCATGAATAAATAAAATCTTAAAAAAAAAAAAAACACAGATTTGGTTGTAAGCTTTTAAAGTTAATGCAAAGAAGGAAATATTTTCAAAAAAAAAAAAAGAGAAGGAAATATTTTCAATTACATGACTCAGTATTCACAAGATATAAGGAAACCAACTGTTTTCTCCTGCAGGTCCCTATAAAGAGTTCATTGTCTGCATTAAATATCTCCAGAGAAACAAAACTAACAGATCTGTAGATGCATAGAGTGAAAGATTTAGTCTAAGGAACTGGCTCATAGGATTATGGGAACTGGAGAGCCCAATGTCTACAGCATAGTCCAGAAGGCTGGAGCTGATGCTGCAGCTCAAGTCTTAAGTCAGTCTGGAAGCAGAATTCCCTCTTCCTCAAGGGATCTCGGTCTTTTTCTCTTAAAGTCTTCAACTGATTGGATAAGGCCCACCCACATTATGAAGGGGAATCTGCTTTACTCAAAGCCTATTGACTTAAATGTTAATCTCATCTAAAAATACTTCCACAGAGACATCTGGACTGGTGTTTGACCAACTATCTGGGTACCACGGCCTCATTGAGATGGCACATAAAATTAACCACCACACTGTGTAAAGCAAGATTTGCAAACTCAAATGGCCACAGGAATCATGTTTTGTGAGACATAATCAAACACACATCTTTTACAGGGTGTAACATATCTGCCATCCAACCGTGCAACTTTTTGGTGCGCCCTCAAAGATTTACTAGTTGCAAAACATATGTCACCAATTAAGGGACCTGCTGTATGGTATCATTAGCCATCAACCAATTTAAGGTAGGGAAATACTTACCCCTAAAAAATATATATACATATATTATTAATTCTTTAAGAAGGACACCTGGGTGGTTCAGTGGTTAAGTGCCTGCCTTCGGCTCAGGGTGTGATCCTGGAGTACCAGGTACGTGCCTCATCTGTAGGCGATCAAATTCAAAACTTTTGAAGCCACTTGTCTGGGTCAAGCAACAATTATCTACAAATTAAATAAAGCCCAGGAACCATGGTTTGGATACAGTAACAAACACACCAAAGGGTGCCGGAAGCTTTTTTGTTGTAGCAATGACATCCACAGTGCACAATGGCATCAGAACAAAGCACAATTCGGTGAATGCTCAAGGCTAATATGGCAGGTATGGAGCTTTCTAGTGGTCAAGCTGAATTTGGGACTAGGCCAGACAATGTGCAATGGTTCATAAGCATTACCTTGCTACACCAAAAGTCCAATCAGTGCTGGTAGCAGTATTTTTGAGGTAAAACTTCCAGCCAGCATCTGGAATGTAGTTCTCCTGTGTTGTCAATTAAGTATGGGGGGGGATCCCTCGGTGGCGCAGCAGTTTGGCGCCTGCCTTTGGCCCAGGGTGTGATCCTGGAGACCCGGGATCGAATCCCACATCAGGCTCCCGGTGCATGGAGCCTGCTTCTCCCTCTGCCTGTGTCTCAGCCTCTCTCTCTCTCTCTCTCTGTGACTATCATAAATAAATAAAAATTAAAAAAAAAATTAAGTATGGGGATGTGTGGGCAGCCCGGGTGGCTCAGTGGTTTAGCACCATCTTCAGCCCAGGGCGTGATCCTGGAGACCTGGGATCGAGTCCTGCATCGGGCTCCCTGCATGGAACCTGCTTCTCCCTCTGCCTGTGTCTCTGCCTCTCTCTCTGTGTGTCTATCATGAATAAATAAATAAAATCTTTAAAAAAAAAACAACAACAACAAAAAGAAGGGCTTGGCAAAGATACAAATCTAAATAAAAGCACTCGGCACCTGTGGGCAGAGCCAACAATCCCCTTGCAAAAGTGATTTCAAGCCACTTTGATATAAAGACAAATGGGCAATCAAGCTTCCATGCCCAAAATACATCTAGCCTGGAATTTTGTGAGACATAATCAAACACACATCTTTTACAGGGTGTAACATATCTGTCACTCAACTGTGCAACTTTTTGGTGTGCCCTCAAAGATTTACTAGTTGCAAAACATATGCCACCAATTAAGGGACCTGCTGTATGGTATCATTAACCATCAACCAATTTAAGGTAAGGAAATACCTACCCCCAAAAAATATATATATATATATTATTAATTCTTTAAGAAGGACACCTGGGTGGCTCAGTTGGTGAGCTCCTGCCTTCGGCTCAGGGTGTGATCCTGGAGACCTGGGATCGAGTTCCACATCGGGCTCCCCGCAGCGAGCCTGCTTCCCTCTCTGCCTATGTCTCTGCCTCTCTCTCTTTCTCTCTCTCTCTCTCTGTCTCTCGTGAATAAAAAAATAAAATCTTAAAAAAAAAACAATGAATATTTGAACTGTAGCCATCTTTCTTCCTGGCAATAACTACACAGCATAGCTCAGTGTTTACCACGTGCCCTTCCAGATTATGTGACTAAAATCATATTGCCTTTGTGTAAAACAATGTGTTCTTATAATCTCTAGATAAGGAGCATTCTTCCCTCCAGATTACCGTGAAACCAGACTTACGGAAGCATTTCAAGTGTACCTCTAGGTGTGGGCCACTTCAAACACAATACACTCTTTTCTTTTTTATTTTCCAGGTCCTAGTCTTTGGAAAGCAAATGAAGGCTACCTTGATGGCATGAGATGTTATAGGAATAGCAAAACACAATAGCTCTGGTCAGAACCTTTAGTAATTTCCACCAAATCAAATTACTGGTGAAAAATCAAGTGAGTCTCATTTAAATTAAAAAAAAAAAAAAAAAAAAAAAACCTCGAGAAAGCCAAAGAAACTGGCCATGCTTAAACAATTTCCCAGTTACTAAGAAGGAAAAGAGAGGGAGAAGGGCCCTACTTATCACTGAGCATGGTCTCAGAGCTCCTCAAGATTCTAGGATCCCACAGTGCACACAGCCTTGGAAATATTTCATACTGCCAACTTCAAAGGTATGAGGAGAAGAGGGAGAAAAAGCCCACCCGGCTGAGGTCTACAGATGCAGCAGCGCCATGCAGCCTAAATTAGAGATGCTGTGAACGCCAGCCCAGGCCTGGAAGTTGGCTGCTCTCTATCCTGAAACCACTCAGCAAACAGCAATCTAGATGTAGCTTCTCAAAATCTGTCATGAGCATGAAGTGTGGCATATATGTTCCCAGATATTTTTATTTTCAACAATAAGCCAATCCTAAGAAGGGCTGTGTGGCTATATTCACATCAAAAATCTCTGAAAAGCTATTTTAAGAGCACCCTGTTTGTGTTTAGAAGAGGAAGGGAAACTCAGCCCCTTCAGGCATCTGAGAGTTGTCCCCCTTCCCCACTCTACTCCTCCTTTCCAGTTTGGAATCAAGATGGCTTGGACAAAGGAGGTGGAAGTGTTTGGCACAGGTGATGGGTGATGCCTGGCAGGATCCAGGGCACCCAGGCAACAGAAAGGAGCAAGAAGCCACCAAGAGCTGGATGTATCACCCATGGAGATGCTATCATCTGCACCTACCCACCCACAAATAAGAAACAAGAGACAACATGGAGGGAAGGTTCAAGAAGGCCAGAAAGGCAGAGTACTTCATTGATGAGTGAGGCAGGTATCAGTCAACCAATCAACTGATCAATCAATCAAGTGCTTCCTAAGCCTTTGTGCTTGGCTCCGCAAGAAAACAAAAGATGTGCAAGTCATGGTTTCTGCCCTCAGAAAGTCAACATATGCCCATGAGGACAAACAGAATGAGAGAGGGGACAACAGCAGATGAGAGCTGTCAACCAATGTCCTGAAGACGGTGGGTAAATGGGAGAGAGATAGCTGAATTTCAGTATAATGAAGAAAGCTGACACCGGAATTCCAGTGGAGGGGAAAACCCACCAACATGAGTGGACTGGCCTTACAGAATCCCAGAAAGGCTCAGGATTTGGAGGCCTCTGATGACACAGGGGAAGGTGGGAATGAGATATGGAGGTTACTTGGACTCAACGGTGAGAAGTTAGACCCCCAAGTTCTCAGCCCGCCTGGGCATTAACCACACAATTCCCCTCCCCTTTTCCCACTATGAGCCAGGCTTCATGCTGGAGATGTCGAAGAGAAGCAGGGGTGGCCATCAGGCAGAGAGCAGAGGGCAAATGGAACAGGGAGAGTCTGTCCCCTCCCTATCTGACTTTCAGAACATCACACGGGACTAGAAGATCCTTCTCTGAAAAAAATGCAATGGCCCCAGAGGACAACTCCTGACACATACTGAAATTTGAAGAAACTAGCTCACTACCTGGGCACTCCGAACGGCAGCTGCTCAGTTCATGAGTGAGCCCTATTCAAGCACAAAGCTCCCAATAAGCTCTTCTGATCCTTACACTTAGAAGTGAAAGTAAAACCTACACTGAAAGGCAGACATCTCAATGGTCAGGAAAATGAGAAGGTGTGAGGGGCACCTGGGTGACTTCACTGGTTGAGTATCACACCTTCGGCTCAGGGTGTGATCCTGGGGTCCTGGGATCAAGTCCTACATTGGGCTCCCTGCATGGAGCCTGCTTCTCCCTTTGCCTATGTCTTGCCTCTCTGTGTGTCTCTCATGAATAAATAAATAAAATATTTTAAAAAGTAAGAAGGTGCAAAAGAAGAGAGATCATGCAGGAAACAGAAGAAAATATCAAAAATTATAATTGATATATTTTGTAAGAGAAAGCAATGCTTCTGTTAAAAAGAAAAGAAAAACATGCTGTGAAAAGAAACATGCAGGAAAAAATTTTAAGCTCTTGGATATTACAAATACAATGGGCTAAGTTAAAAATTAAAAATTAAACCAATGATTTGGAAATAAAAAGGAAACCATCCAGAAGGTAAGGCAATATGACAAAGAGAATATCAAGAAAAAAGGAAAACAATAAGAAAAGGATCAGTCCAAAGTTCGACTACTAGAATTTCTTAGTGTTCAGAGAAAATGGTAAGAAAAAAAATGATTTAAAATAAGCAAACACAGGGACACCTGGGTGGCTCAGCGGTTGAGCATCTACCTTTGGCCCAGGGCATGATCCCGGATTTCTGGGTTCAAGTCCCACATTGGGGTCCTTTCAGGGAGCCTGCTTCTCCCTCTGTCTGTGTCTCTACCTCTCTCTGTGTGTCTCTCATGAATAAATAAATCTTTAAAAAATAAAATAAAATAAAATAAAAAATAAATAAAATAAAATAAAATAAAATAAAATAAAATAAGCAAACACAAGGGCACCTGGGTGGCTTGGTTGGTTGAGCGTCCGATTCTTGGTTTCCGCTCAGGTCATGATCTCCGGGTCATGGGATCAAGCCCCTGGTCAAGCACCACACTCAGCAAGCATCTGCTTGAGGATTCTCTCTCCTTCTCCCTCTGCCCTTCCCCTCACTCGTGCTCTCCCCCAAACCTCTCTCTCTCTCAAATAAAATAAATAAATCTTTTAAAAAATAAAAGAAGCAAATATATAAACACAAAATCCTTAAGAACCATTTCACAGAACAGGAGCCTGAATCTTCCAACTGAGAGGCCTGATTAAATCCACAGCAAAGTGATCTATAAAGACACAACAAAAGTATAGTATCGTGAAATTTCACTGCAGGGATAAAATTAAAATTCCAGAAGCCTCCATGAAGAAAAAAATCTATTCACATATAAAAGATGTATGTCAAAATGGCCCATGACTTCTCAAAAGCAACAGTAAAAGCTAAAAGTCAATCGAGTATTGCTTCAAAATGCGGAGGAAAGATGATTTTCAATCTAGAATTATATGCCTAGCCAAACTACTGATGAAGGAGGGGAGGGTACATTAAAGATATATTCAGAGATTTAAGTTCTTGGAAAATTTATCTCCTAGGCTTGCTTAGTAAATTGTTAGTGACGTGCCCCACCTAAAGTAGCAAACCAAAAAAGAAGAAAATGTGGGATCCAAGGAACAAAAACAATATAGAAATCTTCGCACAATTTCCCTATTCCCAGACAGGCTCATTGAGCAACAAGGACAAATCAGAGCAGGAGAAACAAAATGGAACTGGTACGTTATCTGATACGTTTGGCCAAGAGCAAAATCGGATTGAAAGATGCTGTTCAAAGGCATGCAAAGAATTAGAAGGAAAAAAGAAGAAGAAAAGAAGGACTGAAGGAGGGAAGCATATGTTTGTAAATATACAAATATATACATGAATCAAAAAGAGGTATGGTTTTCAACAGGAAAAAAAAAAACCTAAAAGCTGCACAAGAAAGGATTTGTCATCATAGTATATCACCGGTCTCGCTGATGAACTGTGTTTACATAATATAGTGTCAACTCAAAAGAAGGCAAGGAGGACGGGTCTCAATTATAATAGCAAGTCAATAGGTGATATTTTACATTGACTCACAATCAAGAAAATAGTGGCAAGGGTACATTATTTATTGATTTTTAAGATGTTGATATTGTGAAATATACTGAGAAAAGTGCACAAACAAAATCTACAGCTCAGTGATTTATCCCAAAACAGATACCCATGTAATCACCACCCAAGTCAAAAAAATAGAACTTTGCCAGCATCCCTGAAACTCCCTCATCATTCTCTCTCCTAATTATCACCGCAGCCCTCCCTTACAGCTACCTTAACCTGTATAGCACTTTATCATTCTGCATCTCAGCAGGTATCCCTAACGTCTATAGTTCCGTTACACCTGTTTGTTGAGCTCTATACCAATGAAATACAGATGTGTGTGTAGGTACGTGTGTGTGGCTTCCTTCACAAACACATGTGGATGAAACTCATCTACATTGAACAGCTCGACTTTGTTTACTCGCATATTGTTTCTCGTTTGCATAAATAGATAATAAAATGTGTGTATGTCCATGTATGTGCGTGGACACTGTTGAGTAGTTTCCCCTTTGGGGCCACTATGAACACCACCATATGAACATTCCCATCTATGATTTCTGGATTACACGTATCCACTTTTCATTGAATCTGTGCATCAGAGAAGAACTTTAGGCTCAAGGAATATGCTTATGTTCCATTTCAATTAGCGTTTCATGAAGCCTCCAACCTCTTCCAAGTGGCTGTACCAATTTACACCCTCACCACCAGCGCAGGAGAATTCTCACTTTTCCCAATCCTCCCCACCTCTTGGTACCCGAAGTCATTTCTAATTTTAGGCATTGTGGTGGAAATGTAGTCACACTTGATGTAGTTTCTAATTTATACTTCCCAAAAGACTTAGGAGGTTGAGCACTTTTTCCCATGTGTGCGGGATACTTGACTATCACCTTTTGGGAAGTCCCCATTTAAGCCTACTGCCCATTTTTCAATTTTGTCTTTCTTTTATTGACTTGTAAGCATTCTTTGTATTTCCTCCTCATGACGTTACAAATCTGTCTCTAACTTGCCTCTCTCGTTAACTGTGTCTTTTGAGGTCTTCTGATGAACTTAAGTTCTTCATTTTAATATGATCCAATTTTATCTTTTTCTTATGATTGGTTCTCTTAAGGTCTTGTGCAAGAATTCTTTCCCTAGCCAAAATTATGAATACACTATCCTACATCATCTTCTGGATATTTTATTATTTCATCTTCCACTTTTAGCTCTTGAATTCGCTTAGAAGGGGTTTTGGTGTAGAGTGTAAGTTTAAGTTTTATTATATTTTAATATTAACACCTAATTTTCCCACAGCTGTTTATTTTAAAAAGATAATTCTGGGCCACCTGGCTGGCTCCATCAGTAGAGCATGCAACTCTTGATATCAAGGTCATGAGTTCAAGCCCCACAAAAAACTTGGTTAAAAAAACTTTGTTAATAAAGTTTTAAAAATAGGTTCCATCCTTAATGTTCTACAGTGTCATTTTTGTCACCAATAGCATGTCTATATATCCATAACTCTATTTTTTGGACTCTATTCTTTTCCACTGGTCTATTGCACCAGTGCCATACTGCTTCAACTCCTCTACTTTAATAATAAACCTTAATATCTGACAGAGCAAGTCCTCTTCTCTTACCTTTTTCAGGAGTGTCTTAGCTATTTCAGTCCTCCATGTTTCTGTACAAATTTTAGGACGAGCTTATCAAATTTCACAAAAATCCTCCTGGGATTTTGACTGAGATTGCACTGACTCTGAATATCAGCTTGAGATTGACATCTTTAGAAAATTTCATATTTTGGGGGCACCTCGGTGTTTCAGCGGTTGAGCGTCTGCCTTCGGCTCAGGTCATGATCCTAGGGTCCTGGGATCGAGTCCCACACTGGGCTCCCCACAGGGAGTCTGCTTCTCCCTCTGCCTGTATCTCTGACTCTCTGTGTCTGTCATGAATAAATAAATAAAATCTTTAAAAAGCAAAACAAAGAAAAAAAGAAAACTTCATATTCATATATATATATGAAATATTCCTCCGTTGATTTAGATCTCCTTTCATTTCTCTCAGTAAGGTTAAATGCTTTTCAATATGGAGGCCTTCATAACTTTTGTTAAATTTATTGCTAAGTATTTGATCATTTTTATTCTAATTAAATTCAATTTGTTTCTTAGTGATAAATAGAAACACATTTTTAAATATTTACCTGTATCTGCAAACTTGCTAACTTCACTTTCTAGTTGCAGCAATTTACCTGAAATTTCTTTTGAATTTCCTACATATATAGTACTTGAAACTCCCCATAATTACAGCTTTACCTCCTTTTTAATCCTAATATTTTTATTTCCACTTCTGTGCCTCACTGCATTAGCAGGGATCCACTAGACAATGATGAACAGAGGTGATGATAACTGGTCTGTCCTTTCCTACCAGCATGGGGAAAGTTTTAACATACCCTCCGTTACGCATGCAGTTTCCTATTTTTTAATAAGAGTATTTTCTGTAGATACCTTCTTAGAATAAGAAAATTTCTTGTTTATTTGAGTGAGTCTTTAAAAATAAATATTGGATTACAACACATACATTTCCTGCATTTACTGAGATGATCATATGATTTTTGTCTTTATTCTGCATTATTCTATATTTTATTCTTTGTTCTTTATATACTGAGTTACACTGACTGATTTTTAAATATATTACCCTAACCTTGCATATCTGGAACATAATCAACTTGATCATGATGTAGTAATTTATTGCAAGATTCAACATTGCTAGTATTTTGTTTAGGGAGTTTTGAATCTACATTCATGAATAAAATTGGCCTAGAATTTTTCTTTCTTATCACGTCAGATTTTAGCATCAGAATTCTGCTGACTTCTTAGAACAAGCTGAGAATGTGCTTTCTTTTTCTATTATCTGGAAGAGTTTGTAGAAAATATGTGTTATTTCTTCCTTAAATATTTAATGTATTCAACAGAAAAATCATCTGAGTCTGAAGTTGTCCTTGTGGTAAGGTTTTTAATTACATATTCATACAAGTAGATACAGGGCTAGTCAGACTCTTATTTTTCTTATGTCAGTTTGGGTAAGTGACATTTTTAGAAAATCTGTTCTTTTCTTCTAAAATTTTACTCTGTAAGATTGCCACTGGGTTATTCATCACATTCCTTTATTATCTTTTAAATGTAATGACGTCTCTTGTGTCATTCCTGATATAGGTTATTTATCCTTTTTCTTCTTAATTACTTTCACCAGGATTTATTGATTTTATTAGTTTGGGGCACTAATGATGATTCTATGGGATATGTGTTTTCTATGTCATTACTTTCTTCTCTTATTTTTGCTATTTTCTTCCTACCTTTTTAAAAAATTTAATCGTCCTTTTTAAACTTTTTTTTTAAAGATTTTATTTATTTATTCATGAGAGACAGAGAGAGAGATGCAGAGACATAGGCAGAGGGAGAAGCAGGCTCCATGCAGGAAACCTGATGTGGGACTCGATCCTAGGACTCTGGGATCATGTCCTGAGCCAAAGGCTCAGCTCAACTGCTGAGCCACCCAGGCGTCCCTTTTTTAACTTCTTGAGATTAATATTTAAGCTTTTTTTTTTTTTTAAAGATTTTATTTATTTGTTCATGAGGGGGGGTGGGGGCGCAGAGACACAGGCAGAAGGAGAAGCAGGCTCCATGCAGGGAACCTGACATAGAACTCGATCCTGGGTCTCCAGGATCACGCTCTGGGCCGAAGGCAGCGCTAAAACTCTGAACCACCCAGGCTGCCCTTAAGCTATTTATTTTTAAGCCTCTTTTTTTTTTTTCTAATACATACATTTGAGGCTACAAATGTCCCTTCAAGCTTGGTGTTTGCAGCATTCCCCTTTTGGCTTGTCATATTTTCATGGCCATTAATTTCTAAATATTAGCTAATTTGAGGGGTGCTTGGGTGGCTCAGTCAACTAAGCATCTGACTCTTTGGCTCAGGTCATAATCTCAGGGTCCTGGGATTGCACCTTGTAATGGGCTCTGCATTCAGCAGGGAGTCTGCTTGAGGATTCTCTCTCCCTCTTCTTCTGTGCTGCCCTCTGCTCATGTACATTCTAACTAAAATAAATAAATAAATCTTTATAGATAAATAAGTAAATATCAGCTAATTTTCATTGCTATTTCTTTTTTGGCCCATGATTGCTTGATTTTAAAATATATGGGGATTTTTCAGTTACCCTTTTTTGTCACTGAATTCTAGTTTAACGTCACTGTGATCTAAAAATACACCCTGAGTAATTTCAATCCTTTAAAATTTGCTGAGTTGCTTCATGACTGAACATGGGCAATGTTGGCAAATATTCTATATGCACTTGAAAGGAGTGTATATTCTCTGTCTATGAAGTGCACGGTTTCATAATTAGATCAGGTTTGTTAATTAACTTTGTTCAAATTGTCTATATCCTAATGGATTTTTTTTAAGATTTTATCTTTAAGCAACCTCTGTAGCCAATGTGGGGCTTGAAATTATAACCCTGAGATCAAGAGTTGCATGCTCTACTGACTAAGCCAGTCAAGCACCCCATCTTAACTGATTTTTATTGTCTACTGGGTGTATCAGTTACTAGGAAAGATGTGTTAAAATTTCTAATTATATTGATTGCTCTAGTTCTCCTTGCAGGTCTTAAAATTGTGTGTATGTATGTTTAGTAAGTGCATACACATTTAGAAATATATTTTTCCAGTGAATTAAATTTTTCTTTATTATGAAATATCTCTCTTCATCTCCAATGGTTCTTCTTGCCTTATAAAGGGTGTACTTTATCTGATGTTAATATAGCTATGTGGGGCACCTGGGTGGCTCAGTGGGTTGAATGCCTGACTCTGGATTTCAGCTCTGGTTATGATTTTCAGGTTGTGAGACTGGGCTCTGCATCTGCTTGAGATTCTCACTCACACTCTCTGCTCCACCCTCCACTCATGAATGCATGTGTTCTCTCTCTAAAATAAATAAATAAATCTTTTTAAAAGTGTGTATACACACACACACACACACACATGCATGCATGTATATATATATGCAATCTTTCTTTTGGCTAGTGTTTGTATGTTATATCTTTTTACATCCTTTTACATTTGGCCCTTCTGCATCTTTTTAAATAGTGTATGTCTCTTTAAAGCAGTGTATAAGTTTTTCAAATGCAAACTGATTATCTTTGATTTTTAAATAGAGTAGTTACCCTGTTTATATTTCATATAATTGCTGGTAGGTTTGGGCTTAAATCTATTATTTGTTTTATCTACTATAGGATCCTTTTTCTCCATTTTCTACCCTCTTTTTAATTATCTGAGTATGTTATATTATTCTAGTTCCCTTCTTTTAGCTTATTATTTCTATATTCCTTTACCATTCTCTTAAAGATTATCCAGTTTATTTTTTAAAAGACTTTATTTATGTATTAGAGAAAGAAAGTGAGAAAGAGAGTGCACACACAAGCAGGGGAGAAGGAGAAGCAGGAGAGAGGGAGAAGAAGGCATCCTGCAGAGTGGGGAGCCCAATGCAGGGCCCAATCCCAGGACCCTGGAATTGTGACCTGAGCCAAAGGCAGAACTTAATAGATTGAGCCACCCATGTACCCCGAAGATTATCCAGAGTTTAAAACATGCACCCCTGATATATTAATAGCTAATACAAATTAGTTTTTTAAAATCATTTCCTACACAATACATGGATCATAGAACTTTAACTTCCTTAATCTCTTCAGACTTAAGTTCTTCTTTTATATTTTATTCACCATATATTTACAACAGGAATAATTTTTATTATTTTGTAGAATAAATATTTATTTAGTTACTTGATTATTATTTCTATTACTCTTCATTCCTTCCTACATCTCTGAGCTTTGATCTGAAATAATTTTACCTCTATCCAAAGGATGCCTTTTAGGGGCACCTGGGTGGCTCAGTCAGTTGGGCATCTGACTCTTGATCTCCGTTCAAGTCTTGATCTCAGGATCCTAAGGTCAAGACCCACGTTGGGCTCCATGGAGCGCACGTAGCCTACTTTAAAAAAAAAAAAATGAGGGATGCCTTTTGGCACCTCCCTTAGTGTAGATGAGCTCATGATAATTCTTTTAAAAAGTACTTTTAGTTTTTTTGTCATTTTTGAGGAATCCCTTAGGATTCACAGTTAACAATTATTGTCTTTCAGCAGTTTGAAGATCTCATGCCATTTCTTTCTGATCTCTATTGTTTCATTGAAGAGCTAGTTGTCAATATTATCATTGTTCCTTTGAAAATAAGAGTTAACCACTCTTCCAGCCATGATTACTTTTCAACTTGTCTTTTCTTTGTACTGAACCTGCTTGCTATCTTAGGGTTTCTTATTCTGCAGCTTTATGTCATTTGTTAGTCTTGGAGAATTTTTAGCCATTTCTTTCCAATTATTTCTTCTCCATTCTCTCTCTACTGAAACTCCAATTACATGTATATTAGGCCTTTCTATAATATTTCACATGTCTTTCAAAAAATTGCATTTACTTTCCATCATCTTGTCTCTCCATACTTTATTTTGGGTATTTTCTTCTCCTATGTATTTCAGTTCACTAACTCTCTCTTCAACTGCATCTACTCCATTGACCTCATCTATTCTTTAGCAAGAGCTGTTTTAACACTTACTAAAGTACAATTTACAAACCATAAAATGTACCCATTGTAAGTGTATACTCAATGGTTTCAGCATATTAATTCAATTGTGCAATCATCACTATCACTATAATCCAGTCTTAGAGGACTTCCATCACCCCAAGAAGTTCATCGATTTATCAATTATCTATTAAACTTCAGTAAATATATTTTTCAGTACCAGATTCTTATTTATAATTTTCAGTTGTCTGGAATATTTTTACATCTTACCTTTTAAACCTTTAATATTTAATCACAGTTGTTTTAGAGATCACCTCTGATTAATCCACTCTCTGGATCTCTTTTGGGTGTACCTTTTTTTTCTTCTTTATCTTTATTTCTCACTTTAAAGAACTTCAGTTATCTAGAATACATCTTTAAACCTTTCCTATATCCTTTATGTTTTCTTTTTAAATACTTAACATATGGTGTTATATTAGTTTCAGGTATAAAACATACCGATTCAACAATTCTGTACATATCTCAGTACTCATCAGTAGAAGTGTGCTCTTGATCCACTTTATCTATTTCACCCATCTCCCCACCCACCTCCCCTCTGGCAACCACAAGTAATTGTTCTCTGTATTCAAGTCAGATTTTTTATCTCTTTGTTCATTTGTTTGTTCATTTGTTTCATTTCTTAAATTCCACATGTGAATGATAAGGAAGATGTGATATATAGATATAAACATACAATGGAATATTACTCGGCCATAAAAAAGAATGAGATCTTGCCATTTGTCACAACATGGATGAGCCTAGAGGATATAATGGTAGGTGAAATAAGTCACTCAGAGAAAGACAAACACTTTCAGGTATGTCTTATTTGTTGATTTTCTAAATCATGTCTTGTCTTCTCATAGGTCTAGTTATTTTTCACCAGGTGATAGATACAGTACATGAAAAACTCTAGTAACAACATGAGGCTCTGTAAGATGTATCTTCCTCCAGAGAGGATTTTAACTTTTGTTTCTGGCAAGCAACTAAGCTAGGGACACTAATCTGAAAATATTTGATTTTTGGCTTCAGTTCCTGTGTGAGTTTTTCTATTTCTGGTTTGTCTTGACTCAGGGTTCCAAATGAAACCCCAGGTTGTTTACTAGGGCTTCTGCTCCTTGGCAGGACTTGAATACAGTTAAAATGCCCCCAATCACATGAGTCTGTTGAAAGCTCTGCTAAGTTTTTTAGTCTCTTGGCTACTAATTTTGGAAGTGACAACTGTCTCAAGAAAAAGATCCAAAAGCTGTGCTCATCTCTTAGGGCTTTCCTTTCCTGAATCTTGGCTTTACCATTCCTCATTGCCTTGATGACTCTCCAATGCTTCCAAACTTTTTTTCTTTTTAATTTTAAGCAGCTTTTCTCAGCAGATGAGCTGGTCTGAACAAATCAGATCTACTATTGTTAGATACACTGACTACCACTATATGTAAGGTGACAATAATTTATCATATAAACCACAATGACTTTGAAAATAAAAGGAGTCATTACACTGAGGCAGTAGGCATACACCAAAACTATTACAAACAAGTCAGGATATATGTCACCCCAATAATACTGCACAGAGTACTCTGCTTTTAAAAATATAAATTAATTTAACGGGGCACCTGGGTGGCTCAGTCAGTTAAGCATTCCACTCTTGATTTTGGCTCAGGTCATGATCTTGGGGTCACAGGACCATATCGTGCATCGGGCTCCATGCTCACGGGGATTCTGCTTGAGGATTCTCTCTCTCTCTCTCTCTCTCTCTGTCTCTGTCTCTCTCTCCCCTCCATCTGTCCTTCCCATGCTTATGCTTTCTCTCTCCCTAAAGATAAATAAATAAATCCATATATATGTATATAAATTAATTCTACCCTGTATGCTAGGTCCTGGGCTGTATATATCATTAATGTCTTTGGCTAAGACTCAGAACCTCCAAAGGAGTAGTTTTGGTAACTTTCTCAAACACAAGAAAAAATTCTAAAGAGAGAAGCTTTAGAATTAAGAATATAATAGACACAATTTCCAAGAAGAGCACTGTGCACCCACCCCTCTGCACTTCATCAATTTTATTAAAAATGCTGTACTCCTCTTACCTGCCAGAAATTCTATGTCCTGTTCCACGAATGAAACAATGGCTTGCTCTGTCTTGGCTACTGAGGGAGCCACATCTACCTGCTGGGTCATCATCTAAAGTGAACTCCTCTGGACTCAAGAGCTATTCTCTGCCCAGTGCCAGAGCTAAGTCCGAGGAGGTGCTCAGGCAAATAAAACTTGGTCTACACCTAATTATAGACTCATCACATCTTGTATTTTGCAGCCTGACCCTTCCTGGAATTTTGAGGATGCTATCCAGGACACCACTTCCTATTCCTAATCTGCATATTTTAGATGGCTTGATTCAAAACAATGTTTTGAATATAAACAGCCCAACATTTTTCCAAAACACAGGCTTTATTGGCATATAAAGTAATTTGCCACATGCATTGTGCTTGCATCCGAGCAGGTGGATAATAGATTAGAGTACTAAGATGTCAGTGTATTTTCCCATCCACAGTGCAGTACAGTACAGAAAGAAAACTATGCAATGAAAAGAAAACAAACGATGATTCCAACAGTTTAACTCAAGTCCATATGTCATTCTCATTTACTAAGACCAATAGCAACAGAAAATAAAAATAGAGAATTGAAAACATAGAGCCTAGCAACAAAGAAATGAGTTCAACTCAAGCAGAGAGTGATACTGAGGCCAATAAGTCAGGGTCCAGTTCGGCTGGATTATCTGTGGCCCTAGAGAATGTATAAGAGCTACACTCAACTTGCTGGTTTGCTACTTGCCTGGAAAAGGGCTAGTCTCAAGTAAGGCCTAAAAGTAAAGGAAAAAGAAGTGAAAAGTCCCTCCTAAAGGACTTAAGATTGCACCAAGCCTTGATCCTCCCCATCCTATAAAAAAACAAACAAACAAACAAACAAACAAACAAAAAAAACAACTAGAACCTCACCACTGCTGTATCAAATACAGAATCAACTGCAAAGGTCTTTCTCCACTCAAAGCAGTTTGTTTGTACCCCCTCACCTGATTGGCTCTGGGACAGGATCTTCTCTCACACCCCTAGAACCATCTGCTCCACAGTATCTAGCACCTCATAGACCTCAACGAATATTTCCAGAAGAATGGGATAAATTTCCATAACAACCTGGAGGATACCAAGAGGGCTGACAGCAAGACATTTCAGAAGAATCAAGTGAGATAGATTAAAATGACCCCCTCGTGGAAATGCCACTATTGTGTGTAGTGCCCACTTCAAACTTCAGGGAATTCAAAGTTTTTTTCTCCAAATGTTTATTTTGATAAATTTCAAGTCTAAGGAAAAAATGTAAAGGAATAACATTAATAAATAAGTTGCAGATCACAATGCTGCATCCCTAAATACATTAGCGTTCATCTCCTTAAAACAAAAGAATGCTCTCCTTTCATTTGGGGGTTTAATTTCTGTAGCGCATACTGTGTGTTCAAAACTGTGTGACAAGGCACATTTTCAAATGTTCAGCACAAAACTCACACCCTCCAGGAAGTTATTATATAGTTGGGGATTTAAACTGGATGAACATGAAATAATTCAGGACGGTTAAATCCTAAACTTGGTGTCACTGATTTTAAGTGAAAAAGGCCCTCAGAGAAGTGAGAAACAGGTTAGGCCAAAGTTTCAGAAAAGAAATACATGGCACAGACAGACCGGCTGTTTATTACACCTGTTCTTCTTCCTCCTAGGCACACATCCAGACTACCTTTCCCAGCAAGCCTCCTCGCAGGCAGATGTGACAATCCTACCAAGTATCAGCTGGTTATGGGGAAAGGAAGTGGAGGGTGCCCATCTAGGATGGCCAGTAAAAATCTGTCACTCCTAAATTTCTATGTTCTTTCCCTTTTCTGCTACTGTGATCCAAAGTAGCCCAATGACCTTGAGAGCTATTGGTTGAACATGGCAGAGCCACAGAATGAAAACTGCCTGGTTCCCTAAATCACCACCTGAATGAGAGCCATTCTCCAGTTAGGACACTCACTTTGGATATGTAAGGAATAAAGTTGAATTGTTTTGATTCATTGCACTGTCGGTTTTATTGAAGCAGATAGTATTACCTCAACTAATACAAATTAGAGCTTAAATTATGTGTAGAAGGAAGTAATACTTTGAAAATAATGATTGTGCTTTTTCTCTATTGCTTTATGCACACAGCGATCCCTACTCTAGTTACCCAGAGGCATTCATATGTTCGGGCACTATTAAAGAAGGAAGACAAAGAGAAAGAAGGATGGGAGTTCCTTTTCTGGCACTATGGCAAAAAAGATACCTGTCCAATCCTTCAAACAACTAAAGATGCTGAACAAAATACTTCTTCAAAATAGTTTGAAATGATGTTAGTATGAGCCAACAAGAAAATGAGGCATACCAGAGCATAGCAATTACATCAGCTTTCACCTTGAAGGCATGTAACAAACAGGAGAACTTGAGCTTCTGTTTTTATAACAAAGCACAGCATAGGGGACAGCAAATAATCTTGGTAGCACAAAGCCAGGACTCACCAAGGTACGAAGAAAGTATACTAGGAGGTACTCTGCTATAATAGGACTCCAAAAGGCCACCAGGATTGCCTGTCTCCAAAATTAGTATTGAGTAGAGGAGAGAAAAGTCTTTACTGAAAATCTGTAATCACAAGAGAGCCCTCACAGGATTTCTGAATATGAATTGATTATGTGATTATTCCCCAAACCTCAAGTTGAAAGTTTTAAGCCCTCGCTTTGCAGATTGTTTATGATGCCATGCACCTGGCAGAAACAAATGCAAAATCTAGAGAATTCACCTCAGTGCAAACCTCAAAGAATTCCCATTGACAAAGTCGAAAGAAAGAAAGAAAGAAAGAAAGAAAGAAAGAAAGAAAGAAAGAAAGAAGAAAAAGAAAGAAAGAAAGAAAAGAAAAGAAAGAAATTAAGTCACACACAAAAAAAGAAATTAAGTCACAGTAAAATAAGACAAAACCCCCATACACACATGCATAAGGAAACAAAGCATCATGAACAACTAGCAGAAACAAGAGATAGTAGAAATGAACACACAAAGACTTCAAACTTTCAAATCATCAGACACACAATATAAAATAAATGTTTAAATAATAGAAGGAAATAAGTAATATAAGCTGCCGGCAAGATCAGACAGATTGGATAGTGGAAAATGACAAACACTGAAAATATCTAGACCCTAACACATAGAGATACTAAAGACAGAGACAGAAAACATGAAAAAGAGGTTAAAACATAGAGAAGACAAGGAACAAAAGTCTAACATATACTTATTCTGAAATCTAGAAGTAGAAAAGAGGAGTAGAGAGCAGGGACAATAACCTGAGAATCTTCAAGAACTGATGAAAAAATTCAATCTACAAATACACAAAACCCAGAAAAATCCCATGCAAAATAAATACATAGAAGAGAAATTCACATCTAGATATTTTACAATAAAACCACAGAACACCAAAGACAATAAAATATCTTAAGAACAGCCATAAAGTACTACTGAAAAAAGAATACCCTTCAATGACAAGCAACAATTAGATTTAGTATTGACTTCTCAGAAGAGGAAATCAGAAAACAACAGAAAATTGTTAACATGTTGACAGAAAAATAACTAAATTGTATATCTAGCAAAAAGATTTTATACCTAGCAAAACTATATTTTTAGAAAACAGGAAAAAAATAGAACTTCCCAACAAACAGTAACTGAAATAGTTTTCCCTCAACCTATCCTCTCTAAGTGAAATCTAAGAAGAGAAGTGACCCTCAGGAGTAAGTCACTGGGGGCAGAGGAAGGAATTATAAGCAAAAAAAGTAGTAAATATGTAGGTAAAGCTGAATAAAATAGTAATGTCTAATGTGTGAAGTTTAAAAAAAAATAAGATACAACTAAAACACTGATCAAAAATGGGACCTAAGTTGGGAAGTGGGGGGCAGAGACTAGAGTTAAGTAGCCTAACATTCTTTCATTGTTTGGGAGGAAAGGAAAGATATGAATTAGGTTTAGACTTTGATAAGTATACCTGCCCAAACTTCCAGAAAACCACTAAAAGAATAGTAAAAGTGTAAAACTTCAAAACCACAATAGAAAAAAATAAAATAAGAAAGGAAACCTCATCAATTCAAAAGAAGGCAAGAAATGAAAGAAAAAGAAACGTGGAAGAGGCAAAACAAATGGAAAGGATAAAATAACATGAAGGAGTAAATTGAAACATGCATAATTACAAAATATAAACATTACATATTTCAGTATTTACAGGCTGCCTAAAAACATTATATACCTTTATGTCATGTATAAAAGATATATCCAAAATACTAGGATACAAAGAGTTTAAAAAAACAAAGGATGGAAAAACAAGCAGCAAGAATTAATAAAGAGGAAGCTGATTATTTCCCACGATTGTCTTGTATTATTGCATGAACATCAGACAAAATACACTTGAAGACAAAAAGCAGTATGAACATTAAAGTGCATTCCTTCATAATAATAAAAGATTCAATTCTCCAAGATGACAGAAGAATTCTAAATATATACACCAAATAATGCAACTTCAAAATATATGAAGAAAAGTGATAATCTACTCTCAATGAGAAATTTTAGTTCACTTCTCTCTCTCTCAATTAAAAATACATCAGCAAAGTATTGATAAAAATAGTAAAGATTTAAAAATTAGGTTAACAAGCTTGACTTAATGTTCCATAATTGACATCATAAGACTGTTTTCTATGACAAAAATACAATGGTTAGAAATCAATAATGAAAAAAATAACTTGAAAGATACAAAACACTTTTAAATAATTCATAGATAAAAAGTCATAATAAATTTAGGAGTTAATTAGAACTGAACAACAGTGAAAATTTTACATATAACAATTCCTGAGACAGCACTAATATAGGTCATTTACAGCTTGTATTTTTGCATTAGAAAAGAAAACTTCTGGGGCACCTGACTGGCTCAGTCAGAAGAGGCTGCATCTCTTGATCTCAGGGTCCTGAGTTCAAGCCCCATGTTGGGTATAGAGATTACTTTAAAATAAAATATTTAAAAGAAAAAATAGAAAAGAAAACTTCAAAAGCTGTCACTTTAGGAAATTCAAAAATATAATAAACACAAAAAAGTAAAAAGAATAAAGATACAAGTGGAAAATAAACAGAAAGAGATACTACAGAGAAGATCTAAGAAACTAAAAGTTTCTGACTACAAGATGAAAGGCAAATAGGAACTTTACAAACGAAGAAACATACATAACCAATAAACTTATGAAAAGATATTCAAAACTTATTAATAACCAAAACCATTTAAATAACAATGAGATTATTTCACACTTATTATACTAGCAGAACTTCTACAGTCTGACAATATTAAATGTCTTGAGAACATGAAACAACAACAAAAAAAACCTATTCACTACTGTGAGGATTATAAATTGTCACAGGCACTTTTTGAAGTTTCCATAATACAGAGGTTTTTCATTTTGTTTCTAATAAGAAACATTTTAAACCATGAGACAGTACAAACACACACACACACACACACACACACACACACACACACATACACGTATCTATAATGTTTTCATTTGTACCAAAGCATGCAAAACTGAACAATATTGTAGTTTTGGGCTAAAAAAAAAAAAGTATGTGATAAAGCTATAAAGAAAAACAAGGACACAAACCACACGGACACCCCACACATCTACTCGAATCCCAGAAGCTAGAATTTTGCCATTCTTAGCTGCAACGGAGTCTTAGAATTGTGATCGTTAGCTGATCCCCGCTAAAATTTGCACAGAATAGACAGATAGGAAACTAGGAGACGCTATCACAGGCAGAAATTCCACAGCCTTGAAAGTCAGGCTTTGTCCCAGGACAGGATTTTCCACCATTTACCAGGAATCTAGAGGACCCAACACAAAAGAATCTACCAAGATGGCAGAAGACACTAATCTCACCCATCAGGGACAGAGCAGTCCCTGATCTGCCTTCAGGGTGCAAGGAGGAGGGGAGCTAAGGGGACGTCCACCCCTTTCTGGGTCCAGATAATTATGGGAAAGAAATAGGAGAGAAGAAAAAGAGGACAGTGGATAGAGTGGCTCCTGCTTGGCCTGACCCCTCCTGGGTGACTGCCTCCTGACTGCAGAAAGTACCATTAAGAGACGTCCTTGTGCCCATCTCCCTATACCCCTTGGAGCCCTGAGAAGAGATGACCCACACCAGTGTGGGGCACAGCTTCATCAGCCCAGTGCGACAGCAGGCCCAAGCAGAGAGAGTGGTGAGGTCAGGGGCTGGGTGGGAGGAGGAGGAGGCTGAGCTGAGTCTTATTTCCATGTCATTGGATCTTAGGTCAAGGTCACGCACAGTTTTTTAAAAAATAATAAATTAAATAAATAAATAAATAAATAAATAGTTTTGTTTTTTTTAAGATTTTATTTATTTATTCATGAGAGACACAGGTAGAGAGAGAAGCAGGCTCCATGCAGGGAACTCGATATGGGACTCAATCCCGGGATTCCAGGATCATGCCCTGGGCTGAAGGCAGGGGCTAAACCGCTGAGCCACCCAGGGATCCCCAGATTTATTTATTTTAGAGAGCATGGGTCTATATCTTATTGTGGGTCATTGAAAATCACTGGATTAGACTACATGTAATAAGAGTCACAGGCTTCAGCTGCTCGTATAAAACAAGAAGCACCAGTGGGCGAGAGACTTAGCCCCCAGGAACAGTGGTCACCCCACCTAAGGAGCCTGAATCTGCTCACCTCAATCAGAAATACAAGGAAGGAATGTGCTCAACACTACTTCCCACACACACACCATCAGACAAAGGAGTGGGGGCAACATGAGCAAATGGGCATTATTCTCCTAGGAAGACTAGAAATACTATAAGAGACCAAGTGGATTATCTGACCACACTGAGTTTTAAAAGAGGATCAGAAGTTATTATTCTTGGGGTGCTTGGGTGACTCAGTCAGTTAAGTGTCTGCTTTGGGCTCAGGTCATGATCCCGGGGTCCTGAGATTGAGCCCCCACAATCAGGGTCCTTGCTCAGCAGGGAGTCTGCTTTTCCCTCTCTCACTGCCTTCTGCTCCCCCTGCTTGTGCTCTCCTCACCCCCCATCAAATAAATTAAGAAAATCTAAAAAAAAAAAAAGTTATTCTTTTTCCTGATATAATAAATGGGTATGTGCCGGGGAAGAAGGTTTACTGTAGAAAAAAACGAATAAATTGCATTTTCTCTATATACTGGAGTTGCAGGATGGGTAAAACTGGTGTCTTTCCAACATGTGAATGGAGGAAGAAGGTTGTGGTCAGAGGATCATAGGAACCAGGGACAATATAAACAAGGTCAGGGGAGCTGGAAGGAGAGAGCAAATTCAGGGATCAGTTCCAGAAGCATTCCCTGAGCCCTAACAGGGAGGGCCAGACCACAGAAGGTCTTGAAAGACAAAGGAAGACTTGGTAAGGTGGGCAACAGAGAGCCAGCACCCGCCATGGCTCTCAGGAGCCGAGGGCCCTAACAACGGTAACAACACAACAATACAAATCGCTACAATAATTTGTGACTACGTGCCAGGCTCCATGCCAAGTGCTTCTCCGGGACTCTAGGATTTCACAATGACCCGTTCAGGATTTCCACGTTACTCAGTCTTATTTCCATATCACTGGGTCTTAGGTCAAGGTCACGCACAGCTCTAAGGGGTAAAGGCACTTCCAGAGGGTTCTGGGGGCGACTGGTCTGCAAGAGTCCCTAGGAAGGCAAGGGACCAGGAGGGACAGAGCCCCTTCAAGGTGACCTGCAGTATCCCCGGCATGAGGCACCAGAACTCAAGAGGAGGAGATGAATAGAAGGTGGATTTCCAAGAAAGCAGCAAGCAGCCCCGGTGGTAAGTTAGATACATGGATCTAGAACAAGTAGGTGGACAAGTTTTCCAACCTGGGAAACGGGATAAACGGTGGCAACAGAGAAAAACCACAACCAAATGAATGCCCTCATTCACAATTTCTGCCTGGATGCTTGGAACTTGCGCTACATCTCTTGCTCTCATTTGTTTGGACTGAAAAAAAACATTTTCCCAGGGCCTTCGTTCATTTTGAAGTTCAGAGGATTATTTAAAAAAGATCAGGGGATCCCTGGGTGGCTCCAGGACTGATCCTGGAGTCCCGGGATCGAGTCCCACGTCGGGCTCCCTGCATGGAGCCTGCTTCTCCCTCTGCCTGTGTCTCTGCCTCTCTCTCTCTCCCTGTGTTTCTCATGAATAAATAAATAAAATCTTTAAATAGATAGATAGATAGATAGATAGATAGATAGATAGATAGATAGATCATTCTGGGATGCCCGGGTGGCTCCGTAGTTGCACATCTGCCTTCGGCTCAGGGCGTGATCCTGGGGTCCCGGGAGGGAGTCCCACATCAGGCTCCCCGCAGGGAGCCTGCTTCTCCCTCTGGCTCTGGCTCTGCCTCTGCCTCTGTGTCTCTCATGAATAAATAAATAAAATCTTTAAAATAAATAAATAAATAAATAAATAAATAAATAAATAAATAAATAAATAAATAAATAAATAAAATTATCATTCTTCTAAAATGTCAACCTTTCTGGTGGAAAGAGTGAAAGAATAAGAGCAGTCATAGGAGGTGGTGATGCCCTGGCCACCTCCCGTTCAGGGCTGACATCCCAGCGTGCGCCAGCCCAACCTCTGACTGCGGCCAATGGCATAAACAAGTCCCCCAGGAACTTTCTCTGGCTGAAGTCTGCTCTGCCAGCTTGCAAGAAGCAGAGCTCTGGGCTTAGATGAGGAAGTCAAAGTGACCCCGCTCCACTTGGGTCTGTACAAAGCCATATGGGGTTTCTAGGAGTTAGGGGTAGGGGGGCCCCCAAGAAGGAGATACCAGACAACCCGCTAATCTGACAAGTTAGGCCCACTGGTTTTTATTCAGAAAACAAAGGAGATGTCACTGCATTTGCACCTCTGAGTGTGTTGGGCAGCTCACAGGAATTACAAAAGTGAATGTCCCAGGAAATCTCTTTCTGTGGAGGCCACAACAGAAAGGCCAGGTGTAATACTTGGGTAATTCAGGAAAGTCACATCCCTGTGGTAAGAGCCTTTGGTTTACCAAGGAGGTGAATGTGCTCAGAGGTAGATGAAAGAAAATTCAGAAGATGAAGAGGAATTACGGAAGCCTCTGTCAAGGGAACTACAAAGCCCCTTGCATCCCTAACAGCCAGACGTGGGGACACAGAATGTCACGAAGCTAAACCCTAGTTCTTGCCAAAATCACATCAAATATTCCCTACCCTGCCCTCTGATTTTTCCCAGGAGGAGGTTCCATTTCAAGCATGGAAGGGGAAGTCATCAACCCTGGAACAGAAACGGTTGAACAGTTGTGAGGTAGCCCCAGTGAGGTAGGGAAAAAAAAAATGCCTGGAATTTGGGAGTTACGAGAACTGCTTGGCTACCAATGAGTATGTGGCCCTAGGAACACAGGGCCTCAGTTTCTTCATTTGTAAAACGGGACATTAATGCATATTTATCATTACTGAGTAGTAACAACAGTAGTGGTATATGAAAACTAGATTATTCTAAGAATCAATTAAAGTCATATAGGGGTGGTAACTTTTTTTAAAAAAGATGTTATTTATTTATTTATTTATTTATTTATTTATTTATTTGAGAGAGAGCGCACATGAGCAGGAGGAGGGGCAGAGGGAGACTTCCCGCTGACCGCAGTACCCAAGGCAGGACTCAACCCCAGGATACTGAGATCAAGACCTGGGCCACCCAGGCACCCCAGTGAGGCGCTTGTAAAGAAAAGCCTCTTACCAGTGTCACACAATTTTTTCTGTTACCCAATATTGCCAAACTTACCCAGGGCAACTTCTTTCTTTTTCAAGAGACCATCATAAATGCTCAATCTAGTCCCACGAAACAACGTGACTACTTTAACTCAGAGATTTGTATTAGTCATTAAACAGTAATTGTTTTAAAGGCTGCAAAAATGTCCAGTTTGCGGAATCAGAAACTGCCAGGTGTGAAGAGATACCTGAGATCATCTAAAATCTATCTGTTATAACATACTAAAATCCTCTATTGGGCATCCCTGGGTGGCTCAGCGGTTCAGCACCTGCCTTTGACCCAGGGTGTGATCCTGGAGTCCCGGGATCGAGTCCCACATCAGTCTCCTGGCATGGAGCCTGCTTCTCCCTCTGCCTGGGTCTCTGCCTCCTCTCTCTCTCTATGTCTATCATGAATGAATAAATAAATAAAATCTTTAAAAAAAAAAAAAAATTAAAAAAATCCTCTTTTTTTTCTTTTTCTTTTTTTTTTTTTAAACTAAAATCCTCTCTTTAAGGAGGACTTGCTGTTATCCGAATTTTAAGGAAGTGACATCCACAAAGGTACCCAGCGCACACTCTGCATAATGTCTGGAGTCCTGTATCAGCAGTTCCTGCCAGGTCCCAGTTACTGGATCATATCCTTGAGTTGGGAAACACAAGTCCCCAAGAACCTCGGAGTTTAAATGCTCACTCAAGAGGAATCACTGGTCTATTTTCATGAATACGCCTTGGGACAGTTCCATTGGTTGCCTTGGGACAGTTCCATTGGTTTCTGCGGGTACACACTCACTCTTCTTTGAAATGCAGTGGGAGGAGGAATAAGATAGCTTTAAACAGCCTACACATGAAAAGCTTTCTTCCACACAACTCAACAAATAAAAGTCAACCACAATCATTTTCTCTCCATCCACTACCACCTCCAACTATTTTGTGCTCTTCCTAGTTTCATCTTTGTAGAGGAAATATTTTCTTAAAAAAAAAAAAAAAAGAAAGAAAAAGTTCCCCTGGGGGCGCCTGGCTGGCTTAGTGGGTAGAGCCCAGGACACTTGATCTCAGGGGTGTGAGTCCAAGCCCCACGGTGAATGTGGAGCCTACTTTACAAAGAAAAGGAAGAAAGAAAACGGAAAAGTTCCAGCGGTGAATGTGGAGCCTACTTTACAAAGAAAAGAAAGAAAAAGGAAAAGTTCCAGCACAAACTGTTGGAAGACCTGCGACTTCCCAGAACACCGATTATTCTAATTGCCATTTCCAACCCCAGGCAGGTAACAGGAACTTATAAGCAGAGCGGAGGAAAAGGAGAATGCAGAGAGGGGTCTGTCCTCCCTACTTCTTTTTAAAAAGATTTCATTTATTTATTCGCGAGAGACACACAGAGGGAGGCAGAGACAGAGGCAGAGGGAGAAGCAGGCTCCCTGCGGGGAGCCCAGTACGGGACTCGATCCCAGAACCCTGGGATCAGGGCCTGAGCCCAAGGCAGATGCGCAACCACGGAGCCACCCAGGCGCTCCTGTCCTTCCTACTTCTACAAACTCCCTCCCTGAGCATCCTTCAGGGAACGAGTGATGCACGGAGGATGGCAGTGGTCACAAGAAGCAGGAGGCACCACAGTTTGCCAGAAGTGTCCACTGATTCCTCCTCGCTTCTCTAACAGCGCTAACGTGAACCGAGGGGTCCTGAAAATCCAGAGTGGAGCAGAAGAGGACCTCTCCATCCACCACACCTAGAAATCTTAGTACTCGTAGCTCCGGGATGTTTAAGAGAGCCCAACCCTGACACTGCCGTTTCAGTAACTCGCACAAGAGAGGAGATAATGCGACTATATTTGATGATATTCAAACATCATCTGTGTGTTATCATTTTACTCAACACTCAAAACACTACTGAGTCTGCCAAGCAGATTATATAGCTTGGCAAACTTTCATTTCATCAACGACACTTAATATGAAATAATTTTCGCTGACAACTAGAGTAACAGTGATATAACAGATCCCGAGGTGGCAACAGAGTAAATCCACGTATTCTGGAAGAATCGCAACCAAGTACTTTCAAATGGCTCTGTGAGACGTTCCCATGACTCATAAAGGAAGGGGGGCCCTGGTTTGGAAGTAACCCCCAAAACACCCTCTCCCTTCCCTTCCTACAGACTGGTCCGGGGCTCTTTCATACCGACAGCCAGTCCAATCACTCGCTATAGACGTGCTGGCTTATTAGAGGACACGGTATACAGGCCTTTTTCCTACTCACTCTGAGCACAAGCGCCTCTTAAACTGTCAGGGTAGAAGTTCTCTCTTCAGCGAAAGAGGTTCCAGGGCTCTGCAAGCCGTTCCCTTGGGCGTTCTTTTAGAGAATATTTTGGACACTTTAAAAGCAGTGATTTTCAAACTGTTTCACCGGAGGTACTAGGGTTCTAGGGCGAGGCCCCGGGCACAGCCCAGGGGAAGACGTCAGGCTCTGGGCTCCTGGTTCCTGGTTTCCCCCAAAGCAGCTCTGTTCCTATTCCGCTCATGTACTAGGGTCTTGCATAAGATTCCGCTTTTGGTGCTAAATATAAAACAAAAATGATGTCTTCAAAAATGTGTGAAAACCATTGCAACAAATCATTCTCTCCAGACGCTCTTCACCCATTGCCTCCCCCTCCCCCCGGGGCTGTTTCCTTGGAATGCAGGTTTATGTATTTATTTTCCTTTGAGGAAGCTCACCCTTGTTTTCTCTTCCAGAATTTGAAACATACATAAAGTAAAACAATCAAATCCATTTATTTACAATATCCTAAAAGTAAACCAGAGTTTTTGCACCAGAAATCTCTTCAAGGTTAAGATTTGTTTTTCTCATCAGGATTGTACGACTGACACTCCCACACTCACCCCCCACTTCGGGCTCCCCCCCCCCCCCCACCAACCTTCTGCCATCAGCAAAGGAGGCATATATATATACCTGACATTCAGTCTTTACGAATTTTCTT
The DNA here is from genome assembly GCF_003254725.2 of Canis lupus dingo. Lineage (NCBI taxonomy): Eukaryota > Metazoa > Chordata > Mammalia > Carnivora > Canidae > Canis > Canis lupus. The sequence goes on from NC_064250.1 coordinate 60,850,859, forward strand.
CTTGGATGCAAAGAAAAGAGTGAAGATGCTCCTCTCTCTTTATCTCTCCATGAAACTGGCATTTGGTTGGTATTCTGGATTAATCATTAGAAATTTGGCATAGCTATCAAAAAATGCCAGCTTCAGGTGAGTTATGTGTACATCTGACCACTGAAAATGAATTTGAACACGACTGAACGTCTTATTCATTTGTATTGGTAAAATTTAAGTTGTACATAGCAGTCTAAAGCCCAATTTTTCTAACCCCAAAGTCAAAAACAAATAAACAGAAATGCCAAAGATGTGGAGTCTCTTTAGAAATTCTGAGCAAACTATTTGACAGACAATGGAGAAGGAAGGCAGATTCTAGAAACCAACAAATCCCATTCATTTCCTTCAGTTTGTAAAAACAAGCAACCGACTTGCTTCCTGCCAATGACCATACTTATAGATAAGAAAGCTCCCTGCAGGAAATCCTTTGCTAAAAGAGAAGCCTTGTGCCATGAAATGCAACCTTTTTCACCAAATCCCAGTCAGTTAAATATCTGACAACATGGGATCATGAAATATATACGCTGCATCAACCCAACAGGTGATTGTTCTATCACTGTATTTCCTCTGGCATAGGGGCAGGATGTTATATAAACATTAAAATACGGTCAGGATTCTTTCCACTTTCTCTCTCCCCGCCCCATGCAATTAGCTGATAAAAACAAGGAAAATGTGCTGCTTTTTAAAAAGATCCAAGTGTTAAGAAAGATTTAAAACTGACCATTTTCAATTAAGATAAAGCAGGACAATGCAATCAATCATGATTGGCAGGAAGCCATCACTAAAGGAATATCAAGAATTTAGAATTTAAAGGCCACCACTGACAAGATTAGAGAAACGTCAGAAATGCGTTGACATTATATTATATTATTATTCCACGCTGACCGCCCAAGTCAACCTCGAGGAGAGGGCCTCCTTGGTTATTTCCTCACTCAGCAAAGTGAAAAGGGGGAAGGTCTCCAAACTTTTCTCCCTTCCTCACCCACCTCACTGAAACCACTCACTCCCTGAGATGCTGAAAACTATTAGCAACTTTGATTCCGGATTAGCCTTCTCATCTGCAAGAGAAGAGGGAACTGTTCTAAATTCATCAAATACTAACTGCAGTTCTGAGCACAGTGTAGCCCTAGTTAGGAGTTCTCTCCTTCCTGCTCAGCCACTGAGAACACCCTCCCCGGTACTTCCCAAAGCACCAGACACAGCCTTTCTTTATGCCTGCTCCTGAAACCTTGGTGCAGGATTCCAAAATGCCAGTTCTTTGACTTCAATTGCCACAGTTCAACTTTGGACCCCTCTTGCAAACAGAAACTCGTCATTTATACCTTCCCCAAGTGACTTCTCAGCCACAGGTAACGCTCTAGTCTTTAGGGCTCTAAAAAGAGCTTCCTTCTCACCGCAGACCTACAGATCAGTTTGATTCCACAATTAAGCGCTCCAATACCTGCTTCTTTGCCTTTCCTTGCACAGCTCAGTGGTAGCAAACTGCTAAGTAAGCACGTGGGCTCATCCTCGCCTTAAGAGGTTCTCTTCCTCGCTTATTTTTAAGAAAATAGTTACGAAATCCAGGAGGCTGCATTTTTGGTTGTTGTTGTAAAATGACCTTGATCTGACAGGCATGGTCTCGGGTTTCAGCAGATGCTGTGGGAAAGCTTACAGAAGCCAACATGTTCTCCAGGCATCTGTGATGACATGCAGGGTTTTGTTGTTGTTGTTGTTGTTGTTGTTGCTGTTTTTCTTAAGGGGGTGGTTATGGTAGTGTATGGGGGTGTGGGGGTTACTATTCCCGGTTTCCATGACAACCAAGTCTCCACTCATCGGTTATTAGATACCATCCACTTCCTGTGTCTAAATTTTTAAGCCAATCAGAAAAGTGTTTATACATTTAACAACTTCTGAGACAGTGCTTCTGTAATTGAGCTGCTTTAAGGCTCAGATGAAGATGTCCACGGGTCTTAGGCATTTTTTTTTTTGGTTTTATAGATACACAATGCCACAATATTTACTAATTCCTATTCTTATAAGGCAAAGAATGCCCCTTTTCTTGGACGTGGAACGCATCCTCCTCAAGCCAGATGCCACAATTTCCTATAACAGTGTGCAAGCTCATTTTGTTTGCTCTTCCTTGCCTTTTTCTTCAACCGTGGCAGACTTAAATTTAGTGCGTGATCCGTGTCCATGCATAGGACACTTAAACGACCCAAGTAAAGATCCAGCTAAACATCCATCTGCCAATGGCGACGCTTAAATATCCAGGTCAAAAAAAAAAAAAAAAAAAATAGAGAAGAAAAAAAAACACACACACACACGCCAAGGAGAAATTATTCTAAGTTGAACAACTTTGCATCGTACGGCTCCGGAGGAGAAAGAAGCATGCAGCATGTATCGTAAAGTGATAGGTCTATAAATGCAAGCTAGTAGCTGACGTCTGCAAAGAAATTTGTCACCAAAATGGCCTACTTTATCCGGATAGAGACAACAACGGGGGGGGGGGGGGGGGGGAGAGACTTAAAGGCTGTCTCGAGCAAACGGCACCCGAAATTTTAAAAAGCCATCTTGCAGGAATCCGCGCGCTTGGGAAAAGCTAACCTGAAATTACAGCGAGACTTAAAAAAAAAAAAAAAAAAAAAAAAAAAAGGAGGTCCGGGGTGGCTGTTTTCCTAAGTCTCCATCTCGCTGACCAATCAGGGTGAGAGTTGAAGTGGTTTGTAGTCATCTGGGCCGCCTTCCGCTCTGCACTCTGGGCTGCTCTCCCCTCTCAAGGCAGAGCTGGCGATCAATGAAAAACAGCGAACAAAAGGAACAGAACAGGATGCCTCCCCGGGAGCCAGGGAACAGGGTCCCCTCTTCCCTCCGCGAGCCCGGGGCGCGCAGCAAGCGGCCCCCCGACAGCTCCGCGCGGGAGCCCCAGCAGCCGGGGCCGCAGCAGGCACAGCTCGCATCTGCAAGCCTGTGTCCCGACCGCCTGCAGACGGGTCCCCTCCTTAAGCCCGCCCTGTGACACGGGGGCTCCCCGAGCCCAGCCAGTGGAAACTAATCAATGGAGTGAATTAATGACCCCACAATTAAGAGCTGAGCTGCCGGGGAGGACCGCCTTTCCCTTCCCCAAATGTCAGCCCCGGAGTATAAACAAAGCATGAGAAATAGTCTGTCTTTAGCCTCCCAGCCAGTCATCAGGGATCAGGGTTTGCTCCTCAAAACAACGCGGCTCCAAAAAAGGACAGAGATCCTCGCTTCTGCCCTCAAAGGAAACTCTCCTCTGTACATGTCACATCAGGATAACCAGCGACAGGGTTTGCAAAGGGGTCTCCACCCCCCCCCCCAACACACACACCCCGGATCGGACACGGTTGGTAACTGATAGGAAAAAAAAAAAAAAAAAAAAACAGTGGCGACAGCAAAATGCTGTAAACTCTCCCCGAGCCCAACTCCCCATGCAACACGCTAGTGCCTTGAAAATAAAAGTAACGCCCGGGGACCCCCCACAAAAGTCAAGCCCTGGGAAGTCATTACCAGAATCGCATCAATTACTTGGGGGAGGAAAAAAAAAAAAAAAAAAAAAAAACACACATACACACACACACACACACACACAAAACACATTTTTTTAAATTAACCATCCGTCGGGTCTTCCGAAAGAATTTTTGAAAGACGATTCACCAATTCCTGCGAAACTTTTTCTTTTCTTTTTTTTTTTTTTTTAATGAACTTACTTTTGAGCCAAAACTAATGAAAAATAGTCAACTTGCGATGTCCCCGCATCTTCCCCCCCATCTGGGCTGCATGCTCTATAAATCACTCCCGAACCCAGGTGGAAACGGGAGAGTGCAGGGGTGGAGGGGGTGGGGGGGTGGAGGGGGCGACACCTTTAAAAACAACAAACAAACAGAAATGGAACGATGCCCCCCAAAATGCAGCCGCCAGAACGGCGAGGGCTTCTCGTGACAATGCTGGAGCCGAGCACAAGCTCGGGAGGCAGGAAATGAGCCCCATTTTCGTTACCTTCGATCGCCGGGGCCCCCCCCCGCTGCTCCTCGCGGCCGCATCGGGGGGCTGCGGCGGCGCTGCACTGGCCGGGGGCCCCGCCGCCGGGTCGCGCCGTCTCCCGGCCGAGCTGCAGCCGATCGCGGCCGGAACCCCGGCTCCAGCCCCGGCGCCCGCCCGGGGTCGGCGGCGCGGCTCCCACCCGGGCCCGGAGCCCCGCTGGGTCCTAGTGCGCGCCGCGCGCCCGCCCCGCCGCCCGCTCTGCAGCCCGGACCTCCGGGCGGGGGCTCGCGCGCCCCGGGACCTCCCCGCACCCCCGGCCCCGGCCGCCCGGGCCAGACCCGTCGGCCCCTCTCAAAACCGGGCCCCGCGCGCGCGGACGGGCGGGGGGGCGGGCGCCCGGGGTCAAGCCCTGGCCGCAGACGCGGCTACAAGTGAACTCGCCCGAGGCCGGTGTGCGGATCTGCAGCCCCTCCGCGTCTCTACGGCACCGGGCACCGGGGCAGGAACTGGTTTCTCTAGCGGTCTGCCTGCCCGCTGTGGCACTTGTAATTCGGCACCTTAGCAGACGGGAAGACACACGGCGGGGCGGGGGAGGGGGGATCCATAAAGACAGATCTCAAAAATATAAGGCAAAAAAAAAGAAAAAGAAAAGAAAGATTCAAAATTGGTGTGTTGGGCACTGAGGTGGGCACTTGACCGGATGAGCACTGGGTGTTACTCTAGATGTTGGCAAATTGAACACCAATAAAAAATAAATTCATTAATTTCTTTTTTTAAATTGGTGTGTTCATAACATTTTTTTTTTTTTTTTTTTTTTTTTTTTTACACACAGGCTTCCAGTGTTTTGTTTTCTAACAGGTCCTCTTTGCGTTTTGCTTCCTCTTACTTTGTCCTATGCTATTTTAAATAACAAAGGCCCATATGGCCAAACGCAGAGGCATTTGATTTCCAGAAGACCTCAAAAATTGCATCAAAATATGCACCCGGGTATCTCCTAAGCAATCAAGGAGGAAGAATTAATGGTGGCATGTGGCGCGCCTCATAGAGAAAACTTAATTACGAATTGAAACAAATGTGAAAAATTCACAAATTCGGTAAACTGAAAGTAAATGATGGTCCTCGATGTATACACAGATCAGCTTATGAACAATTAGGAAAATGGAAGTTCTAGATTTCTAACTGCAGGAAAGGGTGTCACATGGACCCCTATAGCAGATTCCCCTCATGGTCCCCAATAGGGCTTTCAGCAACCTCCTAGCACATTCATGGACTGCAGCCCACCTGGAAGGCAACATTTAAACTTGCAAGTGCTCATTTAAGAGGGCAATTCTATTAGCCCTTAATTCAAAATTAAAGTGCTTTAGTTTGAAGGGCCTGTTTGAAAGGCTTCAGGACTGGGAGCTGCCTTCAGTCTTGATATCACCAAGTCTGAAGGTCACAATTCTGTAAAACTGCTCATAACAATGGTGCTGTGGTTTGACACCAAAACGAAAATCAAATAATGTGTTTTCAGGGTTCTATTTCTGGAGCAGAAAGGGTCCCTTTGAAAATTACTCAAGCTCACCTCCTTCCCGATCATGGCCAATAAATGTAATGGAGGATTTTTAGTATTAATTAAACATCAAAGATACCTTTTCTGCTGCCTTATGTCCATGCAAAAAAAACCTAGTTGTAACATGTCACACTTGTAGATCTTCAAAGTCCTCGCCCGTACATCTCATATCTTTACCACACCTCTGTGATAAGACAGACATTCTAATTCCCAATTTTCCATTGAGAAAGTGGAAGTCCCGTAGGATAAATCAGCTCAGCTAGTATACCCAGGGGCTGGGGGCTCAACCCCAGTCCCCAACATTTCTGACAACCTCAGCCTTCTCAAGTGCGCCACCTGCCCTCCCAACGATTTCCCCCATTAAGCTCTGGAACGTGAGGCATCCGAAACAAAAATGCAAGTAGCCTTCTGTAGCCACCTTTTCTTACCTGTATTAGAAGAGCAACTAACCAGAATGGAAACAAGAGGATAGTTGAAAATATTTTAGTCTCCACTAAACAAGAACGCTGGCTGGTCAGATTTCTGTCCCGCGGCTGTCTGGGGCAGACGGAAAACTAGAAAACTCTGGGGCTGAGGAAGGCTCCTGTTCCCTAGACACCTTTGCGTCCTATCAGAGACTGAGATCCGCTTGGCACCTGGAGGAGTGAGGTCCTCTCAAGTGGAACTCGGTTATCTACATGCAGTCTCAGCCCCAAAAGTCCTCGAAAAAGCCTGGAACCTCAGGTGTTTCAGATACCAGGTGTCCTGTTACTGAGATATCTAGGGTGTCCTTGCCCAGACCTAGTGACTACCGGGTGTGGCTTCTCAACCCTCCTGCACCCATGGGAAAGCCACAGTCAGTTCCGTTGGTGTCAGTCCACTGCCTCCTCCCCTCTGCTGCAAGGAAATGTAGCTTCTCTGATGATGTGTCCCACCCACTTAAATACCAGCAGGTGAGGGCTGGGTGACATTTAGCTGAAAAGACACAGACATTTAATTCTTAAAAATTATTCATTCCTTTTCTTGGGCAGCTCATAAGAAAGAGGCTGGGCATGGCAGCATCGTTGGGAGATGCAGATGACCTTCCTGAAAAACAACTCAGGAGGATTAATGTAAAACTTCCTTGATGAATTAATTTGATCCCTTTGTTGAAAACTGCTCTAATTAGTTGGTAGTCACACCATGCACGTGGCCTTCAAATGTCGCAAATGCAAGGCTCAGAATCATCTTGGCAGCCGTTGGAGGTCATGAGAAGCTGAAAAGATGTGCTGGTGGTGCTGGTGGTGAGCGGTTCCTCAAAGCTGGATGGAGCACATCAGAAGAGGTGGGTGGTCCAAAGGAACTCATTCATTCATTCATTCATTCAACTGCATATACCTCAAATGTTGAAAACCTAACGTGATCAAGGTACTCTTTTAGGCTCTGGGTATAAAAAAACAAACAATGCCCTCAAAGCCCTCTTCATCATTCAGAGCCCATGGACAAGCAAAGAACTGCACAACAGTGGCGCTAGTGCTATAGTAAAACCACGTCACAGGCGCTCTGTGTTCAAATGCCAACTGTCCCAGTCATGGGCCATTGGCAATGGCACCCTCTACTCTGTACTACTTGGAGCAGATTTGCAGGCTGTGTTCACAGCCCCCCGGGTGGGCTGGTTAAAGGCGAGGTATGGTTAACAGGACGTGCTGAAAGAAGAGTGGAGAATGGGAGGAAAGAGGATTTCTTCACCTCCTTCTTGACTGTGATGGGATCTGCCCCAGTGGCGGCAACTGGCTGAGGCTTTGCCAGCTGACCCCAACTCCTGGCCTAGGTGACACTGCCTCATTCTGCTAACATCCCAGTGTCAAATGTTAATGGCTTTCTGCTGAAATGACCATGACTTCATGGTCTCTGCTTTCCATCTCAAATCCTCTACCATCTGTGTGAGCAATCCCCTGCGTTAAATTCCTCCTGTGCCAATCAGCAAATTCCAGTGGAAAGGCATCTCACCGAATACCTGAGCAGCATGTCCTCCAAAAGGTCAACGTCGTCCAAATCAGGACACACTAACAACTACAAAGAGGAGCTTTAGGAGATAATGAAATGTACAGTGGTGTGGGGCACCTGGCTGGCTCCGTCTGCATAGCATGTCACCCTTGATTTTGGGGTCACGAGTTTGAGCCCCACATTGGGTACAGAGATGACTTAAAAATGTATCTTTTTAAAAAGATTTTATTTATGTATTCATGAGAGACACAGAGAGAGAGAGAGAGAGAGAGGCAGAGACACAGGCAGAGGGAGAAGCAGGCTCCACGCAGGGAGTCAGATGTAGGACTCGATCCCCGGTCTCCAGGATCAGGCCCTGGGCTGAAGGCAGTGCTAAATCACTGAGCCACCCAAACTGCCCTTAAAAATGTATCTTAAATGTATGGTGATACGCCAGATGGATCCTGGAATGGAAAAACTAAGGAAATTTGCATAAAATATGGACTTTAGGTAGCAATAATTTATCAATATTGGTGCATCAATGGTAATAAATGTACCATACATTAACATATAAGGGGCCACCCAGGTGGTTCAGTCAGTTAAGCGTCTGCCTCTTGATTTCGGCTCAGGTCATGATCTCAGGGTCATGAGATCAAGCCCCATGTTGGGCTCCACTCTGAGTATGGATCCTGCTTGGGATTGTCTCTCTCGTTCTTCTTCACCACACACCCACAACTTGCATACATGCTCTCTCTCTCTCCCTCTAAAAATAATAATAAGTAAAGTAAAAAATTTAAAAACACATTAACATGTAAGCTGTTACTAACAAGGGAAACTGGGTATGAGGTATGTGGGAACTCTCTGTACTATCGTCTCAATTTGTCTGTACATTGCAAACAGTCATTAAAAACATAATGTCTTTAAAAAAATCCTTCTGTGGTAAACAGTGAGGTGGCTTTGTTTCCCCTCTACTATAGAAACCCCATTGCCTCCCTTCCCAAGCAGGGGCCATAGGCCTGATCCAGCAGGTCTGGGGCTTGCTTATAGGGAGCTAAAGCACAGAGTTTAATAGTTAAAACATCAAGAAATATCCCACCCAGCAAGGGATAAGAGGCCCAGGGAAGCCAAGAAAACACTGAAGCCAGAACGTGGTCTGGGGAGAGGTTGATGAGAGGAAGGTGGGAGCTATGAGTGAGGAAACAGGACATCCAGCCAGGGTGTGGAGCAGGGAAGGTGGGCTGGTTGGAAATGGTTCTGGAATGTGACCAGCCGCGGAGGGGCAGACTCTGGAGTCTCTGGGATAACAGAACAGGGGAGGAGGGACATAGGAGCAATAATTGTAGCAGCTAAGAGTCACTGAGTCATTTTATGTGCTTTTTTTCTCATTCTAGTCCTCTTAACCAGGGGACTATTTTATTCCCATTTCAGAGATGAACAAACTTACCCAAGGTTGCACGATGAATAGGGGACAATTGTTCTCCAGTTCAAGATGGTCAAGAAATCACCATGGTAGTCATCCTTGGTAGAAGCCGTGAGACGGAACCTTCCAGGGCAAGGAGGGGTTAAGATATAAACACAAGTGGGGAGAAGATGATCTTCTTCGATCTTCACGGGACAGGATGTTGTAGGCCTGGGCAAAGGTCAAGGCAGGTCAGAGTGCTGCTTGGGAGCAGTGTGGCTAAAACAAAGGTTTCTAATGAGGAAGTGCCTACAGATCCCACTGGAGATGTTGTGGGGGCCAGTGTCCACTGGTGTGAACTTTATCATAACGTCCATGTGGCAGGCCACTTTATTTCCCCTAAGCCTTTGTTCAAATGTCCCCTTCTCGATCCCGCCTGATCCTCCATGTCATGCTCCACTTTTTCCTTCTAACATATTACTAATCCTCTTATTCCCATTATTCATTGTCTGGCTCCCTCCATCACCAACTCCCCCCCACCCCCCACACACACACGAATAAAAGTTCCATGGGCCAGGATTCTTTGTTTTGTTCCTTGATAATTGCCAAGAACGTGAAACAGTGATCAGCCAATAATAGGTGCTCAATAAATTTTCTTAAATGAATGAATGAATGAAGTTAGTAAATCAGAAGGTATTTGTATCAGTCAGGGTTCTCCAGAGAAACAGACCTAGTAGGATGAAAATATAGAGAGAAGATTTATGATAAGGTATTGGCTCACACAACTAGGGAGGCTGACAAGTCCCAAGATCTACAGCCAGTAAGTTGGAGACCCAGGAGAGCCAATGGTGTGGTTCCAGTCTGAATGTTGGCAGGCTCGAGATCTAGGAAGAGCCAACGTATCAGTTCCAGTCCAAAGGCAGAGAAGAACAGATGTCCCAGCTCAAGGCAGTTGGGCAGGAGGAGTTTCTTCTTACTCAGCTGATTTGTCCTATTCAGGGGCCATCAACCGATTAGATGAGGCTCACCCACATTAGGGAGAGCAATCCCCTTTTTTCAGTCTGCTGATCGAATGTTAATCTCACTCAAAACACCATGTCAGACATATCTAGTATCTGAGCAAATATCTGGGCACCCCCTAGCCCAGTCAAGTTGACATAAAAAGCACCATCAAAGTATTGAAAGGGACTCTCTGTCTTACAAGGATCATTCTAGGGCCTGTAGGGAGAATGATTTAGAAGGAAACAAGACACAGACAGGGAGACTTAGGAGGTTATTATTATACTAGATCAGGCAAGAATCGATGCGCAGCTGAAGGACACCATCACTGGTGTCTTCAAACGACCTCTCAGTGGCCCATGGGCGACACATGCTATTACATGTGCTAAAGTATTACACAGACACAACTCCAGGGGGAGTCAGTCACAAACGCAATGCTCAGAAAAGAACAAAGGTGATGACTGCCGTGGGTCCTGGCCACGGAGAAGTCCTCTGGGGCAGGCTGGGGACAATAACGTCTTCTGGCCTCTTACTGCTCAGTTGGAACAAACGGCAGTGGGGATGGCTATTGCCTCTCCTTTGGGGGTTTTCCATGTCACACGGTGGACTGGTGTTGAACAGGAGAAGGCAACTTAGAGGGTGACCCTCCCTCCCCTTCCATAGGATTGGCCCTGGAGCGGACCCTCGGCCCCCTGCCAGACCCACTAGAGTCCTCTGGAATTCTCCAACTGAAGTCAGGGGAAGTGGGCCTCCTTCTGCTCCAGTTGCCAAGCTGCAGGGTGCTGCCAGCAGCCACATCCTCAGTTTGTGGGCTCAAGAGATGGAGAACAACCCAACCATTAGCCTAAGCAGGACATAAAAACACGATGAAAGCCTAATATAAACTTCGGGTTATCCAAACAAATCTTTTTCTCCTCCATCATCATAAACAGTTTAGAATAGGCTGTATAGATAGCCACTGTTCATGCACACACAGAGGTGCCCAGAAATCTTCGCCCTGCTGGAGCGAACTGTGTAACCCTCCCTGACTTTCTAGATACAGGTGGTATCAAGTGGTAGTGAAAGCAAGATGTTTCACTTGCTTCTTCGCGTGTTTCCATTGCAATAAAAGGCCACCTGCCTTCACCGTGTGATGTCATGAGACTTAACGTTCTCCGCGAAACCAGTAGCCTCATCCTTTCACTCACACACACTTGGGAGACGTGACTCGGACTTCATTATTTCCACCCATCACTTTATAAGGGATTTATTGCCTCCCACAGGTGACAGTACTAAATCACTACCACGAACCCATGCTTGTCAAAAGGAACGAACAAAGCTCACTTTGCATCATTCATATCTTTGCTATTGGTCACATCCCCTCCTTCATTGACCGAATCTAGGAATTTGCAAACGATTCTGTGTTGGCAAACGGTGGAGGATGGGTGGCATCCCGTCCCCTCTCCATGGGACCAGTTACAGTCCTGCTTGGGCTCAGTCCTGGAGGAATTCTGAGCAGAACTGTAATAGAGGCCTTGACACAGAGCTTGGGGCAGAGCGCTGCCAGAAACAGCCCGATCTGGCTCTGTGCCAACCAGCTGGCTGCTGAGCTGAACGCCTCGCCTCTCCCCAGACCCCCTTTGTCTCCCTAGGCCCCTCTCTTTCAGCTGTCTCACCTCAGGTAATGACCGGCACTCTGCAGCTCCCCAGCTCTTTTTATTCCTGCATTTCAGATCACTTTACACGCGTTAATTGAGCCTTGAAACACAGAGGGGAAAAAAAAGCAAAAGGCACATGGGGATGTTTGCACCATGCTCCTCCCAGCTGCTCTGGCTGGAGGGCAGTCCAGCAGCAGGGTGGCCCCAAGCTGCCGTGCCAGGGGAAGCTTCCTGTTGGAGGGGGCTGGGTTGGGGTGGGAGTTGAGGGCTGAAATGATTCCACACATCACAGAAAAAAACCCTCCTTCACTTAGAGTCACATGTCATCATTACAGGACGACCTCCCATATCGGGCTCACCTGCCCCAGCTCATCCCAATGAACTTTGGAGGTGGGTCCTGGGCAAAGACTGCAGATGGACAGGCCAAGGTACCACACCTGTGATAAATATCCTTCAGTCCATACTGCAGTAGTGATGGCCAAGGCCATGGGCTTTGGACCCTGGGAGGCCTTCGTCCACACCCTGGCCATGCCATTTCCCAGCTAAACTATCTTGCAAACAATGCTGGAAATCCCAAATCCTGCTGTTTTAGCTGTAAAGTGGGGTATGAGAGTATCCACATTCTTGGTTTCCAGGGAGCATGACATCAGGGCATGCACACAAATTATTTGAAGTCAAAATTTAAAATATATTGACGGTTGGCATATAAAATGGTAGATTTTGGCTGAGTAATATTCCATTGTATACATAGACCACATCTTTATCCATTCATCTTTCGATGGACACCGAAGCTCCTTCCACAGTTTGACTATTGTGGACATTGCTGCTAGAAACATCGTGGAGGGTATTATGCTGAGTGAAATAAGTCAATCGGAGAAGGACAAACATTATATGTTCTCATTCATTTGGGGAATATAAAAAATAGTGAAAGGGAATAAAGGAGAAAGGAGAAAAAATGAGTGGGAAATATCAGAAAGGGAGACAGAACATGAGAGACTCCTAACTCTGGGAAACGAACTAGGGGTGGTGGAAGGGGAGGAGGGCGGGGGGTGGGGGTAACTGGGTGGCGGGCACTGAGGTGGGCACTTGACAGGATGAGCACTGGGTGTTATTCTGAATGTTGGCAAATTGAACACCAATAAAAAATAAATTTATTATTAAAAAAAATAAAGTACAATGAAAGTAATCAAAAAAATTCTTCAGCAAAAAATAAAATAAAATAAAATGGTAGATTTTATAGTCTTTCTAGACCACCTCTGTATCTAATTCCAGTCCATCTGAATTAATGTGGTTCTGCGGCTGGGTGGGACCCTCAAGTTCAAATAAGTACTCAAGTTTCACAATGACAAGCAATGGTAGGGAAATTCGAAGAAGTGTGCGGTTTAGTTGATGGTTCATATCGATGTCAATTTCTTAGTTCTGATAACACCTGTCATGGCTATTTGTGATATTAATGTTACCGGAAGTTGGATGAGTGGTGTACAGGAACTCTTCTTTCTTGGCAACAAAGGCTCCAACAGCAACAATAATCTTTTGAAAATGCATCAAAATCAGTAATGCCTGCACAGTAGGTCTAACGCTTTACCTATACTTTCTGGTCTAGGACGTGAAAATTCCGCCTTAGGGTCCAAAAAAAAAAAAATAAAACCCACCAAGTTTTTTGTTACCAAAATAATAAGAGGCAATTTATGTTATCTCTAGCAGTTATCACCAGCAAGAAATTCATTGAGTTTCTAGTGTCTGCAAGGCACCATATTGTACGCTAAAATGGCAAACATTACTGTCAGGAAGAAAACGTTGCCTGTGTGGAAGTCATTTTAAGGTAGCTGTTTGGATGTAAGATATTTGATAACTTTACCATTTCAGCCCCCAGTGCTTTCCTTATTTCACAGAAAATGGATGGCTTGCCAGTCAATCAGCTCCATGCTTTGCTTTTCGGTGGACAGTGATGAGGAGAACAATCTTGTCAAATAACACTACAGATTATATCGTTTGCCACCCCGAGTATGGTTTTGAGATGTTCATCTTAAAATGCTGAGGATATCTTTTCTCTCTCTCACTTAACAGAGACCAGAGGGTTTACACACTTTTATTCCCTTATTTTTTTTATGCCATGCAAATTGTAATGTATTCATGGGGGTCAGAAGGAGATTTTCATTGAGTGGATAGTGAATTTCATTAATGGCCTTAACAAAGATCCCATCAAAAAATGTGATTGTATGGGCGCCTGGGTGGTTCAGCTGGTTAAGTATCTGACTCTTGATTTCACCTCAGGCCATGATCTCAGGGTCAAGCTCTATGTCGCACTGGGCCTGGAACCTGCTTAAGATTCTCTATCTCCCTCTCTCCCTGCCCCTTCCCCTTCCTCACAAAAAGGCGACTATAATATGGCCACATAATATGGTGACTATTATGGCCACATTACAATGGGCTCAGCAAAGGAGCCACACCTTTAAAAAGCAAAGACTACGTGTATTGTCAAGTTGCTTAACTCTCTAGGCTAATAGCAATCTGGGAGGTGTAACTCTTTTTTTTTTTTAACTTTAAAGATTTTATTTTTTTTATTCATGAGAGACACACAGAGAGAGAGAGGCAGAGACACAGGCAGAGGGAGATGCAGTCTCCCTCAGGGGAGCCTACTGTGGGACTTGATCCCAGGAGCCCGGGATCATGCCCTGAGCTGAAGGCAGGCACTCAACCAAGGAGCCACCCAGGTGCCCCATGTAACTCATTCCTGAATGGATGCTGGCAGAGCATCCATAACCAAAATTTTGCTGGCATGTGCTCTGTTCGGGGCATGGGTCTAGGCCCATAATGAAGGTGAAGACCTAGTCCCAGGTTCAAGGGCAAGAATGACATCTGTTTTTGAGTTGCCCAAGACCTCCTTCTTGTGTCTGGGGAATCCCCAACCTCAGGAGGCAGAGCTGCCTCCCCACTGAAAACTGGAGATGCCAAACGCCATTTCCTCAGCCTTTCTTACAGTGGAGGGGAGGCTTATACTCTAGATCCTCCCTGCAGCTGATGATAGGAAGAAGTGGGATGGTTCTGAATCCAGTAGCCATAGAGGGGACAGCAGCTTTAGGGCAGAGGACAGCATCCTTGGGGGCAATGACAGGGCCATCAGCAGACCAGTCTACAACATGACTTTGGGCCTTGATCCAAGCTGTATTATCTTAGAGCTAGTCCTCCGGCCCTCCGGAGGATTCCTGTTGCCACCCACCATGCTGTACATGAATGAATTTTCTGCTTAGATCATCCAGAGTCAGCTTCTGTCAACTGACACAAGGGCCATGTCCCATAGTCTCTTTCTTGGATACCAGTTGTAACAACCCAGCGACTGTTTTTCAAGCAGTAGTGCTGGGTTTGCACTGATCGCCCACTCTTCTTATGACCAGATTCCTCTTGCCATAACACTTAGGTGTGGGGCTATCCGTGGCCGTGGAATAAGCCAGGTGCTCCTATGGTGAATTTAACTACCTTGGCTGCTGGTGATACATGAGTCAACCAGAGACGTTGATATCTTTCTGCATGGGTAAAATGTAGGTTGTAGACTCGTGTTTCTGGTACCACAGGCAGGGTAGAGTCTTTTCTATGACTTCAAACAATGTAAAACATTAGAGTTTGAGCCAGAATGAAAATAAAATAAAACAAAGCAAAACAAAACCTCCATAGTGACAGGGAAAACATCATTTTTGCTGTTTTTTTAAAAAAAATATTTTATTAATGTATTCATGAGAGACACACAGAGAGAGAGGCAGAAATAGAAGCAGTCTCCATGCATAGTCTGATGTGGGACTCAATCCTGGGACTCCAGGATCATGCCCTGGGCTGAAGGCAGGTGCTAAACCACTGAGCCACCCAGGCTCCCCTCTTCTTGCTGTTTTTTTAAATAGAGAAGAAAATGTTTCAATTCAGACTTCATCCTCTTTATTCAGCCTTTTCTCTTTGTCTCGTAGCAATCACATCATGGTAAATACTTGTAATTCGTCCATTGACTCTTCATGATGACATTGAACTCGACAATAAGAAGCTTTCAATGTGAGATGGATCATTTTGTCTCAATGAGCTACGAGCTGATTCCTTAAAAGACTGAGAAAATATGAACTCCCATTGATAAAAACCAGGAAGGCAAGTTTTTCAGAAGATTCTCCAAACAAGTTAAATGGGGAAGTGGAATACTTTCTTACAAAACAAGAAGGCAAAGATTATCATTAAGGCTTTCACTGACACTACCATTAGCAGCCCTGAATAAACGGGTCTTAAATGAAAGCAGGGTGGATTGAAGAGAATCGAAGCAGAGGCCTCAAGGAAAACCACCGCCCTCCATCTGTCATGTGGAATTCCTTTGCGTTTGGTTGTCCAGAGGCTGTTACTCAGTGAGGAAGGTGACTATCCCTGGATACTGGGCAAAGAGTGGGGGGCCGTGGTTTCCATCCACCTCCCCTCCTCCCATGCCTTCCTCTACCTGGCTCCCACAATGCACTAACGAGTGCCCTGTGGCTTACTCTACCTGTTCGCCCTGGGCAAGCCTGCTACTGCAATTTCTGGAAACCCTTGCCTTTCTCGAACTCCGCTTTCTCCTGGTTTTCCTTCTGCCTTTCCAGCGAGTCCTTCTTGGTTTCTCTCACTGGCTCTTCCTTCTCTGCCCATCTCGTAATGCTGGTGTTTTTACCATCGGCTCTTTTCTTCTTTCCACCTGCTCTTTCTGGTGATCACATCCACTTTCGCACCTTCGAATGATAACGCAAATCATCAATAATCAGCACTCAACTTCCTCCTGAACTTCAAAGGTCTGTCTCAAGTAAGCTCCAAGAACCCTCCACCTGGAAATTTTGCTGTTATGTCAAATTCAAATTCAATATGCCCCAATCTGAATTATTTGTCCTTCTGCTCTAAGCACCCTCTGTCTGTATTTCTAGAATTAGCATCCAGAAACCTCAAAATTAGCCTTAACATGCCTTTCATTGTGCCTGGACGTTCATTCACTAAATTCTGTAGATTTTGCTTCGGAAATTGTTCTTATCCCTGGTCCCTCCACACCATCCCCACAGCCTCTGCCTTGGTTCAACCCCCTTCATCTCTTGACCACTACTTCTATCTCCGACATCCTCTGCAATGCTTCCCAGTTATCTTTGTGCCAGGTGAGATGTGCTCCTTGGGCAGTCGAGGGGAGAAAAGCCCATCAGACCTGGGAGTCTGAGAAGATGGATGCTAGAAAAAGAACAAAAATGTCTTGGGGGGTAAGGACTCTGGATGATTCTGATGCTTGAATGGAAGATCTCAGCAAGTCTTTCATCCCTAGTGACTCCCAGGGCTCATCCACGGCTACTTGCCCCCACTCACTTCCTCCTCCCAGGGAAGCTGCCCATGGCCATGTAATGAGTTGTCCTAAAATGCATTCTGGTTCCATCATTTTCTGGCCCCCAGTCTTCCGTGACTCCCGTCACCCACAGAATATACAGCACATGGTTTATACCCCTCTGTGAGCACCCGAGGACTCTCATACCCTCTCTCATATTCTTGCTCTCTAGCCTATAACACTTATTCACCTAAATTATCCTTTCTCTCTCACACACTTGATTATTGACCTTGATTTTCCCATCACTAAAATTTTGCTGTGTCTCTTCTCCCAGAACCCTGTCCTGGACTCAAACCTCTTTTTTTTTTTTAAATAAATTTATTTTTTATTGGTGTTCAATTTGCCAACATATAGAATAACACCCAGTGCTCATCCTATCAAGTGCCCACCTCAGTGCCCGTCACCCAGTTACCCCCACCCCCCGCCCACCTCCCCTTCCACCACCCCTAGATCATTTCCCAGAGTTAAGAGTCTCTCATGTTCTGTCTCCCTTTCTGATATTTCCCACTCATTTTTTCTCCTTTCCCCTTTATTCCCTTTCACCATTTTTTATATTCCCCAAATGACTGAGACCATATAATGTTTGTCCTTCTCCGATTGACTTATTTCACTCAGCATAATACCCTCCAGTTCCATCCACGCTGAAGCAAATGGTGGATATTTGTCATTTCTAATGGCTGAGTAATATTCCATTGTATACATAAACCACATCTTCTTTATCCATTCATCTTTCGATGGACACCAAGGCTCCTTCCACAGTTTGGCTATTGTGGACATTGCTGCTATAAACATCAGGGTGCAGGTGTCCCGGCATTTCATTGCATCTGTATCTTTGGGGTAAATCCCCAGCAGTGCAATTGCTGGGTCGTAGGGCAGGTCTATTTTTAACTCTTTGAAGAACCTCCACACAGTTTTCCAGAGTGGCTGCACCAGGTCACATTCCCACCAACAGTGCAGGAGGGTTCCCCTTTCTCCACATCCTCTCCAACACTTGTGGTTTCCTGCTTTGTTAATTTTCCCCATTCTCACTGGTGTGAGGTGGTGTCTCATTGTGGTTTTGATTTGTATTTCCCTGATGGCAAGTGATGCAGAGCATTTTCTCATGTGCTTGTTGGCCATGTCTATGTCTTCCTCTGTGAGATTTCTGTTCATGTCTTTTGCCCATTTCATGATTGGATTGTTTGTTGCTTTGCTGATGAGTTTAATAAGTTCTTTATAGATCTTGGAAAGTAGCCCTTTATCTGATACATCATTTGCAAATATCTTCTCCCATTCTGTAGGTTGTTCAAACCTCTTTAAGGCTGAATCTGATCTCGCCCAGCACAAATGACAAACCTGTTTAGATCATACACAATTATTTATTTGTTCAACCAACATTTATTGAGGGCCAGCTATGGCCCAACTCAATTCCAGCAAAGAAGACAAATCTCTCCCCTCGAGGGGCTCCTAATCCACTGGAAAGATGGACAAGGAAAAGGAAGTTACATCACAATGTGATGAATTCTGCAGTGGTATTACCCATGAGCCTGCTTCAGGGAATCTCCTATGTCACCAGCACATTGGCATTGGGTCACCTGATGGAGGAAACATTTTCTATCTTCCAGGCTCCAAGGCACTGGTTCTTAATTTTTGGTGCAAGGATTCATATGATATGGTTTTCAGTCACACAATTTCCAAAGTCCCCCTTCCAGAGCTTCTGTTTCAGTAGGTCTGGGGTTAGGTCCAGAAATGAACGTGTTTAATAAACCCCTCAGTGATTCTAATATGGATGACATCATAGATCACACATGGGAAAACATTGTAAAGGTGTTTATTGTTTTTGCAACTTGCAGAGACTACCAGATACTGTCTTGTAATTTATATGCTTGCACGTATGGTTTATACGGTTTGCTAAGTGATTGCTCTTTAAAAGCAGGGTCCTGGGGCACTCAGGTGGCTCAGCGGTTGAGCATCTGCCTTCAGCTCAGGGCATGATCCCGGGGTCCTGGAATCAAGTCCTGCATCGGGCTCCCTGCATGCAGCCTACTCCTCCCTTTGACTGTGCCCCTGCCTCTCTCTGTGTGTTTCTCATGACTAAATAAATAAAATCTTTTTTTTTTTTAAAGCAGGGTCCTTTCCTTACATCATTACGTTCCTCTCTAGCACAAGAGCAGAGTATGAGTAACTGCCTATCTTTTGTACCTTCGTAAGTCCTTAACAATTTTAGTAAAGTCTTTTTTTTTGTGTTTGAATTTTTATAATAACTATATATTGCTTTTATAAACTAAGGAAAAAATTAAAAAGATTGACCTGAGAATGTGTTGACTGCAGAGTCATTAGTGATGAGGGGGTGGTGGGCATGGGGCTTGCCCTCCATGTGGGGGCAAGGAAGGTTGGGCACCTGCTGTGTACACCACTCAAGGCCAGCTAACACTGCATGAGCTTGTATGAAGTGAAGGTTTCCAAGAGATGCCATTGGGTCTTGGAGGATGGCTGCTGCTCTTCAAAGCTGAATCTGATCTCCTCTAGCACAAATGACAAACTAGTCTTTTAAACAGGTTTTTCGGTGGCCTTTCATGGAAACGTGGAGGGAGACCCGTGAAACCTGATATTCCCTGGCCCAGACGGAGAAAGTCTGTCTTCCTTTGCTTTCAGCCCCACCGGGGCACTGTGCCTGGTCCTTCCAGTCTGGAACAGCTGCAGGATCGCAGGACATCCTGGGGCTGCTGTACTGAAATCTGTCCTAACCAGGATTTTGTCCTGTCTGGGGTCCGAATGGGTCCTTTTCTAGATGTGAACATGACTTCCCCTGTGATGCCACATACGCTGGGCCACAGGTAGTGGTAACCTCCGTAGCTGTGTTTCTTGGGATGAGGTCCCTGGACCACCCACATCAGTCATCTCACGTAGTGAGTCTGAGCCCCAGCTGGGCCTAGGAATCACCAGAAGAGAGATAAAAGAAGAAGATAAAGCTGGGATTAATATTCTCTTTATTGTTTTTTCCTTGCATTCTCTTCCTGTTCTCAGGAGAGGCTTATTTACGACTCCCTTGACAGCCCCCATTTCCCCAGCTTCTAGTTCTCCTCTCCTTGCAGCTGAAACCATTAACCCCACCTGTGTGGCAATAGCCCTAAGCCAATCTTTAGGTTCTAGAAATTTCTAGAGTCTAGAACAATTCCAGAGCTTGGGCAGGGGAGTTTTAAGGATCTGCTCTTGAGCAAGGCATATTTTTGTACCTCAGAACCCAGGTAGATGCAGTCCAGTGGCTGTAACAGGACGGGTAGATTGGGAAGCATCAGGACCCAGAGAAAGATTTAAAATTGAACCCAGAAGTGGACTGGGATGGCATCAACCCATTTACAGGTGCTGGGATGCATCCACCACAGCAGGTGGCCTAGTACAGTGGCTGCATCACAGAGTGCACTCACATGCTGAGGTATGGAGCCAGCAAAGCAACAGGGACCCAGAAACCAGATCAACAGTCTGAATTCAGATATTCCGTTGGTGATTAAAGAGTCCCTAGCCCCCGGGCTGAGTTTGAGGAGCTTTCCTTAGAGAGCCTATGCTCCTAGATAATTTAGCAGGACAGGGAAGCAACACAAAAACCCACTTATCAATTTGGGGGGTCAA
This sequence comes from Canis lupus dingo, assembly GCF_003254725.2. Lineage (NCBI taxonomy): Eukaryota > Metazoa > Chordata > Mammalia > Carnivora > Canidae > Canis > Canis lupus. Next base: position 60,871,372 of record NC_064250.1, read on the forward strand.
GGCATGTACCATGGCTTTGGAGTAAAGCTAGTTTTGATATTTGAACAAAGTTCGATGAAGAGGGACATATGCAAAGGTTTGAGGTTTGGAGATAGGCTTCCGAAATCATCCCTGTCTATGATCCTCCTTACAGGATTCAGAGATTCAAAGGAATGCCCCATCACAGCGCTAAGGTGGAACAGAGAGAGGGCAAGCCAGGAAGCTTTGGACACTCTGCTGTGCCCAAAGGCCAACCACGGTCTTAGACACATAGCTTTCCTTTACTGTGAAAATGCCATCCCTCCTTATCCTCGTGCGCCCTGGTTCGTGCTATCTGAAAAGTGGGATTGATCACCATGTGTGCCTCTTCAGTATATCTGCCAAGCAAAATGGGAACTTGGATTAGAGACAAAGTTAGTAACACAAACAAGAGCCCTAAATTCATTCCCTTGGGCAATGTTTCCTTTTCATAGGAATTTGGCAGAAGTAAGAACCTTTAGAAGCACCAATTTAGTCCATCCCACGATGTAAGATAGGGCTCTATACAGTCTGTCATCTTAATTTCTAGAACAGAATTCCAAGGGCAGATCCACAGGTGTGGCCAGGAGAATTTTTAAATGAGAAGTTCACCACTTCTTGATAGTGGTGAGGGTGAAACACTGTGATGTGCTTTATTTTTTATATTATTTTTTAAGGTTTTATTTATTTATTCATGAGAGACACAGAGATGGGCAGAGACACAGGCAGAGGGAGAAGCAGGCTCCTTGCCAGGAGCCCACTGTGGGACTCGATCCCAGGACCCCGGGATCATGACCTGAGTAAAGGCAGACTCTCAACCACTGAGCCACACAGGTGCCCCCGTGATGTACTTTAAATTTGTTATTGGCAGGAGACTATATAGCCAGATCATGTGGTAGGATTTGCTTTTGTTAATGTCAAGATAGGAAGGCTAATCTATTTGGGAGGATGTGTTCTAGCATTGCTCTAAAAATTATTCCTGGGTTGTTGTACTAGGGTGTACGTCACCAGAAAATCTCAGCCTCAACTCTCCTCAGTGGCTTATCCCTACGGCTCAGGGATTTAGGCAATTGTGTGTGCCTCCTTACCTTCCCACCTCCCAATGCAGCTCACCCTACTTTATATAATCTACTTATTCCATCATCCCTCTCTTTCTCAGGGGTGATAGAGGGTCCCTGGTCATTCCTACTCCCTACTGAATCTTTGAAATTACATCAATGTGATTTTTACTTCATATTTCCTTTAAGATGTTTGTTGTGCTAAAGAACTCATACAGAGATTTTTTTTTCCTCTCCCAGGGGAGTAGCATTTTAGTAAGAGCTGAATAATAAAACTGGATTGTAAAAGCCTGTCAGAAATGTAGTGGTGCGTGTCTTACTTCTCATAATTGCCTCAAAATGATTAGGATTGAACTTTGTTGTTGTTGTTGTTCCAGAGTGAAAACAGGCACTTCTTCTCTTCCAGGCCACAAGGATGAGTGTCAAGGGGGAAATGACCTGTGATGCCTCAGAACATGTAAATTCTAATTTTCTAGATAAAAAAGGTAGATGTGGAGAAAAGTGAGATGGGGCATTAATAAGTAGGCCATCAGGATGACATTGAATGTTTCTTAACCTTCTGTGGATCTCACACTCCCTTGAGAATTTGAGGCAATCACATACATATATAAAGACATAAAATGTGGTGGGGCCCCTGGGTGGCTCAGTGGTTGAGCATCTGCCTTCAGCTTAGGGCATGATCCTGGGGTCCTGGGATCAAGTCTCACATCAGGCTCCCCACAGGGAGTCTGCTTCTCCCTCTGCCTATGTCTGCCTCTCTCTCAGTGTCTCTCATGAATGAATAAATAAATAAATAAAATAAAATAAAATATGGCAGGGTGCCTGGATGGCTCAGATCATGATCCTGGGGTCCTTAGATTGAGCCCCATGTCGGGCTCCCTGCTCAGTGGAGAATCTGCTTCTCCCTCTCCATCTGCCCCTTGCCCATGCTCTCATTCTCTGTCTCTAATAAATAAATAAAATCCTTTAATATATATATATATATATGGCAATGATTTCAGGGTAATTTGTGGACTCCATATCCCTCAGGTTAAAAAGATCATTATGGGCTTATCAAAATGTTGTCCTTTGCCTTCTGGTTCAATCTTAATCCAGTAGTTAGGATAAATGGATGACACTTAGATTTTTTTTTAAAGATAGATTGATTGATTGATTGATTGATTGATTGATTTATGAGAGACCCAGAGAGAGGAAGACAGAGGCACAGGCAGAGGGAGAAGCAGGATTCATGCAGGGAGCCTGATGTGGGACTTGATCCGGGGTCTCCAGGATCAGGCCCTGAGCTGATGGCAGTGCTAAACCGCTGAGCCACCAGGGCTGCCCTACACTTTGATTTTAATTAAGCTACAAATCTATAATGACACTCAGTGTTGTGCTAGGTACAAAAGAACCCAGAAGAATGCTAAGACCTCATCCTCCAGGGCTTTGAGGAAGACTACACAAATCACTCAAAATATCTTTCAATAAGACAGCATAAAATGTGGTGATAACCTGTGTGGTGCAGGTGAAGAAGGCTATAGGCCATCAGGGGAAGAGAGTCAATGGTTTAGTCAAAGAAGATCTCAGAGAGAATAAAGGATTTCAGTTGCACTTGGAAGGATCTGTAGGGATGGGATAAACAAAGGGAAATGTGATGACTTTCCATAGAGACAAGGTGGTTCAGGAGAGAGAATCTAACCTTTGACATCTGACACACCTTGTTTTGAATCACCACTCTTGCTTTCCGGCTCTGGGACCATGCTAAATTTACTTAATATCTCTGCATTTAAGTTTCTTCATCTGTAAAATGTGCATTTTTGTAGAATGGATGGGAGTAGTAAGCAAGATATATATTTTTTTAAGTATGTGGGGTAGTGCCAAAAAGACAAAAACTGTATCTCTCCTATTTGCTACCATATCCCAAGAGGGTAACCCAGGGACTGACACACAAAAGGCACTTGGATAAATATCTGCAAGAATGGTTGAATGGATGAGTAAGTGAATGAATGAGTGAAAATTATGTTGAGTAGCAAGCAGAAATGACGAATTCAATGTGTGACAATATAAAATTTATTTTTTCAAATCTATTGTTACAAATAAAAGTATAGCTATGACTAAAATGAATTCACCTTGTGTTCTAGATTATTCAAGGACAAACCCGCCCAGTTTCTGGATTGTCTATGTCCTTCCCAGCTTCATCTAGCTTCACAACTCTGATTGGTTTTAGTGTTTTTGTTTTTGTTTTTCAGTTTTCAGCAGTGTAATATGATGTTCCTAGGTGTGATTTCTTTGTATTCATCCTACTTGGGATTCATTAAACTTCTCGAATCTGTAGATTGATATTTTTCATCAGTTTTGGAAAATGCTCAGCCAGTCTACTGCAAATATAGCTTCTGTCCATTTTTTCTCTCCTCTCCAAGTCTCTGATTATGTATATGTTAGAACTTTTCACTGTATCTCATATATCTTTTATCTTCTCTTGTTTTCCCCCCTACTCTTTTTATCTATGCTTTAGTTAAATGTTGTTAATTAACTTGTTTTTCTTGTGTTTTTCTGTGTCTAATATACTATGAAACCCATTCAATAGGTTCCTAATATTAGAGAGCAGGTTTTCCAATTCTAGAATTCTCACATTATTCTTTTTTTAATGGATTGATTCTAAGTCATCTTTTCTATTTTCTTGAACATGGTAATCATAGTTATTTTAAAGGCCTTGTCTGCTATTTCCAATGTCTGGATTATCTATGGGCCTGTTTCTATTGACTATTTTTCCTCTTGATTTTCAATCATATGGTACTTCACACAGAATTTTTTTTTTTTCACACAGAACTTAGAACAACTGTATCACCTTATGCTTAGAGTACTTCTACTCTACTAGATAAATCCTTAAGAGATCTCAAGAGATTTATAATGTGTCCATAATGCATAAATTTCCTTCCAAAATCACCATTCACTTGTAAGCAAATATTTAAGGGGACAAACAATATTATCTGGTTAACACTATCTAGGGTTCTTAAGGTTCTGAGAGATGTCCTTTATTCAACATTAATTCAGCAAGTATTTGAGATCCTATCATATGCCGCACTATTCTGGTACTAGGGGTATTTTGGTGGTCACTGTAAGGTATCTGTCCCTATAGAACTTACATTCTTTGGAGAAATACAGCAATAAATAAATAAATAGCAAGAAAGCTATCAAATAGTCATAAGTGTTGTGCTGATGATTATAATGACATGATAAATAGTAATGTGAGTGACTACATTGGATGGTTAGGGAAGGATTCTTTTGGAGAAGGTGACTCTCAAGGTGATAATTGAATAACATGAAGGAACCAGCTGTGCGATTATTGGAAAAATACTTGAGGCAGATGAGAGAATTATCACAAGGACCCTAAGAGATGAGTAAGGTTGACATGTGTGATAGTTAATTTTCTGGGTCAACTTGAGTGGGTCACAGTACATTTGGTTGCCCAGATACTTGGTTAAACATTATTTTTAGGTGTGTCTGTGACAGTGTTTCCAGATAAGGTTAGCATTTGCACTGTTAAACTATGCAAAGCAAATTACCCTCCCCAATGGATGGGCATTTTATTTCATCTACTGAAGGCCTGAACAGAAAAAAAGGGCAGAGAAAAGGAGAATTTGCTCTCTCTGCTTAAATACTTGAACTGAACCATTGGTTTTCTCTTGCCCTCAGACTGATATTTATTCCATCAGCATTCCTGCTTCTTAGGCTTTTGGATTCAGAATAGAACCCACATCATTGGCTTACCTGGGTTTCCACCTCGCAGATGGCAGATCATGGAACTTCTCAGCCTCTGTAATCCCATGAGCCAATTCCTTATAATTTACCCTTTATAAATATAAATGCAATGTATATATAAATATAAATATAAATGCACTATTGGTCCTCTCTGGAGAGCCCTGAATTGGACGGGGATGGTAAAAAAAAAAAGGAAATAAGGTCATGGAATTACTGAATGGAACTGAGGAAAGTTGAAAGGGGAAGATGCAGCAGTGGACAGAGACAAAAGCCATATCATGTAGAGCTTTATAAGTCAGAGTAAGGAGTTCCAATTTATCCTAGTTGTGGTAGGAAGCCACAGAACAGCGTTAAGCGGAGAGGAACAGTGTCTGATTTATATTATTAAAAGCTCACTTTACCTTTTGTGCAGGAAGTAGTTTGCAGAGAGGAATACCAGAAGCTGGGCTACAGAGAGCTTGGCTGAAGGTAAGAGAAAGGAGAGGAACATGAATGGAAAGACTCAGGATAGCTTTTGAAGGCAGAGTCAATGGGATTTGTCAATAGCTGGATGTTGGTGGAGAAGGAGAGGGAGCTAAAGATAACTCCTAGATTTCTAGCCTAAGCAACTTGTGGACAGTAAAGCCATCCCCCAGATTTGGGGAAACTAAGGGAAAGCTCATTTGGAGGTCAATGGGGTGGACTGGGAATTCTGCTGGGGCTATATTACATTAGAGATGCCTACTGATCATCCAAATGGAGATAGCAAATAACTACTTTGGTACATGATCCAGCATTCCAGAGACAGATTAGGCTACAGATAAAAGATTGGGAAATCATTCACATCTAGATGCCATTTGAAGCCTTGGGACTAGATAAGACTCTTATACTTCTTGGCCAAGTCAAGCATACAGAGACATGACATCTTAGACTAGAAGATACATTAAAGATCCTCTAGCCCAGGGATCCCTGGGTGGCTCAGCAGTTTGGTGCCTGCCTTCTGCCCAGGGCGTGGTCCTGGGATCCCGGAATCGAGTCCCATGTTGGGCTCTGTGCGTGGAGCCTGCTTCTCGCTCTGCCTATGTCTCTGCCTCTCTCTCTCTTTCTGTGTCTCTCATGAATAAATAAATAAAATATTTATTTAAAAAAAAGATCCTCTAGCCCATTTCTATTGCTTTATAAATATAGACAATGAGACCCAGTGAGGTTAAGAGCTTTCTTCATGGTCATATAGTCATTTGGAATCTAGGATTTCCATACCTAGAATTAATAAATAATTTTTTATTTACCTTGTGCTCCTAAAATAATACAACTTAATTCCAAAGTCATAGCAAATATTTGTTGAAAAGATCATTACACTCTGCAGTATTGGATTTTAAATAATCAAAAAAGTCATAAAAGAAAAGAAACCACAAATCTATTGCTTTAAAATATTTCACTATCAATGTGAATTCAAGTAAAGAAGCAGCTTGGTTGGCAGACTGGTTGGCTCAGTGAAAAATTAATTAGCAGAAACATTTTTATCCAGCATTTATTGTAGTTGATGCAACCTTCTTTTTAAGAGAAGACTTTAAATTAAAAGACCAATCGTTTCTTCACCACATAGAAGGAAAAAAAGCTAGTAATGTAAAATCCCATTTACTGTGTTGTTAAACTGGGTTGTTAAATTCCCTAGACCACTAGGTTGTACACACACACATGCATGCATACACACATTTACAATTTTATTAGATAAACAGCAAGTGTGTGTCTTGCTGCTAAAGCAAAGTGGTACAGAAGGAAGCTGTGAAATTCAAAGGAACAACCCTGGACATTTTGTGTTGGCACACTTAGAGGAAAATAAAAGAGGCAAAAGTTGAAACTGATGTTAACTGCTATCAAATTTAGCAGAAAAGAGCTAACATAGGCACTGCAGATAAAGCAATGTGGCAACAACTGATTAATAATTCCTTTTATGAAAGTACCTCTGACTTGTTTATGAAACTCTTGATAGCCATATAAGATATTCCAAATATCATGTTCCAGATGTTGTGCTGCCTGAGAGGCTTTTCTGAGAAAAAAACAACAGCTGTGTCTTTCCTCCGTGTCTGTGTCCAGTAAATTCTCTGTTGCCAATACAAGAGACAACCATAAGCATCACTTAACCTTTTTGAACCTCAATTTTCTGATCAGTAAAATGAAACAGGTGATCACTTGAGAATCCCCAGGGTCTTTGAGACCATAATTCTAAGACTTGCCAGGGCCAAAATCAATAAAGAGAAGAAAATAAATTCTAAGATACTGTGAGATTTTTTTTCCCTCTATTCTTGGGCAGAGCTGTGATAGGCCATTTGGAATGCCATATAACTTTGACCCCTTTCTTTATGCCCCAAATTAAAGTAACTTTTCTTTGGTATTTTGTTGAATCTTTAAAGTAATAAACACCACTTTATGAATAAAGTCATCTTTTCTAGTTCTAGTAACTACAACACATAAATCCATCTTTATTTTTTTTAAGATTGTATTTATTTATTCATGAGAGACACAAAGAGAGAGGCAGAAACATAGGCAGAGGGAGAAGCAGGCTCCCTGCAGGGAGCCTGATGTGGGACTCCATCCCAGGACCCCAGGATCACGCCCTGAGCCGAAGGCAGATGCTCAACCACTGAGCTACCCGGACATCCCTAAATCCATCTTTCAAACCTGATCTCAGATAAACTTTTTGATGTAAATATAAGTAATAAATATTTTTCAATAGATTATTAAGATATGATAGAAGACTAGCCTAATATGAAGACCTGCTCTCATTGCTAAACAAAATACCACTTGTCAAAACTAGGGGTTGTACCCATTTACCTTTCTCCTGTTGACCAAAATCCAATTGATACAGTCTTTGCAGGGGCTGATATCATGCCAATGCCTACCAGCAGAGCAGAAGAGAAGTCTTCTCCTTGCTGATTGCCAATTCAAGACCAACCCCTCTCTTCCTATATCTTCCTTAGTTCAGCTAATTCTCTATATTTGGGAGGAAATTAAACACAACATTAATCTTGAGAGGCACCTGGGTGGCTCAGTTGGTTGAGTGTCTGACTTTTGATTTAGGCTCAAATCATGGTCTTAGGGTGGTAAGATCAAGCCCTGCATTGGGCTCCATGCTCAGTGGGGAGTCTGTTTCTTTCCCTCCCTCTCCCTCTGTTCCTCCCCTCCACTCACTTGGGCGTAAACACACCACACACACACACACACACACACACACACTCATGTGCGCTGTCTCTCTAAAATAAATAAATCTTTAAAAAACAAAACCAAAACAAAACAAAACATGAATCCTGCTCCCTCTGTCACCACTGAATGTTGACCTAATTTAATGTCAACTCGAAGTTGACACATGTCAAGTGTTATAGTGGGGAGCTTCCATATTTTCTAGGATTTTGATCGTGGTTGAACAGGAAGCATTCTTGATACTATTTTTTTTTAACAACCACAATTATTTCACTATTTTATCCCTAGAAACTAGCACAGTATGGTATGTGCTGGTTGGTATGTAGTAGGCACGCTATATTTTTGAAAGCTGAGTGAGTGAATGAATGAATGAGTGAGTGAATGAATCAACGAAAAGAAATCCTTACAGTCTGGTGAAGAACTTTATGTGATTTGTAGTGGAGAGAAGGACTGCATTTACAGTTCACTTAAAAATCTCCCAAACTGGCTCCACATCATATGTTATCTGGGACGTGCAAATGAAAACAACAACAAGATACCACTACATGCCTAATAGAATGGACAAAATCTGGAACACTGACAACACCAAATGCTGGTAAGGATGTGCCGCAACAGGAATTCTCTCTCATTCAGTTGCTGGTGGGAATGCAAAATGATACAGCCACTTTGGAAGACAGTTTGGCAGTTTCTAAGAAAACTTAATATGTTCTTACCATATGATCCAACAATTGTGCTCCTTGATATTTATCCAAAGGGGTAGAGAACTTAACATCTACACAATACACAACAACCTGCACATGGATGTTTATAGCCTCTTTGTTTATGATTGCCAAAACTTGGAAGTAGCCAAGCTATATTCCAGTAGGTGAATGACTACATAAACTGTGGTGCATTCAGACAATGGATAATCCTCAGGGCTAAAAAGAAATGCACTATCAAGCTATGAAAAGACATGGAGGGAGCTTAGATGCATATGACTAAGTGAAAGAAGCCAGTCTGAAAAGGCTACGTACTATGTGACATTCTGGAAAAGGCAAAACGATGGAGGCAGTCAAAAGATCAGTGGTTTCCAGGGGTGGGAGGTCAGAGGAGGGATGAATAGGCTGAGCACAGAGGAATTTTAAGGCAGTGAAACTTCTCTGTATGATACCATAGTGATGGGCATATGTCATTATACATTTGTCCAAATCCATAGAACAAACACTGATGGAAAGTATGGATCTTGGATGATAATGGTGTGTCAGTGTACATTTATCAGCTGTAACAAATGTCCCACTCTGGTGGAGGGTGTTGATCACAGGGGAGCCTTTGCATGTGTGGGGGCAGGGGTTACATAAGAGATGTCTGTACCTTCCCCTCAGTTTTGCTGTAGACCTCTAAAAAAGTCTATTTTAGAAAAAAAATTTTAATTTTTAAAATTTATTTTTATTTTTTAAAAAGATTTTACTGGGCAGCCTGGGTGGCTCAGCGGTTTAGCGCTGCCTTCAGCCCAGGGCCTGATCCTGGAGACCTGGGATTGAGTCCCATGTCAGGCTCCCTGTGTGGAGCCTGTTTCTTCCTCTGCCTGTGTCTCTGCCTCTCTCTCTCTCTCTCTGTCTCTTAGGAATAAATTAATAAAATCTTTAAAACAACAACAACAACAACAACAAAAAAGATTTTACTTATTGATTTGAGAGAGAGAAGGAGCCATGGGAAGGAGAGTGAGAGAGAAGCAGAGTCCCTGCTGAGCAGGAAGCTGGAGGATGCGGGGCTCCTCCCCAGGCCCCAGATATCATGACCTGAGCCACCTAGGTGCCCCATAAATTTTAAATACTATTCAGAAAAGATGAAAGAGGTGAAATGCTTCCTATACTCATTTTTTCCCCAATTTAAACACAGAGCCCAATGTGGGCACGCAGTGTCCCTACTTGAGGTCTATACCTGGGATCTATACTTCAGATCTAGACCTCAATTAAACTGCAGGAAGGAAAAAAAAAATCTATTTTACTCCGAAGCCCACCCTATTCTCATTTTACTGTATTACTTCCATTATCCAGGAGTCTCTTGAAGTATATTATATATCTACCTCTCCTAAAACGGAAAAAAAAATTTTTTTTAAAGATTTTATTTATTTATTCATGAGAGACTCAGAGACATAGGCAGAGGGAGAAGCAGGCTCCCTGCGGGGAGCCCCAAGTGGGACTCGATCCCAGGACCCCGGGATCACGGCCTGAGCCAAAGGCAGACGCTCAACCGCTGAGCCACCCAGGTGTCCCTCCTAAAATGGAAAATATTGAACATGAAATAAACTTGACGATTCAGAGACATAGTTAGGAACAGGATTTCCAGGGTAATGGAGATTACTGGTCGCTCTATGTAGGACTATGTGACCAAACATCAAACGGCCTCTAGTTGCCACGGAGCTTGCATCCTTGGGCCCAGTTCTTTTTCTGTCTTTGGTCACCAGCCATCGTGTCGATTTCTAGAGACCTCTCGATCTCCTTTGAATTAGTTGTTTCTAATCTTCTGCGGGCTAAGAAACTAGGTAACCAGGTTTATTAAGATCATGTCTAAAATGGGAAAAGGCAGTTGCTGCGTGACAGCAAAAGAAGTGGGAAATAAAATGCACGACGAGCTCAGTGAGCGAGATCTATGGTGCTCATTTTAACTTCTCAGAGGCCTTTTTCTTTGAGCTGTGTTCTCTATGACTGACATGATTGAAAAAATGACCTCTGGCCAGGGTAGTTATTGCTGCAAAAAAGGCATTGTTCCTTTAAAATGAATAAGAATAGCAGCTAATACCATAGTCTATTTTCTTTGAAGAATGGATTCTTTGTTTAAAAATAAGTGAACGAAAAGCCCACCCATAAACAAAGGTGGAGCAGTATTCTCTAGGAAGGAAGGCCCATAGCGAGTCACACTGTCTGAAGCTAAATTGATAGGAAAATACATGTTGTTTTGCTCATAACACTGAAAAGTCAATAAGCGGTAAATGAATTTCAGAGTAGTGGGGCTTCTATTCATTTCGATGTCCTTTGTAATTAAAAAACCAACACCCAAACAAGACAAAGCAAGAGCAGTAAGCACGACGCCTGGAGGGGGGACAGATGCAGGGGGAGCAAAGTGGTGTATAAACAGATTTGTGCAACTTATTCATGAGACATCAATAGCTCATTAATGGAGAGGATGAAGAGGAGGTTCCTTCATGCAGGGGAGGTTCCATCGTTTTAAAGTTCTGTAATTTAGAGCAAGGAATTCAGAAAAAAAGAAACTGTAACTTAGAACACTAAAATGGAAAGAAAATTACTAGCAGCTCAGATATTTATATTCTTGGTAATTGTTTACTGAAGATTGAATGGACTTTACCTCCTCATTCCTCACCTGCCTCATGACAAACACATCGCCTTTACCCCTGCCCTGGGGATTTCTTCCCACGATCTTCAGGTGACCATAAGGATATTTTACTTTAGACAGTAGGCAGCCTCTTATCTTTTAACCACCCTCTTGGATTCTAAACCCCACTTTGCATACCAGAAATGTTCAGTGGGTCTTATCTGACACGTCAACTCCTACCATTGGGATAGTCCTCAGAGGGTTACAAATCTGGAAAGCTTCTGAGCTCACATTTGTGCCCAGCAGGAAGGAATCCCATGGTTGATTAACGATGCCTGCCATGGGCACATGGAGGTGATGGAAATATGCGTGCCAAAAAATCACCACCCCCGCTCCTGATACTACCTACGGGGAACCAAGAGAGGCCTGGTTCACACTAACCTTCTCTCTTTGGCACTGGACTCTGTTTTGTTTTGTTTTTAAGATTGTATTTGTTTATTCATGAGAGACACAGAGAGAGAGGCAGAGACATAGGCAGAGGGAGAAGCAGGTTCCCTGCAGGGAGCCCGAAGAGGGACTTGACCCTGAGACTCCAGGATCATGATCTGAGCTGAAGGCAGATGCTCAACCACTGAGTCACCCAGGCATCCCTGGCACTAGACACCATTAAGTAGACAGATCAGCTACCTCTGTCTAATACTTGCTTCTGGAATATGCACTTTGTTTCTGCATTTGAAGAGGATGAAGTGTTGAAGTGTTTCTTGATCACTTGGTGGGATGGATTATATAAAATATGGAAATGCTTTTAAGTGGTTGAAGAATATTTAACATAAGTATGCTTTTTATATGACCAACATGCTTGTGCGCACACATACACACAGAAAACCAAGTCTATGTCTCCATTCCTTAATCTAGCTCCTGATGTAGTCAGAATCTCCCTCCTCTGAATATTTTTTATTAAATCATAGAGAGCCAATTTTCAACTAGATTATGAAGAAGGAGAAAGACCAAACAACAGTGACTAAAGGAAAGACAATGAGTCATGGCACAGTAACAAGTTACCCATATAATTCCATAAACCGGAAGGTACATTTGAATACGACCTACGTGATAGGGAGACAGCTCTTTAGGAGAAACTCAAGGAGGAAAGAAAGAGAAGGAAGGAAGAAGAGAAGGAAGAAGAGAAGGAAGAAGAGAAGGAAGAAGAAATGTTAACAATCAGACATTTGCCGTTTCAAGGAATGTTGGGTTCTTGCTCTGGAGGAGCTTATGGTCTAGTTTAGATGGGTGCAGGTGTGTATCCAGCCCGTGCATGGAGGCTTAAAAAAAAAGACAAACGTATACAGGTGTTTTAAGATTGAAATCTCCTCTTATCGTCTTCTCTGATAGTCCTGTTCACAATCTTGTCATGCTCTGGTAAGTTGGAAGTTTCCTCTTGAAAACTCTAGCAGAATTTCCCTAATGACCACCATCATTGCCTTTTTTTTTTTTTTTTTTTTGATACCCAGAAAAGTGCAAAAGAACTACAGAACTATTAGTATTTAAGCAAAGTAAACTCTGATGTGCCACTTCAAAGAGTCTTGTAATCCATGGTTTCGATGGTGGTGGACTCTCTTTCTGATACTCATTTTGTGCTCTGGTTAGATGTTTTGAGCCATTAATGACTAGCAAAAGTGTACGTGTGCTAAGACTGTACCCAATTTCAAGGGCAGAGTATCACCAGGGATTTTATTTATTTATTTATTTATTTTTTTTTTTTTTAATGATAGGCACACAGTGAGAGAGAGAGAGAGGCAGAGACACAGGCAGAGGGAGAAGCAAGCTCCATGCACCGGAAGCCTGACGTGGGATTCGATCCCGGGTCTCCAGGATCGCGCCCTGGGCCAAAGGCAGGCGCCAAACCGCTGCGCCACCCAGGGATCCCTTTTTTTTTTTTTTTTTTTTTTTTTTTTTTCACCAGGGATTTTAAATGTCAGTGTTACAAGACTTTGAGGCACGTCATGGCCACAGACCGAAGACCGGCAGACCATTAGGATTGGCAGGAGGAGCCTGATGCTGGGAATGCACCATGAGCATTGCTGCAGCCTGGACAGTGGTGAGAGATTTGTGCCCATTCTGGGCATTTGGAAAGAACAGACATTGCAGCATGGCAATGTGTGACGTTGGGCACGTGACTCCGTAGGGTCTGGGCTCAGTCTCCTCCTGTACTAGTTTGGGTAGCAGTCCCATGTCTAGAAAAGCAGTCCCCATGATAAAAAGTTTGTGAGTAATATGATCATTTAAAGTAGACTTACAAAATTTTTCTAGTTTGTTTTGACACATAGGACATCATTGGAGCTGCTTTAATAAACGTATTTTAAAATGTAGTGGAACTTACGTGTTTCATTAATTATATATTCCACCACCTAAATGGGGTGAAAGCAGTTTATTTTCTAAAGCGGGTTTAATATTTTCCTCTGAAATATCTTTAAATCATTCATTTCCACGACAAACCCTGTAATACAAAAGTAATCTCTGAGCTGATCTCTGACCAAATCACCACAAATTTTAAATCAGCAGCATCTAAATTAGTGCTCCTGCCAGCCTCGGTCATTAATCTCTTTGTACAACAGCTATTTTTCTGTTTAAAAGAAATAGTAAAATGGTGTTCTTGTAAGTTAGGGTTTAAATTTGGAAAGGGATATATGATCCCTTTAAAGAAGATCGTCTGCCTCAGAAGGCAGTCTGTATTCCATTCTGGGTTAGACATGGTTACCAAGGAGACAGCTCAGCATCATCAGTAGGCCTATAGGATTGGGAATCTAGTGGGCTCTCAGGAAATGCTTATAGGAAAAAAAAGGAGAAAAAGAGTGAAGGAAAAAAAGAAGGAGGAATGGTGGAGGTTAGGAGGATGAGCTTTTATCTGTTAGAAAAGAACAGTATGATGGTTAATTTCATGTCAACTTGGTTAGGCTTCGGTACCTAGATGTTTGGTCAAACATTACTCCAGATGTTCCTATGAAGGCATTTTTAGAGATGAGATTAGCATTTAAATCAGTAGACTGTGAGTAAAACAGATTACCTGCCACAATGTGGGTGGGCCTCATCAAATCAGTTGAAGGTCTTAATTAAAAAAGACCAACCACCACCTAGTGAGAGAGAATTCTGACAAGAGGCTGCCTTTGGAGTCGAACTGCAGTGTCAACTCTCCGGGGTCTCTCCTCCTGTTGTACTGCCTTTTCTCTCCCAGCCTGCACCCATGCCCTCATGGACAGTTCCGTGTGATCACCTGGAAGAAGAGAACACATGTGTCTTGTGTACAACAGTTCTGCGTGATACGTAGCCACTCCTCAAAAGTGGACAGCTGCAACACTGCAGCGCCTTTCTGGAACATCTGTGAAGGGCAGCGGTGACATGAAATACTCTCAGGGGGCAGAACTTGGAGCAATGTACCTGATTGGTCATTTGCTTGGAAGGAGAAATGTCCAGACATGCAATTAGATATGGATTCATGGTCTGTGGCCATGTGAGGTCTGTGGTTTGACTTGGAGGGGTTATGATTGGAAAATTGGTGAAAATTGTCTCTGGGGAAGAAGTATGTGGACAGACCACTCTGAATAGGTAAAAAATGTTAGAATGTCTATGTCCCCTATGAGTGCTCACCAAAAGGGGACCCTCGCAAGAATTTTAATTATAGAGTGGGTAGGACAGCCAGCTCTGTGGATACTATTCAGTCTCTTTCTTCAAGCCAGTCCTGTCATTGACCAATGGGTTCATGAACAAAATGGCTGGGATGGCAGGGATGGACATCATGCACAGGTTCAGCAACAAGGACTTTCAGTCACCAAGGTCAGGCTGGCTGTAGCCACTGCTAAGTGTCCAGTCTTCTGGCAGCAGAGACCAACACTGAGCCCCTGGTATAGCATCACACCCAAGGTCATTAACCAGATACCTGGTTGATTATGTTGGGCTGCTTCCATCATGGAAGGGGCAGTAGTCTTCTGTCTACAGCAATGACTCCACTGAACTGGAAGTTAGGACTGCCATCCAGACATTTTGGCCTCCTCCTGCTTCTGATCAACAGGCAAAGGAGTCCTATGCTGAATGGAGTGATTATTCCTGGTTACCAAGGGGAAATTGGCCTGCCGCCCCACAGTGTAGGTAAGGAAGTGTGTGTCTGGAATACATGAAATTCCACAGTGTCTCGTACCATCCCCATGCACTGTGATTAAGGTGGAGGGAAACTCCAGCAACCCAGCACTACCGGTGGCCCACATCCTTCAGGAATGAAGGTTTGGGTCACCAGCCAGGTAAAGAACCATGACCAGTGGAGGCGCTCGCTGACGGCCAAAGGAATACGGGATGGGGACGGGGTAAAGGTATTTATAAATACCAGCTATGAGCACGCAATCAGCTACAGACATAAGAACAGTAATCATTACATTGTAAATGTTTATAGGTAGATATTTATAGGAAGATATATAGATATCAAATGTCTTTGTTTTCTTCTCCCTTATCAACTTATAATGTAACACAAATGATTTTTTATGTATAAAATGACTTTTTATTATACTATTTAAATATTGCTAATTTTACATCATAGTACTCATATTATAGGATACCAAGGAGAAGGGTAAATACCACCTAAGGACTTTTCATCCTCCTCTGGGGAAAGGGTGAACGTGTTTTCAGTTGTATGGAGGGTAGTTGTATCGTTAGATGGAGTTACGGCCTTGTCTTTGTCTTTATTTGGAGATAAAGCACGATTTAAGGGATGTGTATGGGTGCCAAGGACACAAGGGGCGGACAGGGGATGGTTAATCTTATGTGTCAACTTGACTAGGCCATAGCACCCAGATAATTGGCCAAACCCCAGTAGAGATGCTGCTGTGAAGATAACTTTTAGATAAGAGTAACAGTTAAAAATCAGTTGACTTGGTGTAAAGCGAATTTGATGGGCCTCGTCCAATCAGTTGAATGCCTTAATATAAAGAAGACTACAGTCCTGGTACCTCCAGACAAGTACACATTATTCAATGCTAAAAAGAAATGGTAGCACCAAGCCATGAAAAGACACGGAGGAACTTTAAATGCATATTACTGAGTGAAAGAAGCCAGTCTGTAAAGGCTTACATACGGCATGATTCCATCCATATGACAGTCTGGAAAAAGACAGACTCTGACAGCTAAAAGATGCATGGTTTCTAGGGGTGAGAGGTCGGAGGAGGAATGGATAGACTGAGTACAGAGGATTTTTAGGGCAGTGAACTACTCTGCGATATTGGATGACAGACACATGTCATTATACATTTGTCCAAACTCAGAGACTACCCAGCACCAAGAGTAAAACTTAGTGTAAAGCATGGCCTTCTGGGGTGATGATGATATGTCAGTGGAGGTTCATCAAGTATAACAAACGTATCACTAGGGTTGGGGATGTTGATAAGTGGAGGAGACTATGTGTGTGGGGGGGGGCAGGGGAAATTTCTGTACTTCCCCTCAATTTTGCTATAAAGTTTAATTTGCTCTACAAATAAGTCTATTTACAAAAAAAATTCCTTAAAATCTCTGTACACATATGAGTAGTATATGTATACACACACACACACACACACACACACACACAGAGTTGTTGTCACAAGAGAGAAAAACAGTGCAACTCAAAGCTTGAGGAGAAACAAGGCTTTGGTGGGTGTAGCTGTGAGCAACCAGGAGTTAGAGTCATCCCGGCTCCCACTGAAGGAAGTTCAGAACAAGTCTTAGATTTTTAACAAAATGAAGGATGAACCCACTGGCCTCAACCTTGCAGTGCGTAAGTGAGAGCAGAGGAGCCACTTGCCCCAGAAAGTCCACCTCTTTCATTAATCCTACTAGATGTGCACACAGACTCATGCTGGGCACTTGGGTTGGGAATCTGGGGAAAGCTATGGGACTAGTCACAGCAGCCAGAAGCTTTGGAGGTATAAAGGCTCCAACCACTGAGAATGGAAATTGTCCACGAAGCTTTAAGACTAAAACAAAGATGAACGATGATTGATAAGATTCAAGGATGGGGGAGAAACAGAGCAAAGATACTTAGGTGTATATTTTCTTTAGTAATTTGCTCTGTGGGGCTATCTTCTTTGCTTTTTCATGTTTGCTATCTGTTTTAATAAAGAGATCTCTTCTTTGTAAAAAGAAGTTATAATTAGGTTGTAAAATAACTTAATCTTTCGGCTAATCAGACCTTCAGGAGATGTGGGGTTTTTAGACTGGAAAGCGCTAATGTAAGAATCATCACTTCCTTGCGGCCAGCACCCTAATCCTATGCAAAGTACTAATAGGAACTAAACAGTCTTTTGAGTGCTGAGCTTACAAACGCAACCTGTAAAGCAAAAGAAAGTATCAGGGCGCTGCAACAGCATTAAAACTTCCATGTCGGGACGCCTGGGTGGCTCAGTGCCTGCCTTTGGCCCATGTGATCCTGGAGTCCTGGGATCAAGTCCCACATCGGGCTCCCAGCATGGAGCCTGCTTCTCCCTCTGCCTGTGTCTCTGCCTCTCTCTGCGTGTGTCTCTCATGAATAAATAAATAAAATCTTTAAAAATAAAAAAATAAAACTTCCATGTCTGCGAGCTTCAAATGCTACACTGGGTTTCTATTACCAACGATTTTAACACAGTGGCACTCCAGACACCGTATCTAGAGGATCATGAGCTTTATCAAGTGTGAGGACTCCCTATAATGTTTCCAGAATTTCCAGGATCCCCTATGGAGTGGTAGCCATATTTTAGTATCCAATGCAAACACAGGATGACCAAAAGGTGCTAGGGATTCGGAAGTTATTTTAAATGAATATGTATATTGTTACTGTGAATCGACTGTGTGCAGCGGAAGCTGTAGCTCCCATACATGGAGTCTAGGTGAGTACATGGATTCATAAACCCTTTGTAGTAATTCTTCAACAGCCTCGGGGCTCCTCTGCCACTGATTTACATGATGGGGTGTGAAGCCTCCCAATGACCTAGACCTTTAAGCTCTGTGTGTCTGACTCAGAGCAAAGGCAAGATCCTCCCTGGGGATCCCAGTTACTCATCGTGGCTCCCACTGACACTCTCAGCCTCTCCCTCGCGGTGTCACTGCCTCTACTCTCTTCCACCCCCTATCCCAAGTCAAATCCACGCTCTACGTCATGGCCAGAGACACCTTCCTAAAAATCTAGATCTGGTCCAGCCACTTCCCCACCCAGATATATTAGTGTCTCCTCATGTACCAAGAGCAGTGGTTCTCAAATGTGGTTACTCAGCCGACTCATTTGGATGACTTGTGAAAACATTTCCAGAATTCCGACTCAGTCGGAGGTGGGGACCAACGATTTGCATTTCTGACAAGTTTCCAGAAACAACCCTTTGAGAAACAACTGAGGTAGAGGAGTAAGACCCAGACCTCTTAGTTGAACAAAGTAGGTCCTCCATGATATGACCCTGACATCTCTCAAGTTTCATTTCCTGCCTGGTCCGCCTTTCACTCTTACCCACTTGTCACATTCCTACTCATCCAAAGCTCAGGCATCACCTTCCTCTCAAAGCACCCTCTGAGCAAAATTAATCAGTTCATCTTTCCCCTTCTCCCTGACTTTGTTCGCATCTTTCTCTCACTCACGCAGCCCACCTCTTTGGAATCCATTGCTTCCGCATGTCTGCCTCGTGTACCCGATGGTGTGCCCCGTGAAGACAGGGAACTGGTCATCCACCTTCTGGAGCACCAGAAGATAGTAGGTGCTCAATAAGTATTTCTGCATGCTTTTACATCAGGGTCAACAGCAAATGCACAACTTTTAAAAGACACTGCTTCTAAGGCCCTTAGAATCTCTGCACCCTGCTGGTTCGCGGGGCTATGATTAGACTGCTGTCGGTGACTCAGAGTTCAAGATGCTGCTGGTAGGAAAGAAAGTAATATGTCATTAACACCCTGCAGCTCTTTGTGATCCTGATTCAAAAGGACATATACACATATGCATATCACGCCTGCAAACAAAATGAAGACACGCGCAAAATCTTTACCGGAATCTGAGATTAACTAGACTAACACCAAACCCAAAAACCTGTGTTTGGCCCTCAAATTCTGTGTGGCTCAGGGACAATCAAAGATGGCTCTACAGTCATCCCAGCAACACAGCAGCTAAGCCAGGGCAGCTACATTTCCGTGATCCTTTCCATATGCCTTTTATGAATTCCCAAATAACAAAGCTGAGAAACATTTCAGAGAATTCTCAAATAACAGAATAATTGGAGTATAGCCATAGGAGACGGAGGGACTTTTTAAATTTTTGAGATCCCGACTGGCCATGAAGTGATGAGAAAAAAAAAAAAAATCTCTAAAAACATCTGCTACCGCTACTAATCAAAAGTGGACTTCCCTCCTGCACTGTTGGTGGGAATGTGAACTGGTGCCACAACTCTGGAAAACTGTGTGGAGGTTCCTCAAAGAGCTAAAAATAGATCTGCCCTATGAACCAGCAATTGCACTGCTGGGGATTTACCCCAAAGATACAAATGCAATGAAATGCCGGGACACCTGCACCCCGATGTTTATAGCAGCAATGTCCACAATAGCCAAACTGTGGAAGGAGCCTCGGTGTCCATCGAAAGATGAACGGATAAAGAAGATGTGGTCTATGTATACAATGGGATATTCCTCAGCCATTAGAAACGACAAATACCCACCATTTGCTTCAACGAGGATGGAACTGGAGGGTATTATGCTGAGTGAAGTAAGTCAATCGGAGAAGGACAAACTTTATATGGTCTCATTTACTTGCGGAATATAAAAAATAGTGAAAGGGAATAAAGGGGAAAGGAGGAAAAATGTGTGGGAAATATCAGAAAGGGAGACAGAACATGAGAGACACCTAACTCTGGGAAATGATCTAGGGGTGGTGGAAGGGGAGGTGGGCGGGGGGGTGGGGGTAACTGGGTGACGGGCACTGAGGGGGGCACTTGATGGGATGAGCACTGGGTGTTATCCTAGATGTTGGCAAATTGAACACCAATAAAAAATAAATTTATATTAAAAAAAGTGGACTTGACGTGTGCTTTGTCATAGGACTATCATATTGTTGGAGACACCTGCCCGACTGAAAAGGTGCATCTTCAAATGTAAACCATATTCTATACAAAGAGTCTCTCATTCTTCTATTATTGGCTCCTACGTGAAGTAGAGTCTGGTTGATTACTCATTGGTTATTAGAAGATTCTAGCATTATTCCTTGGAGAGAGGGACCTGGTCTGTGATTGTTAAAACTTGTCAATTCCTTGTTTCTGTCTTCCTTCCAACTCCCTGGCCTGTATATATTCATACATACACATACAAATTTTACACACACTCACACACACATTCTCACTTTTCAACTACTCTCGACTTTCATAAATTAATTTGTTAAACACCTCCTCGTGCTCTGATGACAGCTGCCAAATTTTGCATAACCTTTAACTAGGCGTTATCGGCTCCTGCTCATCAGAACACATTCAGCTTTTAAAATGGTCTTCAGACGTTTGATTTATTCATTTATTCAAGAAATAATCAAGGGTGTCATAGGTTCTGGTGGCCCAGCAGTGGATAAAATAAAAATGATTCCTGGCCTCACTGAGCTCCCAGTGTTGTGGGGGAGACCGTCAGTGAACAAATGATTTCATAAGTAAATGCACAATTGCCAAGTACTAGGGCCTTGAAAGAAAATCTCTTCTATGAGATATTAAGAATGGAGGATCTAATTTAAATGAAGGAAATATGAAAGATCCCACTGGGGCTCCAATTCATCACACTTGCTTGGATCCAAGCCCTTGTCATATGATTGTTGCAGTCCTGCTCACAAAAGGGGCTACTCCACTTTTCACACTTCACCTCTGGCTTTGGCCTTGTGACTTGATTTAACCAATAGGAGGCAAACAATGGGTCGATCGTGAACCTAAACCTAAGGAGTCCACCTGTGTTTATCCTTGCCTGTTACACGTCTGCCATTTCCTGCAAAGAGCATGTCCAGGCCAGCCTGCTGGTCCCAGAAGGAAGAGTGATACCCTTGCACGACCTGCCCTTGCTAATGTGCCCCAGTCAATTCCAGTTTAAAGCAGAGCCTTCAGCCATCCCTCAGGCACACGTGTGAGCCCAGCTTATATCAGACGACTCAACTGACCCATAGGCACATGGACTATAATAAAAACATGATTATTTTTTTCAACCCCTGAGTTTTGGCATAGTTTGTTACTTAGCAATAGTTAACTAATGCAGGGCGCTGGGGAATCCTTCTCCAAGAAAAGTGACATTTGGCTGGAAGTATTAAGTAGGTCTTAGACAAATGCAGAATAAAGGGAAGAGGGTCCTGAAGACTTCAGGTGAGCACAAGCTGAAGACACTCACGTGAGTGGAAGAAGCCTTACAGTTTGCAGAAGGGAAGGGCTGAAAACAGAGAGTGTGTCTCACCAGGAGCTGGGTCATGCATAGCCAGTCACACATGACTTAGGAGAAACTGTATGAGATGGTCTTCCTGGAGGATTTAAGATCGAATTTTGAAAATTGAATTCGGAGGAGAGCTATTTGTAATCTAGAAGATTCAAATTAAAGGATTGTTGTCTTCATTATCATTCATCTAGAGCTGCACTGCCCTGTAGGGTAGCCACTAGTCACATAAGGCCACTCGAGTTTAAGTTAATTAAAATAAGATAAACTAAAAAATTAAGTTCCTCAGTTGCACTAGCCTCTTTTCAAATCCCCAATAGCCCCATGTGGCTAGCGGCTACCAGATTAACAGTGTAAATTAAGACTTTTCCATTATGGGAGAAAGTTCCGTCGGGTAATGTATTCATTTCTTATTATTCCCGTGTAACAAATTACCACAAACTTAGTGGCTTAAAACAGGGCAAATCTATTATGTCACAGTTTCCACGGGTCAGAAGGCTCTGCTGAGTCTCACCAGGCTGAAATCAAGGTGTGGGCTGGGATCTCCCCTGAGGTTTGAGGTCTTCCCCACTCACTGGTTGTCAGCAGAATTTTTTGTCATATCTGTATGACCAAGGGACTGCTTGCAGCTCCTAGAGGCTTCCTGTGGTCCTTACCGTGGGTTTCCCTCATCTCTCCATGTAATGGTTTATTTTTTCCCCTTGAGGCCAGCAGGATATTATCTCTTTGGCCCTTCACTTTCTTCAAAAGGGTTTCCTGATTAGGTCAGGCCTATCCAGGGTATTTTCCCTTTTGTGTTAACTCAAAAGGCAATTGAGATGAGTAACAATCAGAGGCATGATAGCTCTGTTACCCACTAGTCCACCCACACTCAGGAAGAGGAGATGATGATACAGGGTGTATACCCGGGCAAAGGGGAGAACCTTGGGGTGCATCTTAAATTTCTGTCCACCACAGATAGAAGCAATCTAGAAAGTAGAACAAGGTTCAATAAATTAATAGAGAAGACAAGTGGTGGAAGCATTTGGACCAATTAGCACAGGCTTAGAGCACAGGTATAATAGCTATTTAAATAATGTTGACCTCAGGGAGGTCTGTAACAGCCTCCTTGTAATTAGTGGCTGGCAGCAGCTGGGATCAGGGTTCGTCCCCCGCAGCTTCACTCAGAGTGTCTGCAACTGGGACACTGCACACAGCCGACCCCTCAAAGCAAGTATGTGTAGACTCATCTTAACTGCTGACATTCCTACATTTTGTGTTCCTGCTGTTACTAACCTCCCAGAATTTCTGACCTTCTGCTCGTCTTGGTCTGCAGAACCCAATGGCTCCTTCTCAGATGAACTCATTTACTGGCTTGACACAGCCCAGCTTGGCCTGAATTCCCTGGCTTCCGGACGCTTGGCCCAGCTGACTACCAACAACTGTGGAGCTTCCATCCTTGGCTTGCAGACCTGAAAACAGCCAGGTATTCTTGGGCACAGTCCCCACCTCTCACAACCCCCTGTCTGGCTGCTGCTTGTCCCCTAGGGTGACTTGTGGGGGGGGGGGGAGAACTTTGAGTATTGATTTTCAGGGAGATGTGGGGTGGGGGGGAGAGCAGATGTATAAAACATGTACATCGTTTGACTTGTTTGCCCTGAATGTAAACTTCCATCACTGCTCATAAGGACTCTGTAAGGCTAATTCTTAATTCGTAAGTGCTAATTAAAAATCGTAAGGAATAGAGTTATCATTTTGACAGAGTCAGAGCCACATAATTTTAAATTTCACAAAATGCTGGTGTTTAAGAGTTGCATTTAGTTATTTTAAGAAATTCTATTTCAAAGCTTATACCTGATTCTGAAATGGCCTCTATAGTAGCACTTCCTTTAAAAAAAAATATTTTTTCTTTTTTCCTTACAAGTGAAGAATAAGTGTTTGCATTCTAACTACAATCAGTGTTTCAGCGGAGTAGAGATATTTTAGTGCCTTGGGTGGGCATTTATCTTCTTGCCATCAGCACAATAGAACAAAAATGTACCCATATTAGCATTAATAATAAAACCAAGTCCATTATGCAGACTTTCTTGTCAGTTAAATTTGTTGCAGGCTCAGTTTTGGATTCAATTTCATACATTTGGAAGTACTTTTGCTGTCAAGCAAATTTTTGTTTTATCATTTTAATTTTGGAGGGTTTTTTTTCCCTCTCCTGCGTCTGAATTACCTTTTTAGAGGTTGGAAAATGGTTCTTCCCACTGATATAGGAAGGGTTTGATTTGGCAAATGTAGATATTTTCCCTGTGATGTGAATAGAGTTAATTTTAACAGAGCCGTTTCATTTTAACAGACTCGCACAGGGCATGTCCTGCCAAACAGCTTTGTGGATGATCGTCAACTGATGTCAGCACAGTTCTAGAAATAGTATTTGATGGTTAACAGCTGCCACAGAGCCAGAAGGGGAACACGAGACATTGTGTTTCAGGAGGGTTTACAAAACTAGTGGCTATTGTTTTTATTTATTTATTTATTTTATTTCTTGACAATGGAAGAAGAGATTAAAATACCGAGCGTAGGCTTTTTTATTTAAAAGACTTCTAAGTAGGTCAAGAGGATCCTGGAACTTTGACACTATGTGTAATGTAAATGGTGTGCTCTGAAATAATATTTCATTAATTTAATATAGGCTTTACTCATTCTGCAGTTACATATATGGCCATCAATTATGGAACAAATGTTTTTCTTTAGGTCGAAAATTGCAAACTTTTTCTTTAAAGAGCCAGATATTAAATATTTTAGGCTTTCTGGGCCATACTGTCTCTGTTGCAGCTATTGAATTCTGCTGTTACAGGCTAAAGGTAGCCACAGACAATATGTGAATAAATGGGTGTGGGTGTGTTTCAATAAAACTTTATTTACAAAACAAACAGTGGGCCTAATGTGGCCTCAGGCTATAGTGTTCCCACCCTTGCTTTGAATAGGAAGTGGAGATATGCCACACATTCCATCCTGCTTTCCAGAAAGGTTAAAGGTACCCACACTCTCTTAAAGGCTTATGAATCAAGTTCCTTGCACACTCCCTGTGGAAACACAGCAGTCTTTTTATGGCCACAGAGGGGTACTTAATTATATATGTATATGGGCTCTACAACCACTCTAATAATGGTCTGAGAGTAACCAAGCAACACATACGCTTTTATGAACTGAGAGGATCATGATCTCTGGTGTACAATGAACCTGATTTTTCTTCCCTTTCTTATTTTATTTAAGTTAATATCACTCTTAAAGTTTGAATTATCTTGCAAGAAGGCAGGTTCATTAGCTCCAGTTCAGCTTGTGCATCATCTTAATGGGACATATTTTGTAATGATGTGAATCACAAAACAGTCCTGTGCTTCAAATGACCTAAATGTTTCATTGAAGTCATTACAAGCAGTGCACACGAGTACGGATTTTATTATTTAAAGACAACTTAGGCAGAAAAAAAAAATTCTGGGAAGAAAAGTTTAAGCGTGGTCTAAAAGGAAAAAAAAAATCAAAGAATATGCTGGTTGTTTTTGCAAAAACCTTAATAGGTCTTCCCTTCATCCACTCTCAACTATGAACTTATTACCATGAAAATGACCAATCTGACAGTATACAAAGATGGTGGGGGAGAAGGGAATCTAACAGTACCTTACACTATATATTTTTCTGCATTCACGTATCACATTTGTTCTAGAAATGCCATTTAAGCCCTTGGCATCTCAGAAGCAAAGGGATGGTCTCAAGCCTAAGAATGTCTGCTTAAATAGGATCCCATCTACTAACAACTTCCTGAGAAGCCAGTGAGTACTCATTTCAAACATGCCTCGGGTTCTAGGCTACATTTTCTTATAATAGTAGTTTTTCAAAAACTTTCCTCTATTAATGTCACCATTGTCTCTTTGTTGTCTTGTCTTTTCTTGTTTCTCCTATGTGTTTCTGGAGATGGAAATATTATCTATTTGTCTGATTGAAATCAGAGTGATTGTAATACTCTAGCCTTTCTTTTGAACTCGGTCTGTTACTTGCCTTCAGTAGATATGTCACATCACACCATAGCACTGCACCATGCCAGATGCTATCATGCCATCTTTTTCTTTAAGGGGTTTTTCTTAAAGCAATTTAAGTTGAATAAGTAAATCATTGTACTCTAAGTTATTCCTATCCATGTACATAATTTATAAAAACTATGCCTGTTATTGTGTTACTCATTTCCTAATTGGGTTAAAGCCATCTGTAGATCTCTTTGGCTTTAAGTTATCTGAGGGATGCTGTGTTGTCAGCAACCATTTTTCAATTTACTCTCACACTGTCATGAATAAACATTAGTGGTCTCAATATTGATTGCTAGAATGTCTCAGCCCTAACTTCATCATCACACTCTTCAAATGGCATGGAAGTGTTTTTATGGACATTCTTCTCCCTCCCAAGCCCTCAGTTTCATCCTCTGGAATCCCTGTTAAGTGCTGAGCAGATTTCCTAACATATTCCATTACTTCACAGAATATTCCCTCTGCTTCCTAATTATAGCCCAAACCTGCTCTCTCTTAAGGATACAGATGCTCTTCATAGGATCCTCAAGAAAACTTGCTCACTCTCACAGGACTGACATGTGACAGGGCAGGGAGCTAGAGGTGGAGGGAGACAAAAAGGGCCTGGTGCAGGCATACCTTGGAGACATTGTGAGTTTGGTTCTGGACCTCTGCAATAAAGTGAATATTGCAATAAAGCTAGTCAGATGAATTTTTTGGCTTCCAGTGCATATAAAAGTTATGTTTACACTATACTGCAGTATGTTAAATATGCACTAGCATTATGTCTAAAAAAGCAGTGTGCATGCCTTAATTAAAAGCACTTTTTTGTTAAAAAATGCTAACCATCATCTGAGCTTTCAGTGAGTGATAATCACTGATCACAAACCACCATAGCGAATATAATAATGTAAAAGTGTGAAATATTACAAGAATTACCCAAATGTGACACAGAGAAATGAAGTAAGCAAATACTCTTAGAAAAACAGTGCTGGTAGACTTGATCAGTGCAGGGTTACCACAAACCTTCAGTTTGTAAAAAATGCAATATCTATGAAATGCAATAAAGTGAACTGTAATAAAATGAGGTATGCCTGTATTTCCTTAGCTTCTCATTGTTGCAGCCAAATAATCATTCCTATACCTTCATTCATACTCCTCTTTCTCTTTGAACCTCATGCCATCTAATTACATATTTTCTAACCACTCCTTGTATCTCTCATCTACTGATACCAAGGCCAGCATGTTCAGAAGCATTACATAGAGAAAGGATTCATGTAACAATCAATATAATTCTCCTTTGCTCCCCATATTCATCAAAGACAGCTTAGTCTCCCTCTCTGTCATAGGTCCCAGAGTCATTTCAAGGATCCCTGATTTCCAATGGGTAATCTGTCTGAATTCTTACCTCACTTTGTTCACACTTCAATTCCAATGACTTTGATTTTCACATTCATGAGTGTGTGATGTTTATTATCATCTAGAGCACTATATCAACTTAAATAATTAAAAAGTCTTAAAGTTAATTCCCAACCAGTCCCTGACTGTCCTTACTTTGCTCCCTATCAAATCATTTACCTTCATGTTTCTCTCAATTTTTATATCTGCAAACAACTTTATGGCCTTAAAGACACATAGATATTCAATTGTAGGTAAGTTGTTTTTAAAAACATTAATTGAAACTTTCTAACAGTGGCTAAGGAAATGTCCTATACCAATGTTGCTTCTGAGAAAAGTTAGAAGAGCTGAATAGAATATTAAAACACACACACACACACACACACACACCCTAGAAACTCTGAAAATATCATAGAAATATCAAAGCAGAGATAATTTTTAGGATTAAGATTTGAACAAGAGTAAACCTAAG
The DNA here is from genome assembly GCF_003254725.2 of Canis lupus dingo. Classification (NCBI taxonomy): domain Eukaryota; kingdom Metazoa; phylum Chordata; class Mammalia; order Carnivora; family Canidae; genus Canis; species Canis lupus. Next base: position 60,898,974 of record NC_064250.1, read on the forward strand.
AAAGGTAAGCCTGGTATTTGAAGTGATAAGATAAGCAGAGATAGTAGTAGTCTCAGAGATTCAAGAAGTGTTATGAACACTCAAGTGATACATACATATTACATATATATATTTATGTATTACTATATACATAGTGAAGATGCTAAAAAAACTAAAGACAAAGAGGAATTCTTAAAAGCATCCAGAAAAAAATAATATATTAGTTTTGAAGAGGCAATACTATAAGACTTACAGCTGACTTCTCAACAAAACAATGGAATCCAGAAGACGGTGGGATCACACATTCCCAGTGCTGAAATAAAATAATTGCCAATGTAGGATTCTATGCTCAGCAAAAATATTCGTCAACAATAAGAATGAAATAAATACATTTCAGACAAACAAAAATGGATACCACTTTTTTTAGCAGTGGATCTGCTCTAATGCAAATATGAAAGGGAGATTTTTAGGAAGAGGGAAGAAAATCCTAAATGGTATCTGCAAGAAAGAATGAAAGATAAACACATAGATAAATTTAAATATATGTTTACTATATAGAGAAATAATAACAATGTCTTTAGGACTTGAGATATATATATATATAAAATTAATGTACATGACAAAAACAGCCCAAAATGTGAGGAGTAAATGGAGTTAATGTTTTAAGTTTTAAGCATTATCAGAGAAGAAGAGCAGTCATTTATATCATACTTTGAATAAATTAAAAATGCACATTGCAAAATATAAGACAACCACTAAAATGAATGTATAAATAACAAGCAAGAGAGCTGGAAAATATAATAATGAAATGGAATTAATTAAAAAGAAGACAAAAGAGGAGAGAAAATGGAACAAAGAACATGTAGGATAAATAGAAAGCAGATGGTAAGATGGTAAACTTGAATCCACATTGATCAGTAATTACATTAAAAGTAAATTTACAAATTTTCTAATTAAAAGACAAAAAACTTCATACTAAATTAGAACAACACATTGCTTACATGAGTCACATCTTAAGTATAAGGATACAGAAAGGTTGAAAGTAAAAAGATGAAAAAATATACACCCTGCAAACACAGTGAGAAGATGTTGTAGCTATATTAACATCAGTCACAGTAGACTTTATTTATTTATTTTTACATTAAGAGTTTTTAAAATTTAAGTTCAATTTAGTTAACATATAGTATAAAACTAGTTCCAGGGGTAGAATTTTAGTGATTCATCAGTTGTATATAATACCCAGTGCTTGTTACATCAAATGCCCTCCTTAATGTCCATCACCCAATTATCCCATCTCCCTCACTTCCCCTCAGTGTGTTTTCTATAGTTAAAAGTCTCTTTTGGTTTGCCTCCCTCTCTGTAGATTTTAAAGCAAAAAACATTACTGGAGAGAAGGGATAGTTATTTATAGGTCTCTATGTGATAGAATTAAAATGAGACAAATCTATAAAGATAATGGAAAATTTTAATATACTCCACTTAGTAACAGAGCAATAGACAAAAAAATTGGTAAAACTACAAAATAATTGAATAATATGGATTAAGAAACCTAATGAATGTATATAGAAAATTTTATTCAACAATTGCAGAATACACATTCTCTTCAAACACAGAATTTACAAAAATTGTTTATATGTTGGGCCACAAACTTAAAATAACTAAAATCATACACAGCATCCTTGGGCTGCCATTTTATTAAATAGAAATTAAAAATAAAAAAACTAGAAACCCCCAACATATTTATAAATCAAACAGCATAGCTTCTAATTAGTACAGGTTAAAAAGAAGGCACAATGCAAAAGAGAAAATATTTTGAAATGGGTAATAATGAAAACATAATCTATCAAAACCAGTAAGATGCATCTAAAGCAGTGTTTAGAGGAAAATTTTATCCTTAAATGCATGGATTTGAAAAAATAAAAAGACTAAAAATCAATTAGCTAAGCAACCAGCTCAAAGAGTTAGGGAGGGGCACCTGGGTGGCTTATTAAGTTGAGTCTAACTGTTAATTTTGGTTTAGGTGATGACCTCAGGGTGATGAGATGGAGCCCCATCATTGTGAAATTGAACCCATTCCCACTCCTTGGGGCTCCATGCTGGGTTCTGCACTTGGCATGAAATATGTTGGTTCTTTGAAAAGTCCAAAAATTTTGATAAAGCCCTAGGCATAATGATCAAGAAAAAAAAAAAAGAAACAGAGAAAAGGCACAAATGACAAATACTAGTTATGAAGAGATACATCTCTACAGGCCTTACAAATATTAAGGAGATAAAGAAAAGATATTATACCAATAGATTTAAAAACTTAGAATGAAATACACAAATCTGTCAAAAAACAAAACTTACCAAAACTAACACAAGAAAAAAAAGAAAATCTGAACAGTCCTATATATGCTATAGAAATTGAATTTTTTATATGTTCCCCACAAAAAAATTTCAGATGCAGCTGGTTTCCATGGTAACACCTACCAACTATTTAAAGATGTACTAAAGTTCATTCTTACTCAACAGCATCCAGAAAACAGAAAAAATACTTTCCAACAATACTTTAAGAAGCCAGCATAGCCTTAATACCACAACATAAAAAAGTATATTATGGAAAACACAAAATTTGAGGAAAATCTTACTCATAAACATTGAAACAAAAATACTAAGCAATATACTAAGAAACGGACTCCAGTGATATGTAAAAAAGTGATACATGTAATGAACAACTTGAGTTATTTAGAAATCAAGAGTATTTTAGCATTGGAAAATCAGTTAATATAATTCTTCACATTAGCAGAATAAAAAATTAAAGTCATAGGATAGTTTCTTTTTTCTTTTTCTTTTTGTTTTTTTAATTGAGAGAGAGAGAGAGCTCAAGCAGGGGGAAGGGGCAGAGGGAGAGAGAGATAATCCCAAGTAGGCTTCTTGCCAAGTGCAAACCCTGCATGTTGCTCCATCTCACAACCCTGAGATCATGACCTGGGCTGAAATCAAGAGTTGGACACCTAACCAACTGAGCCACCCATGCATCCCCATAGGATAGTTTCAATTGATAAAGCAAATGCATTTCCTCAAATTCAATATTCATTTACACTTTTTGAAATACTTAGCGAACTAGGAATAGAAACTTTCTTCCTTCTAATGTAGTGTATTTATTGAAAACAAACAAACAACCCTAAGACAAGCATATTTAACAATGCCATGCTCAAATTTTTCATTTGAGATAGGGAACATGATGATTTTGCATACTGAAAGGCTTAGCTAGTTCAAAATGACTGGAAAAAGAAATAGAACATATAAAGATTGGAAAGGAATATAAAAATTTGTCATTGGGATCCCTGGGTGGCACAGCGGTTTGGCGCCTGCCTTTGGCCTGGGGTGCGATCCTGGAGACCTGGGATCGAATCCCACGTCGGGCTCCCTGCATGGACCCTGCTTCTCCCTCTGCCTGTGTCTCTGCCTCTCTGTCTCTCTCTGTGTAACTATCATGAATAAATAAATAAAATCTTTAAAAAAAAATTTGTCATTATTCTGAGAAAACATCATTTTACCTGTATAAAATTAAAAGGATTCTTCATTGTTAATTATAATTAATTAGTGATTTTAACAAAATCTCTGGATATGAGTTTAATATTCAAAAATCAATTTCTATTTCTATAAAACATCAATAGCAATTAGAAATTGAAAGTAACAAAATGGCACCTGACTTCATATGAACACAACTTGGCCTCATATGATCCAAATAATGAGGTAGAATATAGACTTAAATATAAAAACTAAATAATAATAATAATAATAATAAAGCAGCTTCCTAAAAGACAACATAGAAAAATATCTTCATGACCTTAGATGAGGAGAGATGTATTTTAAAAGACTAATAAATTGCACTCCATAAAAATTGCAATCTTCTGTTCATTAAGAGATACCAGAAAGAGAAAGAGAGAGAGAGACCAGGTAAAGACTAAATAAGCAAATAATAAAATGAGCAAAAATATTTCCAATATATGTAACAGACATAGCACTTGTATCTATTCAAATCAATAGGCAAAAGTCAGGCAACACAATTAAAAATGAGTAAAGACTTGAAATAGAGCACAAGAAGACATTCAAGTTGTAAATAAGCATGTAAAATGAGCTCGACCACATAACCCATTAAGGAAATTAAAATTTAAAACCACAGATAGAGGAGGATGAAGAGTACCCTTACCCTGATGAGCACTGAGAAATGTATAGAATTGTTGAATTGTTATATTGTATTCCTGAAGCTAATATAACTCTATATGTTAAAATGTTAATAATACTTCTCTAATAATAATAACAATAGTAAATTAAAACCACAACAAGGTACCACTATATCAGAATAAATGGATACTGAATTTTGTGAAATGCTTTTGCTCTCTTAATTGAAACTATTCTGTGACTTTAATCCTTGTTCTGTTAATGTGGAAATTACATGGATGGTTTTCGAATGCTGAACCAGTCTTGCATTCCTAAATGAATTCAACTTATTCATTACATGTATTACATTTTTACACATCCTTGGAGTCAGATTACTAGTATTTTTGTGTCTATGTTTATAAGTAGGATGATCCTCAAAACGCCTTAAATTAAACAACAACAACAACAACAACAACAACAAAACTGAGTGTACCAAGTGTTGATAATGATTTTTGACCAATGGATCCTCTGAGAAAAATACAGGGTGTAAATTGGTATAACTACTTAGGAAAACAGCTTGGCATCACTTGCTACATTTAAACATACACAAAATCTGAAACTCAAAAAGAGTCAAAGTCATGCTGGTGTCACTGGTGTTGTTCACACTCAATTTCCTTAATTACCATTATTATTTTCTTTCTACAAAGTTAGAAAAGCATTAAGTCACCATCATAGTGCATCTCTAAAGTTACCAAGTGTTTTATGGTTTTGTCAGGCAGTGTTGGGTATTTGAGTTAAACACAAAAGGGGAAGGTTGGGGGGCACCTGGCTGGCTCAGCTGGTAGAGCGTGCAACTCTTGATCTCAGAGTCCTGAGTTTGATCCCCATTTTGGGGATAGAGGTTACCTTAAAAAAAAAAGGAGGGGCACCTGGATGGCTCAGCCAGTTAAGCATCTGCTTTTGACTCAGATAATGATCTCAGGGTCCTGGGATGGAGCCCTCATCAGGCTCTGTTCAGCTAGGAGCGGGCTTTTCCTTTTCACTCTCCCTCTGTGCTCTTTTTCTCTCTCTCTTCCTTAAATAAATAAAATTTTAAAAAGAGAGAGAGAGAGAAGGTAGAAAGAAGTTCTCATTAAAGACTCTTCACAGTGGTAGAGGCTAGGTTAATCAGCATACAGGACCAAAAGCCAGAGGCTGGATTTTCCAACTTGGCAGAGAGATCCATAATCCATTCATTAGTTTTATTTGTTCATGTTCTGTTACAGCATTTGGATGTGACTTTTTAATACAGCCTTTTCTTCTGTTCTCAATAAAGTTTTAAAAAATCAAGTGCAAAACTGAAAAATCTTCAAACATTGTGACAAAATCCTTTAGAGTTGAGTTTGGGTTCCTACGAAAAGTTAGTCTTTGGTCCTCCTTTACCTTAAGAATCACGGTGTTGGAGTATCAAATTTCCTCAAAAAAGTAAAAATAGAAGTGCCACACCATCTAGTAATTCTGCTTCTGGATATTTCCCAGAAGAAAATGAACACTAATTTGAAAAGACATAGGTACCCATATGTTTATTGCAGCATCATTTTCCATAGCATCTTAAGTGTCTGCCAGTGGATGAATGGATAAAGAAGATGCAGTATATACATACAACAGACTGTTACTGAGCCATAACAAGAATGAGACCTTGCCATTTGCAACAATGTGGATGGGTGAGAGGGTATTGTGTTAAGTGAGATGAGTCAGACAGAGAAAGACAAATACCATATGACCTCATTTCTATGTGGAATCTAAAAGGCAAGACAGATGAACACACAAACAAAATAGGAACAGACTCCTAAATATAGAGAGAAATTGGTGGTGGCTAGAGAGGAGTGAGGTGGGGGGGATGAACCCTTTTTGCCTTCATTTAAACAGGTGAAGGGGGATGAAGAGGTACAGACTTCCAGTTATAAAATAAATAAGTCACAAGGATGAAAGTTACAGCATAAAGAACAGAGTCAATAATATATTAATAATTTTGTGTGATGACAGGTGGTAACTGCATGTAAGCATTTCGTAATGCATGTAATTGTTGAATCACTATGCTGTATGCCTGAAAGTAATATAATATTGCATGTCAACTATACCTCAATTAAAAAACAAAAACAGGGGCACCTGGGTGGCTCAGTTGGTTAACTGTCTGCCTTTGGCTCAGCTCATGATCCTGAGGTTCTGGGATGGAGACCCAGTCTGGCCTCCTGCTCAGGGAGGAGTCTGCTTGTTCCTCTCATTCTGCTGCTCCCCCTGCTTGTGCACACACTTTCTCCCTCTCAAATAAATAAATAAATAAAATCTTAAAAAACAAACAAACAAAACATGAAAACAATTGTGGTATTGGGACCTGAAAAGATTAGTGAGAAAAACCAGTTAAGTGAGTCACTTGGTAACATACAAATTGTCTTCACTGGCACAATTAGAGTCATAAAGAAATAATTCACCTCCTGTCTTATTTTGAAATGTTATGGGCACTTCCCCCTCAACGCCCCAACGTCCCAACGGCCAACATACTTCAGTGCAGAAAAGCAGAATCTTTACTCATTGTCCATCATTCTTGTAGCCTGACAATAAAGAAGTCAATACTCAGTGAGCTCAAGTGAATCATATTCCTCATTTTCACTGTGTTCTTCAACACTTTTACAGTTGGGCTTCCCTCTTCCTTTGAGGCAGAAGTTGGCATGCAGGAGGTTGGTCTTGAGATGAACACCTGAGGGAGAAAGAGAAGATAGAAGATTGGGAAGAAGAGAAGCTGAGCTACAGCACTCCAAGGCGTCAGTTAACCCTGCCGGGAGCTCTGGAGTGGCAATGGCCCTTCAGAGTTGTTCTGCATTGGGGCCTTGGGGTTGGGCTTCTGTACCATGGTGACGAACTGTTGGTTGTGGATGCCTTGGCAAAGGAGCATGACCTTGGGTGAGATTCTCTTCAGCCTCTGTTGTTCGATCAGGGCATCGTGGCAAGCAGCCAGCACAAACAGCAGATCAGTTTGGGAGGCGTGTCATTGACCATCGTTATGCTCTGTGGAGACACAAGTCTTGAGTTGGCCTTTAGAGGCGGCCTCTTTTACCCAAGTGGTCCCATCTTTCTTTGCTGTGCTCATAGGTGCTAATCTTTCAATCTTGAGCCCAAAATACTTAGCCCCATTGAGTTCATGGCTTATGGAGTAATTTATATGCCCAAATACAAGGCGATGTGTGTGTGTGTGTGTATATATATATATATATATATATGGCAATACCCATGAGAAAATATAAAACAAAAGCCTTTTGACAATTTGAATATAACACAAACATTTAGGAAACATAGATGAAATGGCTGTCTACTCATAACATGTACTTTAATTAGGTATATTTAAAATCTCATAAACCATCATGCCATGATTCTATCTCAAGTCTTCATGTGCTTTACCATTTCTGTCATCACGGGAATCACTTTTTTACTTTTCTAGAGTTTCCCAGAGCCCATCACCTTTGTTTCTATCTAAATGGTTAAAGATACAGTAGTTTGGGAATCTCTGTGTAATAATGACTTTGGAAATTGTATCCTAAGCCACAAGTAGTCATTTACTATTTGTGAACTCCTCAAGGTAATCACTAAATTCATTGCTTCTTAAAGTTGTTTGTCTTTTCTATCTTTTTTCTTTTTTTGGAGATATAACTGACATATAACATTGTATATGTTTAAAATGTACAATGTGTTGACACATTCATACATTGCAGTATGATCACCACTGTAGCATTAGCTAACACCTCCATCATGTTACATCATTATCATTTTCTTGTTTATGGTGAGAACAATTACGATCTAGTCCCTTAGCGATGTTGAAGTTTATAATGTTGAAGACTATCATCCTTCTGCTGTGCATTAGCTCTCCTGGACATATTTATCTACTAGTTGCAAGTTTGTATCCTTCAGCAACATCTATCCAACTCTCCCACTGCTCTGCCCCTGGGAACAACCATTCTCCTCAGCTTTTATGACTTTGGCTTTTAAAAATTCCACATAGAAGTGATATCATATAGGATTTATCTTCATCTGACTTGCTGCACTTCTTAAATTGTTTTTTTTTTCTTAAATTGGTTTTTAAAAGGCTTATTCTGAACAATTTCCAACCCATGTAGTTGGGAGGTCATCTTACTATTTGCAATTACTAGATCTGTGTTCACGTTTTCTTTTTCTTTTTAACTGACGCCACAACTTAACCACCATCATGATATAAAACCAGGAACATCTCCCAGTGGCATTTATGATTCAAAACAAAGCAATTCAGGGATGGCCTGGGTGGCTCAGTGGTTGAGCATCTGCCTTCAGCTCAGGGCATGATCCTGGGGTCCTGAGATTGAGTCCTGCATCGAACTCCCCTCAGGGAGCCTGCTTCTCCCTCTGTCTGTGTCTCTGCCTCTCTCTCTCTCTCTGCGTCTCTCATGAATAAATAAATAAAACCTTTAAAAAATAAAAAATCAAAATAAAGCAATTCAGAGGGCACCCTGTAATATGAGGGACTTAGTAAAGATTCTAACTTCAGGCAACAACTTCTTTTCTGAGGGAGTATACTGGGGAGGAGGGAGACCTTGCCTTATATTTGGGTCCGTGCAGCAACCAGGAACTGAACAAAAAACCTTTCCTCTGCATAACTGTTTCCAAAGAACAGACGGAGAGCTGCCCTAACTTCCCAATCTCCACTCTTACATTTATCTTTATCTTGTCTTCTCTCCAGTGTCAGATGGGACTTACTAAAGGTAAGAAAAAGAAAAGACAGACTCATCATTCAAAGCTGCACACTTGTAGCAAAGACAGATCCGAGTCACACGATTACAGAGAAGCTGAGAACCTGGTAAAACCAAATAAAGCAAATGACAAATTGCTGAGAGGAGAAAAAAGAAAGAAAGAAAAAGAATGTGCCAGTGGCAACACTAGTTTATCAGAGAGATCAATGATGTGACAATATCAGTGTCCCTCCTTTATCAGAGACATCAGTGATGTCCTGGGACAGTCCTGGTGACCCTGCCCTGGCTTGAAAGCTCAAGACTGAGCCCCAATCCCTTTCTAAATCTGCCTACCCACTGAGAGTCTGTGCAACCCAGCAGCAACCCCAGCAGCAACCCCAATACCACCTGGGTTGCTAACCGCAACACGTGTGTTGTTCCTCCTTCCCTCGGCCTCCCTAAAAAAGGTGAAAAACCTCCTCTGGAAACATGTGCCTCCCTCAGAGTTACTAACCCAGCTTCTACACAGCTTTCCTCCTCTCTCCAAACTCTGCTCTTCCATCCTTTCCAGGAGAAGCCCTCTTCTCATGATCTCCCAGGATATGTTCCTGTTCCCTAGAGTTCAGCTGTCTGCCTGTGGCCTAAGAAAACTTCCCAATCTCTGTAGCTTTGCTGCCTGTGAACATGGGCAGACGGTTGGCTTTAAACCCCCAAATCAGCCACATGCTAGCTATGGAATCTTGGAAATGCGTGTGATGAAAGGACCGATCTCACAGGACTACTATTTCATGATTAGTTGAGATCATACACATCACAGGCTTAGGACAAGGGTGGGCACATGGGCACATGGTGTGACACATGAACTGCCAGCCGCTCTTCCTAGCACCTCTTTTTCCAGCCTATTTCTCAATTCGGAGTGATCTTGTATATGATCATTTACATTTCCCATAAACGCCATCAACTGAACTGGCCCCATTAAAAACTCACCATCCCACTTGTCCACCGCATACACACATACGCCTAACTACGCTCTTCCCTGGGTAACGTACTCTAATGTCAGGCAGCATCCTTGAAACAGAGAAGTAGTTTTCAACACCTAATTTTACCAAGTTACTTTGTTCTTTTGTTTAGTGCCATCGCTATCCACACATGTGTGCAAGCCAGAGACCTCAGCACGATTTTTGACCTTTCTTTCTCCCTTTACCCCCAGCACCCTCCCTTGCCTCAAAATTAAGAAAATAGCAGGAGAAGAGCCGTTCCAGATAGAAAGGCCAGCTTGTTCAGGCGCTGAATGGGTGAATGGATGTCCTGTGTTTATCTGGCTTTAAAACTGCTGCTAATATGCTATTTCTAGAAGGTATGTGGGGCAGAATGACAAGCCCAACAAAAATAATACATAATACTTTGTGTATGTTGTCATTTTCAGGGTGATTAAATAGTGTCTTATTTAATTTGTACAACAACCATGTGAGTTGGGCAAGGAAGCTATCACTTTTCCAATTTTAAAGATGAAATTCAGAGGTACCCGGGTGACTCAGGGGTTGAGCGTCTGCCTTTGGCTCAGGGCGTGGGATCGAGTCCCGCATCAGGCTCCACGCAGGGAGCCTGCTTCTCCCTCTGCCTGTGTCTCTGCCTCTCTCTCTGTGTCTTTCATGAATAAATACATAAAATATTTTAAAAAAATGAAATTGAGGCCCAAAGGGACCTCAAAGACCTGCTAGAGTTGCCTGATGTGGGACCCATGAATGGAGCAGCCGCTCTAGTGATTCCCAGATGTGTGCTCTTTCCTCTATGTCACCAGCTCATCCAACACCGATCAGGGCATCAAAGCTCACATGCAAAGCACTGCCTGTGAATTAAGGTCACTCATTGACTATATTGGTTAGGGTTCTGCAGAGACACAGAATATGTGTACTTATTGTGGATAGTGCTAGTATATATATAGAGAGAGTTAGAGAGATAGAGAGATTTTAAGGATTTGGCTTATGTGACTATGGAAGCTTGGTAAATCCAAATCTGTGGGATAAGGCCTGTGGGCTCAAGACCCAGGGAACAGTTTCAGTCGCAGCTCAAGTTTGAAGGCAGTCTACTGGTAGAATTTGTTCTTGCCCA